>NC_088889.1:83255594-83895802 GCF_037157495.1 Lathamus discolor | reverse complement strand
AATACTTCAGCTTAGGATACAGCAGTGGTAACACCAGAAATTTAGACACACATGCAGCAGCTGAATCCTGTGTTCTGTCTCTATCAACATTACTGGGGACTTCAGGCAGCTCATGCAGATGAAGGCTTAAATTAGGAACCAAATCATATTCAAACCATTACTTCCAAGTTGGTGCCTGGCTATATTTACGGATTAATACACTTCCAAAAAATTTAGTGATCTGTAAACACCCCCTTCCACCTGTGAGTGAGCTGACTGGAAAGAAGTTGCTTATAGACCATTCCAGTGACAAGTTTGTTAAAAAATATCAAAAGAAAAAAATACTTAATCCAGCAAATAACCTTTGGGAGGGAGAGAGGGAAAAGATGGAGGAGGAGGACAGGGACCCACTAGGGTGTGAATGGCACGCAGTTTAAAAGAATTGTGTGAATTCTCTTATTTTCAAACACTTAAACTTATCTGATAAGTGATTACTTTGGAAACTGCTGATTATGTTTTAACAACAACCATACACTTTCACTAACGTGTTAGGAAAATGTCTATTCAGTATCACAGTTCTAATAAGCTCAGTGAAACAGCACTTAAAACATAGAATTTTTTTGTTTCATAATGAATCTTAGGTAAGCCATGTATTAACTGGAAAATACTAGCAATACTAATAGGGCAGCTTTCCTGGGACACTAAATTGTACTTCCTGCAAGGTTAGATGGAGTAGTGAATTATGCCATCTATGGATTGCAAGGTTTATCTTTGTCCTGAAAAGTAAAACTACCTTTAGTGATGAATATTTACTCCAAATTTGGGTGGCCCTTAAATCCACATTTAAAATAACTTCAGTAAACAAGGCATATATTCTTTAAACAATTATATTGCTAATTTTAATACTTAAGTGACAGTAAGTTCATTCATCTTTCAGTGAAATAGTGTTTGCATTACTTTGAGCATTGCATTTTATATGTGCTAGAGAAATGCTTACCTGTGGTAAAATGCTGTGCTTAAACATGTATGAATGCTAATGTGACAATGCAGTATAAAAAGAGACTCTCTGTACAACAGTTGCTAATAATTTAAATAGTGTCAGTTTCCCAAAATTAGGATTTTAACTTTAAGGTATGACATGATCTCACCTTCTACCCTCATATACAAATAAATTACCATAAAAAGAATTTTAGCTTAACTTAAAATTGCACCTAAAAAGGCATGGGATCGTTTGTACCTATTACAAAAACTGTTAAAATCAAGGGCTGCTACAAAGAATGAGGTAAACTGAAGACTCTCAGCTATGTGGCCTTCAGAGAAATGGCTTTTTTCTATTGAGTCCTAGTTTTGCACACCACAGTGTTTTGCTAGCAAAGCGTTCTGAGTTCTTTTCCAGGAACCATTTGTGTGTATATACATATATAACATATATGTGTATATACACACACACACACGTACACACACACACTGTATACTGCATCAGCAAAATATATATATATTTATATATATTTATATAAATATAAGGAAGAAATCCCCCTCTAAAATGTTCCTTAGTGTTTTTCTAGAGCTTATGGGGGAACAGGGGATGTATGTCTTCTTGCTTTTACATACATTTAGAGAACATGTTTTGATCTATTGGCTTCTTGGTGCAGTAATGCAAGATTGATCCACATTGGTGCCAAAGGCTTTGCTCATTAGAAGGAAGATGTAAAATACTAATCTCCTAAACAGCGAGGCCAGCCTCACTTGAATTCCTCTGCAACCCTCTGGTCTACCACAAAGTTCATAAATATTTTGACTTCCAAATCGTGAGACGTTAAAAACAGGAACAGTACAGTAACATGGGGCATTATGCTTCTCAGTGTAAAGCATTCTTCACTAGTTCCTATCACAGTGCAGACCTGACTGCATTAAAATATGCTCAGGAGATTAGTCAGCGTTGTCTGTATTTGGTTATGGGAAAGGCCCTCCTTTTTTTCATCCAAAGTGCATAGTGAGAACAAGTCAAAGCATTCCTTTTTTCAGTACGTGTTTGACAGTCTGATCCAGGCATCCTCCTGAGAATGCAACTCTGATATCTTGCTCTTTTCCAAAATTAAGTCCCGCAGTTCAGACATTCATCAGCCAGGTAAACAAACTTTGCCAGCAAATAAAAGTCCAACTATTGTAAAGAAAATGGATAAGACAAACAGTACATATGAAGACCCAACCACTGTGTTGTTGGGTAATTTATATGGTTGACCTCCAACTTCACTGATGTAAAATCCTATTGGAAATATTAGGGCTGCCATACAGAATAGAATCACTGCAAAGAAAAAAGAAGAGAAAAAAATGGTCACTGCTGTGTTAAGGTAAAATTATTTATTTGTTCATAGAGCAGTCGAGAAAAGCAAGCAAAGCATTCTGACCAAACTGAAGAGCTGATTCCAGTACCTAATTTGCTTGAAATGACTGAGGAGGCTTTAGCTTGCTTTTAAAACACAGAACCATAGAATAGTTCGGGTTAGAAGGGACTCCCAAATGCCATCTAGTCCAACCCCCCTGCAATGAGCATCTTCATCTAGATCAGGTTGCCCATGACTTTTTCATGCTGATTTTTTTCAGTCTTCCCTCAGATAATACATATTGCTGCTTTTTGTTTGTTAGTAAGGGACCCATGTGCTGTCCTTTTCTTCTTGTCTCCACCACTAAGACACAGAACAAAGTGGGGATGCTGTTCTCTGATTCAGCTTCCCCACAAGTCAAACAAGCAACAGTAAAATCCACTGGCAACCTTAATCACCGGTTCCTGTGCAAGTCAGCAGTGTTGGAGCTGCTTTTGTTTCCAAGGTACATAAAACAGATTCAGGAGCTCGCCTGTCCCCTTTGGCCCTACCAGGACAAAGTCTCCAGTCTTTCCAAACCAGGAAATGATGGGCTGGAGCAGCCCCAATATTTTTTATGTAACTTCACTAATGCTTTTCCTGACTAAACACACATGCTTCAGTTTATCCAGCTACAGTGTTACCTGCCCATAGTAAAAACTTTAAAGGACTCCATATTTATCCAAGATAAATAGTTTAACCCATGTATCTCAATGCTCAAAGCTTATGATTTGCGTAGCACAGGCCTCAGTTTTGAGGACAAAAGCACTCATGTTCCATAGAAGAGACTAGTTTTGGGCATGATCAATCTGAACTCAAAACGTGTCCAAGCAGAACGTGGGCATAAACAAAAAAGGACGGTTTCATGAACCATGGTCTACAACCAGAGCATCAGCTGCTCCTTGCTTTCAGGAAAGGAAAAAACCCAAATGTTCCACGAGAGGGAGCTCCGGTCTCGCTTTTAATGTAGCAACACCTCAGAATATTTGTTAAAGGGGAAGAAATAAGAGCACAAACAAAAACCATCTGGCAACTGCATAGTTACTACACTCTTGCTCAGTGCTACCTCGCTAGGCCGTCTATTAAAACAAAACCAAACAACTGGCAACCAGACGTTAAACATTAAATAATCTGAAAGGTTTTAATCTACATGATTATCGGCCCATGAAATTCCACACTAAACAAACAATCTAATCCTTAAAGAATGTTCCCCTTTTTTTCAAACGTATCTTAACCAACAGCTGGTCTATCTGAGGAAAGGAAGCTTGGGTATGTGTTTCATTGAGCACATCTGTGTAAACATAGAAGAGCTCCACGCTTGAGTGGTCCAGAAAACAGAGATGGATGTGTAATTAGTACCACACACATACAGTAAGTAACAATCTGAACAATATTCTGAGGGTAAGTCACATCATAACTCAGCATGCTTCCTATTACATCCAGTTAGTCCCTGATAAGCATTCCAGTTATTTACAAAACTTCTGCAACATTTAAACAGTAACACAGGAAATAGCTTCAGGATTTAGAGAACAACCTGCACTTCCAAGATTAAATCTCTGTTATTATATTCAAGAACCACACAGCTGGAAAAGTTCTGATGGACTCATGGATATGGCTGAAGAACAGATCTTTAATCCTCTCTACTAAACTGCTGTTCTTTGGGGTGTGTTGGACATAGCACATCAGGTCTGCAATCTGCTAGTGGCACTGTGGAGTGTGAGCCCAGTGTCTCCTTTTGTTCTGCCTGGGGCCAGAAGGGTGCAGGCACCTCAGCTCTCCATCAGTTCACAGCAAGACCAAAATATAACTTCTGTGTGTGCAGAATGCTTATGTGCACACACATTTCACACATTCACTACACAAGTAACCAGCCATCTTTTCTCTTCCACTCTGCATCCTCACAGCACACATGTTCTGCTATGGGGGTGTCCAAGCAATTTTCTTAGTGTGGTCTGAATTTTTTAGTCTACTGAAATAGCAAATAAAAAATGGATTCAAAGTGTCTCTTGGATTAGGAAGCCTGGCAAAGGAATTAGGGCAAAGGTTTGACAAGTCATTAACAAAAGACTGCATGATAAATTTATTTTAATAAGCAGCAGCTAAGAAGAAAATCCAATATAAAAAAATGAAGAAAATAAGGAGAAAATCCAATATATGAAGTGGTCAGTTAATTTAGTGTATTTTCTATGAAGGAGATTTGTAAGCTAGAGGATAGAAATTTCTTACACAAGCTGTAGCCCAAATATAACTCTCCATATCTGGTAGTACCAACTCAGTGAATTTCCAGAAACATTCCCAGCAACCCATACAGAACCTCTTCCTCAAAAGTAGTTGCTTTTGATTTAAAATTCTTCCTTGGGTAGGAAAATTTGCAGAAAAGACACTTAATGACTACAATTTCTACTAACAAAAATATTTAGGTAACAAAACACAGTAATTTCTAGACTGCTTCTGTATGGTGGCTGTCACAAAAAGATCTAGTTCCTGTAATTCTTTAGCTTGAAATTGTTCTGAGCATCCAACAACTTCAAAAATCCAGGATACAGCATATTAAAAGAAGGAAAAAGCTATGGTCTAGTCTTTAGAGGGCTCATTGTAATACCTGCTTGTCTGTTTACAGATGGGTAACGTAGAAAGCAGCACCCAGCACAAATCTTTAGTAACTCAAGCAGCACTTTATCAGTGGGGAACCCCAGGGATAGATGTTTACAGGATAGCTGTGGTTAATTAAAAATGTGATTACTCTGCCCATTTTTACTTGCATTCCAAAACCCAAGGCCATCATACTCATCAACATTGAAATCCTCTGGCAAAAGAATACTAGTCTCTCTGGTTAATGCTCAAAAAAAGGCAGAAATATTTTTCTGTCCAGCATCCCCTCCCTTGACACATCTCAGAGAAGCATCTCATTCAGTGGTAGCAGACACAGAATTAATTCCTTTTCTAGTTGTAGCAGATGGTAAGAGACCAAAATCTGTGTAAGATGTAAACAGATCTTGTGGGAGCTCTGTGAATTCCTGCAACAGCCAAGGAATGAACACGAAGAAGGAATCTAATCTCCATTACATTGTATGAATTTGGTACTAAACAGGACTCAAACATCAGTGCTAGTTTTGATGAAACTATGCCCAAAGTGACAATACTTATCACACCAGAAACAATACTGTGATTCTTGAAAAACTCTACAGAAATTGAAGGTAAACTTTCACATTTGCCTTTAGAAGGCTTCTGTCACTCATGCAATATTACCTGGGCGAAGGAAATGTCTCCTCTCTACAAAGCTGTTTTGCAGAGAAACCAGAAAGACAAGTTTCTGTGCAGTAAAATCACCTGGCTGGGGAAGGATGCAAACACTGTGCTAGTAAATACTCTTTCAGGTGTTTCCCTTTAGAAGTGTATGCAGGAAAGAGAATTGACAGATCAAACCTTTGTCCTCCATATGTCCCGCAGCTAACCAAGACAGGCGATGCTGTTTTCAGCAGTAATTCATATTTGTAAGTACATGGTTGAAAAAATCTGAAGTCACCCAAGATGACAGGATTACAAGCAGAAATTCCATGAAAAATATGAACTACACATTGCCATGTAAATTCCAGCATGAACTGGGAAAGAGTGAGCTCTTACCAGGTTCTCCTTGCTGCTATCAGATTTGCAAGGAAAGGACTGAGCAGGAGGATTCCTTTGCCTTAAGATGATTCACTCTAGACCCCTTGCATTCAAAGGGAATGGAGCTGGCAGTCCCAGCAGACTTCCCTGCCTGCCTAGGATAGCACATCCTATGTTGTCTTCAGAAAGTTCTGTGTGAAGAATATCTGCTATCAGCCTGTGCAAAGCTGATGAGTCTTGAAACTGCTTGCAGAACAAATGTAATGCAACTGTGTTTTCCCTACCCCGTTCTACATGTTTTCATCTTACAGCCGTGGCACTTCACAGGAGGGACCTGTTCACGGTATTGCAGATTGACTCCACACAGTTTCCTAACACTGACCTACAAGCAGGTTACTATTTTTTGTGGCCATCTAATGAAACACAGAAGTCACATCAACTTTTTGAAAAATGAAAAATACAGAACTTTTCCTCCCATTCATTTTGGGTTTTTTTAAGTGTCTTCTCTTACAAGTTAAGCAATAGTATTTCCCATCATCATTAATTGGAATACAAAGGTCACAGTTGTATGTGTTGAAACTGACTACTCAAGAAGTTGAATTTTAGAATTTCAGTGATGCAGAGATTGTATCTTAATAGAATTATGAATTAACTGACTTGAAAGAGAAAAGATTGGTGTGTTTCATTATTAAACATCTTATAACAAAAAGGCAAATGCTGAAATAAAAGTGTCCTTCTATATTTAGTCTTCCAATAATGGATCTGTTGCAAGCCTGAAGAGATCTATAGAAAAAAACCCCAGCTTTAGAGTACCAGGCTTTTTGGCTGAACTAACCATCACAGTTGTAGAAAACTGAAGATGCAGGGATGTTACAGTTGGAGATATTTTAAAACATTATAATATGTAAAGCCCAAAATACAAGCTCTAAATTAAGGAAAAAAACCCTTCATAAATATATTGTGATATTAACTGTTGATGTACAGTACACCAAAACCCCTTTTATTACTCTAGAGCTTTGACTTCGGCTTACTGTAAACATCTTAATTTTATATGACATTTTCAGTTTAAACCCTCCCTGCATACATTAGGCATACATGAAATATGTATATACAAACAAGGGTACTGGAAATCTTGGGATGGAATATTCAGTAATACTCTTGTCTACCATTTTAATCTTTCACCAGAAAATAAACTGGAGTCAATCAGAACGGATAGAGCATTTCAATAGCTCCGTTGTCTGCAAGAGCTGCACTGTTACTTTAATATGCTGTGTAGCAAAGTTGTCCGAAGGATGGATTTGACTGTACAAGTGCCTCAGTGAAGTACCTTTTTTGAAGCTAAGCACTTTTTTGTATTATTCCCTTCCCCAAAACAAGGTTAAATCTCATTCATAGTAGATATCATTAGATGTCACAGATGCCACAGAGTTATTTATGCCTATGGAAACCACAAACTTGCATTTTCTAGTTAGCATTCACACTACCTTTAGTGGTATGTCATAATTCAAGGCAATTTTAAAGCCCTCAGGTTTTGAGTTTTTTCATGCAGTCATCCCCACCATTAAGGCACCATTTCACAGTTGGGCTAAGCCTGTAACACACACCAAGAAAAGGAAGTTTGAAAATTATTCCCCTTCCTCACTGTATTTTTCTTTTGCACTGAAGTAGCCATAGGATATGTTTCTCTGTGTAGAAACATAGGGCTGCTAGAGAAGGCTCAGCTATGAGGAGTTACGCTAGTGCTCATACAGAGAAGAATCAAGGGAGGCAATAAAACACTGATACTCCTCCTTCCAGTTAAAGCACTGCTGCAGGTCACTTAGGGAAGCAAAAGTCTCAGTGCTGTGAAGCACAGCAGATGCTCTGCAGTGGGCAATCCTCTTGCATAGCCAATTAGGATGCAGATACTCTGAATAAAACACCTACTGTGAGCCTGAACAACTGAACCAGCATCAACCCTGAACAAGGTATTCATGAGACACCTGAAAGAGGGATGGATTTTAGACTTACTGTAGTAAGTCATATCTATCAAACTGCTGCCTTTTCCTTGGGGAGGCAATCTTTAGTCATTCCACTCTGCTAGGAATAAGCCCTAGATATATGGGAGTGGGGAAGAATGAAAGACTATCAGATGCCCAATTCAGGACTGACCTCCTCTATCACTGCTCATTTTCTTGGGTCAGTTAATGCACTGCCCAAGAAGGTACAAGGATCAGACCTTTCTTTATCTCACCTTGGGCCCACATTCCCTCTCAATCACAGTCACTTAAGATACAAACCCCTTGATTTTTGAAGAATATTATTTTTTCCTCAGATGTGGCATTTAAAGAGAAGGAATGGTTTGTATAGTGAGAGCCCTAAGCAGTGCTCCTAAACAACACTACAGTGTTACTTCAGACTCCAGCAGTTTATCCTGTATACAGGTCAACTGTGAGGTTGAGGTCACTTACTTCCAGTGAAAGCTATCCAGCGGGCATATTTAGTAGCTTCTCTTCGCCAGTGGGAAGCCACCAGCAAACCACATGTGACAGTTAGTGAAATGATTCCCATAATGATGAAAAATAACGTAGTGACCCACTCAGGAGGCAGCCGTGGAGGAATACAGGTCCTGTCACGTCCATGGATGGTTTGACACTGTCGCACAAGGCCAACTGTGAGAGCACCTGAAAATACATAGCAGAGAGGCAAGTAAACTTTCAAAATCCTCTCTGAGGGGCGCTCAATTGCAAATCAAAGCTCAGAATTCTCCAAAAATGAGGGATTTTTTCTCTGATGAACCTCAGTAAGCCTTTCAAACTCAGAGGATGGGAGAGAGGGCATGCTTTAAACATCTATTTTCATGTTCTTTCATCACAGGCTTGCACAAGTTGAAGCGAGATGGCTGCAAGCTGTATCTGATTCTTGAGTGGCAATCAAGGTCTAATCAAAGGGATAAAGCACTCCTCTCCTATAAAGCCTGCCAATAACAGCTAAAGTGGCAACAGAGTTGTATGGAGGACCACTCCCTCATCTGTGCAAGATGAAATACTTTTATCATCGAACAAAATGAGCTGCAGCCCCTAAAATGCCTTTAACTGTCAAATGGCTTTTCCCCTTATCTGTAAGTACAGCTTTACTCCTCAAAGTCTTGCAGCAGAAACTGCACTTGATTCATGCCAGAATTTTAAGAACATTAAAAAAACCCTCAAAGCCTATTCTTTACAGTAACTCTTTAAGAATCCCTCTATGCAAGAGGCTAGTCAATCCTTTTGACAGCCAACGAGTTACTACACACAAACTGGGATATCTACACAAGAGATCTATCAAAAATATCCTAGGAAAAGGATGAGGCTGGTACAGAAACCCTAGAGTTTTACATAAAATAAGGTATTTTCTATTAAATAGAAAAATCTGATTTAAAATCCAATTCAGTGCTTTTTAGACTCATAAAGAAGCTTTTAATAAGCTTTAAGAATGATACTATCTTTATGTGGAAAATTTTAACCCAATCACAGAATCCCAAGGGTTGGAAGGGACCTCAAAAGATCATCTAGTCCACCCCCCCTGCAAGAGCAGGGTAACCTACAGTACATCACACAGGAACTTGTCCAGGCGGGCCTTGAATATCTCTAATGTAGGAGACTCCACAACCCCCCTGGGCAACCTGTTCCAGTGCTCTGTCACTCTTACAGTAAAGAAGTTCTTCCTGATATTAACGTGGAACTTCTTATGCTCCAGTTTACACCCATTGCCCCTTGTCCTATCACTGGATATCACTGAAAAAAGCCTAGCTCCATCATCGTGACACCTACCCTTTACATATTTGTAAACATTGATGAGGTCACCCCTCAGTCTCCTCCAAGATTAAGATGCAAGATTAAAATCTATTTCTTTCAGTATCTCATAAACATTAAGTCCTGAATTTCTTATTTTTTCTCTTGTTCGGAACAGCTTTCCTAAGTAATCACAATTGTCCTTTATCCAAATTAGGAGCAAAAAACCAACAGTGGATAATACTAGAGTAAATGTATTCCTCCACAAATTATTACAAGTTACTGTCATTTTAGTTGACCTGTTTAAAACCCAAAGAAGGAAACCTAGAAACAATTACAGTAAGACTCGGAAGCTCAGGTATAGCATGTCTTTTGGAGGAAGAAACAACTATCATACTACTTTAACTTTTTTTGAGGGGGGGGAACATGAAACGAAGTAAGCTAAGAGTCAAATGGGTAACCAGTCCTTGCATGCACCTCCTAGCATTCTGGAGCCAACTTCTGCAAGTGTTCAGAACCTGTCTGCTTACACCTCAGCAATCAGTAACAGCAGAATCAGTTTCTGAGCTTAGAGTCATTGGGTTAGGAGGCAGAATATTATGTTTTATCAGATGTAGCTCTTCTAATACACTCATAGAGGATGAGAAGAATCAAGAGCAAAACCATCACTGAATCAGTTCTTTTGAAGCGTTCCTGTAACCTGTTTAGACTACAAATTTTTAGCCCTAATCATATACATCATTTTAATTATGTGTTTACCAACTGAAAGATTCTGAGATTATTTTTCAGCTAAAAGTTGAAGTAAAATCCTTTAAAAAAGTGTCAGTTAAAAAAATGTCAATTACAAAATTGGCATTTTCTACTCCAAATATATAGCAATCACACCATTGCTGAGCACCAAGATTACACAAAATTGAGCCAGAATTACACAAGCAATCCTACACAGCTCATGTGCCTGTGCAGTACACAGTTTTACATGAACTGCTTCTCAGTTGCTTTTTCATAGCCTGCCATGTTTTCATTTTACATCAGCTTCTGGGACAGAGGGAAGATGTGCCTGTGTCCTTAAAAGTCAGGCTCCTTGAAACACAAGCATTTTGCACATCCTCATACAAAACACTAAGTAGTTTCCTGTAGTTTAGAGATAGACAGCCTATTCACTACAGTATCATAGAACGGGAAATTAATCCCAATCACTCTGTAAGAATAGGATTTGATAATTTTACTATACTTGCAGTAGAAGTCGGGGTTTTTTTTCTAAACTGCAATTCTAATCTAGAGAATGACTTCATAAAAATGACATCATACACTAAACAGATGCTGAGTTCAGACATGTCTCATGAATTCAGTGGCAATAATTTAGTGCATTTTTAACTTTGGCAAAAGCAGCAGTGCCTAAGAACCACTGTGCTGGACTCCATTGCATTTTGTATGTTAACGGAAACTGAAGAACAGTTGCTATAGATTAGCATGTATTAGAAAGAGACAACAAACTTGTGTTTCAGATGCAATTTGAAGTTTATACTGAAGACATTTTCAACTAATAAGAGCACATTCAACATGTTAGATTCAGAAAGGACCAAAGCTAAGCCCAGCAATGCCATATTTAGATAAAACAGAAGATAATTCCATCTTGAACTACCATATTCCAGTGTAGCTCTTTTGCTGTCAATGTCTACTTCTCCAAAGGCTGATTTTCTAAAACATAAAAAATCCCAAGAAACCCACAACTGAAAATGAAAAAGAATAGAACACAAATCTCGGAATTGTGAATACCACAGTAGCACCCCTTTTGAAGAGACAAGGATAGTTGCAAGAAACTACTCAGGACAGGGTTTCCTAAACATCACTTTTGGTGCCCAGCTGTGTTGTTCCACTCTATTTTAATGAGAGTTTTAAAGCACCAGCAATTAAATTCAAGTATCTGCCATTCTGGAGGAAAAATACTGAACTTTATGGTTAAGCTTTTGCTACACATACTTCGTATTTTCTCTGAACTCTGCTTCATGGATTACAAATTTGAAGTAGTTATTCCACATTCACGGTTTTGAACCCTGAGTCTGCAAAATCTAGGGAGGCAAATGGAGAGCAAGAGAAGCTCCGTGAACTATTTCTACGGGTTTCACAAACATAGCTGGGAGAAAAACATTCACTATGTGGTTGTAAATAAAATTCGTATTTAGGCTCACTTTACAGGGATACCTCACTTGTGTACATAAACTGGGCAGAAGAAAATTAAACCTCATAGCTGCTCCCATAGTGACAAATCTCCTGTTGAAGGCAGACTTCAATAGAAGTCTCTGGTGTGGAAAACCAGTATTTATTTGCTACAAAAGTCAAAAGAAGAGTGGGTTTACATGGCATTTTATTGTCTTGGTCCCATTTCAGAGCAATAAAGCAAGCAGTTGCCAGGCAGCTGCCAACAAACTAACTTCTTCCAGAAAATCCTGTTTAACCTTTTTCTAGTCATTATCTGTCTAGTCATATCTGTCACTATCACTGAAAGGAGGGACAGAGATACTAAGCTGAATAGTCTCCTTCTGCCTGTAGTTAGTGAATAGTCCAACAGTACATCTCAAGCCAGTTACCAAGTTCCACTCTGATCCCTAGGTTTTTAGTCGTTCCCTCAGAACAATTCCAACATAATAGCTGGAAACCTAAGCCTGTAACATAGGCATAAAGCAAACAGCACAGCTAATGCTAGCATATTAGGCAGCTTGAAGATGGATACAGCCCTAAACCACATGCAGTGAGTAACCACACCTACCCATCCTCCATCTCGCAGTGCCCGTACTGCACAGCCACCAGTAGCTATAACAACCTGAGATGCAGGATGCTGCTCCCTTTCTCTTATATGCCTCTCCCTCCATAGCTTCAAGACTGGTATTATGCACATCACTATAGCTAGTGTGAGAGGTGATTAGGATAGATATTCTAATTACTAAAAACTGGTAATGAGATGAGATTCAGCCTTCATCAAAACAGAGAATGCTGCACTGAACAAATGTCAGTGAAGTGGTCCTTAGTCTTTCCCAGTAGATCTACTTCCCAAAGTACCAGTTCATTTCAAACACATTAAACAACCTTCCAGTAGTGACAGCCTGACTGTAACCAGGACTCCAGTTTATACCGGTGAAAGATTTCATGATCATATTACTACACTACCCCAACTCCTCCGGACTACCAGTAACGCTCATTTTCTGACACTGCATATTTTCACCTGAATCAGTAACAGAAGTCTCTCAAACAAATATTTCGGAGCATCACCTGTTTAACAATCAAATTTCGCAAAACCATTGAGGGAACAGCACCAAACCAGAGAAGGGGAAGCCCTCGTATTATCCCTTCATGCTGAAGTGCCACCACCACCAACCGACCCACGAGTCCTGCAATGCTGTGCCATCCCTCTCCCATTTCCGTGGTAACTCCAGACCACCAAGGAGGAATCACACGCTGCAGAGAAACAAAGATTGCTGCAGCCCTTCGCTCTCCCACCTCTCCACCACTTCTGAATTATTAAAAGTGGCACAGCAATATCACAGCTGGAAAGCAGTAGCATAATGATGGCTGCTCATCTGTTATTTCATTGCTGGAATACACGGGATAAAGCATGGACACAGGAGTGGTGCCACTGCCATGAAGAGTTTACCACAGTATAAGAAGCAACTGATATGGTAAAAGAACAATGTAGTGAATGAGGTGGGGCTCAAACTTTTGAAGGTCACAGAACTCAACAGCTATGCTGTAGCATGAACATACCAAAGCACAAATCTTCAGAACTGCTCTTGCTCATACTGCCTGGGGTACCTGCTCCTCCTCTGTCCTCCCATACAGTTCCCACTTGACAATATCTTTACTCTTTCCTCTCATTTTAAAGAAAAATGTTATTCCTTGCATTTAAATGCCCCTGCAATCCTTCATATTCCTTGACAAGAGCTTCCTCACTTTTACCTTCCATATATGAACCACATCCTTAGCAAAATCCTGATTACCAACATTAAATAAATATTACAGGCCAGTATGCATAGTGAGGAGGTTAAAGCATCCAACCGCTTCCAGAGAGCCTGCCTGCCCTCCCTGTCCTGATGAACTGGTGTGGTTCTGCTAGAAACCCCAGCTGTGACTGCCAGAAAATTTCTGCTCAGATACGATTCTTTTCTTTAGTGTACTGTGGACTTCCTAAACCACCTTTACTATGTGAAGAGCACAGTTAACAGTTGTTGGTGATGTCAGTCTTAGAGTACTACCAATATGGCAAGGACACTG
The DNA here is from genome assembly GCF_037157495.1 of Lathamus discolor. NCBI lineage: Eukaryota > Metazoa > Chordata > Aves > Psittaciformes > Psittacidae > Lathamus > Lathamus discolor. Next base: position 83,881,836 of record NC_088889.1, on the reverse strand, counting down.
ATAAGTTTTATGTTTTAGCAATGAGCACAGTACATGGAGCTGTGTTATTTGGGCACACTAAAACATTCATTGCTGCTGGTTAGGTAACAGTCATATCCAGAGAATGGCATACATTAAAACAAGGGCACCTCAGTTAAGCTATTCCTTGTAGCTCTTGTTGGGCCACAGACATGGACAGGAGGAAATCAAGTTGTTCTTGTAAATTTTCTAAGTTCTATGAAATTAATAAACTTGAATGCGAAAAGGTCTAGGTTCATCTAAGAAAAGGAACAGGCTGCAGCTGCCTAGTGCATCACTGTAGCTTGCCACCCAGTCCAAGTGGAGACTTAAAAGGTTTAAAGAGAATGCAGTTATTTTGTCATGGCAGACCAATTCCCTGTACCAGTGTTAAGGATAACCATCAAGTTGATTTCGGCCACCTTGCCTTTAACATGTCTGCTGCTCCTTGCCTGCAACCAAGCCTCTCTGACAGAAGACCGCTTTCAAAGTGAGCGAAGCATAGCCGAGGAATTCCTGAGAGGAACAAACAACAGAGCATGGTAAGAATAGTTCCAATGCAACTGCCCATAACAGCAAACAAGGAGGAGGTATTTCTATGAAGAAAATTTTTCGAAGTTATCCAAGGAATTTGGCAGTTGAAGTGGGATGTTTTCCTGTCCTACATATGGAATTTCTTTTCCTACGATGGGCACTTTACATGATATTACTATACAAAGAGGGAGGACAGAATGACTTCTTTAGGTTTACTTATATGTATTTTGTTTTGGGGAAAATTTCTATTAATTCTATATTCTAGGTATTGGTTCCTTAGAAACAGAGTACTCTCCCTTCAGCCTTTTCCAAAATCCAGGGAACTGACACTGCTGATCCTTCCCTGCCATAACCTAGGAGGTACTTCAGGCTACATAGAGTTCATTCTACTTATTCCAGTGTAAAACTCCATCAGACATCAGGCCCTATACCCTCTCTTATGAGGAAATTAGTTATGCTTAGACTAAGCAGTGCAGAAGGTTACTGAAAAAGCTATGCCTTTGCAGGATACGCACCACCTCTGGTGTGAAGAGGAAAAAGATACATTGAAAGTCTGGGGAGGAAAAAGGATTAATAATGCTGGGGAAGACCTCGATTCCAAAAGGCATGGTCCATCTTGTAATAGTTAAAATCATGAGGTCTCTCTGTATATAAGGTCCACTGAGTGATGCCAACTGGCACAGCTCATAGAATTTTAAATGGAAAAGTCGTTTGTCCTCATCTAAATTTTCAGCCATTGACCCATTAAAGCAATTTTAAAATGTTTATAACCTCAAATTATGTCATCTCAGACCATTTTGTAAGATAGCATATACCCATAAACTGCAGCTAAGAAACTCTAAGCAAGTTGAACACCCCTTCTTCCACTTTCTTGCATAGGTCATTGCTGGAGAACAATATAAAACTGGGTTATACCTAAATAACCATAAAGGGTATATAAATGGATCAAAACATAAGAGAATCAACTGCCAGTTTCCAATGAAGTATGAGAATACCATATCTGCTACTGTTCTTGCACAAATAATTACTTCTTTTGTGAGGGATGGGGGTAGTTTGAATAGATGCTCTTTAGTACTTATGCCACTAAAATAACTTCGAGGTTACCATGCAAGTACAGCATTCAGGATGTGGCATGACAGATTGATTCTTTTACTGCGGATGTTCCAGTATGTTGTTCAGTTAGTAGATTAAAAGGCAACCAAGCTCAGACTTACTAAAATAAGATTTATGAACGTTAAAGGATGATCTAGAGAAAGGCTTAAAAGAATAACAGAGGATTAACTGCAAAGGCACAGAACATAGAGGAGTTCAAAACAAAAGGATTATAAATTATCTTTCCTATCCTTTGTATGCCAGATCTTATGGTTTTGGCATTCACTCTGATTTGTCTCTCAAATAATCTAATAGGTATTGTAACCCTGACAGAAAAGCTTTGGGAGTTTCTCACTCTGAAGCAGACCAGATGCAAGATAATTCATATGTCTGCTGGATATTTAATGGTACAAAACGAACACTTAAAAGTATTCATAAAATGTTAAAAGATCAGTTTTAATAAAGACTTAGATTTACTTGCAAAGTCCTTGCTATATCTGCAGTGTGTCTTTTAAGAGCCATTCAAGTCAATACTGCAAGATGGAGCATGTTATTATATAAGCTATTTCTCTTCTACTCCATTTATCTCCTTCTCTGAAATCAGAAAGCTCTCTCCCTTTCAAACCAACTCTGAAATGCACCATCCTTCTTGCTCTAGATATATAAAGCGCATTTCTCTGTTTCAGGAACTAACCATCTTTCTTAAAGATACTCATATTGGCAACAATAGGTGAGGTAATATTCCTAGCTTAAAAGCTAGCTTATGTTAGCTATGAGGAACCTACCAATAGAATGCTATTTACCAATCTAATTTCCAGAGAATTTAATTTATTAGGTACCATTTTTGGCATTCTTTAAAACGCCAAAGCTTACTGGCTTTTAAACAGAAGAATTCTCATTCTGAAAGCTTAAACTCACTGTTAAAAGAGTTGTGGTATATGAACAGAAAAGCCTGCCTTGCCCATCTGGTGCCTGAGTTCTCTCAACAGTTTTCAATTCAGTGTTTGCATCATGCCTAATTCAAACCAAATCCCCCTCCACAAAAACCACAGACTTCTCCTTCCCTCCTCCCACCCCCAAAGAGGAAAAATACAAAAATCAGGGGCCATCTACTGGGAAAGATCCTTATGACTTACATGTATTAGAAAAGTTCATTACTACAGATGACAGACATTATGATATACAAGTTTTAAGCACTGCTTAAATTGCAGGCATTTGGACCAGTAAAAACAAGTTTATTTCTGAATTCCAACGCGCAAGTTCCAGTGCCATGCTGCTTTTGTGCTGGGGTGCAGCTTTTGAATGCTTGGGGTTTGTTTTGCCCTTTTTAAAATTATTTTTAGAAGAGCTGAACCGCCACACACTGAAAGATCTCTCCTCAAGCAACACCACAGGAACAGCTCTCCAGAGGACATAACAAAAGCTCTGCCTGTTCTCACACATCACAGCCAAGAAATCTGCCTATGCTAAAGGTATTCTTTCCTACTTCAGAAGACAGGATAATTAAATGTTGGTAAACAAGATCTCTAATAAGTTGCATCCTTCTGGCTGTTTGTTTTCTGACACTGTAAGCACTTTCACAACAGGATAGTGTTGTCAGTGACTGGTATCTTTGCAGTTTCTAGAGTGGCAAAGGCCTGGACAGAAAAATAAAGAGAACTTAAAAAAAGCCAAAACAAAACTTGATGTTCTATTTAGCTAAAAAAAACAACCAACCAAAAAAAAAACAAAAACAAAAACAAAAACAAACCAAACAAACCCACCCCAAAACACCACAAAAACCAAAACATCCACAGTTACTTCCATTTTCGCCCAACCAAAATAAAGTTCCTCAAAGTTGACAAATTTCACTGCCTAAAAAGCTGAAAGATCAAAGGCAGTGTCAATATTTAAAAGTGAGTTTTCTAGTCAGCTACACCACTTTCATACCATATGTTCAACTGAAAGCTAGAAGCTATGACACCTACAGCTGTTCTGCCATTTAACATCTGATGAGCTTGTGTTCTTTTTAACAGAGTTATATTTGGCTTCAGACAGAGCTGTAAAATGATACCTCTCCATCCAATGCACCACACAACCCTGCTCCAGCCTTCTCAGAAATGGTCTGCTGATCACAGTTCTATGGTTGATGCGCAGGCTCTTCCAAGGCTGGTCACCACCTACAGGAGCCAGTGATGTGAGGTGGCCAGGCTGGGTCAGTAATAGCAGCATCAGAGTTTGCCACATGGTACTAACCCAGCACAACCAGAAAGCACAGAAATTATGGATCCTCATGGTTTAGGGGATCACCTTACACATGGGTGTCTTATAAGATGGTCTGTTCACAGGCTGGCAGTAAGTGGACTTCAGAGCTCCCCATGTTTAACTCCTGCACCATTTCACCAAGCCAGTTCAGTTTCAAACTTAAGATGTCCAAGCAGATCAGGACAGATACACCAAACCCCCGAATCACACCAAGTACAATATCCTATATTCATAGAGACAAAAATAGGTGTTAACATTTTCTCTGGCCTAGCAACAAAGGTAAGGAGAAAATTCAGGTTCTGGTCCTGCCCTCAAGATTGTGCATTTTATCAAATGAAATTCAGGAGGAATATGGATTATCTTCCTCTGTCAGACATAACTGTTGCAGCTTTGCGCTGATCTCAGCTTGCGTCGGACATGCTCCAAGGACACCCGCTGATCTGGCTTGTCCATGACCTTATGAATCACCCAGTGGGGTGAGGGGACAAAAGATGTGTTTAAATGCCTTTGGGCATTTATATGGCTAGAAACAGACTTGCACATTTGGTTGTCTGCCCTGCAAACACTTAGCTAAATACACCTTATGAGCACATAATGCTTTCTTAAAGCTGAGCCTAGCTTTATCCTGGTCCACTGCTAAGAGCAAATTTTAGGCCCATTCTGCCAGAAGGTATGACAGACCTTCCTAAATAAAGATTAAAATGCTCAAAAAGCAAATAAAATGTAGTAACAATTTGGTGGCAATTTCTTTAATCACATAACTGACGGCAGGATCGTATTTATAGCAATGAAGCCACGAGAGGGGAAGTTTACACGTAGAAGTAATACCTTTTATTAGAACCGCTGGAATAGTTGGAAAATCAAGCACATTTCTGGTCTTGCAGGCCCTTCTTTGGACACACAGGTTTCCCTAAGCCTAGTAATGGGATATAAAAGATACTTTATAGAAAAAGGGAAGTCTAGTAGAGATAGTATCTTTGGCAATTGAAGAATGGCATCTAAAATGTCCTAAGATGTATTTCATTGCAACAAGAGTAACATTTCGAGTAGAATAAAACCTAACCTTAGTTTTCATTCCTAAAGGCACTTTGTAACTGTTGCCAAATCTGTGTATGACATGCTTCTAACAACCAGAAATACAGGTTAAACTGCACTTTAAATAGGGATTAGGTACAGAGCCAACAAAGAATTTACTCTGTAGGAGTAATGCTTTAAGTGCTGAAAGATCAACTGACATAGAACTTACCTACATACAATATGTCCTCAGGGACAGCCGGCACAACATTTAAGCTCCCCCCTCCCAGTACAAAAGGCAGATTAAACTTTTCAGGCAAACTGGAAAAAAAACCCAACCACCTTCTGCAGTAATAATTCTAAAATGTAGGCATTTGCCTGCTATTCCCATCACAAGAACATTAAGACCAAAGAAGAATGGGAAGGCAGGGAGCATATTCAGGATTTATTTTCTTGTAGGGTGAGTCCTCCTTTTAGAAGTGTCCATAATTTAAGCTTGAATTATTTAGGCAATTAACAGGTGCTGTCTATGTGCTGATAACACTTTCTGCCTTATCACAAATCAGCATCTACAAAAATAGACTGTAAGAGTCTGGAGACTTCTTTTTTTTTCGCCCTGGAACCAAAGAAGAGAGACCACTCCTGAACAGTTAAATGGGCACTTTACTGAAATAAAATACAACTTTATCTTAACAGCAGGGGTCAGTCCTTTCTGAACAAGTGGGACTATTCTTAAAAAGCAATCAGATGTTATACAGTGCTCCAAAGAGCTTATCTGTTAACATATACAGTTGTTATATTGTGAAACAAGAGGCTCTCTAATTTTAGATTCAATATAAACAGCCAAGAAATGCTCTGTCTTTATAACCAGCTACATCTTACTGAACACACTCTTACAGAGAGCATTTACTTCAGATTACATTGGGCATAAGTCAACAGACTCCCGATTGTAAAACAGCAAATACTACTTCTCATCTTCACCATTTTTCATGTATTAAGCTTCAGGGTGCTTTTGTACTTGCCAGGTGACCCAGTAATATTCCACTGAAAGAATTTATGAGACCACACGAAATTCTTGGCCATTCAATCTTTTCAGGTTTCCTGTACAATCTTGTTGCATAGTTTTTAAATTGAATTAAGTGTGGGTTTAAAAAAAAAAACAAAACAAAGTGAAACGTGCTTCTTCCCACATGAGTTTCTACAATGGAGAGCTACATCATTAATGCATGAATTTAGGTGCATGATTAGTTTCAGAGCGGAATTCAACCTGAGGAGAAAAACAATTATTTCTTCACCCTTTTAACTTCCCCCACAGCACGCAATGCCCACAATTCTCCTCGCATCAACGGGCATTGAAGATGCAATGCATTTTCTCCTCTACAAGAAAAGGTATCAGAATATTCCACTGTGGTAGTTCTGGAGCTGACACTTCCCCTGACTGTGGGAATAGTGCTGGTCATTGTCAGTGCTCAAGAAAAGAGATCTCTTAATGCTGCAGTTAATAATATTGCTATTTTGTACAGAAAAGACTGAACATTAGAGCAAATTTTCAACTCAAGCCAGTTACCTTCTTGTCCTGGGTTGAGCAGCAGCAGTAATTTTTCTCCTTCTTAGGAGCTAGTACAGTGCTGTGTTTTGATCTTTTGGCCTGGGAACAGTGCTGATAACGCCGATGTTTTCAGTTGCTGCTCAAATGTTTGGTCTGGCCAAGGACTTTCTGAGCCTCATGCTCTGCCAGGGAGGAGGGGAGGCTGGGAGGAAGCAGAGACAGGACACCTGACCCAAACTAGCCAAAGAGGTATTCCATACCACAGCACGTCATGCCCAGGATGTAACTTGGAGTTACCCGGAAGGGCTAGTGGGACTACAGGGTTGGACGAGGGATCGGTCGGTGCTCGGCTGGGGGGCTTGGGGCGAGTTATCAGTCAGCTGGTGTTGAGGTGTTGTATTCTTTCCTCCTGTTATTTCCTTTATCACTATTATTATTGGTGGTAGCAGTAGTGATTTGTGTTATACCTTAGTTACTAAACTGTTCTTATCTCAACCCGTGGGAGTTGCATTCTTTTCGATTCTCCTCTCCGTCCCTCCAGGAGCAGGGGGAGGGCAAGAAGGGGGGGAGTGAGTGGATGAGGTTTGTGGTTGGGTTTAAACCACGACACTTCTATACAAAATTCAGCCCTTAGGAAACTTGAGGTCCATGAAAACCTTGTCTTCAAGGTCAATTGTCTTCACTTTGCTTTGCTATAAAGACATTACAATTAAAGGCTATGTACATTTCATGCGTTAAGCTCATACTGATGAAGTTACAAATAGAACTGTTCCCTCTTACTTGTACATTTGCCCTGCCTATCACAGAAGTCAGGATCCATCTCATTTCAGATGTATACAAAGATTTTATTGCAGAAAGCAAGCAATTTCACCAAGACATCCTAATAACATTAGCATATATGGCATGAATTTGAGAAGTGCAGAAGGAATCTAGATTCAAAGCAGCTCTTTTGAAGTATTCACAGCAAAGCAGTTCTGAGTCAAACCATTCTCTCTTACTCTGATCCCATACCTATTCCTTAAAATATAACTAAATTACACTGCTGCCAATAACTGGAAGCAGTCACAGCAAGAGAAGCAGAAATAAGGCAGCAACAACTTAGGCAATGATTGGCGAGCAAGAGAGCAGGAAATCCAGTAAGACTGCAACACTATAAACTGGGACATCAGCTCAGTGATGAGCATTACAGAAGTAAAATTCTTGACTTTACTACCTATGAACACTGTTACCTGATTACTAAATTCTTGGATGTACCAAAATCAGAGACAAGTCAGCCCTACTAATGCAGTGTCCAAACAACTGCACAAAGAATTGCTCAAGGTAAAGTTAAAGACTTAATGTGAACTGTCCTTCAACTGGACAAATACTTAAACATCTAAATGTGTTAGTAATCATTATACCTTGAGAGTCTGTCATCCTTAATAATCCCAAAGTGCTCTGTAATTTATGGCATAGAACTCAGCTACCATGAAGCTCCTGGGTAGCAGCCAACTGTTGCTTATCACACTACATTGTGTGGATAGGAAACGCCAGCTTCTGATACTGTAGTAAATCCCCAAGAGGCTTTTGATGCCTTCACAAGGGAGCATTTTAGTTCATACCAAGGACCCAGACATAATAGACTGAGTATGTTTTGCTCAAAGAGAAGAACTAGTGTGTACCCTGAGGAATTCTGAACCTCTGACTCTTAGCAGCTAGTGTTTCATACTGGATTAGTTCATCCCACAGACAGACCACCACAATCAGGCGCTATGTTTCCTAAGGTACCAGAGAGACAAAACTCTTATAGTCAACTCTATTTAAAAAATTAAAATAAATAAATAAAACCAAACAAAAAATAAACCATAGGTTAATACATCAAACAGGTAATCAAATATAATAGGAAGAAATCAAGAGCTCCAGCCTGAGAAAGGATACAACTTATGACTATTAATTCCATATAGACTCCCGTGGAATTAGGCCAATATAAGTACTTTGCAGTCAAATGCTCTAGCTTGTTTCCCCTCTCCTTAAAATAGACACGTACCCTGCACAGATCCTCTTCTTGGCCATATCTCCAGTTTTTCAGATCTGTGTGTATCTCCATCAGTCAGAAGCTTGGGGAAGAAAAGTGAGATTGAGCAAAGCAGCTGGAGCACACATAAGGGGACTGCTGCAGAATTACCGTAGATTTTTTTCCTGCATATAGCCCCCAATAAAAAAAAGAAAGACCTTGTCTATCACTAAATTTTTGGGCACTGTAAATTACAGCTTACAATTATGTAATAAGAACTGGATTTTTAAATTTATAATTGTATAAATGATAAATTTATAATCATTTATAATTTCCCCAATTTACTTTGTACAAGAAATAAAACCAGCTTCCATATTGTATTTGTTCTACCACACTACGAATGTAATTTTGTATTAGATTTTAAAATCAATAGCAGCATTTAACCTCTTCAGAGGTCACTATTCCTTCTCTGCCATGAGTCCCTCCAATTGCCTTCTGAAATACACAGGTATCAACCATTGCTGGAAAAGGATTCAACAACTATGTGGAAAACTCCCGCATAAGATGAAAATCCTACATCTTGCAGTTCTACTGCAGCAGACGGGAAAAGTTTGTTCTCTCTACTTTGTTTTAAGAATAGCAAGAAAACAAGTGGGAAAAAGTTGCACTAAAGTGAGGTACCTATAAAAAAAAAAAAAGTAGGTCAAGCTTAAAAGTTTGACCTACTGATCTTTTTTGCTTTGGCAAAAGTACAACTGGAGTTTACATAATGCTGCTCACATGTAAGCGCTGGCTGGAACCTAAAGGATACAAATGTTTTTAATAAGCCTCGGTCATTACTGGGATTCCTTTTTTATTTCATTTTAGGCAGTTTTAAATCTTTGTTTTGCAGTACATACTACAGAATCCTTACTTCTAGGATTCATTTATTTAAGTCACTCTTCTGTTAATCTCAGTATCATATTGTGGAAACAAATGTAATACACATGCTTAAAATCAGCTCTAATTTGATTTAAAAACTCATCATTATTAGCACAACGCAGCCAGTTCCTGAAGCCACAAAGCTGAAGTCTCAACCTTTTCCACAGTTCGTACTGTCTATAAAGCAGATTTACAACTACATACTTCTTGAGCAAAGCACAGGATAGACAGAAAACAAGTCTGTATCTGCACATACTGAATATAATTTAGTTCTATAGTAACTGTACATACTGCTGTAAAGTAAATACTTTCAAGAAAAAAAGTTACTCCAAATCCCTGACTCTCAAGTACCTTAGGAAAAACACCTCCTGTTAGAAAGGACAAATTAAACGCCCATTTTTCTGAGATTTTTTTCTCTGTTCAGTAAACTCTGATAGGAAACAGAAGTTACAAAAAAATCAAATTAAAGCTTTGCTGCCAATGCTAACAGAAACTTCTGTGACAAAGATACCACCTCTGTTGCACAGAGGAAGAACCTGAGGTAGTACCACAGTAACTTTCCAGCGTCCAAAGTCAGTTGTGCCAGATGCTAGATTTGAAAGGTAAATACTGGCTCCCAGATCTGTACTCTATAATCAGGTATTTCTTCCATAATTCTTTAACAGTAATTAGAGAACGAGGAATTCAACAGGATTTGGTAGGAGGCAAATTAATAGTTTTACACCTTCACACACCTTAAAGAAAAACCAAAGCATTCACCTAACAGAAGCAGTATTAATTTGCCTTGGTTAAAAAGCAGATGTAAAAGATCAGTTCCTCTATGGACAAAACCAATTGGCTCTCTCGTCTTGGCTTGGGCAGGCTCAAATAACCAGGCCAACACAGCTCTCTTTCATGAAATTCTTCCTACACTTAAAATAGTTCCATATGTTTAAATGTTGAGTGGTTGAGCTAGCACAAAATTAATTCATGACAACAATGCCTTTACTATTGACTGCTCTTGTGCCTTAAGGCCTGATCAACAACAGAACCCAAGCACAATTCTAACACTTCGCTTTGCCAGATTTTATGCCCATTCAGATTATATGGGGTTTAGCTTTTTTGTCAGTCCTTACTAGTTCTTTCTTGGGTTTTGTATTGTTGTTTTTGAGGCACTGGCAACATCTCTGAAACACAAAAACGCACATACTGTTAGCAGGTTCTGCACCTTACAACAGGTCCTAATCCCCTCACGGTCCAGATCAGCAATGTATCACAAAGGACCACCTTACCTCCACAAGGAAGGTATTCTTCTAAAAATTATGTTTCAGAACCTAATTTTATCACTCTGATGTTCAGTGTTAAACATTATCTATTTTGCTGGACAGCAAAGGATTGCTCTATACAATGATTTCTCCACAGAGGAGCACTGTACATCAAGAGTTTCTCAGCACAAGCCCTAAAGGACAGAAGTAAGTGGCAATATGCCATACTAATTTTCACATACAACCACTTTTTGAATAGATGACTACATTTAGAACAATAATGCTAGCTGGAACTCAGGTTTACACTCTAAGTTGTTGATGGTTTATTTATTCTATTCTATCCTATCTATTCTACTTAGAAATACTGGTTCATTCATGTACCTTCATGTGGTATAGGGTTTATTCCCTGCATAGTCAGTGCTTCAAGTACAGAAAAATGTTTCTGTGGCAATATGGTCTCAAGCTAAGCAGGAATCAGCAATCACTGCTTGGTCCTATCACCTTATGATACTTCATTAAGCTGATGCCATCAAAGCTACAGCTCCTGTTGGAACCGTGGAGCAAAATTCCTCAGGAAGAACTATCACATCCAGAGGAATAGCACTGAACAACAGTAATTTGCCACTCAGTAGTAGACAACTTATTTCACAGGAGCAGGGAATTAACTGCTTCAGGAGGGATGGCTTGCTGGGTATAGCTTCCTCTTCTGTAAGACTATAAATACCACAGAATATGGAATCACACTTCACAAACATAAAATGTAACTGAGTATGCAAAACAAAGAACTACACATAATACTTCAGAAGATATGTGGAAAGGCAGCATTTGTTAAAAAGAAAAGACAATTTAAAATGAATGGCATGTTGCAGATTCACAATTTACTATCCTACAGTTGCTTCATGGCATGGAACAGAAGGCAGTTTAAATTAAAAGTATAATTCCTGACATAAGTGACCTTGATGCTTATGTCACAGATGAGAGATGAAATTGGAAGCTCTGCTGAACACTAGGATCGCCCAAGTCAGCACTGTGTGCAGACGCTGAGTGGCCTCGCTATAACATTATACCGTGTGTCCCATTTTGGTGCATGTATCAGCATGAGGATGTGATAAATACTTGCTTTAGAAGTTACCCATCAGGGTTTGGCAGCCTTAAATCCTGACATCCATATTAGCTTAATGACTGCTATAAAAAAGGTACAAGTTGTTCTGTAAATTGGAATCAAATGAACAATCATGCTACATAGGAAGGGATGACTAAGTCATATAAACAAAGTGAAAGCTTAGCTTTCTGAGGGGGGATTTTATTTGACTAAATTATCCTCTTGAATTATTTGACCTATCCTAAAAGCATTTCAAACTGTCAAACCCCCTACATGTACAGCTTTTAACATGTCTAATTTCAACTGTGCTTACTGCTCACACCCTTTTCCCTACAAAAGGACTAAGATCTGAAGCTAAAGCAACTTCTATTCCCCCTCCTCCCATATTGAAGACAAAATATCAAAATCATTAAAGACCCTCCCACACAAAAAAGGAACATACGGAGACAAAACTATCAGCTTTTAAAGTTCATCACAAAAGAACCTTAGAGATACAGGAGCAAAATCCACTACTACTGAAATCAGTGGGAGCTTAGGCATTGACTTAAATTAAAGGCAACTCTGTCCTTATTTCTCACATCAAATACCAGTTTGACAAGGAAAGGATGTCAGTGCAAGAATGCTGAGAAGCCTCTGGTTTCCAGACTGGAGTTATCGCCTTCTGTACCTGCACTACACGAATAATGAAACCTTACTGGCAACTCTCTGAGAGAAAAAAATCAATTTAATTTTCATCTTTCCTTTATCATCTTTAAGAGATGTATCAAATACCTGAAGCCAAGTTAATGAGTAATTCTTACAAAACTGCATAAAGAAAAAGCACCCAATAGAGACTTGGACCCACATCCACAGATGTGTAGCTCCTTTGGCCTAAAGAAAGATAAGCATCTGAAATCTTCAGTGATCTCAGCTGTAATCTTTTGCTCATAACTACAATGCTGGAGAGGAATTTTTATAGCCAACATTTTTCAAACTGTAAAACTTATCTTTAAGAGTAAGCTTTCAGAGACTGATCAGCTCTTCCCCTGTATCGATTTCCCCAGAACATAAGCTCCTTAGAAAAAAATAAATTGAAAACAATCTAGATTTTTCAGAAAAGCATTAAAGCCACTGATTTATTTTGCTATCCAATTTAGCAGAAAATCACCGTTATCTCTGGAGTAAGATGTACATGTTGTTTAGTATTCAAATCAGAACAGATTTCTTTCTTTCCTTGAAGCCCAGGTTCCCAACCTTAATAGCTGTAAACAGCTCTGAACGAACCAGTGCAGTGCTGCCTTCCCAGGTTTGCCAAGACCTCTGCTCTGTGCAATTCTCAAACAGCTGCAGTACTGAGATGACCAGGCTGTTCCATGCTGTCTTTCAGAACCCTGAGGACAGCAGCCAAGCAGAGAAACAGTATTACTCCCCTCTTCTCTTTCATATTAGGCTGACTTGTAGAAGGAGAATCTAGAATAATCCCCACAGGAGCTGAATTTAAGAACCCAAAGGTAAAGCAAAGAAACATTTTCTTTCACCAAATAGTTTCTTTCATCAGCTGAAAGCAGGATGCTTCAAAAAACCCTGTACTTAGTGGCACATATGGATGTCGGATGGCTTGAATGTGGTCCAAGAAGATTAGCCTGCTGAGAGCGCCTGAATCTCTCTAGCAGCTGGGACAGGGTTTACCACCAGGGATATGTCCTCTTGTGCCATACTTCTCCACAGCAGTCTCTGAGTAATGAATGGCAGTCATAAAAGCATTTATCTCATAATTCAATACTACAGTGTTTGCCACAGGAAGTCCTTGACTCAATGGGCATCCTCACACTTCCTTTCTTTACAATTTGGGCAAAAGGTTCATTTTAGGTTTAAGTACTAGAAATATACATTTATATTGCTTTCAACCAGACATCTTAGAGTGCACCAAATCTCACACCAATAAAAATCTACAAGAGAGTCATTAAGGAAGGATGACAGCTAGTTCTCCTTTACGATTTTACCAAGTCAACAATTTGTTTGGTTTCAAAATATAGCAAAGAAAAACGCTTAGGTCTGTCAAAACATTATTTGACTAGTGAAGTTCTTCAGAAACATCACAGATTTCATGTTTGCCAGCCTAATTAAAACTGTTATTTGCACCCCTAAAAGGAGTACAGGACCAAAACAGGAGATTAATCTTAAGTAATTATCCACCAAGTAACTAAGAATTTATGGTTTCCAGGTATAATATTTCAGAAAACAGTTATGCATTATAAAGAGACGCTAAATGTTTTTTTTCTAATGAAGAATATAATGGACTCTGCTTAGTTCCCAAAAGGCCTCTTTTTTTTTTTCCATCAGCACCCTCATCAGAATAGTTTTTGTTCTTTCATCTTGACACAGGCAGAAAGAATCCAGCATCATACAGATTGCACAGACCTTACAGGATCTGTTAACATGAGGCAGGACTTAAGAAAGTCATACTTAAATATTTAAAACGAAGATTGTTTTATTTGACTTCAAGCCCCTAAAGAAAAACTCACTACTGCAGTACTTCTGCTAGGTGGAATTGTAAGAGGAAAGATACAACTGTTTTATATAGCCATAGGCAAGAAGAACATCATAATTAACTATAGAAGGAATGGTAAAGTCACCCTGAGTTCCTGAATGCTGCACTTTGAGATGGAAAGGGACTTCTTTCTCTCCTCTGGACCATGTATGAAAGGCCAAGTTCTAGCCCAGGTAACAAGAAGCAGTTCAAACAACCATAAGGATAACCTGGCCAGAGGGAATCAATCAATCCCTAACAGTCATTAGTCCCTAACAGCCAACATTTCCAGTAATTTACTTTATCAGAATACAGAAAATATTACTCCATTTGAACCAGTCTGATCCTCTTACACGCCTGAATATTAGGCATGGAAGATGCAAGACAAAACAAAGAAAATTCTTTAAACCCTCTGCAAGAATGTATGACAGAAGCCTTTACCCCAAGAGCACTTTTCTCTATTCTATACCTGTGGTTTGCTTGGAAATTTTAAGTTTGGGAAAAGGTGATCAACAGTTTCATCTGTCTGTAGTAAGGATGGCTTCTTTTCCTGACATGGAGATTTGGGTTTCTCTGGGACATGAGATGAAAGAGCAGCCCTCCTCCTATTCTCCCTCCCTGCTCCACTGATCAGAACATGCGGGTCCTTATCAACAGGCTGAAATAAACTGGTCATGCAAACAATTACATCATTAGTAAAAAGACAGACACACACATCCTTGCTCTCTAAAAGAAAGCAGTGTCACATTCTAAAATAAAAACCACATAGGGTCTAGGCTTAAAAGCTGATAACAATCAGCATGCAGGAAATATTCTGGGGGGAACTGAAAAAAAGAAAAAGACAAAGGAAAGCAAGATCTTCCCTGCAACAAAGGAAGCATCAGTATAGCTCGAAAGACTCAAAACCTGCCACAAATGTCCAGACACTGATCCACATTCCCTGTCCAAGGTGACTGAACCTCCGAGGCGCAGGCGGGGATGCTGCCCTGGACCTCCGGCTGTACAGACAGCAGAGGCTTCAGGGGCATGTGCAGGATCCCTTGGGAGACACGGCTCTGGGACCAGCAGCCGGGAGGCAGCGCGGGGCATCGGTGGCTCTGACCGGGCAGGAGGGTCCCGCCAGCTCTGACCCAGGGCCTCCCCCATGGCCACATCTCGGGGAGCTCGCCCTAAGGACGGAGCCAGGGGCCCCTCGCAGCTCCAGCCCCCCAGGCTTCCGTCACGCCGACCCCACCGCGGCAGCGCCAGGCCCTGCGGCCCCACCTGAGGAGCTGCCCCTCACGGGGAGCCTCCGCGGTCACTGCAGCCACCTCGGGCCCCGCACCCCGACCGGCCCCGACACCGCGGGTGCCGGCAGGGCCCTGCCCGGCCACCTGCCCCCCACCCCAGGCGGGTCCCCGCCGCCGGCCTCGCTCACCCGCGGACTCGCCGGTGTTGATCCAGTCCGGGTTCGCCAGGCTGGCGATGGCGAAGATATCGGCGGCCAGGAAGAGGCATCCTGAGATGATGGTCAGTTTGTCCATCTCCTCCGGCTCCGGCGGCTCCCGGCTCCGGCCTCCGCCCGGCTCCCACAGTGGGCCCGGGCCGGGGGCGCCTCACCGCCGCAGCTCCATGAGCCCCGCGCTCCCCTCGGCAGCAGCGCCACCGACGGGCCCCCCGGACGGAGCCGGAAGCGAACCCACCGGGCGGGGGAGACGGCGAATACTCCGGAAGGGAAACCCACTGTCCCCGGCGTTCTCCCCCGGGAGGGGCGGAGCTTCCCGCGGGGGCGGTACCTCCACAGCAGCGGGGCTGGGGAACGCTCGACACGGCGTCGGGATTCCCCGGGGCCCGGCGAGCGGCGGGGCGGGGCTTGCCTGAGGGGGCGGGGCTTGCCACCGGTGGGCGGGGCGTGGGACTGGACTGGCCCTATGGGGGCGGGCAGGTGGCCGTGCGCGAAGGTGGGCGGGGCCATGGGGAGGGGGCGGGACATGATGCCGCCGCGAGGCCTGTAGGGGGCTCTGCCGCCGGACGCTGTGGGCGGGGCCGCAGGAGGAGGGGCGGGGCCGGGAAGGGTGGGGCGGGGCGGGGCCGGGAAGGGTGGGGTGGGGCGGGGCCGGGAAGGGTGGGGTGGGGCGGGGCGGCCATCGCCTCAGGGCGGGTCTGCTGTGAGGGCGGCCGGTGCCCGGGGCCGTTGTGTTTCGTTTTGTCACATCTGGTCGCAGCAGTTGTCCCGCACCCCGGTCTCCAAAGGTGGTTTTGAACTGAGGAGGACGCGCATCCCTCCTTTATACCTGCACCGGCCCGGAGACCTCAGTGCACTCCGGGAGGGCCTGCCCTCTCCCAAGAGAGATCGAGAATGGGCAACTTGGTGGGCACTGCATAGAGGGTTGAGGAACGATCAGAAGTTTATCGTTTCACTCGTCATTATCACGCTGTCCATTTGAAACACCGGGCGTTAGCTTAAATCTCAGAGTTGCTTCTGTAAAACTGGGGAAGTGGAAGGACTGGTTCATGGAGGTTTCTCCAGGCCTTACACGACTCTGGAGCACCACAACAGCGCTACATTGCGTTGCTGTCTGTGCTGTATGCTTGGAAGAAAACCTAGTTAATCTTGACTAGAAAACTCACCCAAACAGAGCGATTTTTGGTTACATGCTTGTCCATGGATTTACTTGTATTGAAGCATGGGGGAATCGATAGCCAATAAATGAACTATGCAGTAAATGTGAGAAACCCACCCAATTCTGGCCACAATAACTCTGTGCCTTTGACTGAGTTCATCATCCCCATGCCAGAATGGCAATGTCAGTTTAGCAGGCCTCACATCTACAGGTAATGGAAAAATATCTTATGTTTGCATAGTTTTTTCCTTCTAACAGCAAACACCTTCTTATTTCCAGAGCAGCATCACACTCCAGAAGCCAAGCGGGCAACTATCTGAACTCTTTACGTAAGTCTTTTGTGTACATGGAAGGCTATACAACCAAAATAGACATGTTAGTAAAATAAAGTGTTCAACAGCAATCAGCAGGGCTTACTATTTGGAGGGCAAGAGCTGTACTTAGGTTCTATTGAAATCACCTATTCTTGACAGATTTTCTTAAGGGTAGAGAATAAGACTTTTGATGAAAACCTGCTGAAATTCCCGTTAAACAGGGAACAATTGGTGCATGGAATAAATGGGACAATTGATTTTTTTTATTAAAAAAAATTAGAAATTATATTGCACTAACAATGGCAATACAGCAGCCTTGAAAATACATTATTTCCAAGAATCACCTGCGACTATCCTATAAACCGGCTTTAAGTGGTATTAAAATAGCTTTTAATACAAGCATTATGTAAAAGTCTGTCTCAAAATAAGTTTCTCTCCAAATAACTCAGCTTCATGGTGAAAGGAATAAAGGAAGGAGAGGTGGAAAGGGTAAAGAAAGGGAAGATGTAGTTTTCATTGGCTTTTGATATACAGAAAATATGAATTCTGAAATAGTGACAGAGTCATCTTCATACCATGCAGGCTGTGTGATCAGTTATTTGATTTTAATCTTTCTCAGTTTTATCAGGGGCAAGTACGTGCCTGAGGATACTGTGTGGCAGGACACCAGCAGCTATAGGTTCTCCAGAAAGCTCTGGGGCTTCAGACAGAACTGTGGTATTGACAGACAGGCAGCCTAAATCTAATTACTCCTCTTGGACTGAAACAGTGCACTAGATGCAGACACATCCTCTGCCCAATGCCAGACTTCCCTATGCCCATGGTGCTGTTGTGGTGCTGGGGGAGCTTGGAACCCACCTGCCCTGGCATTCTGAGTAGTTGCTAGACACTGTTGCTTCCTCACCTGCTGGTAGACTCTTCCTCCACAGGTCACCATGGAGCAGTAACATACTTCCAAAAGGCTCACCTAGGACACTCCGGCATTATTTTGGCTTTGAAGGAAAAGATCTTCCTCAGGACTTGATGGAACATACCCAGTCTTTACAAGAGCCTGGGGATGAAACTATGAGTAAGTCTTCCATCTCTTTTGGTCATTTCTTCCTCTGTTCATTTCCATCTTCCCACTGCTGCCTCAGCACTATTCTTCCACTCCTGCATTTCAGTATCTGAAATTTTTTGAGTCCTTGTGCTACCAGACACTTTATCTTCCTCACAGAGCCCCCAGTGCCCCAAGTTTACTTAGTATCAAGAGGCATTTCTGCTCTTGAGGTTAAGTATTTGGAACAGAATTAAAGGCAGGTGACAAGGAAAATGGTGTTTCTTCATGAGAAGAGAGAGATCCTACACTGCTGCCTGCAAACTGCAGAATTGGAGGGTAACTTGGAGAAAATCAGGAGAGTGTTAGGGCAACTGTAATGTAAGTTCTGTCAAGTACCTAAACTTTTTGTAGCACAGAACAAAGAGAAAACCCACCTTCCTTGGACAGTATATAGACTTATACCAGGTATAGTAAAAAGACAAGAGACTCAGCTAAAAGTGTGAATTTTAGCATTCCTTCTAATTGTTTTATAGGTTTTGGTTTTGTCACAGTTTTCATGGGTTTAAAACTCTCTTGTCCAGCAAGATGTCATGTAATAAGAAGCAGCCTCAGATCAGGATTCTGGTATCTAAAGCTAAAGCTAGATTTATAATAGCATTTTTTGTTTGCCATTTCATTGCTGATCATTTGCTGACCTACAAATGCTCATGAATTTTAATGGGATTTGCTGAATAATTTTGGCTAGGAAACAATATAGTCTTCATACAATCTGTGTATGTTTATTGGCCTGGGAATTAAGTACTTACTCTGGAAGTAGGAAACTAGGATTCGATTCCCTTTTCTGGCTGAAATAGATTGAAACACACATTGAAAAGTGACTAAGAACACCACAAGAAAGATTTCAATCACTTCTACTGATCATGTTCCACCTTGCATAGATTTCTGAGCAAGAGAAAAAGTCACAGGTCAGATGTCTGACCTGTCAGAATTATCAACAGGTTAAAGGGTGTGCTAGGGTGAGTCTTCCTTTGCTTTTCTTGTTTGACCACGCAAATTAAGTATTTAATCCAAATTAAATTTAAAATAATTTAAAACAATATTTAATTTAAAACAACTTTAAAAAAAAAAATGCATTTTTCATTGGGAAGGAAAAAAAACATAAACCCATTCCAGCTTCCTTCTCTGTTTTTCAGTTCAGCAGCCAAATTGACAAATGACATGTTCACATTGCTGTACTTTCCATCTTAATTGTTTTATAGACATTCTGGGTTGCCATTTGCAGCCTGATCCAAAGCTTTACTAAAGCCATTGGAAAGATGACTAAGTTTCTGTATTTTAGAGAAGGAGGGTAAAGTGGTGGGAATTTTCATTAAGTGTTTTCAGACTGCTGGAGACAGTCTCAAGTAGTTAATTTATTGGTACTCTAGTGACAGAAGTTACATTTAGAGATTACATCTTAAAGCAGAGACAGAAAGTAATTTTTAACAGAATACAGTCTGGTTTAGGAGTCTGAAGCACTCATGTGAGAGTCTTAATTTTTCCTGGCTGTTAATGAGAACAAGCTTGAGAGATGGAGGAGATTTCTTTGTTATCCCTAGTATACTTCTTGGTGGAGACACTGGGATAAATGTCATTTATATTGTATTACTTTGCATTTTAATGGACAGCAGGCACTCAAGAGTATTTTATTTCTGTAGATGCTAACTATGGCAAGTGCAGCCCTTTCCCTCATGTTAGCAGTAGGGTGTGGAACCAGTCTGCTGGAAATTTAGAAATTAATCTCCTTTATAAATATTGATTTGAAAAATCCATTTTTATAGGAATTCAATATTTTCTTGAAGTCCTTAATAGCTGACAGCTCCTCTGTTCTGTTATCCTGTATCCTCTTCTCTACTTTCCCTGAATATAACACTATTAGTAATGAACACTTAAATAACAGCAGTATTGCTTTTTCTCTTGGTAAAATGTGTGACACAGCAGGCAACACTTATCTAAAGAAGCAGTTAAAGATGAGGGACTTAACTGTTTGGACAATTAAGACTGGGTCCAGCACCTACTCAAATGTCTCCTTAAACCTGTTGAATTGTATCACACTTTCAACTAGTACAATTTTCCTCTCACTTTTCAAAGGGCAGGTGCCATCACTGGAAAGCATCTTTCAGTGCACACTGGTTGCAGTACTGAAGGCAACTATTAGGATGGGTAAACATGGATTAGGTCTCATAGTCATACAGAATGGGCCGTATCTCCAGATAACAAGCATTGTTGAGAAAAGCTCTGCAGCTAACGATGGAAAGCTAAAACCAGGTAAAAAGAACCAACGGTGATATTCAAATTTAATAGCATTGAGAATGTTCTGCACTTCTGCTCTGAGCCCATCTCTGATTTATTTACGCTTACACACATCAAAAGAAACTCAGTTTAAAATTACAGAAAAAAGAAACTAGCATAAACCGTGTAAAGCTCAGTGCCAGCATTCCATTGTAATGAAATACCTGTGATCTTAAAATAGCTGATATGGGTGACTGTTCCATAATCAGATCAAGATTTAAGTCTATGTATTTTTCTCTAGCAAAACCAGATTTTCTATTCATCAGGTTTGTCAAAAACCAGTTTGACTATTACCTTTATATAGCAGCTAAACTTGAGTAGTATCATTCTTTGTTCAGTGCATTATTGTTCAAGTTATTTCACTCTACAAGTAACACAAAACTTCCCAAAGGTTTGAAATTAATTTGCCTTATTGTTTGCTTTTTATTTCTCTGTATATATAACTATACAGAATAGTTACAAAGTGGCAATAGATAAATCTCTGTGCTCTAACAATCCATGCAGGTGTTCATTTGCTAAATGCTTTAAACCTGAAATGTGCCATATCAGTACTAACAGACTATTACTGGTTATTAAAGTTTCTTGTGGAACATCAGACACCTATATTAAGCTTGTAATTGATAGCTCTGTAAATGTGAATGCTTTACATGGCTCCCTAGACCAATTATATTAGACTCATGAACTACAGTTTGGGGATGTCAGTGTGCTATGTTATTACTAAATACTAGATTGTCTCTAATGTAGAAATCTATGAAGCTACAACTGGAGTGTAATGAGGTCATTTAGAACTTTACTGCTGTATAGTGCAAAGGCATGTCTTTAAATTAGAACCATTTCCCAGCATCGCTTTTATAATTTGGGCAGTTTTTTCTTCTTGCACCTTTCAGAGAGAATTAGAAGAAGAAAGATCTACTTGTTCAATGAAATAAAAACCAGTGAGTGGAGTTCTTAACCTCATTTTAGAAAAGGCTTTGCATTTTTGATCCCAGTATAAAAATCAGTGGAAAAATCCTGAACATAATACAGGAATGGATTTGGATTTGAACTAAGTACCTTTATTATCTTAGGAGCTGATAGCTTTTATCTATTCCCTAAAAAATCAAAAAACCCTATGTTATACAAAACCATATATATGATACTGATTTGGTTGTTGGTTTGTTTAAGGTTTTTTTACATCTATAAAGTAAAGCATACGTAATATTGGTCACTGAAAAGCTCCAAAAGCATTTTCAATAAAGCCTACAAGGACAAGGAGTCAAATTATTTACGGTATGTGGTGTGTTTGATTTACTGCAGCAAGTATTGAACAGTTTAAAGGGGCCTAAGGACTGGTAACAAACATTGTCCCTTTGTAGTAGCTGATCTTAGGTTTTGGAGCCAAAAGAAACAATTTGAGCATGCTTCATGGAGCACCTGGATCTAACTCAGCATATTCCACACACAAAAAAAAACCCCAAACCAGCAAACAGCTGAATTTGATCAATTCATGTTTAGAGTGAACTTACAAAACCTTTGTCTTTAAGACCAAAGCTGTAAAATTTTGCAGAAAAGACAGTGTTTTGTAGAAGCTTCATCCCTCAAGGATACCACAGGCAGCACAGTTATTTTGGCATTAATATCAATGTACAGAGCATGGGCTTGAGAAAAATATGATACACAAATGCATTGTTTAAGATTTTTTCTTGCAGTGAATTAGGTTTTATCTTTAATTAACTTTTTTTCCAGTTTATTAAGATGAGTGTTATCTATACAATGTCAAACAGAAACCTAAAAGAAGAGTTTTGTAACTGCTTTTAGCTTGGAAGAACTGGTGCCATTCTGCTGACTTTAATGGGTGGAGCTAGAAATTAACAGAGGTAGTGGGAGGCATTAATGTCTTAAAATCCTACGGCCGTATTTACCAAACTCATATGTGCATATGAATGCCTTATTCTCCATGCCAGCAAGAAGAAACAGGGCTGCTTAGGACATGTTTCCTCAGCATACCTTCATAGTGCGAGAGATTTTCTCCACATCAGTCTTCAGTGGCCACTGAAGGATATGAATCACAAAATCACTGATGGATGAGCTGAAAAGCTGGGTGCTTCAGACTCTAGATGCTGGAGCAAAGGAGCAAAATTATCACCATCTGCAGTTCAGAGATGGCTTTGACTCACCACAGCAGTGTTATCAGAACAGGATGGGCAGAAAAAAAAATGAATTCTAAAAGAATCTATTCAAAGCCAAGAGTGTCTTCCAGATACTTTAAATCATAAGTACATTATGTCTGTTTCTGTTGCTTTTTTTGTTATCTGCTACCCTGGTCGTTGTTCTAGAACTTCTTGTTTGCACCCCAGTAGAACCAGTATCTTGTGATAAAATAGAGTGGAGAGAGGGTGTGATGGTGATGGAATAGAAGGAGTGGTCAGTGGAAAAAGGCAATTAAAAAATGGTAGTAGTTCAGGTAAGCAGTTTGAAAGCCTGCAATGTTTTTGCTATAGGCGTTTTTAACCCAGAAGGGATATAAAGAAAATAGAACAGATGGAGAGAGGCTCCTTGCTCTGCTAATGTGGCAGCAGACAGCTGTACTGATTTTTTAAATCTCCTATGCTGCTCTGTTGCAGTTCAGTGCATAATGTTTACTGATACTGCTCCACTGTGCAACTGTTTTTGCCAGGCTGCTCATGGAGCTGTAGTCTGCTGCAGGTAGATTCTGCTTGCCTTTTGCAGTCTCCAAAATTACAGGTTTACACACTAACTCCAACTCTCCCAAACCCTCAAAGCCCACCTTGTTACACCCCATGGTATATATAGGTGCTGGGGCTTCTCTACTCTGTTCTTGGATGCAGTACTACTTTTTGCCAAACTGCAGCTCAATGCTTTCCACTGGCAGTAGACAATAAGAATGCTATTTGCAGCCTTATCACAGAATCACACAGAATCCCAAGGGTTGGAAGGGACCTCAAAAGATCATCTAGTCCAACCCCCCTGCAAGAGCAGGGTAACCTACAGTACATCACACAGGGAACTTGTCCAGGCGGGCCTTGAATATCTCCAGTGTAGGAGACTCCACAACCCCCCTGGGCAACCAACAAAATATATCACCACCACTTTCTGCTTGAACGCCTCAGCTTCTGCACCAGCTCTTGTAGGCACCTCTTATGTCCTTTCTGGCCTGCTTGACATTATCTTGAAACGTACCCATGTGTTGGCAACAGAGAGACAGGCACTAGCCACCAAGGAGAGCCAACCCTGAAAGCTTCCAGGGGCCCAGACAAACACAAGGTGACGTGCAGCTGTAAAACCTCAGCTGAACCTTGCAGGAGTCTGTCTGGTTCCAGGTAGTGATCCTGATTGCAGCATTCACCATTCTACCTTTACCTGGCCCCCAAACCCCACAGAAATGGAAGACAGCACTGAATAAGCATCCTAAAGTTTATCATGTTCACGCAGAAAAATCCTGATGTAAACAAGCAGTCTGCAGCTTTCCTTGGTGTTGTGAACAGTTAGTTCTTAACAGAGCTAAAATCATTTTCATTAAAATATAAGTGCATCCAGTTGAAGAACTGCCGCGCACATGCAATAAAAATGTGAAAGTTTAATGGTTAAGATTACTTATTTTATCATATGAACAGTTAAAAATCAAGAAAGTCTCTTATTGTTGTATGTTTTCTTCCATGGCAGGGGATGTTCTAATAAAAATTGGACATGCCACCATTTTGGGATGGACCCTGCAACAGCTTAGGCAACTCCTGCACAATATTCCTATAGGAACGACTCTACAAATCAGAGTTTACAGAGATTTTGTTGCAGTACCTCAAGACTGGCAAAGTGCAATTGAATTAATTCCTGAAGTAAAGCTGCCTGTGGTGTCAGTAGAGTAAGAAATAACTATTGTACATAACTAGATTTTCACGTTGCTTATAGTTCTAGCAAGAAACAAGAAATAGTGTAATAGCTTTTACAGTTTAGTATAAAATGTTAAAGATTTTCTTTTTCTGAAATAGAAACCTGTGATTTGAAATGAACATATACCAAAGAAAAGCTCATTTTTCTAGTTACAGGGGAGACAGGGTCAGGACGAGCATTTTTAGATATGCCCCTTCCTGCCTCCACAGCAAGCAGAAGTCTGGCTGGCAGGAGAGGCCGTGTCAGTTTGCCATAGCCAAAGATACAGGCAACTGCAAGTAGCTGAGGGTACCAAGATGGAGGTCTTGCTACCACCATCTAAAAAGCTTATCTGTTCTTTAATCAGTCTTAACTACTGACAGTGGCTAATGAGTATGACTTTTGAAATTAAACTTCAGGAAAAAATAAACTCTTCTTGTGAGATCCACTGCCTAAAAATACATTGTGCTCAATCCTACATGCGGCTCATAGTCAGTATGATTAATGTAGATGTGATACAAGTTTTCCTGAGGCACAAAGTTTTAGTAGAAAAGAAACCTAAAAGGTAGGGGAAGGAACTGAGTAAAGGGGGTAATTAGGCTAAAACAGCAGAAACAAAGCTGGAGCTTCCTTGGAAGCAAGGGGCTTTCTAAGAGATTAAACCTGTATGCTTATGTTTAAATACATCAAATTATTTCTATTCTGAAGGAGCAGAAAAAGGACAGCTTGCTTTTCTGCTGACCGAATTACAACTTAGCTGTGGAGGGCAAGGGAAATAGCGTGCAAAGGACTATGGAAAATAGTATTAGTTTGATATTAGAGCAGCTTCAGAACTAATAAACTTGTCTTTAGAACAAGAGTCCATTATTAGTGAACTAAATGGCCGCGGGAATTACTGCATGATGAAGTGACACCAGTATTTTCTGTATTTTCAGCACAGACTATGATGAAGATGGCATCGGGTCCAGTACTGATGATGATGATGCAGGCTTGTAAATTTTTCAGTATAAATCTCTCCAGTCATACTGCTGTGAGTTCACTCCTAAGTTACAATCAGTGCACAAAATCTGACAGATACCTGATAAGGACCAGACACTTGGGGTAGGCACAGACCATGTTTGTGACGCTGTTCTTCATAATGATGTTGAAGCATCGTGCAATCCTGGGTTTTGTACTAGTGGTATTAGACCTCCTTCATAGCAGGCTACCTCTTCCTCCCGCCTTTCTGTGTCACATACATCCTATCTGGAAGAAATTAGCTTTGTTGCAGAATACCTCAGAACCTGACTTGTCCCAATACAAATTTCTGAAGTTGTATTGTATCCATTTTCTTCTAAATGCATGCCTTCAAAAATTCTGAATGGCCCAAGACATTTGAAATGCTGTATTAGCTATAGAAAGTTGTTTTTGCAATGCCTTCCCTTCCCACAAAGATGTCAATCAATACTACTTGTGGAACAGACACTCAGAAACGCTACCTCTTTTCATCCCTGACAAGTAGCAGTTGCAAGCTCTAGGAAGGTCTAATATATTCATCTTTCTTTGAAGGCAAGTTTCTTCATTTTCTTGATATAAGGATGGTGGAGACAGTTGATCACGAACCCTTCCTGAACATACAAGAATACACAGACAACTAGTGGCAATCACAGTATCTGTCTGCATCACAGTTATCATTATGATATATCTGTTTTTCACATTGACTAAAATATCACCTTATTTGCTCACTGTAGTTCTACCTTCAGTGTACAGAGCCAGACTTACCAGCATTTTACATACCATTTTCAGTAGAAAAAAAAAAAGATCAACACAATGTATGAGCTCAGCACTTTATTTGACAAGTGCAAGCCCACAATTACTTTAGAGAAATTTGCTGAAATAACTGAATGCATAAATAACAAGTTAGTAGTAATTTATTTAGAGCGTAGGTGACTTAGAGCTCATTGTAGGTCCACTGTGAATCTGCATCCCAGTTTTGTTTTTACAGCTCATCAAGAAAAGGAGTATTTCCCAACTCCCCACTAGCTGCCATCGATTTCTTCCCACTGACAAACTTCTTGGCAGCCTGAAAAGACATCGAAAAGATGGATATAAGGAAATATTCACTACAACAGAATTTGTCTTGCTGCTCACAGCCTCAGCTTCAAGTTATTAAAGCAAAAGCCAAATCCCAACACTACCATCGTACATCAAATAAACAGTTTTCTTTTTGCTGTCAAAACTTGTTTCTATTCCAGCTCCTTCTTACTTCATAGTCTAAACAGGAATGGCAGAATGACAGTTGGATATAAAAGGCATAAACTCTTAGAAAATAATTATGTCTAGAATAATTATTACACCACAAGCTACAGTGGATCTTTCCTTACTACTAAAGCTATTGCTAGTTGCTACTGCAACACAAAATAGTGATAACTGCGAAAAAAACAAGTTTTCTTAGAATTTCTGATGGATTTCTGTATGAAGTTTGCCTCAAGTTGTTAAGCAACAAAGTGAACTGGAATAGCAATGTGGTTACATCAGTTTATTACTGAAAGAATAATCGTTTTATTAAGCACAGCAATATTTTAGACTCAGGAATCCTAAAACCTTTGACACAGAAGTGTCTGCACTGGAACTAGCATCATGTTTTTCTTGAATACTAGTTGACAGTTTTGGTAAACTCAAGTAAAGTAGATGAGAATTTCATACACTCCCAGCTACACTAGTTTTGCAGCATAGCGGATTAAAGGGTCTCCTGTTAATAAAGGCCTAACAAGACAGGCAGCTGGGAGCTGTAAATAAGTTGCCTTGGCTTTTTTAAAAGATAGTGTGTGTGTGTTTATAAACATACATAAATGAGCACCCGTTTTGTATAAAAACCACTCACACAGTGATTAATAAACACCTGTAATGCTTACACATACTTACATTCACAACATCAGCAGTGGCTACAGAGTCGATTT
The DNA here is from genome assembly GCF_037157495.1 of Lathamus discolor. Lineage (NCBI taxonomy): Eukaryota > Metazoa > Chordata > Aves > Psittaciformes > Psittacidae > Lathamus > Lathamus discolor. Next base: position 83,854,544 of record NC_088889.1, on the reverse strand, counting down.
TTTGAGCAACAACAGATGGCGATGTGTGTGTGCCAGACATCAAAGACTCTGAGCCTATTTCATTCAGCAACCCCTCCGCAGTCTCCACTGACATCAAATAGGTGGCTTTCAGCTGATTTCTGCCATCAAATAAAGCATTAAGGATGAGTGAACATTAAAGTCCTGTTATTACTTTAGGTACCAAGCCTGTAAGCACAATGAGTTTTCAGTGCTTTTTAAGTTTTCAAGATTCCTCTCCATTTTGGAAGGTTTTCCTTTTCAAGTATGGAAGGGCTCTGTATACTTAGGAAAGAGGCACCACAAATACTCCAAGCATGAAAATGACAGGGTACCCCAGCACCAACTGCCACCTCCTGCAGTCAGAAGATCTCAAGCTCAGAATTTGTTTCTGTTTGAAGGAACTGATGCAGGTACCACAGGATTCAGAAAAACTAATCCATCAAGTTTAAAAATTAGGTTTAAAATGGATTCCAGTTTCTCATCAAGAACAGACAATGCAGAGCTATTTTGCTGGAAGTGACAAAGCAGCAGTGGATGTCAACGGTTAGGCTCCTTATGCAATAGTTCCATGTTCTGTTAAAAGGCAGCAAGTTTACACTGTTTGTTCTGTTTCATGCAGTCTCACTGCTACCTATGAAAATCTGATTTTTATAAGCCAGTCGTTCTATGATTTTTTAAACAACAAAATGGCAGAAAATGGTTTATTCCAATAGAATAGGATTAGATTGAGTTGCCAGACTGCAAATATCACTGGCCTTGAATTTGGTTTGGGTTTTGGGTTAGTTTTTGGTTGGTTGGTTGTTTTTTGCCACTAAAGAAAAAAGAGCAAGATAGAAAATATGTGAATCCATTCCAGGAAAAGGAACCCCTCTTCCCCCCAGAAAGCCACAGCACTGTAACTCCCTAATACTAGGCAGCTTTGTTACAAACAAACCCAAAAAGCCCCACAAACCAAAACAACTCCCACACACAAAAAAAGTAATGTCACATATAAAGGTCCAGAATTCACCATTTAGCTACTAGTTACTAAGGCACAACCAAGCATGTCTAGGTTATTATGTTTTCTGTAAGCAGGCTTTACATGGAGTCTTGTAAGTATTTTGCATGTGTAATAGGCAATACTTTAATGCTGCTGCTTGAGTGAATCTCTACCATATTGTCATATTGCGTAACTACAGTTTGAGAGGCTCAGTGCAGTCTACCACCACCTGGAGATTAAGCCCAACTAGTGTGCACAGCCCTCTATAAATTAGAAACCCTAAAACTTTGCTGGTTTTACTGCATCTCTAATACTAATCTCCCCCATATCTCAAATATTCCTATGGGCACATATTTCAAACACTAAAGCGCCAATTCAGTGCTTTACACTTGCAGACCCTCATTACTACCATCCTTTGAAGATGCAGAAGATTGTTTAATGTAATTGTTTTGGGAACTGCTGCAGTGCAACTGTAAAGGGAATTACCTAAATAATGCAATTTAGGAATCTAATTTGAATACATCGTAATACTACAGAGTACGATTAAAATGACAGCATCTGTGGATATTTGCTGATATCTTACGCTGAAACAGTTTTCAGAAAACATTATCTACCAGGTTTTTATAAGGAAATACCACTAGCAGAGGATCAGTACCGCTTTGGGAAAAAAACCCTACTGACACTGCTTCAGTTTTAACACAGGAAATTGAGCAGTTCCCCATGGAAATAATTACAGGACAACGATAAGCTCTGCTGTACAAAATAATTTAAGTGTTTGACAAGTAGCTACATGTTAAGAAACTTCTCTTTACAACACGCAAGACAGCTCTTTATGCACTTACTTTGCCCTTGTGACATCATCATCAGTGACGCTGCCCTGAGCGACTGCCTTTACCTGATTCAAAGCAGCTTTAATCACCTGAGGAAAATTACATCAGTTAAGACTTCTTCCAGCATTAAATTTCAACATGTTATTTCTATTACATGACATCTCAGGAACTTCAGAGCAACTGATGATGTCAGGATTGTCTGCCTGAACTCACTTCTAAACAGCTTTGTAACAAAACTAAAACCATAATAATTACATAATAAATGCCCAAGCAAGACAAAATCAACTGCGGAATGAAACTGCAACACCACATTAATTTGTATGGTCTCACCATTTTTTCATTAGAGTTCACTCAGTTCTGCCAGCTTCAAGAGCCAGCATGTTCCTTATGCTATACTTAGGCTTACACATGTAAGTCAGCAATTACAGTCAGCAACCAAGGTATTTTACTAGCTCTCATTTGTATTAGGTATTTGTACTTCCCAGACAGCAAGTCTCAATCCCAGCTTACAAAGCTAAGTTATAACTGAACATGCAGCATTTTCATATAAGAAACCAGACGAACTGAGTGTTTTAGATGAATCAGTCTGTATCTGAAATGAAAACTAGTTTGAGGGTTATGTTCCTAATAGTTAAATTCTAATCAGCGACTCACCTCCCCAGTGTCTGAAGCCTGGGATATGGTATAAATCCCAAAGAGCCCAGAATCAGAGTAATTAACATTAAATGCAGAAGCCTGCAAAACAAACATTATCACCAACTGTTTCAAGTACCAGAAAAACTCAACATCAAGCATAGAAAAATAATTACTATCAGGATCTAAAATATTGTAAGTCAGGAAGCTAAACTCCATCTGTGCAGAGGAAAGATCAGACTGGAAGTCCTTCTCTGAAATACTGTAACTTGTACAAGACTGAACTAATTATGATTGTATCTGGAAGTAGTAAACTCTTAAAGGATAATATGCATTTTACTTAAAACATCAGAGTACAATAAACCTCTGAACTTACATCAAACGGCCGGGTAGTCGCTTTAGCAATACCCTGACACAATTTGCTGGTAACATTGCTTCCCCTCTTGATAAGGGGCCCAGCACCTAAAACATGCTGAAGAACACTGAACGCATTTGCTTCTGCATTCCCAACAGCAGCTCCTTCTGTGACAATAGCAGCATGGACAAGGCTCTCACCATTCTGTTTTCTAACTTCTCCTAAAAACCACAACAACAGAATAAAAAGTTATAAAGTATTCAGTTAGAAACTACTATACGTTCAGAGGTATTGAAAGGAAACATTCCTAGCCAGGAGTTTGTTTCATGAGAGAAAAGCCAGGGTGTGAAGTTGCAATAACTACTCAGGAAAACAGCAAGGAGCTGTTAGCAGATTATAGGTAATTATAAACAGTCCTCAATATTAAAAAATGTTCTTGCAATCACAAACCCATGCACTTTCCTCTGCCTTATTTGAAACTGACCCTAAACCATACATATTATGAAATAATAAAACCCAGCAAGTCTCCAGGTAACAAACACCCAGGAAAGAAGCATTGCCTTCTGTTCATAACAATATTGATCCTGTTCTATAGAAAATGAAGTTATTCCAGGTAAATATTCAATGTTGAAAACTTTGATATTTTCCCCATTTGGTCAGAGTGACCTGATACTCCAAGTAAAGATTGGGTATTGGTATTAACTAGTACACAATACTGCTCTGAAAAAGTTAAGTATTACATTATCTTTTATGAAAAATTTACAATGTCCTAATAGATCTTCCATAAAGAGAAAAACCGCCACCACTTCCAGACAGTCCTTAATCTACTGTTCAGGGAATCTTCCCCAAAATGCCAAGAGAAACCACAAGCCAGTTTGTTTCCCACTTTATGGAATAAATGATCCTACAGGTAAAGCTTTACTGGAAATATGGGTTCAGTTTTATCCCGGAACTTCCCATGGTGGGGAATAATCCTCTGCTTAGTTAGATAAGAGATGTCTGAACTGTCACTCCCCAGGTACAGCATTAAGTACTACTATATTGTTTCAGTTGCAACTTTGAATACTACTACATTTACAATAAGCAGAAAAGAGTCATCCAGAGCAGATACAAGACACAGACTCACCCCCTCGATAGACAGCCTTTGCACCAGGAACACCAGCTCCACCACGGATGTTTAGAAAGTTCTCTGCAACTTGCTTTAACTCAGAGTGCTTCACACCTGCAACACAATAGTGATTCCAAGTAATGTAATGGCATTGAAAACCTACAGCAGTTACATAAAAGTACTTTGAGTGTACCGTAACTTTTTACTTCTATGGAGAACTCCACTTTCTATGGCAGTTTCCCTTACGAATTGCAGTGCCCATTAAAGAACATACATACCTAATCCTACTAGAGCCATTCTTGCACTTGTGAAATTGTTCTGTACGAAATCATGGAGCTGCAACAGTAAATTCATATTTTATTTTGCATAAATTATAAAAATGGCAAGTGAGTTTCTGAAATCCCCCCTTACACTTCTTCATGCAGCAAACTCCAGCATTTCCAAAACGAGCTGTCTATAGAACGGCATTTTACGCATTCTCCAGTGACAAAGCCTCTTATACAAGAACACCTGCATTTCACTGACAACCTTACTATGCGCAGAAGATAGAAAATGTATATAGTAAGTATAGTCAGTGTTTACTTTCTCAAGTGTCATCATCTATCCTTGATAAAGAAACTGAAACAGCTTCATAACACAACACAAATAATCCTACCTGCTCAGAAGTAATTTTTCCAACTCTGTAGTCTGGACAGTATAAGGGGTTTGCCAGAGCATTCTTATAGGCTGCAGCATGCAAGTTTTCCAGCACTCCTAAGGGGAACAATGTTTCAATGATGATGATTAACGTAAGAGCCACTTTTAGTGAAGATCATGAATGACATGTCAACCCACTGAAACAGAGCTGTACTTTTTAAGTACCCACAAGATCTGCAAAAGCAGGTCTAGAATAATCTAATACACATGGAAGTTTCATCCAAATGCACTGCTTTGGCTGAGGCTTTTTGTTTAGGTTTGTTTCGGGATTTTTTTCAAAGCCACAAACCTAAATTCATAACCCTAAAGCTGGAATCCTTTTTCAGTGTAATGAAAATCCATACCGGTTTTCCACCAAAATAACCATACAAATTCAAGAGGTCTTTTCCAGAATGTCTTTTCTGCACTGGTAAGCAATACCTAAGAATCGTTTTCAGAACACAACCTGCTGCAAATATACTGTCATGTCCTGCACATTCTTTAGCTGTACTTAAATTAAAAAGGTGAAATGGAAGCTGCCGTGGGGAATGGTTTAAGCTGTCATCAGCATGTTACTTGCTGAATGCTATGCACAGGCCAGAAAAACTTGCTTATTTATAAAAAAGGGTTCTGTAACAGCAGAAAGACCCACACCTAGCCATGGGGAAAAGGTGAAAGATTAAATGGTCACATGACAGAGCAAAAGGGGAAACTGTTTTTTCCAGAAGTGTTTAATTCTGAGGAAACTCCTCTGAAGCCAACGCAGCAGATCAGAAAGTACACTTACCAACTTGAGGAGTCTGGGAGGCAATTGCTTTGTCAACTTTTAACTGCGGCTGAAGGTCAGCTACTTCCCATGGTCTGAACTCTGGTGCTGTGGTGACATTAAGAAGGTACTCCATAACTGTATCACTAGATTAAAAAGTTACAAAGGCATTAAACACAACAGAAGTTGCACATATTTCTTTTGAAGTTGAAGGCAAGTTAAACTAATCTGTAAGCAACATATAAACAACAAAATGTATCACTCGAGCCAGAGTAGTTACTAGCCCTGCAGGACAGAGTACCAAAATTCCACTTCAGTTCTGCAGCATTCATATACTCAATAATGTGACACGGAAACTGAATATTAATACAGTAGTTTGATTCACTAGACAAACATGAAAATATGTATGACTCCTACCCTGTAAAATGGTCTCTACCACACAGCAGTTTGTAAAGCACGCAATGCCATTTACAGCATATCTAGATACCTACACGTAGTCACGTGGGCATTCAATACAGTAAGCCATCTTCTCTCTTGTTGAGTACACGCTAAATGAGAAAAAATACAAACCCCATTTCAGCAGAGAACACAAAAGTGTTTTTTCACACATATTCCTCCCCTCAATATCTAGTTAACCTTAAATCTGCTTGACATGACCATTTAAAGTGAGTGATACTACACAGCAGAAGCAGACATAAATAGAACTTCCATCCTAACTACTGTAGTAATAACAAGTGTCTTGTGACCATCAGAATTTAAAATACAATGCTAATTCAAGGTAAAACAACAAATGAGTTTGAATAACACAGCTTGAAGACAAATGTGTGTATGTATTAAACAACGCAACTTAGAAAGTATTCTCTTTGGGCAGAAAACTCCCCACTTGCTCCAACATATTTGTGACTAATAGGAACATATATTCATATATATATATGTACTATTATACATTATATGTATTATATATATAAATTATATATATAAATAATATATAATTATATATGTATATATGTATTATATATATATAAAATAAAGGGTCAGAGTCTCAAATTATATAAAACACTGTGTTTAACCAAAATCTATGTAAAACAATCTTACTGGATGATTTCAAGACACATTGCAAGAAAGCAGGCACTGCAAGATCCCTCTTTTATTTCTCTTAGGCTTGTTTTCTAGGTTTTAAACTCTCAAATCATGAAAGCCAACTACTGTCTGAATTGTTCCCAGAACTGCAGTATGATGAGTGGTATCTATTCACAAAAGATGGAGAAAGCAGAAAGAACATTAAGCTTTCTGGACAAATTATGTTTCTTCCAGGTACACAACATTTACATTTTGTTAATTGAAAGGTGTTTTAAAAATACAAATCATGGGTACACTCTTGCACCTTCACTGAACAAGAAATACAGATGCTCCTTGTCAACATTCACCAATCAAGTAGCATTACCACGCTGAGCTTATCTGCCTCTGTATTGTTGTGCTTATTGTTTTAAGTTTCCTTTAATCATGTAGCTTGTCTGCATGTTACCAAAACAGATCCTATGTGGTTACAAACCTCAGGCTGCCCCCAACAGCTTCAATGCCACGAGTAACCCGGAAAGAAGACACTCCTTTAGTAGTCTATTAAAGAAATTTAAAAAAAAGCAACTTAGAATTCCAGCTATTTTAAGAACAGACTTGCCTGAGGTTGTTCAGTGCTCAAGCAATGCTAAAACAGTATTTGTTTATTCAGTTATACAGAAGCCATTCTGAGCCAGCTTGCTGCATCCCTACTCCCAATCATTTCTATCATCCTCTCGATTTTCCAGTTTAATTGGTCACATATTTGCTCCACAGCCCCATTTTAGAATGATCCAGGTTTGCTTGAACATTTATTAGGATTCTTTGAATTAGATAAACTTGACAAAACCAGGGCAAGAACACCTACACGTGCTATTACACTGACAGCTGTCTGAGAGAACTTCAGGCAGCAGTTGGGAAGGGTAATAAGCAGCTGGGAAGTTATTTTTTTCTGCCTGAAGCTGATGTGGATTGCACCCATGAAACAGCAGTCACAGACTTGTCCATGGTGCTGTGTAGCATTAATTGTCACAGTCTGGCTGTTTACATCTCCACCTACAGGCAGACAACAACTGAGATGAACAGGAACTACGGGAAGGACCACAGTGGGTCAAGCTGTAGGATGTCTTGCCCAACCTTCTGTACCTGACAGTGGCAACAGAAGAGGCTGTTAAAATGTAACATACCACAACCTGCTCAGTGGTACTCCTGCAGTAGCTACAGGAGCTGCTCCTATTAGCAACTCCTTAAAGACCTGCTACCCATGATTTTGATGCATTCTTTTTTTTTGAACCTACTGTATCTTCCTCCAGAGCATATTGTATAACTGAAGCCACTTGGACAGCTTAATTATAAATTAAGCATCCCATCCTGTTTTCCAGAAAGTAATGTCATTTCTCCTGCACTTGAACCAGGTAACCAAAAACCAGTGTACACTGTTTTCCACTTTATAAGATCTCTTACACTAAATTTTACTGTATCCTTTACTTTTGCATCATAAACTTTTCACCATTTCATCTATTGCCAACATAATAACAACGTGAACAAACACCTACCATATTAGGTCCAATACGAAGCAAGTGAGCAGTTCCCAAGTTACTAGTGGTTTCATATCTGCTGCCTGCTTTAATAAACACACCAATTCTTGAAACTGGAGAGAAGTTTTCTAGAGAGGCAATAACTAAGCCATTTGGTAATTTTGTGATCTGTATTAAACAGAAAAACATTTGGTTTAGTTATCCACTAGAAATACTGTCACAACGCTACTCTGAGTTTTACAAAATAAAAAGGAGACAGGAAAAAAATACCAGCATTCATACTGACCTCAAGATTCTCAGACTCTCGAGATAATTTCACTCGTTCTGCAGGTTTTGAGATTGAAATTCTGGGGGCTACCTTAAGTGAGTAAAATCTCTTCTAGAGGAGAAAGCATAAGAAAATGGATTTCCTGAATTAGTTCATGGCACATTCCATTACATACTGAAGAAACAACTAATTCTGAAGCAGAAATACAATCAACAACTTCAAGTCCCAGAGTAAAACCAGCGATTCCCTTGTAATTCCTCTGACAGTTTTTTTTTTACATCACTGCTAGAACCTGGGGAATGACTTACATGAGGGCCCTGGACCTTGGTGCTATTCTCAAGAATTAGCATTGTAAGAAAGCTTTAGCCTCCTCCCTCTCTTTGCTGTTGTGCAGTGTGTATCTGTACTGATACTGAATAGCCTGCAGGATCACTGTGCAGCAACTAACTCAAAAAAAAAAAGCCACAGAATTCCACATACTCAGAACATAACTTTGGAGACAACTTTCCAACTTATTACGTGTAGGCAGTTCAACTCCTAAAGAATTAATTACCCCTCTCATCAACAGAGCTACACTGACTGCTGCATACAAAAACGATGTGTATGCAAGTCCTTCAAACTGCAGAGCAATAACCAGAAGCAGGCCTTCAAACTGAAGACTGCAACTAGCTGGCAACAGAAATGACAAGACTTTTAATTTCAAATCTGAAATGCTATTCCTTCTGCCCTTTCTGAAGTTTATGACTATTAAAAAACCCACCAAATTTATTATTCTTCACATTAAAAAAAAATACAAACAAGAAACCAAAACCAACAACCAAAACAACTCAATTCTAATACACCTCTAAGTAAACCCTGAGTGACAGGCACCCCACTGCAGTCAGTTGGAGGGATACCAATGACATAACTCCCCTTGCTTTGCCATATACTCTGTTCAATGTATGAGTCTAGGAAAAAGTACTTTCTTCCCCAACCACAAATTTTAACCACTAAACCTACTTATTTATGAATTACTACTGTGAGTCTAGAATTGACTTGCAAACACACTATGACTCACAGGTCATTCACCATCCTGCTCCCAGTGGAGACCTACACAAATCATACTCCAGCTGCCCGCGGGCTCCAGGGGATCCTCTGCAGCAGAGCAAGCCCTCTGCCCCTTCCACGCCCCGGGAAGAGCCACTTGCCAAGCCCCGCTTGCCAAGGGCACCTTGCCACGAACAGCGACAAGGGATCCTCCTCCCCTCTCCCTGGCCACACAGGCAGCCCTGCCTCGCCGGCCGCTCCCAGGAAAGGCCTCAGGTGAAGCCCCCAAGAAACCTGCCGCCGCAGCTCCCCGCCACAGCGCTGCTCGGAGGCCGCCCGGGGCCCGGCCCGCGGCCTGTTTGACCTTCAGCCCCGCCGCCCCACTCCACCATCCGCCCATCCGGCTCGCCGCCGGCTTTGACCTCCCCTCTACGCCCCTCGCTGACAGCCCCACAGCCGCTCACCCGCCGACCCCCAGCTCGCCCAGCTTGCCGCCCCGGGGCCCTTTGGGGTCAGGCCCACCCACGGCCGCCGGGACCCGCGCAAGCCCTGTCAGCGCCTTCTATGCCTCTCCCCTACTGCACCCAACGCGCCCAGGTCATCCTCACCGAGAGGGAACGCGCGACCACCGGAAATCCCCTCATCCTGCCGCACCGCTCCACTCAGCCCCGCCGAGAAGATGGCTGCCTGCAGGAGGACTCGACCTTCCCGGCACGCCTTGCGCCGCTTTGACTTTCTAGCGAGAAAGGACCCAAACTCTACTACTCGCGCCGACAGTCACGCTGTGAGGGCAGAGCGACACCTCGCGGGCTTCCGCGGCACTTGCGCATGCGCCGAGTGCCACTGTCTCCCGGTCCTCGGGGCTGTCCCAGCCCTCAGGGTCGCCGCGCTGGCTCCTCGTTGTGGCGAACCGTAAATAAGCTGCGGCCGGACCCTCCGCGGCGGTGTCAGCAGTCGCCTGCCCCGCAGCGGTGTCTGACCGGCGGCGGAGACCGGCGGCGCCTTAGGGGGCTCGGGGCAGGAGCGCGCATCGCGCTGCGGAGCGGCCCTCAGCGGCTCTGAACAGGGACTCCCGCCGCGGCTGTGAGGGCAGCGCGGCGCGGAGAGGCGGGCGGGGAGCGGGGCGGTGCCGCCGGGGGCGGGTCCCTCGCCGGGTACATAGCGGGGGCGCTCAGCGGCTGGCCGTGCGCTGCCCTGTAGTGTCAGCCTGCTGTTCGCCATGGGGTCTGCTCCGCCAGTGTTCATCGGCGCCGAGGAGGTGGAGAAGCACCTGCACCGCGCTAGCCTCCTGCTCCCGGCGCTGGAGGCCGCCTTGGCCAACTTCTCGTCCGGCGCGGCGGGAGGCGTCGCGCAGCCCGTGCGCACCGTGGTGCCGGTGCACCGGCACGGCGGGTGAGGCGGGCTGCGGGGCCACCTGCCTGGCACCGGGGTGGGCGCTGTGAGGGGTGGCCTGGCAGAGCCCGGAGTGGGACAGGACAGCGGGGGGGTGCTCCGTGCGACCCTTCCGGAGCTAGAACGGGGGGAGCCGGGCTTGCGGTGGGGAAGGGACAGCGTGGAACAACTTGGAAGCACCAAGAAGGGTCATTGGTACCGAGTTACTGATTAGCTGCAAGATAAAGGTTCGATGTTAATTGCGCCGGTGTCTGTAGGTGCGTAAGTAATACGAGTGAATCTCTTCCAAGGTTCCTAGGAGTCATGCCTGCTTACAGTGCTGCTGACGATGCTCTGACAACCAAGTTGGTGACTTTTTACGAGCACAAGAAGGATTCCTCTGTCCCTTCTCACCAAGCGACCGTCCTCTTATTTGACCCAAGAAATGGTTCTTTAAAAGCTGTGAGTTTCACGGATACTTTTGAGTTCTTCTCTGTTAATGCCCTGTAGGTTTTTCCTTCTGATTCTTAGAAGCTGCACTTTATGTAAATTGGCCCGAGTTTTCCTTAATTGTAAACGAAAATTTGTGTGTGCCAAATGAGGATTTAGCCTAAAGCCTTATTCTTTTATACCTGTTGAACTGTACTCTGCTATTCACTGCTGCCTGTGGTTTGAAGGGAATCTGATGGCTCACAGGGTGATTGGAAGAGAGGAATGATCAGGAAAAGTTTCCTTGCATTTGAAAAGGAGAAAGAAGCCTAAACCTTACTGAATAAAGAATTGATCTTGAATCATGTTAAGTCTAAATCACAAGAGAGTTATTGTTATCACAAGGAGTAATATTCAGTTTGATTTGTTTCTTTGTCTTTGCTTGAATAATTTAAGGGTTTTTTTATACTATTGACCATTTGCATTACAATTTAGTCATAATTATTATTAAAGAGCCAAAACTGGTCAAGAAAAAACAGTATTGGGCTTTTATTCCAAAACTGTGTTAGTTTAAGTCCTAGAGTTCATTTGTACATAGTAGCTAATGCATATGGAGGCAGGAGTGCCCCAGTCTGTGTGGTACACGTTAAAGGAGTTTTGTGGTTCCCTCTCATCCCTTTATGCAGACCAAGAAATCGCAGGCTCATGAACCAGTTGCACTGGTCTCACTGGAGTGTAGAGTATTGCAGTTGTATTGATCTATTCCCTGCGTCAGAGGGCCAGGGAAGTGCAGTGCATGAAGAGTTGTGTGAGTTGGGGACGGCTCAGCTGTGACCTGTTTTCACTTCATTTGTACTGGTGGAATGACACAAAAGAACTGGAATAGGCAGGGAATCTGCCTGGTTTAAATGTGAATTTATGTGGTTTCTGGTTGCTGTAATTGTAACTACCAACTTCTGTGTTTTTTATCTGTGCCCTGTAATATCACATAATCCACAAATTGGATGAAAATGTTTGATATTTACTCTTATTTTCAGTATGCACTTCAGAGTGCTTGAACTCTTTTTTTTTTTTTTTTTTTGAAGGTGCTGGATGGCAGTGTCATAACAGCAAAACGAACAGCTGCAGTTTCTGCAATTGCTACCAAGGTATGTCTTCCAGTTGCTAAATTGAGACAGATCTAGTGGTGTTATATATAAAATAACTAGAAGGAATGATGTGACTTTCGGTGTGTGAATTTTCATCAAATACAGTTTTTAAATTGGATTTATCATAACATATGTACCTTCAGGGAAAACTTAAGATTGGAGTTTTCTGTTTTGAATGAGTCGTGTATGGCTTTAACACTGTGATCGGAGAAGAAATCTGAACTGTGTTTTTGTGCCTTGTTCTGCACACTTCCCTGGGAATTTATGATGCTGTCTTCCTCTGTAATTTTCTTGATTTTATGCTTGTCTTAACGTACTCCTTTATGGCTTTAGGTGTGTAGCTGTGGTGATAAATTCAGTTTTCTTTAGGTATATGCTTCCTGCTATTCGGCTAGGACAGGTGGGTTGCACTTGACCTGGAGAAAGAGGAAAAGACCACATTTCCAGGGTGCAATATAGGTACTCTTAAGATAGGTGATGCCCAGGATAGATGGATGACTTGTCCAGAAGTGGCTGTCTTTCTCACTTTCTCTGTAGTCACTGGAAGATGTCCAGATGACTATCCCTGACTACAGTCATAAACTTCAGTGTCTGAAGACAGGTGAAGTCTATCCTGCTGTATGTTGCTTTACATAATTTCAATTTCAGTTGGAAATAGTGGGGTTTGAATTCTTTTTTTCAAGCTATGTTTGTTTGGGCTGGTAATATGGGGTGAGAGCAAGTCACTATCCATTGCACAGGAGGGTTTTAGTCTTCACCTCAAAGGATGAGGCATTATGAAGAGAGCCAGGGCTGAAAAATACTTGCTTTTTACCCATCTGCTTTGTGTCAGAATGAAGGCTGATCTCACCACTTTTTTTAGTGGCAATATCCATGCCAATGTGACTCTATCCACGGTAGTAGAGCCAAACTGACATAAAATTGAAGAACCTGTCCCAGAGAGCTTCCCCTGAACCAAAGGATAGAACAATTTACAATGTGTTCCTTGGGCAGGAGGTTATAGGTCCTCATTCATTTAAGCTGTTCTGTACTTGGGCAGTTCTGACAGTTTTTAACACAGGCAAGGCTCTGCTGGCCTCAAAGGAGCTTGGCTGCTGAAGGAGCTTTGAGAGCAGATCCTTTATTGTTGTCTGTTTTGGGAGGTTTTCAGGACTGTTTGAGTTTAGCTCATAGTTGTTGTCTTCTCCTTTTTATGGCATTTGCTTCTCAAAGACCCATACTTTTATGTGAGAAACCTTTGAAATCAGTGCTCTAGAGTCTTTGAAAGGAACATTAAAAAAAAAAAAAAGGATCAATGAGATTTTTTTTTCAATTTATTTTCAGCAGAATAAGGGTTGAGAGCCTAGATAATTCCAAAGCTTTTTATACAGAAGTGAGTGGCTGCAGCAAATGCATAAACAAAACACAATGATAGCTTAGGGCCGGACTCCAGCAGCCCTCTCTTCCCTGTTGCCAAATACTAGTGAATCACAGGCAAGAGCCACACCAGAAAACCAAAACCAGCTACAGAACTGAATTTTATTACTCATTCCTCAGAACCATTTCTCTTTTTACAATGCTTGGTGCATGCATATTACAGCTCTTGCGATGCCAAAATATGCTTGAGAGATGATTTATGGCTTCAGTGAATTGGAAAAGGTGGTTTAGTGTGGGGCTACCAGGTTCAGTTTACCCACACAGCTACCACTTTCAGTACTAATAGCTCTTGGTATCATAAACCCTGTTTTCAGCCAGCACAGAACACCAGCACTATGGTTTTACACTGAATTAGTCACATAGGTATAGTACATTGTAGTAATACTGGAACATGCCGAGGTTGCAGAATTAGCATTGGTTTATGCTGTTGCATGTTAAGTCTGAATTTCAAGAGTCAGACAGTTCAAAACCAGAATTAAATCAAGATTACGTTGGTGCTATTGACAATAGATTTTGCAGTTAAGCAAAAGAAATATATAGTGATAGTTTAATGTTGTTTTCTGTTAATATGTATCAATATTAGCTTTTGTGTACAGACTTTTTTTCTTCAAAAGGACTAAGGATGCTGCTTCTGTGGCATTTTGGTATGTATTTGATATCTGTTAATATATTGTCTTACATAATTTATTTTTTTTTTTGTATTTGATACCGTTTAGTTGTTAATGCCACCTTTTGCAGAAGTGCTGTGCATTTTGGGAGCTGGTGTTCAAGCATACAGCCATTATGATATTTTCACAGAACTCTTCACATTTAAAGAGGTAATGACCACATCTTAACAGGATACATTTATTTTTCTCTTTTATGTTTCAGGAGCACTTTATATAAATAGAATACAGCCAGTGAAGTTTTGTTGAGTCTGGCTGAGATGGAGTTATTTTCCCCGTAGCAGCTGTCATAGTGCTCTGCTTTGTGTTGTTGATAACACAACAGTGTTTTGGCTACTGCTGAATAGTGCTTGCACAGCATCAATGCTGCCTCTCCAACTCTCCCCCTTACCAGTACATGGTGGGGGGCAAGATGGTGGGAGAGTACAGAGGCAGGACAACTGACCTAAACTGACCAAATGTATATTCCATACCATTTGATGTCTGCTTATCAGTAAAAGCTGAGAGAAAGGGAAGTGGGGGGGAGGGAGGAATTTGTTATTCAGACATTTGTCTTCTGGAGCAACCACTATGCATACTGAAGTCTTACTTTCCATGAAGTAGCTGAATATTGCCTGCTGATGGGAAGTAGAAAGTAAATCTTTTGTTTTCCTTTGCTTTTCCTTTATTAAACTGCCTTTATCTTGACCCACAAGTTTTGCTGTCTAATTTTCATGGTGTCCTGCTGAGGTGGGGAACAATAAAGGAGCTTGGTGGGCACCTGGTGTTCAGCCAAGTCAGCCTACTGCAGAAGTTAAGAGATTAATCATATTTTGATTCTTTTTCTACAGAACCCAAGAATACTGTGAAAAGCTATAAAATTTCTTGTTCAAAAGTTGGCCTTTAAAAAAGCAGGGAGAAAGGAAATGGTTGGAAACAAAGTTGTTTCAGATGGCTTCTTGTCTTTGTCTGATAAAATCCTACTGGATAAGCTTTCTGTGGGTTTTTTGTTTGTTTGTTTTTTTTTCCTTAAATATATTTATTGGAAATATTTGTATTTTATAAATACAGTTCTACAAGGAGCTGTTATTCTGGCATCACTAACCAGTCATTCAAATGTAAGCACACACACCTCAAACTGTCTCTTGTATGATGCAGTGCTCTATTGATAGTTGGACTAGATCTTTCCCAACATAAATGATTCTATGAGAACAGTAAAGGGGAAGAAAACCCCACCTTTAGGATACGTGTAATAATCAACTGAAAATACCCTGTTTCAGCAAGAAGTTCTGTAAGCTAATCTGTTTGTTTCTTTTTAACTTGAAGGTCAGAATATGGAATCGCACCAAAGAGAAGGCAGTGAAGTTTGCTAATTCAGTTAACGGTCCAGTGCAGGTCTGCTCTTCTGCTCAGGAGGCAGTTACTGGGGCTGATGTAATTGTAACAGTCACTATGGCAACAACTCCGATTTTGTTTGGAGACTGGGTAAAACCAGGTGCCCATATCAATGGTATGCTATGTTCTCATCATCTAAAGGATAGCATCAAGAACTGTTCAAAAGCTTCTCAGAGTGAATGTGCTTTCCATTTTGACTTTCCCTTTTAGCAAGGATCACTTTCCCCAGGCCTGCTTTTCGGCTTGTCTGGAGTCACAACTCCAGCGTATTCCAGCACTGGATGTTTGCTAGAGCATGGGGTGTGCTTTTTTCCCAGTGATGCATCATCTTTGACACCATGTTGTCATTTGATGCTGACTTTGCTCTGCATTTAAATAATCCATACAAACATGTTATTTCCAAAGTGATTCCTGCTCATTGTAATGTTTCCCTGGAAACATCTTCTCAACCAATTTTGTAAGCTCCTCTATTTGTTCCTTTGGGGCTGATCACACTGATTTACTTACTTTTTATTTTCTTTTTTACTTGAGTTAAAAAGGTGCAATAACTGAGTTAAGAACTTCATCATTTGACCACTAATTATTGTGAGGGTTTGAGGGCTTATTTTTCCCTGCCTTGCAGTGATGTTGCCACACTTGTTTTGAGTCTCTGGACGTGCCCATGTTCTTTTAATTGTGGGCCTAGTTGAGATGACCCTGTGCACTTACCAAATAGCATGGTAATAAGACAAAAGAAACTTGTCAGAGGGAACAATTTAAAGCAACGTCCCACATTCCAGTAGCATCCTACTAATTTTTCAAACTCAATTTAGTCCTTTGTCATTGAGTGTTGTCTGTGTTATGTCATGAAAAGGAAGCCAGAAGTACAAGCAAAATCCAGTAAGGTTTACAGTCACTGAGGCAATGCATGCACAAAGACCCCCTCTCCTTTCTTTGCTTTCTTTTTTTCTCTGTTGTGGCATTTGTGCTGTTTGGGGAGGCATTCAGGCAACATGGAATTTATTATTCCGTAACAGACACTATTAAAAACCATTTAACTACAGTATAGCTGGGTGGGTTTGGTTTTTTTAGACAAGAAGTTGATAGTGGTCTTGCTGTATTTAAAAAGTTAAGCTCCTTGATTTGTTTTCAGTTTTTCCAGATAAGTGAAGATCCATAATCTGCTCAATTTGTACTGCTTATAAGGTTACAGGGGGATAATAGAAGATTATAGGTTTAAAAATCCAAATTAGTAACATTGAACTCTGTCTGCTTGTGTGAGCCTTTGTTGCACAATACTTTGATTCTCATCTGTTCAGGGTAATGAAGGGATTCTTCAAATTTTATTTTTCTGTATAGGCACATAACAAACCCAATCTGAATCAAGGGCAATAAAAATCACTTGGTAATGATCTGATGGAAGACAAGGGTACTAGAGATAAAGGGAGATTACTTTCTTGTGTCTCAGCTACCCAGAGTCTGCTGACAAATCAGATATTGGATGTTTTTAGAGGTGCTGTATTAGATGCTAGTTAACTCTCTTTAAAAATAAAAACCAATAGAAACCTGTTAATTTAACAGTCACAGAAACAACTTACTATTTGTCTGCAGAAGAGTTGTTTGTATAACTTTTAAGATTATCTTGTGTCACCAGATGGTCTAAGTTTATTCCAAAGGGGCCTCTTTAAGCAGAAAAGAGTAGTTGTCACACCTAATCACTGGTATCGTTTTTCAAAGCTGCTAGCAAAGGCTTGTTTGTTTCATACCTATGCATGGTTACACATATCCTTACTTTTTTCTGTAGATATGGGATGATGAAGTGAATGGTTAAGCAGTGCTGCTTCCTCTTCTCTTCTTGGTCAGCATTATTTGGAAGGAGCAGTTTGATCAGGCTACAAAAGAGGTGGAAACAGTGGCAGTAAAGAATCTCACCTCTGCTTTTAATGCCTCAGCAGGTTGAAATGTGAAGGCCAGTTGATTCCAGTTGTTCTAGCTGTGCTTATGGGAAATACAAGCTTTTGCTGGAGCAGAGTCTGCATGGCTAAAATCCAAGATGCTGTACATCTTAATGAGCTGTAGTTTGTAGGGTTTGACACAATGTCATCCTTTGTTGATATCACTGGAAATATAAGGGGTTAACACCTTACAGAAACAGGCCATATATATGTCAGCATTACAGCTGAGACGAGGTTGAGAGAAATCCAGGCTTTTTCCCAGTTGCTCAGGCAGATCCTATTTTTTTTCTTGTTTTATTGATCAGCATGTCCACAGTGCTAACATCAGACTATATTACATTTCCACAATAATGTCCATTGTTAATTCACACATTTGGACAAAATGTTGTTTAAATGTGTGTTAAACATTCCTCCTGAGTTCATCAGTTTTGTTGTCTTAGCTGTTGGAGCAAGCAGACCAGACTGGAGAGAACTGGATGATGAACTGATGAAGAATTCTGTTCTGTTTGTGGATTCCAGAGATGCTGCTCTTACAGAATCAGGAGATGTTATATTATCAGGGGTAAGACTTCTTTTTTGTTGGCAGTTGGCTTGTGTTCAAAATTTGGTACTGGTGATGTGCTGCACTAAAACTACTTAAAGCATTAGATATAGTTGTTAACACTTTCAAGGCACAAGCTGAAAGAAAAACTGGTTTCAGGTTGAGACTTCTGTATGTCCATGCCAAAGCAATGCAAGCTCTGTATCAACCATTACATAATACCATATTAAAGTACCATGTGTTCAGCATTGGACTTTGTGTACAATAACAATGTATTTTTGAAAGCCCAACATTTCCTGCAATGTTTGGTGTTTATGTTCAATATTTTTCAGATCTATTTATTAAAATCTGTAACTTTCTTCCCATGAGATGTCAGTGATAGACTCCCATCAAGCCTCTAGAGAATAGATGACAAGCCAAGGAGGCAGTTAGTGATCGAACTAAGGAGGTGATCCTGCCTCTCTACTCTGCTTTTGTGTGCAGTTCTGATGTCCCCAACATATAAAGGACATGGAACTGTTGGAACAAGTCCAAAAGAAGCCACGAGAATGATCGGGGGACTGGAGCACTTCCTGTATGAAGACAGGCTGAGAAAGTTGGGGCTGTTCAGCCTGGAGAAGAGAAGGCTGTGTGGAGAGCTCATAGCGGCCTTCCAGGATCTGAAGGGGGCGTACAAGGATGCTGGAGAGGGACTCTTCATTAGGGACTGTAGTGATAGGACAAGGGGTAATGGGTTCAAACTTAAACAGGGGAAGGTTAGATTGGACATAAGGAAGAAGTTCTTTACTGTAAGGGTGGTAAGGCACTGGAATAGGTTGCCCAGGGAAGCTGTGAATGCTCCATCCCTGGCAGTGTTCAGGGCCAGGTTGGACAGAACCTTGGGTGACACAGTTTAGTGGGAGGTGACCCTGCCCATGGCAGGGGGTTTGGAGCTAGATGATCTTAAGGTCCTTTCCAATCCTAACTATTCTATGACCTGAAGAAATTTGACAGCAGGGACTTTCTTAGGTTTAATGGAGTTTTATTTCTCTTTTTAATGCTTTTGGTAGAACAAATATGACTTCCATTTCTGAGGTTTAACATAAGAGGTCCAGGTATAGTAAGGTGTGTGGAATCCCCTGTGTTTTGTTGGATAAGCAACAAGCTATCTTCTGTGAAAAATATAAACCCCTGCTGAGGATAGTCTGCCAGCTGCTCCTGTCTGAAAACCATTCTCCTGATTTCTGCACAATTTCAGTATTTATCTGAATATTGATCTGCTTCGCCATGGAAAGGAATTTGTTCTGGGATAGCAGAACTGAAGGAGTTATGTCTTTTCAAGTGACTCAGAAAAAAGTTTGTCTCTGAATGTATGCTTTTGTATAAATATGTATTTCTTTTCACAGGCAGAGATTTTTGCTGAGCTGGGAGAGATAGTGAAGGGTACAAAACCAGCCCTGCCTGAGAAAACAACAGTGTTTAAATCACTGGGTAAGGACAACCCCTTCTGTGTACAAGTCTGACAGAAAACAATGCTCTATTATTTATTAGGGCCCCCATGTGTGGGAAAGCTGCTGATCATCTTAAAAGCTGCTATGGCAGTGCACTGTCCTAAAAAACTAGAATGTAATTTACATTTTCCTTTTCTATTTCCCTCTTTATTTATGTAGCAGGACTGATGTAATTAAAAGTGATTGGAAAGCAAACAAACAATAAGTAGTACATTTTCTACTTCATAGTCGTTGAACACGTGACTGTAGCATTTGTTAATACATCTCCAACCCAGTCCTTAATTGTTGTGCCCGTGGAGTCTGTCTGACCTACAGACAATGTGACAGTGTACTGTGGGGTTGGTGTTGATGTTTGGGAAAAGTGGGAGTCATAGTGGGTTACCACACTCTGAACTGCATGACATGTCTGAAAGCCCAATTTGCAATACGAACACTGAAAACTGGATTTGTACTATCACATTAGCTCCATATAGCATACCATGATAGCTATAAGCTTTGAATGTAATGCTGTAGGTGTTTGGGATGGGGAATGGTTCCTATTCTTGCCCAATTAGATAACTTTCTGAGTCTTTCTGTTCCCTTTTGAAGCTATATTATTTGTACAGATGAAGAACTGTTTGAAGGTGACTTCAAATCTCTTTCAGGGATGGCGGTTGAAGATACAGTAGCAGCGAAATTTGTTTATGACTCATGGTCTGCTGGTAATTAGAGAGAAGTCTACAGTGTCAGTGAGGCCAAGAAAATTGTTTGCACTTAGTTTCCTCAGATCTCTTTTGTTAACAAGACAGACACCAACCCTATCTGCATATGTCCCTTCTAGAACATTCAAGAATGCAAGGTAAAATTTCAGCAATGGACTAATTCTTACAGTTTTCTAATGGCAAGTGTTAGATACCTGCAGTATTACTAATGAATATAACTCGCATAATGGTAAGTACTAGATGTTTGCAGTGATACTAACAAAGGTAACTACGTATTTTGGTATAATATTGGAATCAATGCCTTTCCTTCCTAATTATTTATGTAACAGCAGTCTGTGGGTAGATTTTGTGGGTTTTTTAGAGAGGCAACTCATACTGGTGTAAAAGGTACCCATCTGCAAGATGGACTCTGGCATCATATCTGCCAATGATGGTACATTAAAGGCAACTGTGGGTTTCAGGGCTAGAGTGACAGTAACCTAGTTTTCAGTCTCCTAGAACACAGCCCACCTCTGATTCCTGGACCGCCCCTTCCTGTCAAGCTCAGACTGCGATATGGAAGTTGCCATCCTTGCTTTTACCACCCACAGTCCCTCTCACTTGCCCTCACCCCCTGTGGCTTTCCATTTAAGGGCACACTCCTGAGTGGGACTTTACATAAATAATGTCTCCATACAGCTAGATTTCTGCCAGTTTCTCTAAAAGACCTGGCTCAGGAAGACTTGGGTGCAAAAGAAGTCAAAGCTAATATTGCATACATCTTACTTAACTGGAAGGAAACTGTACTCAATGCCTTCCTTAGTGTATTCTTGAGTGGGATATTGCCATTTTAATGTTGCAAGAAGTAATCAAAAATGTGAGCACTAAAATGTGTTTTGATTTCATTTCTATCTGTATTATATGGGGAGATTTTGTTATTAATCTGTGTTATTTCCAAGGTGGTTTTTTTTTCTAAGTTCCTTGAAGGCTGCAACCATGCAAGCTGATTTCAGTAGGATAAACTTCAAGTATACAGGCAAATATTTTCAGCTTGGCTGTGCCATGTATCAACTGGTAATTGTTCTTTTATCCCACTGGATATTAGCTGGGGCAGGAATTTCCATGGTCTCTTTCCTGGCAGAAAAACCCTGTGATGTTCTACATAAGGAAAAGTTTCAGTTTTGTGCTGTTACGCAATTGCCTTACAAAAGACTGAACATCTGCTGAAAATCAGTATTGCCCTGGAAACAAATTCTTGTCTTTGACTAGAGTCATGCCTTGTGAAATTTTATTTCTACTTGTATATTACTTCATGCAGGATATCAAGTATTTCTTTGTTTGATGTGTGAGGATTAGATTACATGATCATTAGATTATGTGATCAATGGTGCCAGTAGAATACAGCAACAGGAAGATTTAGAAGCAGTTAGCATTAAAGCCCTTGATGGTGCACAAGTAAGTGTAGAAGAGGTTGAGTACAGTGCAGATGTGATATAATACTCCAAATTATAAGCCTGGTGTAAACTAGTTGGAAAAAAGTAGTAAGTGTCAGAGTCTGTAATTTGCAGTTTTAGCATGGAAGGGTACCAGACCAGCAAGTGAATAAGGCCAAGGGATGTGTTTGTATGGATAGAAACCTAACTCCACTGATCTTGTTTATATCAGCAGAAACAGGAATAAAAATTTCTCTACAAGCTTCTGCATCTTTTAATTGTAGCAAAATTACCCCTGTATTTTTACATGTGTGTTTTCTTCTTTGTCATTTCTGAAGTGACCAGAAACGTATGTGTTGGCTTAGCCTGTTATTCAGTGATAGAGAACTTTTGAGACAAAAATGATAGCTGTCAGTGTTCCATAATTCAAGAAATGCATGGAAACTTGCACTCCCTAATTATGACAATATTGTCCAGTTCTGTGCTTGTGTAAAACAAGATTTGTATTTGAAGTGAGACTTGGTGTTTAGGGAAAAAAGTCCAGTTTAATACATGCTCTTCTACTGACTGCTCTTTAAAAAGTAGATGGACCGAGTACAAAGGCCTGGATTTGAAAACCCACAGTGTTCTCAGCTTTCATTGACTTTCATTGACTTCTATTGGAGGCTCTGGGAGCCTGGATTCAGCATTGTACCTCTGAATTCATGAAGAGTATTTGGTTCAGCTACAATGGGAATTGCTTGGAATGCTGTCCTTGGAATTTTTTCTGGAGAAAATAATAGTCTTAATTTCCATGTTTCCTTCTCTTACAAATTAGATTCTCAAGAATTGTGCAACTTTCATTTCTGTTAAAATTAAATAGATACTTCTGGTTTTCTTTGACTTCCATTTTGTTGTCTGTTACTTTTCTGGTTTGGGGTTGGGGTTTTTTTTGAAGATGAGGAAGAAATCATTCACGTTGCAGTGACTGCTGCCTCAGTAAATACGAACCCTGAATGTAAAGGGGAAAAATAAATTGAGACTGCCCTGCTCCACTGTGATACTCAGTTTTGCAGTAGTTGTCCCATACTGCACATTCCCTCCTCTTGATGTCTGTTCAGTGCAGAGTATTAAATCCTTAAGGAAGGAAAATCTTGAATTTCGCAGGACTGTGCTGGCTTATGATTTGGGTGTGGATTGGGCTGGAAGATTATGCATGTGGTACGGAGAGCAGCCCTGAGGAGAAGGAGTTGGGGGTGTTGATTGGTGAAAAGGTCAACATGAGCTGTGTGTGCTCGCAGCTCAGAAAGCCAACCGTGTCCTGGGCTGCATCAAAAGGAGCATGGCCAGCAGGGTGAGGGAGGGGATTCTGTCTCTCTACTCTGCTCTTGTGAGACCTCACCTGCAGTCCTGCCTCCAGTTCTGACACCCCCAACATAACAAGGATGTTGACCTGATCAAGTGAGTCTAGACAGGGCCACAACGATCCTCAGAGGGCTGGAATACATCTTCTATGAAGGCAGGCTGAGGGAGTTCAGCCTGTAGATGAAAGACTCCAGGAAGATCTTTTAACAGTATTCCAATACCTAAAGGGACTGACAAGAAATCTGGAGAGGGGATGTTTACCAAGGCAGTCAGTGATTCAGAAAAGGGTGATGGCTTTAAACTGAAAGAGGGTAGGTTTAGATTAGATACTAGAAAGCTTCTTTACTGTGAGGGTGGTGAGACTGGCACAGGTTGCCTAGAGAAGTTGTGGCAAGTGTTCAAGGCCAGGGTGGACAGGGCTTGGAGCAACATGGTCTAGTGGAAGGTGTCCCTGCCTCTAGTAAAGAGTTGGAATTGAATGAGATTTAAAGTCCCTTCCAACCCAAACCATTCTAGAATAAAAGTCTCTCAAACTACACTGCACTATCCAGATGTTACTTAGGAGCTAGATCTAGGATTCATTAATTTAAATACTTCCAAATTACAAAAGAAACAAAAGGATTGGTGGAAAAATAAAGTAGAAGATAGCAAAGCACATTAGAGGAAAAAACCCTGAAATGTGAAAATGTGAGTGTTCCTTTTTATCATTTCCCCACTACCACCCTGAATTTTTCCATGTGTCTGCTTTATGCCAGAGGCCCATTTCCGCAACTTCCCTGCAGAAAAAGGCTAGCAGTATTGCTTATAAGTGTATATATATTCAGGTTGATTCCTTTGCCTAAAAATAAATGCGATGTGGGGTGCTCTGGGGCTGCGTCTTCAGTCTCTAGACGTAGTTCCATAGGACAAGGGATTCCTATATGTGCGGTATTTGCTAGCTCCATGCTGTTACTGTACATACATAAGGGCAGCAGGGGGTAGATTTGCAGAGTATGCAACGAGGCAGATTTTTGGTGCATTTTAGAAATACTTGGGGCCTGATTCCTTCCCCACCCCCCACCCCCCCTCTAGGTGCCTTCTCTCTTGTCTACATTTGGCTGCCCTCAGTGACTGGCACTTGCATGGCTAGCAGGTTTTTTGAAAGTGTTTCCCGCATAAATAGATCTAACCCAGTTATTTAAAATTTGCTCACCTCTGCACTAGAGAGAAGTCACTGCAGCAGTACAGACCTAGTCTCAACTGTGTATGCTAGGAGGGGTAGACTGCCTTGCTTTTTTACATCAGTTATGTGGCTGATAATGGTAGGATTTGACCCTTCAGAATCCATTCATTGAATGCCTTCAAATATGTAAGATTCATCAGTCCCTTCTTGCTTTGTTAAACATTTGGGAGTTTCTTAGCCAAAATGAGAACAACACAGCAGGTTAATAACACAGAGTGTGGGGGTGTGCTGTCTTGTTTAGTTACTGCACTGAGCACAGCAATTAGTTAAGGTTGCACAGAACAGGACTGTGATGTGACTGCTTAACGCAAGAAAATACCAAGCTGCTGAAGTACAGGAATCCAAGGAAGAGAGAATGTGGTATAAAGTCTAACCAAGCAAATTAATTATAATATATAAATCAAAGTAACAAGAAGATGTGGAAAGAAGAACTCTTGAAAAAATAGATCATTAGCTAGGATTCATGTCCACAAATGCATTATTCCCCTGAGGAAAAGATTGTCACTGACTAGTGGAAAGCTGTAAAATGAGATTTAAAGAGAAATGCCCTGCTAATGAATATGCATCTAAAATCTGTGATCTTAGCCGTAGCACGGCTCCTACAAACATCTTATTAGATTCACAAAACTCAATAGGAATTATTAATTCGTATCAAATAGTGCTGGTTTCTCAAGGGATTAGGCCTGAGAGAGATGAAGGGGACCCTGCTGTGAATGCCTCCAGTTAGACTGCAAAGGATAGAAGCACAGTCTCATTTTCTTTCTCTTCATGAGCTGAATGTGTACCCAGTTACATGCAGTTTTCAGGCTAAGGCTGGCAACATCCAACAGAAAATGCTGTTTGATAAGAATCTTGGTTTCTGGGACTTTACATGGAAAATGTACCCTAAGGGAACCAAGCTGAGGATACACCAAAACACATCAAAAATACTGAAAATAAAACCTCGGCTTCTTGTAATTAAAAGTATTGCTGTCTTGAGACCATTTAGGACATGATGGGTGCTGGCAACTGTGTCCAGTATAAGAAGAGACAAGAATATACAGCTCTGACTGAACATCACTTGGCAAGATGTTTCATGTATTTTTAAATTAGCATCAATACAATAGCAAAACATGTTATTGCCAAGAACATGAAACTTGCTGTAAATTGGTCTTATTTACATTCATTCAGAGGTTATTTGAGTCAATAATCAAGATTCAGATCCTATTTCTAACATATCACTACTAGTAAGATCAGTTTGTAAGAATCGAACAGAAGTGAATGGAGAAAACTCAAAGCTCTCCAGCACTGAGAATGTTCTTTGCATTGTGGTTTCGGAGAACGAAGGAAGGGCTTCACTAAGGAATGTAGTGTGGCTGGTCTTCACTAATGTTTTATGTTATTCAGACCGCAAGGAATCCAATCCCCATAAGCAGCTGGGAGAGAAAAATCTTTGAATCCATAGCTTTTGGGGTTTTGTCTTCACATTCTTTCTTTTTGGCAGATTATGCTTGAATTAATATCCTGTTCATCGCAGCCGTCTATCCAGAGAGAAAAATCTTTGTCCTTGCTGTACTTCCTAAAGCAATTGGCAACTTTTCTGCCTTTTGCTTTAGCAGACTTCTGAAAAGAATTGCATACTCTTTGGAAAGAGGAAAAGATAATGAATCAAGGTGCAGGTTACAGCAGCAGGTATCTTAGTTTATAAGCAAGTGTCTACAGTCTTTCCAGGGGTCTTGAGTGCCTGTTTTCTTTTATTCACAGCATTCAGGACCTTCTTTCTTGGCCCAAGTTCCATCTGAATACTCTGTAGATCCTCATCAGAACATAGCATCAGGGCATCTAAATCAATTTTTTCCCTCATGAAGACAGGAAGAAACTCATCCAGCATCTGTGATGCCAGAAATACCTCAAGGGGTGTGTTCTCTGCCTCCTCATCATCCCAAATGACTTCTTCTTCATACCAAGGGATATCAGCACCATTTTCAGCATCATCTTCCCTGCCGTTTTCAGCATTTTCAAACTGAAAGATCTCACTGGACATCTTAAAGCTTGTGTCTTCTTTCTCAGAAGATACAATTCCAGGATTTACATCTGCAGCCAAATTCCTTCCAAACACAATCTTGCCAAGACCCGGCCGCTTAAAAATGGAGAGCTGACTGTCATTATCAGAAAAGCTTTTCTCCCCAAGCTCATTCAGTAATTCATCCTCTTCTTTCTCGTCAAACAAATGCATCACCATTCTCCTTCCTGTACCATTCTCTTGTGCATTGCTTTCCTGGCTTCTTGTGTTGTCATCTGTCTTTTTCGCCTTCAGTTTGAAGGTATCTTTGAGGTTTTTGGAGAAAGAACTTGTTGTGTTTGAAGCAAAGAGACTAGGCAACTTTACTCTGGAGTATGTCCCTCTGGAAGAGTTTACTGTGCCAACTTTTTCTTTCATATAATTCCTGTTCATTTCATACTGGTGTTTCTCTTGGCGCTTCTCGCATTCCTTGATTTGTTTCTCCACATTTCTCTGGGCCTGTGCTTTGAGTTTGGAGACCTTCTTTGGATTCAGCATGTTCTGCTCGGTGGCTGCTTTGTCCAGGATTTGGACACATTCATTGCGGTCTCTGCTGGCAGCTGCCTCCAGGGGGGTGCGGAGATCATTGTCCAGAGCAAAGATATTGGCACCAAAGTTGATCAAAAAAGAAACACAAGAGATGTGACCATTGCAAGCGGCATAGTGGAGAGGCGTGTTCCCCCAAATGTCACATTTGTCCGGATCGCCTCTGAGGAGGAAAATAGCATACAGTGAGCTGGATGTATCCAAGCATAGCATTGCAGGGGGATTGAACAGATACTAAACATTTAGCTCTGCTTTGCTATGAGTACTTTGCTATGAGTACAGCCAAATGAAAATGAGTCAGCTTAGCTCCATCCTCTAGAACTGCGCTGCACCTGCTTATGCAAGCACTGAGTTTAGCTGTGTGTGTGGCACAAGCTCCAATTCCTGCCTGCCTGTGAATTAAGCAAGCTCACTAAGGCTGAGTGCAAATGTGTGTGCAACTCCCCTTAACAGAGCCAGGGTATTTCCTTTGTGTTATCCCAGGCTACTGGCAAGGCTTGCTTTGCTCCTTGCTGGTCTCACCTGCCTCACCTACAACAGGGCAGCAAATGCCTGTGTGCAGGCAAGGGTCAGCAACTCTGACTGCTTTGTTGCTGACAGCTCAAAATGGGCTCAGGCTTCCACTTACACTTGCCGGAATTAATGACAAAACTGTTTCAATAGCTTTTGTATGGAATATTTTGAAGACTTTTTGGTGACACTTCCCTTTTGCATATCAAATGGAGGAGCAATATTAGGAGGATTATTCACTGGCCACAGTGGTACATATGTAATGAGCCCATTGAGTAACTTTTTTGGTAGGTAATAGGTAAATGATTAGGAGTAAGGCCCTGGTAACGCATTTGTCTCCATTGCTATTATATTAAGCTCAGACAGATGCTGTTGTTTTTCTTCAATTCTTTTATTCTCCTTAAGCTGCTTTTTGCTCATGGGGTTTGAAAAGCAGAAGCTCATTTGAAAATAAAATACCACATCTTTTCAATTAAATTTAGAGCCAGTGAGAAATACTGCTTTATTTTCAACTCTTGTACTGACTTCACACTGAACTGCTGCCTGCAGACAAAAATTGGCTTGAATCTTTTGATATGTATAATCAACATTAGCGAAGTTCAGAACAAAGCGTGAGTCATCTTGTGACCAGTGGTCAAGGCACCCACAGCAGCCCAAAACTTTTAATAACTTCAGAGACAGGGGTCAATTTACAAGGAGAATTTCTACTTTTGGGAGTTCAAAGATGTCTTGGAGATTTGTTCCATGGCAGCCGAACTATGAGTGAAATTGTACATCCTATCACATCTCCTTCAGGCACTGGTCTCTGCCTTTGAGTATCTCTGAAGAAAAGCAGTAACGTATTTGTCAAGGGCCAAGTCTGAAAACATCCTTCAGCCTGAAATGCCACAGGCAAGAGAGGTCAGGCATCCCTGCAGAGCTGAGACACAGAGCTGCCCACATCAAGAAACAATAGGAAGCCTGAGCATGCCAGGCTGTGGGAGCACAGGCATTTCTACAGGGAGGTGGCAGCTGAGGATCAAAGTTTCTTCACTTAGACATGAGGGAACCATGTGTTCATGGTTCTGCTTCTGTAGCTCTGCCCTGGGGAACTGCCTGGCTGCGGCAAGCATGCCAGATTCCTTAATTCCCACATTAGCAAACAGGCTGGGTTATCCTGAGCCTTGGGAGTGCTGGGCCATCCCTTCTCCCTCTGGCCTCCATAGCTGTTTCTGGTCTCTTTTCCACATGGAGGCTGCCAGCCTTTGAGTCTCAGACAATTGTCAAACTCAAGTGTCTGTTCCCAGCTCAGTGCTACTTTGGATAAGGTTTGACATTTACTTTGGGTTCTCATATTTTCCCTGCTTTCCCAAGAAAGAGGGTCACACAAAAGAGATCTGCTACTTGATCTTGCCTTTATTCATGTACCTGCAAAACAAGCAGAGGAAATATCTCTTGATGCCTGGGAAGATAAACTATTTCAAGATGAAAGGGGTTATTGTTAGTATTGCTAAATCATCCAAGGGCAGAATATGTTGCAAGCTTGAGAGTCCTAAAATCTGCAACCACCCTAAAGAAAACCATCCTGTACCTAAGTGGCTTTGTCAGGAAACCTCTTCAAGAATAGGATGAATTTGTTAAAAATAATTAAAATACTTTCTCACAGGAAAACATTGACTGCAGAACAGACTGAACATCTTCCAAATCTCAGGTTCTCTCAGGAAAACCAGTGAGGCTGCAGCCATACCTCAGACAGGAACAGCTTGCTGATTGTGTCAAGAAATCTTGGATTAAAATAGAGGTGAATGTGTGCGTTTGAACATTTTGAGAGCAACACTGTCCCAAGCTGTCTTCTAGCAAGAAAAAGAGCTAGAAATACATTAAATAACAATGACATAGAAATTCTGATCTTTGTGTTGTCCACTGTGACTTCTATCAGCTCATGTGGTAGAAGACGCATTTCTCACTCCAATTGTGAAGGCAAAAATTACTTTGTTAATTGTTCCTTATTTGTCTGTCTTCAAGGAGTTCAGGGACAAACCTTTGTCGACTCTAGATATCTCTGTGAAGCTGCCTTAATTATATGAGTTGAAAAACTGCCAATCTATTTTTGCTTCTCCTGAGGACAAAGCAATAACCATTCAGTCCAAAGGTCTTTTTTATTGTGTTATTACAGCCACACCTGAGCTCAATGATCTATAAAGCAAATCTATGAAAAAACCATTTTTATTCCATATTTTCTATTGTTGTTTTTAATAAAACCGAGATACATCTGCTTAGTTATTTAGATTTTCCATCCATTCTTTAAACTATTAGGATTGAATATACAGGTCCACTTAATCTTCATCTCAGTGAAGTAACATTTTATTAACTGTCTCTCTACACAAGAGCATGTTTTCTTTCATTAGATCTTATTACAGAATCACAGCTTAAAAGGTAGGCTCCAAGCAAGAGAGTATGGAGGGGTGGGAGGTAATTACCTTGTCAATAATGAATTTTAAGTATGCAGTACATTTAAATGGTACCAAACAGAAATATTACTATTACAAAAGAAACCTGTAGAAATCCTTCCTTTCCTTTCTTCTTTTTATTTGTTTCGTTTTGTTTTACAAGGATCCTACCCCAGCTTCTGAAACAGTATTATCATTTTTAGCACTGTGGTAGTTGCTAATACTGTAAAAAGCAGAGAAATAAGAATTTTAGATGTTACTCTCTTAGAGCTAATAGTTGTGACTGGCCTCTGGAAAGCACTAAATCTTAACAGGGGTCTACCAACTGCTCTTTGGAAACAAACGGGAGAGATTTCTTGCTAAAAATGTTTCAAACAATGCACTTCTGTATGGAGCCCATTTCAAAGACATGTTATCATCAAAGGTTGTTGGCCAACTTCTCCTCC
The DNA here is from genome assembly GCF_037157495.1 of Lathamus discolor. Classification (NCBI taxonomy): domain Eukaryota; kingdom Metazoa; phylum Chordata; class Aves; order Psittaciformes; family Psittacidae; genus Lathamus; species Lathamus discolor. The sequence continues at coordinate 83,824,291 of NC_088889.1, read as the reverse complement.
ATTACAGCAAAGCAAGATCCCAGGCCCCTGCTCCTACCGACCACTCCCTGCAGGCTCCATATACAAGATGGTTCTACTGGTGTCGATGCGGCTTGTACAGACTGCATGTACAGACCTGCTTGCAGGTTCTGGAGCTAAAGCATTGCGAATTAAGGGAAACAGTTCTTGGCAATGCGTTGAAGGGAACTACTGTGATTTTCAGCCTTTTAGCTCTGAGGTCGTCAGGCATTAGAAGCATGACACACATTATACTTTTGAACCACAAGCTTTAAGCAATGGAGACTCATGACTTACCCCCTCCGGCATATGACTTCCAGAGCTTCTAGATATCCATGGTATGCTGCCAGAATGGTGGGCGTCATCCCATCCTCATCTGAAGTATTGAGGTCTTTCCTAGTTGCTTCTTTCAAGAGGTCCAAATTGCCGTCGGCTGCTGCTTTATGATACCTGCTCGACATTTTCAGTAACTTCTGGTTTCCCAAAGCAGCTTGAACTATATCCAGCATGTACAGTCACCCTTCCATTACGGGGATAGTTCATTAATGATTACAAGTTGAGACGTCCCTGTGAGGATGGAAACGAGGAGGCAAAGTTCATCTTAGCAGACAACTTAGCTGCAGCTTTGTGTAGGTAATAAGGTGGTGGTTTGGTGAATGCTTTCATTTTCTGGAAAGTGGCTCTGCTTTTTACCATTTGTTGCATATTTGACTACCTAAACTTAGAGGGAATTTGTTCGTCTTCTCTGTGCCTTTGCCTAACTGTTCTGAGAAAACTTCAAAAGGACCTTGAACTTCAAACAACCTTCAAAAGCCACGAATGTCAGTATGAGCAGGTTACTCCCTAAGTAATAAAGTATCCCCGAGTTTTGATAGGATGAAATGCATGAGCAGTTCCCTTTATTGGTTACAGTCCTCTGTAACCTATCATTTACTGGTTTGCTGCATTTGTAAACAAGCCTTTTCCCTGCCAAACTGGGCACATCCATGAAGCTGTTTTGCGAACACAGACTGGTGTGCAGATGGAAACAGACCTGTAGGGACCAGGGTGGTGTTGGGATAAAGCCACCAGCAGGTCTACAAGTCAGAGCAGGCAAAACCACAGCATAGAGTGTGATCCTTTTACCCACGAGTTGAATTTCGTCAGAGGATCTTAAGGCATTTGGCAAATACACATTCATCTAACAGGTATTGTAATCTCTAGTTTAGATAGAAGCAAATGTGCAGGATTTCCTCAGGATAGCACTTTGAATTCAAGAAACAGGAACCTGATGGGCCTCCACCAGCTGACCCTGCCTGCGCACTGTGGTTCTTGTCTGGGAAGATATGGGTCCAGGTCCCATCTCCTATAACCACTACTTGCTTTAGAAACCATATCCCCTGCTTCAGTGGCATTAATGGCTATCTCTATGGGTAGAAGCTTATAGAATTAGACCTTAATTCTAATTCTTAGGTTCAAAAGAATTACTAATAGAAAACCATGTAAAATGTCAGTTTTAAAAGAGTAGCTGAGAAATCAGTAAGAGACTACCTGCTGCTTAATAAAACGCTGCAGGCTATCTGTTATTCTGGTCACATTCAGAACAGCTGTGAGATGAATGTTGCTTCTTGTCAAGCTGTTTTCTGTGACTAACTGAATTAACCTGTATCTTGGAGAACCTACCTCAGCAATTAGCAGTGAGGTTTTGTCCCTTATTATGCCCCTTTACAGAAGCAGTAGCAATTGCAAACTAACTCATTGCCCAGAACTGGTGCAATTACTGAATGGAGTGCCACCTCATTTACTTCCCATAATGCTACCCATGAAATACAACAGAGACCTTTCCAAAAGGGCTTTCTTTCTTAATTATTTTCTCAGAGATTGAAGAACTCTTCAGGAAAAAACTTGCACCAACATTTTTCTTCCATGAGGACAAGGAGAGTCAGTTAGATGCTGTAGCGGTTTGAATCTTTGAATAAATAAGTCTAGGCAGGAATAAACCAAAGCCCCATTTTTTCTTCATGTTATTCACAGACACAGCCAGCTCTGGTGCAATCCTGCCATCTCAGGGCAGTGAGGAAGGGCTGTGCTTCACCCAGGTCACCTCCATCCCCACATTAGAAGACAGTTTTACCCTCAGCCCTTTTTCAAGTTCCCTGCACTGCCATTAATACTCTTCTAATAAACATGCAGTCATTTACTCATTTTTTTTATTTAACCAGGCTCAGCACCAAGTTAAATCTACAGATACTAGAAAAAAAAATAGCTGTTGCAGAACAAAGACAGCTAACACATGTGTATGTTTATGTTTGCTACAATTAGCTGTTTCTTGATGCCATTGAATTTTATTTCATTTACTGGGTAGTGTAAGCTTTTTTACTCTCAAGAGTGTAAAATGATCACCAAGGTGTGTACTGCATTTATCACTAGTGCCTGGTGGAAGAGAGGAATGAGACAGTAAATTTCTTGTATTTCACATCGTTAGCTACACCCATGAAAGTGATTTGGTGGCATTTCATTTTTGATATTATTGATTTCTACTACAGAAATACGTTCAATTGCTTTTCTGTTCTTTAATTCAGTACACACAGTGTTGATCTCATAAATCTCTGTAAATATTGATTTTGAAAGAATCTGTATGATGCTAAGTGGGAGACTGTTGTGGCAAGTTTTAATTAAGAGGTAAAGCAAAACCCGTGTCAGTTGGAGAGAAGCTCTGGCACTTTGCAAGTGTTATTATTTATGTCACAAAAGTGGCCATCACAATAAAGAAAGACGAAAGAAAAGACCAAACAAAATCTCCATCTGTTTCTAAACTCCTGGTACTTGTTCATATTTGGCCCATCCAAAAAAACTCAACTTGAAATGCAATAGTGATTCAATGTCAAATGAGCTAAATTTCTCAGCCTGCATGGAGATTTTTGTTTTGAGATGAAAGCTCAAAATTGTGAACTTTTAAAATTGCCTGAGTAGTTAGAATGAAGCTTTTCTTTTGGGGTTTGAAAAGAACTTCAAAACCATTCCACTTCCAATTGAAATGTCTTACCAGGCTCAAGAGAAACTCTGTTGTGACAGTATGTGCTGTTGTAAGCTAATGAATTCTTTAACTAGCAGCTTTGATTTGTTTTTATATTTTGTTATGTAGATCATTATTTCTGTTTTTTTCAGAACTAGCTTAAATAAAATATTACCAGTTAAACTATTTAGATTCGAAGACTACAGCATCATTAGTTATGTTGTTCTAGATAACTCAGAGCCTGATCTGAACAGTGATGCTGTGCCATCTGTTTTGCATGAGGTATTATCCAGCACAACATTTCCTCATTACAGTTTTTATAAGCACTAAATGTGGTATGGTGAAGGCCATAGGAGATGAGGCAAGTAAGTCTCTGCCTGCCTAATGAGATCCCTGGAACTAATGGGCTTAGAGAAGAATGAAGTTAGTCACACAGGGTAATTGTGGCTACACAATTCAGAGATGAGGACAACATTTAAACAACAATAAGAGCTTATTTCTTCACTCCTTAGAAAGGCAAAACTGCTGTGCCTGAGGACACTGTTGCTGGATGTCCTGTGAGCAGCCCCTTTCCCACAGTGAAGTTAAGTATGACCCATACTGATGCTGCCTGAGACCCATCCTGACATGACCATTGTTCAGATTTATCTGCACCCAAGTCTGGGGTCCAAGGTTAGCCCTTGCAGTCTGCCTGCACACATTGTTTCAGGAGCAAGGCTTTAATCAGTAGGGAAAGATACTAAAATTGAAAGTCCATAAAGCCAACTCTACCAAAGCCTTGTCTCTTCTCACCTGCACACCTCGATCTCTCGCCATACTGGGCACATAAAAGCAGACTGGGGGGTTTCTATAAGACTAGAAGCAGTGACATTTCCTGTTTTATCATAGTGACATTTGCAATGAGTGTTTTGGGACTGCTCAAAAATAGAAGCCCTGACCCAGCCTTGGGCTCTTTGCATTGCTAAAGCCTTTTTGTTGGTTTTGGTTTTTCTTTTTCCCCTGATACCACCAGCAGTGCTATACAAACAGTCCCAAGGACAGCCATATTGAGCTCACTGGTGTCACAAATGCTGTCCCACTGCCAGTGTGTGAAGGACAGGGACTGCAAAGCCCATAGGAAAGTACATCTGTGCTGAGGCGATCCATGCTCTTTGGAGACAGTATGTAACACCCCGATGCTTGAGGGTGTTCAGCACAGCTCTGGGGCAAGGCCTTTTTTCCAGACATTAGAAAATCAAAGAAGTAACAGAGAAAAGCAGAGAACTGGAGGAGGAGACCTTGCAGGTTTTTGCTGCAAAAGTTTAAAAAGGCAAGCCATGGTGACAGTTGTGTGTTTCAGGCCATGAATTACCTGTTCACCTGTAACTCAGGCTGCAGTTGTTATGTATGTTGCAACTCGGGCCATATTGTTACAGGTTATTGTTACATAGTTATTGTTACAGGTTAAACAGTTTGAGGAGGGAATGGCCCCGCTTTCTCTTGTAGCTTAACAGGTGGATTCAGATGTGTTGAGTGAAGCAACAACAAATTACTATAGCACACCCTGATGAATTACATCCGACAAACTTACATAGTCAAAGACTGGTATTAGGAGATGCTAAAGCACCAGAGGGCTAACCCAGTTGAGGTGACTGTCATAACAGTGTTGCTTTAACTGTTAAATGTTGTCTGGCCCAACATCACCTTTCACCTACACAAGCCACAACCTGTCAGGAGGCATTTGGGAGTTGGTAAAACATTGAGTTAACTCTAGCAGCTGAGGACAGGCTGTCCTTCTGCACAGGGACCATGCATTGCTGCTGCTTAGGCTTCCACAGATGTCCCCTGTGCTGCTAGCATCACTCTGGTGTGATGCAAGACTGAGATCCTACCAACTCAGAGTCAGCCACACTGTGAGAACTTGATCCAAAGCTCTCTGCGACTTACAGCTTTCCCATCAACCTAATGAAGCTGGGAATCAGGGGCAGAGAAATTACGAGTAAATTTAACTTTACATTGGATTTGATTGCCTGAAAGTACCTAATTTGTGGAATTCGTTAAAGGATGTATACTTGAAACACTTTTTTCCTCTACTGTGTTAGTTAATCCCAAGCTAAATAATAATAGATATATGATAAAATAAACTTGTGTATGGCTTTGTTCCATTAGTTTTCTGTATAACCATTGCCTTTGAAAACAATGAATCTTATTTTAAAAAGAGTGAAAAAAGGTACATGACATATGTTTGTGAATTCAGGAGTCTCTGGGAAGTTAATTACTTGCCAAAGGTTAGCCACCTGCTAATCCTTTTGATGACAAAAGCAGAAGGGTGATTTCTTTTTGTGCTGTTTACTCTGGTGCGGTTATGGATCCAAGCTAGTGCTGCTTACTGCTATGAGTGGCATTGTGCACACTTGGTATCCCCACTTGCATACTAGCATTAACTCTGCATTTGCCATGTTCTCACAAGTATGAAAGTGAAAGAGATGCTCATAAAGAATGTGAATCTTTTTAGTTACTTTAGTGATCTGCATTGCCTGTATGGATCATACTGCTTTGCCACACAGTGCACTGGTGGCAGTCACACACTTTGCAGCTACTTCCACCCATGCTGTTGTCCCACTTCCCAGCACTCCGGTATCTACCAGCAGTGAACAGACAGCTCTTTCTGACAACTCTGGCTTTAAGAGAATTGGAGCTACTGTCGCTTGGGCTGGAGCCTCTAAAATGGGCTCTAGGCAGAGGTCTGTAACTGTAAAAAAAAATGTAAATGAATATATTTTACATGAACACATGCTACATTAATACAAAATTTGTCATTCCCTGAAGCCAAATTAAACATCCCATTCCTAAATTACCACCCATATTATGCATTTTAGTCTCTTCCTATGATCCGTCTTTTTTGCTTTTTCACATCTCAAGAATTCAATTACTTTTAAAATACGAGTTTCTGGGTTTTTTACAAATCTGTTTAATATCAAAAGCATTGGGGAAGCTGAAAGGCAGCATAAATCTGAGGTGCTTTTCTTTTCAGGTTTTTCCCCGCAGCTCTGAACAATGACAGTCGAGCCAAAGTCTCCAGAGATCTTCCAGACTAAAGACCTGAAACTTGCCACTTGTGTTTTCTTCCTAATTGTATCTATATCAGCATTGCAGATTAGCTCATACAGGGGAACAAAATACTCTCATTTACATTCAAATCTACCAGTGGAATTATTTCAAATTAGCAGAAAAAGTGGCCCAGAAATGTCCTTTTAAAAAAATAACTGCCAAAAAAAAAAAAAAAAAAAAGTGCACATTTGTCTGTGCAACACCTGACAAGGAAATAAAGAGAATGAAGAGTATACTATCAGAGCAAGAAAAAAACCCCCTTCAAAATAGAAGGAAACAACAACCGATGCCAAAGACTTAATATCACATCAAAGTCTCCTGCGAGCCCACCTCTTCATAGTACAGAGACCACATCTCTATGAGAGGCAGGTGTGAGCACTCAGTGCTTTGGGCAGCAGAAAGGCAGCACCTGTGTGGAGCCTGAACCAGGCCCTATATAATCCTCCCTGGGGAACCAGAGAGTAAGCTTGTGGTCTCAGTGAGAAGATGGGATTGTTTGTGAAGCTGCAGTGCTTGAATGCTTCAAGGATGTGGTGAGTGGGATAGGGTCAGGAGCTGGGTCATTTCTTTTCTGCTGTCTCATTTGGTGCTCTTTTTCTTGCAGGTTGCTGCTTCTGTTTGGATTTTTGCTGCCCTTAGCCCTTTGTGCTGATGGTCTGGGGGATCAGGATCTCTTGGGTAAAGAGGCTTCTCCAGACTGGTAGTGCTGTGGATGTGGGCTTTAGGTTTGCTTGGAGTTGCTTCCCCTCTGCCTTGGTGTGGAAGGGGGCTCTCAAGCATGGCTGACTTGCTGGAGGGCTCGCAGCATGTGTGTTTCCAGGAAGGGACAGTGGAGCTGATGGTAGGTTTTTCCTTTGCAGAGGGTGTGACCTGTCACAAGGATAGAATGGATGTTGAGTTTTCCAGAGAGCTAGGCAACTACTCCTGGCATGTGTATATTGTTGGTATGTATTGCTACTACCCTAACCCTTTCTGCTGTAGCCTGAAAACAGGTTCCTATCTGCAGGGCTAAGCTTCTGTGTTCTCCCTAGATATGAGTGATGAGGAGATGGTGAACTGTGACTATGCTGTGGACTATGAGAGACTCCTGCTTAGTATCCTGTTTGTCAACTGCACTAGCCTGGAGGTAAAGGGGTTCTTCATTCTGGGAAGCTGCTGTGATGGGATGTGGGGCTTTTATCCTGGCAAGGACTGGGTTTAATAGCTCTAACTTTAAGAACAGAAATACTTAGGCTTCTGATAATACTGCTCTACAAGAGCAGTTCATACTAGAAGTCTGGAAAAAAAAATACTACCAGAATAGTCATTCTTTCAATAGTGGATTAAACACCTTTAGATCCTGCAACAAATGTTACGTTATCTATTAAAATAACTTCATTTCTTTATGGGAGTTCTTGTAGGCAGATTGATCAGGTTCAAGAGCTTCACAACACCTCTCTATATTCACACAGAGCAATTGACATAACATGCTGCTCATAGCTGTTGAGGTAGAGTAGTAAGAGGGAGGCAACCCAAATGGGCCTTAGGAGCAGAGGCTTTTCTGGAATCTGTTGCTTTTAGGCATTTGAAATGCTGAAAGACTCTGTATTTTGGCATTTATTAACTTAATTCTGAAACAGCTGATTCAGCTACTACAGCCTGCTGGTCCTTGGAGCATTGTTCTTGACTCCTGCAATTCTGTCTTCTGCTCCTCAACCTAACCTTGTGATTGTATGCTTTTCCAGAGAACTTTTAAAATAACTATTCACCTTGTCCTTGCACTGGTGTAAGCAACCTGAAACAACTCCGAAGTTAAAGTTTGCTCTCAATGGCTTTTAGTTGTCCTTATGCTGTAGTGAGTGTTACTGACTTTTCCTAATTAATGTCTCCTGTCTATAGCATGGTCAGCACCAGCTAAGATTGAGGCTGATGGTGAATGACACAATGGGAGAGGAAAATGTAACCTACAGCTCTCACTGCGATAGTGCTCATGCAGACGAAATCATTACCCCTTTCTTTGCTGGTACAACAAACTGTACAAAAGACTTCATGGCAGTAAGTAGAGGAATTGGAGTGCTATAGGTCTTGCTTAGAGGTTTGCAAGGCAGGATGGCTGCAGTCTGTGGAAAATGGGGAAAGCTCCAGCCAGCTTCAGGGAGGTCTGTTGGCTGCATGTCCATCTTGGCATGGCCACTAGGTCTTTGAAGAGCATTAATGATGCACATGGTTGGGTTCCAGCCCTATTGCAGGGGAAACTGGGATGCTGGTGCCAGCTGTCTCCTTTGAAAACTATAGTAGAGATTTTTCTTAAAGCTGTAGGGTTGTGACCACTGACTTCCAGTGGTCTAACCGTTGTGCTGTGTTTCAGGTTACTTTCCCAAGACTCATTCCAAGCTTCAGCGATGAGCATATGGTATGTGCCTTCTGTCTTGCAGAGGGGAGGTGCATGAGTGCCTGGGGTTTGGACCTAGATTGAGCCTGGTATCTCCAAGCAGGAGTAGTTAACTCTCTGGGGTACTTCCATCTTGTTGGGAAGCCTAATTCTATGCTATCAGCATAGCCAACTTGAATGTAAAACCTGCAAGGTCATGGCCCTGCTGTGTGAAGAGCTCTGTAATGCCTTAGTGATTCTACACCTTCCCTTTCTAAGAAAGGATCTCCTGCTTTACAGGTTTTCACAACTCCAGTGAACTGGACTCTATCAGTTGATGATGGAACCACAATACATCAACTGAGCCTTGGGCAAGCCATGCAAGAGGGCTATAGCCTTCTAACTGATGGCCACAATCTCATCTTTCAGGTGGCCTTTACTGCCACTGGAGTTGTCTCCTACAAGGTAGGTGAACAAAGAACTGGCATGGAGGGGGCAGTGCTGCTTTAGCAGAGGTTTGATACCTCCCTCCTCTAGACCTATGGAAAGCACTTGCAGAGTTGATGCAGTACTGTAGGCCCAGCATGCAGCTGGTGTGTGCAGAGCTGGTTGACTTTGTATAGCTGTCATTGAACAGCCCAGCCCTCTGAAAAAGGAAGCACAGTGAGCACTGCAGGCATCAGCACAGCAGATGGGCCTCCATATGGGTGGAATTCTAGCCATAGTTTGTCCTGGGAGCATCTGGCATTCTCATGAGTAGATCTCTTTTTGAAAGGGTGTTCAGATGGGAAGAAACTGTTGTTGCAAGCATGAATAGCAGCAGTCCTGAACCAGATATAGTAAATGGCCTTGGGGGTTTGGTCATATGATGAATCATGAGCTGAGCACTGTCTAACAGAGCTTTATCTTTTCTGCCAGCACAATAATAAGGTGCTCTACACTGTGGCACTCAAACTCATGTATGGCCCTCCTGAACGTAGACTTATTGTGGAGTCAAGAATGCTGTGTGCACCAGGTAATGCATGAAGAAAGTCAGAACCTGGACTGCTTCTGCCTCAAGGAAATTCTTGTATTTAACAAAGAAGTTGTTGCAGGTCCAGCAACTTGTAATGCAACGCACATGACTGTTGCCATCCCAGCCTTCCCAGGGACCCTTAAGGCTGTGAGTGTAGAGGATAAGACCATTCCCATGGACAAGCTTCAGGAAAATGGGATTCTTCTGGACACAAAGAGAGGGGTCAAGCTGCATATCAACAAGCGAGTCTTGAAGTCCAGGGTGAGTCCTGATCCTCAAGTTACAGGGGTTGGTGTGATCACAACTCTGGTGCTTCCTGAGAGGTAGAGTACAGTAGCTTTAACCTTGACTAAGCACCTGTCAAGTCAGCCATGTGCCCTAGGCTGGCTGAGAGCGGCTGTGATTAAGATGAGTGTTAACTGACTGCCTACTTTAGAATAGGTAGGCAGCATTCAAAGGTAACTTGGGTTTCATGAAGCCTCTTGGCAAAAACAGCTGGAGGTGAAAATATTCTTTATGGAGTGTGTTGGTATTTAGCAAGCCTGGAGCAATGCAAATTAACAAACTGGCTGAGTTTGAAGAGTACTGTGGCCTCAGGGCAAGCGGAACCACTCTAATATGTGTGTGTGTTAAAGTGAGCTCTTGTAGTTATGCTTCAGAAGAGTAACTCTTGTCTTTCAGCTACGTGGGGAGAGTTGTTCAGGACTTCAGTCCTACAGATCTGCTTTGAAACTGGCTTTTGACTACCATGGGGAGACTGTGAAAATGGTGATGCATCCAGAGTGCCCCTGTGACCAGCACACACCAATAGGTAAGTGACAGACTTCTGCAGTGGCTCAGCTCAAGTGTTGCTCAGATAATTCTTCAGCATGACTTGTTCTTGAGCTTGTCCTTCACAGGACAGTTTCTCTAGCCAGAACACAACAGCTCTTGGCAGACTGAGCTGTCACTGACTGGCATGACAACTTGTGAACCTCTGTTACAGCTGCTGTATGCACTCAGGATGGGTACATGGATTTTGAAGTCCTTGCTGACAGTACTACACCACTTCTAGATTTGGATACACTTAGGCTTAGAGATCCTGCATGCCAGCCTGCTTTCAAGTCATCTCTGAATGACAGGGTTTGGTTTCATGTCCCACTGAATGGATGTGGGACCAGGTATTGGGTAAGTGTGTAGCAGAGATTGATGGGGTGGGCTTCATGCACTGGGAATGTCCTCACTAACACTGTTATTCTGTACACTATGTATTATCTGCAGGTTGATGGGGAGAAGATCACTTATGAGAATGAGGTGAGGGCATTATGGGCAGACCATGTAGTGCACAGGATTTCAAGGGACAGTGAATTCAGGTGTGTCTGGAAACCTCTTCAGTTAATACTTAGTCCTGGATGTTCATATATAGAACACAATACTTAGCTTGCCTTTCCTTGTCACAGGTTAACAGTCCTGTGCTCCTTTAGAAATGGTGATGCCTCCCTCACTATAAAGGTAGACAAGCTTCCTTCTCTGGCTTCTTCAGTGAACCAAGGTCCCCTCTCCTTACTACTTCTAAGTTACCCAGGTAAAGCTGACTCTGGGCTCATGTGACTGGGAAGCAACTGGAGCTTGTAAGGGGGAGGATGTAGGAGTGAACTGTTCTGGTGCATGGGCTTCTAATGACCAGATATGCTTTCTTCTCTCTCACCTATGCTACTTGAGGCAGATGTCAAGTCTATGACTCTAGGACAAACTGCAGCTGGTGGACAGGCTGCTGTGGAATTGCTCCAGACCAGAGTTTCTTCAGGAATTTCTCTTTACACACTGACTTAACTAACAGGGTTTTGGTTCTTGCAGAGGACTCATACAGGCAGCCATACCGTGATGATCAGTACCCAATAGTGAGGTACCTAAGGCAGCCCATCTTCCTGGAAGTTCAGGTCCTGAACCGCAATGATCCCAACCTCCATCTGGTATTGGATGACTGTTGGGCAACAGCTTCACAAGATCCCACCTCACTTCCCCAGTGGAGTATTGTTGTTGATGGGTGAGTGTCCTGACAGAGAAATGGAAGCACTTCTGGTAGTGCCTGTGGGTGGGAAGATTACATCATTCTCCCATTCCCCTCCTTTAGGAACAGAGCTTCAGGTACAAGGGTTTCATTCAATGTGTCCTTCCAGGTCCTGCCCTGGTATGCTGGGACTTGTAAGATGGTTCAGGATAGAGGTGCTACCATCTTGAACTTTGGCCTGCTGCTTAAAAAAAAAAAGTATAATTAAACCTTCCTTACACTGCTGTTCTGACTTGCTTCTTACCTTTTGGCAGGTGTGAGTATGACCTAGACAGCTACAGGACTGTGTTTCATCCTGTGGGACACAGTGTCAACTATGCGAACTATCGCCAAAGGCTGGAAGTGAAAACTTTTGCCTTTGTCTCTGGTGACAAAACCCTCCCGGGCTTAGTAAGTTATACTATTCTCCTACTTGGAGCAGTAAGTAGAAGCAGTCATTGTCCTAAAATGAATGGACCTCTCACTATCTGTCCTAGGTATATTTCCATTGCAGTGTTCTGATCTGTGACCGTTTTCAACCAGACTCTCCTTTGTGCATGAAAAGATGCCCTAGGCCATCTAGAAGCAAGCGAGGTAATGTCCTAGCAGATGTTAGCTTGCATTGATTCAAGATAACTTGCTATACTACGGGCTTCACCTCTACCACACTGCTGTTGCAGGGAGTGGGATGCCAGGTGTGAACTCTGCAGTTGTGAGCTTACAGGGTCCTGTTCTCCTTGTGCCAGAACAATGGTCTGCAACCCAAGGTACTGAGCCAGCATGGTGTTAATGTGTATTGCTTATGCTGAGTGAAGCTCTACCTCCATAAACTGCCTTTCTGCTTGCTTTGCAGGGAGCATTCTCCTGAGCAAGGAGGCATTGGCTGGCATTACAATGGCTGCTGCTGGTATTCTCTCTCTGGTGGCCACAGTGCTACTAATTTTGGCTTTTCTTAAATGCCTAAAGAGAAGAGCATCCATGGTAAATGTGGTATGTTAGTGTATTTTTTACAAATAAACTCAGTAGAAATGCGATTGCAAAGGTCTTCTGGATGAGTTGTGTAGCTATGGAGCTGTTACTGTATAGAAGTCAAGGAACTAGACTGGACAAAGATGGATGTCTGCCTTGCCTAAGCAGTGGCACTGCTCCCAATGTCTTTGGTCAGAGTGCTCTAGCTGAAACCAGAACTGAAGGTCTTTAAAGCCCAAACTTTTTAGGTAAGACTCAAGTGACCATGGCAGCTTGCCATATACTAAAGAGCTTTTTCACCTCCTTAGTTCACACTGTGGGATGACTAACAGGGTACTAATTAATCTCTTCTAGTATAGCAAGAAGCCAGTTCTCACAGTAAGACTTCACACTTTTCCTGTGCTTTCCTAGGACTGTAGAAGAGGATTTAACTAAAAATACTAGTTTAAGATGTAGTGCTCCTTAACTGTGCAGTTAACTTGCAGTGTTGAGGCACAATACTGGTAAGTCAACATCATCTAGGCCCTTCACAGCAGTAAACAAATACTCAGTTTAAATCTACTACTAGCTTAGCTGGGGCTATATGAAAACAATCAGCTTTTCATGATGCCTGCTGGGCAGAATCAAAGCCCAGCTGTGAATTGCACTTCATACTGGTCACTAGATTACAAACTCTAGATGCAATCTTGGGTGAGCAGGAGGTTCTAATAGGGACAAATGGTAGCTGCTTGGTGAACATTTTGTGGCACTTAAATACACTGAGCTGCACGTTCCAGGCAGTAGCCTCTCTCTAATGGCTAAAGATCAGCCTGGGCAGCAGTACTTAACGCTACATTGCTTTTCAAGGCAGAAGTAAAGCCAGTCATAATTTCACTTGGCTCTGGCTTTCATAAATCACAACTGCAGGTGTGGGACTGCCATGTGTAGGCTACAGCCTGTAACCAGCTTTAAGCTAACTGCTAGTGAATGTGGAAATGAATCAAAGGTCTGTCAGAGACCAGCAAGTCTCTTGCTGAAACTTGCAAAGGCCAAGACAGCTGCCACATTAAGGGGTGATGTCAGTTTAAGTTTCCTGGATTTTAAAATTGCACATGTGCATGGTTCTGTTGCTTTTAGCTTAGAACATACTTGGGAAGTGCCCTCTAGTTCTGACACAGGCTGATGTGATGTAGCCCACAGCGGCTTGGAAACCTTTTAATTGCCTGAAACTCAAGGTCAGTTTCAATGTATAAAATGAACTTTCATATATGGGAAATCTGAGGGTAACACTGAGGTGGTTACAGAGGATGTGGCTGGTAGAAATGTGGAATATGCTGCGCTAGCTGTATGGCATGAGGTATGTTGTTTACAACAATAGCAAAACCCTTTGAAGCAGTGATATTTTATTTGGTTTTATGCATCACTGATACAGGCAGAGAGAACTAAATGTGACGGAATAAGATGTTCTAGAATAACTTTATGTACTTGTATATATGCTAGTTTTATGCTTTCAAATCGGTTTCAGTGCTGTAGCTCTGTCCTGAGGAACTGAAGACTGCAACACAGCTTGTAAGATCCTTGGCTGGTCTTTAACTACACTTCAGTCAAAGATCTCAAGTTTCTTGAGGCTGAATGAAGCTTAATGGTGGTATTTTAAGGTCCTTTCCAACTGTAACCGTTCTATGATTTAAATCTTTGGCTGTTCAGCTATGTTCTGGGCCTGCCTTTTTGTACCTCGGGATTAAAAGCCCTGTTCTCCTTTGCTCTGCCATAGGGGTGCTGCTGTTGAGTGCAGCTGACCTTCCTATTGGCCATGCTTCCCTTGCATTAGACTGCATGGGGGGCACAGGCACTTGGAGGTGAGGGACCTGTAATTAGTGATAACTCAAGGCTGATGTCCAGCATGGGAGGACTGGACCAGCTTTTCAAGTCACCTCACTAACCAGCAAGTGCTCGGTGTCTGCCTCTAATTGGGAACTAAGCTTTCAAACGAAGCTAGCTCATGCTGCAAATGTGTCATCTAACTGCTGCCTTATCTTGTGATGCAGTTAGCAGTAGTTTTCTGTTTGCCCATCTCTACTTTAATAGGCCTGGTTCTCATTATCAGATGTTGTTGTTAGTCATGTATCTTAGGTTTTCTTAACACATTTGTCTGCTTTTTCTATTCCCTGTAGCCGAATTAGTGGCTTATCTTGGAGACTGCAGTAACTGATAAAAACAAGAACATCTCTTGGAATTAGAAAATTCCACTCTGACCAGAACAGATGCTGTGTTCTGCTGTCACTTAAACAGCTTATAAATGAAGTATCTGTATTGTAACTGTTTTCCCAACTGGCCCAGTTAAAAGGAGCAAGAACAATCCCTATATTGCCTTGCTTCCCTACAGAGGAAGGTGATAGAATTTCTTGTGGGTTTTAGGGAAATAGAGGTAGCCTGTTCATGACTATTGGTAAGCAAATAAATACATCTTAGGCTCAGAGTTTGGAGGCTAAAATTTGGGCTTCTTGAGTCATCCAATGGTTTTTATTCTGCTAGATTATATTGTGTTGAAGTAGGGGTCAGCTAGGGATGATTAGGCGCTTTGAAAAACAGCGGCTTAAAACCAAAGGCCTGTCTAAAAGGTTCATAAACAGGTTTGCTCATTATTAACCAACTATTTCTGGTTCTACTGCTCTTACCTCTCATCTTGCATAAATACCTTGGGCTAATTATGGGTTGTAAATGAATGTTTCTTTATTGGATCTGTTTCAGGTTTGTTGCCTTTATTTATTTTCCCCTCTGTGGCTTTCCAGTACTTGTCAGGGTAGGGTGTGTGTCTGTAGATATGAGACAAAAAGTGATGCTATACTAAAAACTACAGAATCTGAGCATGGTGTGAGTGATACAGAATAAGGAGTGGATACTGTTCAGGGTTCAGCAGTAGCAGTTATTTTTCTCCTTCTTAGTATCCTGTGCAATGCTATATTTTCTACTTTAGTCTGAAAATAATGCTGATAACACACCAATGTTCTAGTTGTTGCTCAGTAATGTTTACTCCAATCAAGGACTTTTCAGTCTCTTATCCTCTCCTTGTGAGGAGGGGTGCTGGAAGCTGGGAGGAAGTGGAGACAGGATACCTGACCCAAACTAACCAGCGGGGTATTCCATACCATAGCATATCATGCCCAGTATATAAACTCAGGGGCGTTACCTGGAAGGCTCAGATTGCTGCCCAGGTTGGGCTGGGTATCAGTCAGTGAGTGCTGAGCAATGGTATTGAGCATCATTTTGTGTTTATCGGTTTATTTTCTCTTTTCCCCTTTTAGTTTTATATTCTCTCCCCTTTTTATTTCCCTTATTGTCATTGGTGTTAGCAGTAGCATTGTATTGTACTTCAGTTACTGGACTGTTCTCGTCTCAACCCATGGGATTTACCTTCTTTCAATTCTCCTTCGCACAGTTGTTGCACTTGGTCTCCTCAGTTATTGCAGCTGGTCTCAGAGTTTCAGCATATCATACCTTACTTGCAGCCAGCATTTGCTGGTTTAGTGTTTATCAGCTTGGGGACCTGGGTTAAGGTTATGGTTTTGCTGTACTTCAAGGTAATGACTTGTAATACAATAGAATCATTGATCATGAAACTGGTCTGGCTTGCTTTCCCAGTGTGGTCATCACCTCTATACATTAGAAATCATATAATGGGAATTTTTAGGAAATACACATTTTTTTTTTTTGGGGGGGTGTTTTTGTTTTTTTTTTTTATCCTCCCTCCTTGGGTCAACCTGTGAAGGAGACATTGTCTCACACTCCCCACTCCCCTACCAGGCTATTTACAACAGCATTTGCGAATTCTAAAGGGTTCTGGATTGGTTTTGGATGGCCTTTGGATATCCCTGAAACCTGTCTGCTGCTTTTGCTGGGGATCAGCATGTTGCCACGCATACGGCATTTGTTTTACACATGGCCATCTGACCCTGAGAATGCCCTATTTCATCTGATCTTGAAAGTTAAGGAGGGTCAGGCTCAGGTCTTGTCTAAGGTTAAATGGTGATCTAAGAGGACCACCAAGATCTTTTCCCTGGGGCTAGACAGTCATGAGTGACAGGGTGTTTGGGACAGTATGGACAAGTATCCAGGTCAGTGCTGCCTCCAGTGCTTTAGAACTTGACCCCTGAAAAAGTGCAAAATCCAGAAAAACTAGTAAAACACTTACTTAAAGGAAGCATGCTGTCACCCTGGCAATACCAGAGAGGGACAGATCACAGCAATGTGCTAGGTCTTGGCCTATGTTTACAGACCCTCTCTAGAAAAAGATGTCTCTGGATCTGATGGCAAAGCAACAGACAATGCAGCTACTCAATCCCTAAGCACAGCGCCCACTCCAACCCCAGTGACAGACCCTGCAGCCACTCCAAACACAGTGATAGTGCAGCTAACCCAAAGGGCCAATCTGTGCCAGTATCAGTTGCATTTATAAGCAAAGGGAAAAGTAAACAAGGGCCACAAAGAGGGACTTGTGCAGTGATGAATGATGAAGACCCAATGTACTTACCACAGCAGATGGCGTCTGAGTAGGAGTTCTTAATACTTGAAGAGGAAGAAGCGGTAACTTCCCGATCCCAGATGTGGACTGAGCTGCAGAATAGGTGAGATTTCACCTGTCTTCCAGGTCAGGACATGATCATCTGGTTGCTCTGATGCTGGGAAAATGGGGCAGATAATTGTGAGCTGGAAGGTAGGGAAGCCAAGCAGCTGAGATTACTTGCTAGGGAAGGGAAATTGACAAAGCTATTGTGAAAGAGAAATGAGCCCTCAGCCTCTGGAGGTGGCTCTTGGCACCTGTGAAGGAAGTTGTGTTGCTTAGCCAAGTGGACCATGACAGGCATCCAGTCCCTGAGGGAATCAACCATTCTATCATAGGGCAGATGCTAGGAATTCACCTGTAGATCCAGATGAAGTTGAATGTACATGATGCATGTGGTGGAAACTTACATTGTGTGTGCCACCATCATATGTCCACTTGTTGGCATCAATGACCTGGAGTGAGGCAGCACCATCACCAGTGGATGAAGTGAACTGTCAGCTCCAAGAGCTGGAAGACAATCTTGCCCCTTCCATCATTTCACATGTGGAGAAACTGTTCCAGAAGTTCAGACAGTTCAGAGACTATCTATCTGATCTATCCCACTCCTCCAGTGATCCCTATATAATCAAGTCTCAGACGGTGAGAAGTAATGTCTTTTTATATTGATGGGTCCTGCTGTGGCATGGAAAAGCATCAGAGATGGAAGGCAGCTGTATGGAGTCCCTACAACAAGCTGCAGAAACTGCTGAAGGAGAGGGTGAATTGAGTCAGTTTGCCGAGGTGAAAGCCATCTAGCTGGCCTTGGACATTGCTGAACGAGAAAAGTGGCCAGTACTTTATCTCTACGCTGACTTATGGATGGTGGCAAATGCCCTGTGGGGGTGGTTGCAACAATGGAAGCAGAGCAATTGGCAATGCAGAGGTAAACTCACCTGGGCTGTTGCACTGTGGCAAGATATTGCAGCCAGGGTGCAGAACCTGGTGGTGAAGGTACGCCATGTAGGTCCTCATGCACCCAAGAGTCTGGCCACTGAGGAACACCAGGACAACCAACAGGTGGATAAAGCTGCTAAGATTGAAGTGGCTCAGATGCACTTAGATTTGGCAACATAAGGGTGAATTATTTTTGGCCCAGTGGGCCCATGATGCCTAAAGGTGGGCTTGTGATCAAGGGGTGGACTTAACAATGGATGCTATTGCCCAGGTTATTCATAAATGTGAAATGTTTATCTGCTTGGCTCGTTTAATTGCAGCACCTCTGGTATGGAGGACGATGGCTGAAGTACAAACATCTGAGCATGACATGAATGGTGTGGAGTAATGGGTGGATATTGCCCAGGGTTCAGCAGTAGGTAATTTTTTTTCCTTCTTAGTAGCTGATGCAGCATTGTGTTTTTGGGTTTAGTCCGAGAACAATGATATAACACACTAACATTTTTAGTTCTTGCTAAGTAATGTTTACTCTGACCAAGCCTTAGGTTAAATGTTGCCTGACAACTTTGTGTAAACAGGTAGGCTGATCATCACAAGTCCAGCTCTGTTCTCTGGGCATGCAGGTCTTTTGCTCAAGTCAGTGGACTTGAACTAATACTAATTGTCAAGCATGCTGTGTATAAATAATATTGGGCTGGGGCTTATTTGTCACAGTCCTTACTTCACTTAATGAGCCTTGTTAATGAGCTATTTTTAATGCAACAGATTTCAGGGTATATTTTCTAAATGTTAATGTAAATTCCATGCAAGGAAAGCATTGGAGTACTGAGAATAAAATCATTAGGAAGGCTTTGTGCTGCTGTTACAGTGTCAAGTGCAATGAAACTATGAATTTCATATTGGAGCTATTTATTTGCAAATCACTCTTACTATCTTAGTCTGATAAGGGTTAGGGTTGAAGTGATTGCTTAGGCTGTTGTCCATCAAACCACCTACTATATTTAAGTCCTGTTGACTTGGCGCTTGGACTGGAGTATTTAGTATTTCTGCAAAAGCTACGAAAGTGGTGCTCAAAGAAGAGGGTTTATATATTTGCCAGCACATTGTACTCAACTGTGTGGGCTTTTAGCTCTTCTGAGCCAACCAAGGCTGATACTTTAATATTCCTCCCTTTCTATCTTTCTCCTTATTCCTGAGTGTGGGAAAAGATCAGTGCATCTTCAGGCAGTAAAGTATTTCCTTATTTCTGGTTGCTGGATGGTTTGAACTTCCAATCCAAGATGGTTGGAATTTTCAAAGGAACATTAAGTTGGTTGTCACAGGAGCACTGTAAAGGAGAAATAGTAGCCAACATCCTCATAAGTTAAAATACTTCTTGCAGAACTTGCATATATGAATGGAGAGGTGAGTGAGTGAGGGAGGGTGTTTAAAATGCTTATGCCATTGCTAAATGTAAGTGATGCAAGAGCTTCACTCTTGCTCTTTCACTTCTCTGGGTAGGTGAGACAAGTTGCACACAGTGCCAGCCATCCAGGACAAAAGGATGCATGTTCTTGCCTGGTTTCTGTCCCTGGTTAATATCGTCTGCTTACAGAAAGACTGTCAGACAGCCCATGAGAGGAGATCTGCCCTAGCCTCTGTGAGGATTAACTCTATAGTTCTCCCTGGGTGGCACAATTGTGGTGGCCATCACAGGGGAAGTTTGAATGGGAACTCCTGTAACTTAGTTAAGGAAAACATGGGGTGCTTTCTTTGCTCCCTACTCTGTAAATAATTTATCTTGGAGCCCAGCCCACACGCATTCCTTTCTTCTTGTACAAGTGCTGGTGTTTCTCAGCCCACGGTGGAAGCGCACTAACTGTGGAATTTTCAAGCTCACTTTTCAAACTCAAAGGGTTCCTTTACTCCATTCAGGCCTCATGGCCCTCTCTTCTGACACACATGGAAGGGTGAAGCGTCAATGACAGTGCAGCAAGAGGAGGCATAAGAAAGTCAATGGAGTCTTTGGTCTCTGTAGTTCAAGTCCTAGCAGCTGCTTCAGGAACTCTAGCAAACTTGCTCCAAATCTCCTTAGAAAGACTTGTGATGTTGAGACTCTGCCAGGATGTAGGTTTTAGTGCCATGGGAGCTGCTGCTTACTGAGGCATGTTTATGTCTGAAGGTAAGGGCCAGTGAACTATAGCCTTGGGGTTGGATATGCTGAGGGTCAAGTTGGGAACCGTGCCACTTTCCTACTAGGGTAGGAAAGGCTCCTGCTGGGCTGGTGCTGTTCTGCAGGGAGCCAAAAGAAGTGCTGAGGACATGGGGCCTTGCCACAATTTTCCAGTTCCCTTTGCTAAGGATTTCTTAGCTTTACTGCAGTGTTTAATAATTAAAACCAAACCCACACTAAACAACCAACACCCTCAGCCAAGGGATGGCCTCATTGTCTCCAGTAGAACCATCTGGTCTGGGTTGACCTAGTTTCATTTCTTCAGCCTGTCCCTATCAAAAGCTGTGGTGATGGCACAGCACTGAAAGTAGCTTTTAGTAAAAAGATGTGGTGAGAAACTTTGAAGCAGCAGTGACGGATAAACATGCAAAGGCCAGGGCAGCAGGAGTGAAACTGCTCCATGGTTACCTGCTGGTAACTGAGAATTCCCAGCTTTAGCTCCTGATGAGTACTGATGACAGAATGAACTGTGTAATGAAAAATCAGTTTAAAATGCAGAAGGAAATGGTTCACGTGGGCAGATCCTGAACTGGAATAAATTCGCTTGTTTTGGTGTCTGTGGAGTTTATTAAGCAATGCCTGCTCCCTTCAGCAAATGATAAAGGTCAAAAGGAAATTCAGGGGAAAGGATTAGAACCCTTCAGCTGTGATTCCACATATAAGCTGTGGCCTAAAGCTTTTGAGTGTTGTTGCTTGAGACAGGTGTAAGGGTTTTATTGCTCTGTCTTTGGAACTGCCTCCTGCCTTAGGCAGCCTTGCCTCAGGGATTGCTGGCCACGTGCTTTTGTAATAGTTGTTTGCTGAATTAACATGTCATTAAAATAAATGGCTTCTGGAAATCTAAGGAGTGGAGATAAAGATCCTCCTCCTTACAGAGTGCATGTGAATAACCATAGGTGCTTTTTCTTCATTTGCAGTGTTGACATTTAGTTACTTTATGGGAGCAGGAATCAATCAAGCTAGTGATGAAGTCTGCAGCTTTTACTAAAACTGAAGTAGGTTGTGTGTTCTAGGAACTGAGTAATTTGGGTTTCTGTTTGTTGCCTAACAGAGATGGTACAGAGCTGTCTCTTGATGTGGTTTGGAATAAATCAAGCTGGTTCCTTTTAATTTGAATATATTTGGGAATATTTATTTGACTTTTTGACAATTCTGATTCTGGAAAATGGGCAGTTTTGTTGGCATTAAACTGACAGAAAATTGATGTCTCATGCACTGTTAAACATGCCACTGAGCTGGTGTGTTAGAATGGAGATGAAAACATAATTGTCCTGTTGCTTAAAACCTTTGTGAAGCTTCTTGTGCTCCTGAGCCATGTTTCAGTGAAAAAAGTACCCACAATGGTCCAAATTACTCCTTTCCTTCTTAATGGCTTAAAACAAAAAGTTAACTTGAAAGTACCTGAGTTTCAAACGGTGATGTTGTTTCATCCATGAGCAGAGGACTGTTACTTCTCTGGGATTTTGTACCGAAGTGTATTTTGCATGTGGGGTGATCTAATAAAAAGCTTGAAAACTTTTCCTCTCCTGGGGAAAATGGGGCCTGGAAGTAAGTAAATCCTGTAATTGAAACGATGGCTAGGCAGCACTGAGAGCACACTTTCTTTACTTTCAGGATCTAATTAAGTATAAATATCTTAACAAAATTCTACAGAGAACTGCGTTAATCTAAACTCAAGTTTGCAGCAAGATTTGCAAGTATAGATTGGGGTTAATCTCTTTAGATTCTAAAGCAAGATCATAAAAGTGAAAAGGTACAGGCTGTGTGAATAAGTATGCAGAAAGCTAGTATTTTTCTGGCTGTGCCTGATAAGTTGTAGCACAGATGATAAACAGAATCACTATTTCCCTCCTGTGGAATGCATTCTCCATTTCAACTCATTTGAGGTCTCGAGCACAGTAATACTTCTGTATATTTCATTTTAGGTGGACTCATAGAAGACAATAGGAGATAAACAAGGGATTTATTTTCAAGGTGTATTTGAGATTATGGCAGTTCAATATGTAAAAAAGACAACACAGGAAACATTAAATAAATGAAGTGGTGACTGTGTTATAATCAAGTCACACTTATCTCTGCCTTATTCTCCTCATTAACTATCAGTCTGCTCTTAGCAGCCAGTAAACCCCTAGACTGAAGGCATTACTGCCTAGGGGAAGATTTGCAAAGTAAAGTTATACCCAAATTGTATCCTGAGGGGAGCCAGTAGAATGGGGAAAGGCAGAATGGATTCCATAATGACCAGGCTGCTATTTCAAGGCTCACTTTTTGCTTGTTATAAGGATTTCTAGCACTTGGAAATAGTTCTTATTTTAGTACTTCACAGCTCTAAAAGGCAGGCACCAGTCCATTTGCACAAGGGATAATGTATTCCCTCTACCAGCCAGTGCAAAATACCTCTTTCACCTCATTGCCCCCGACCTACTGCCTAGCTGGAGTCTCTTCACTTGCAAACACCAGTATCTTTCAGCTTTTTGAAGTTCAGTGTCGACACAGGGGAATTTGCTTTTAGGTTGCATTACCTACAACTGTTAAGAATACCATTCTGTTCCTCACCCTGATCCTCACCTGCTGTAGACCAGCAGAGCTCTACTGTAATTGACAAGTGCTATGGTTAGATCCTGAACTGGGGATCCCAGCAATGTAAATAAACTGTGTACATGTATTCAGGTTAAAACTTTCGTCCACATTTCAGCTAGATTTCTCCAGGCTGTACATCACAGCACTAGCTTTTCTTACAAGGAAAGTAGAGAAAATACTTTTCCTTATTTCTTCTTTTCTTTCCTTCTTTCCACTTGTATGCCACTATTAACTGGAAGTTAAAAAAACAAAATCTGATTACAATAAAGCTTTGAAGCACCTGAAAAAAACCTTAATATTTTACTTAGTAAATGATGAAAAAAATCTCTTGGTGTGATCTCCATTCTGTAAATCCTTCAGATTTAAATAGAATTTAGTAACTACTGGAGTCCTTTATGAACTAGCATCAAGTCCTGTCAGTCTCCTGCAGAGTAACACAGACTAGGGCTGAGCATGATTTCACTCCACTGCTGAAGTTTGGGGCAGGCTTATATTCAGAGCTGAAAGTGTTACCACCAATGCTATGTGGAACACATTATAGCTCAGGTAAACTTTGACTCCAGTTGGAGTGAAACAGCATGTTGGTTCATGCAAAACTGGAGTATTACCCTAATTTAGTCCTTAGGATTCTGCATTTTCTTTACAGGTATAAGGAGAGTAATCTGCAGTTTGTGGCTCAGCAATATTAACCAGCCAAAATACTTTAATTGAGGAGAAAAATTCAGCTCCAAATGTAGCCTTTCTAGAAATAGATCTGGAAAAGTTGATTTTCCTGTAGAATAACAACTCAGTTAAACAAACAGCACTTTATTAAAATAATAGAGTTAGATACTTTCTTAATGCTTAAGAATATTACAGCATTCACAAAAATGAAAAAACCCCGAACAAACAACAAAACCAGCCCCAACTTAAATAACATACCAGAAGTTACAACTGAAAAGCAAAACAGGCAATTTAAACACTTAAACAAGTATGACAAAATGCAAGACCTAATTGCATACCCTTGATGTGATGAGGCAATGAGAACAAGAAAAATATCCCTTCAGAATAATGCAACATCTGAAGGTGTAGAAAAGCTTGTATCATGACTTAACATACAATATATCCTAATTTTCCTTGCATAATAAATATAAAGCATTTGCATGGTGTGCTCGTACTATCTTAGCAAAGGCTGTAAGGCTTAAAATATTCTTGTAACATTCAAAACACATTTGTGTTGTTCTACGCTTTGACACACGTATCAAAATGACCAACTGCCGCATCCGAATTCCAAATGATAGTACATCTAGAACTCCAGTAACAAATGTCCAGTACCTACCTACCCTTTCTTTCACCTAATCATCACTAACTTAACAGTAGCAGTTATTGTTACATTACTTTACCACATTCTGTGGAATATTCCATCATGTGCATAAACTTTACATTGCAATGCACTGATGTTTAATGGTTATTCTTAACACTGGTTTTACAGTGGCAATCTAAGATGCACATTGACTTTTTTTCAGTTGCCATAAGGAGTGCACAAAGTTTGAAAGAGTAAACAATTATATAGCAAAGGTCAGAATAGTGCAGGTAAGTGCCTCTGAAGGAAGTGGAGAGAAACCCACTTATTCGTTCTTTCCAGTATTGGCAGAAAGATCTGAGACAGGAGGACTCTTCCGTGGCAAACTTCCATTGATTTCTTTCTTTCTCATCTGACCCCTGTATACAGGACAAAAAAAGAATGATTTTACAGCCTGTTCTTCCGTAAGATTACTGTCTTTTAACTTTCTGCTCAAAAAAGCTGAGCATCGTGAGATGTAAACCTGAGACTCCTGGAACATTCACTGCCAGCTTACCAGAGCTTCTCTCAAAAGACACAAGAACATAAAAGGAACAGGTATTACCTGTCTTAACATTAAAGCTGCATGTCAGTATAACTGGTTTGTAGGTCAGGTTGTGTATTTGGGTATGGTATTGAAAAAAAAGACGTCTTTTCTGGAACTGGTGGGCAATGCTACAGACCTGGCAGCATGACCTGCAGGAGTGGTACAGTCCCCTGGAACAAATACAAGTACACTGGGCCTTACACCATGGTCTTGTCATCCTGACGATATCACAGGCCCAACAGGCAGTTTTGTGTGTCCTTGAGAGCTGCGCAAGCAGCACAGCTGTGACGAAGGAGCAAACTGAGAATGTTCTTCTTGCTCTTCCCTATGCTTAAGAAGAATTATCATCTCATTCCCTGAGAGATATTTAAACAGCCAACAGGTGGCACTCCAGCACAACCTGCTGGTGCCTCTTAGTCCTACCCAGATGCTTGGGAAAAGCATGGCTAAGGCCACGCTGATGGAAATAGGCCTCTAAGCCTAAAGTACTGGGAGACATGACTGGCAACCTGCACATGCGCAGCATCCAGCAAACCCTGTAATTTCTATTTAGGCCACACTGTGCCTTTTAAGTACCCCTCTGCCTATCCATAATCTACAATTAATTTTGGTCCGTTACTCTACAAAAGCAGGTAAGTAGACTGATACGGGTTATCATGAAAAAAGAACTGTAAAAGATGCATCCTCTAGGAAAAGTCCAACTGGGAAGTGTGTTTTTATGACACTTAAAGCAGCAAATATTCTGAGGGAGACAAAGTTGTATTTTATTGCTTGATGTTGTGTTGTGTTAGCACATGCACATTTAAGGACTGTTTACATTTCCTCTTTTCTGATTCATGTTCAGGAAAGGTTCCTGAATGGATATGTGCATTTCCTGAAAAGGAAAGAGGGCATGTATTCACTCTCATTAAAACATATATTAATGACCAGATATTTACATGCTGCACATTAAGCCACCAGGGTAGCCAAAGACACTCTCGTATTCAAGAAATATTTGTTAAACTAAGCAATAGTGGCTCACTGAGAATAACTGAAGTAATCAATGCAGTAGTACAGCTGCAGTTTGAAAGCCAAGCATGGATCAAGACATCGATACTCACCTTGAAGCACACCAGTAGTTGACCAGAGTTGAAAGAACGATATAACAAAGACTCAGCACTCCAGAAACTCCTAGTGAGAGTGCACTCAGGCCACACAGCACACAAAGGAGGGCTATGCCACCTATGGCTATCACAACACCTAATAAAAGAAAATCAGTTTGTTATTTCAACAAGTTTATATACAAGTAAATTAGAAGAGCTGACATTCTACCACAACCCCAATTTCAAACCATTTGGGAAAACAGTCTTCGGCAATCAACTAGCTAGCTTTTATAAAAGCTAGGTCAAGATAACTGATTTAGGCATATCCTGGTGGCTGCAATTAAAAAGGGAAATAGGATTTCCCCTGTATAATCTACACTTAATCAGATTACTACTCTTGTATTTAGAGTTTTACTGCTGCTGAGACCTGAGGACTCAATTGCTTGAGCTGGGAACTTCAGAAGGAAGAAGGAAAAAAGGAAAAGACAACATGCCTTAAAAGGTAGTAAATAAGTTCATCCATTCATGCATACAATACCTTCCATGACTATCACACCAATGCAGGCCATTATGGCTGTTGTAACAACAAAAATCAGGAAGAATGCAACAGGAATAGCAGACACTGCAATAAACATCAGGAGTGATAAGGCAATAAAAGGATGGTCATCTAAGTACTGGCCAACGCGAGAATTCATAAATGCAACAACCTGTGGATGAAAGAAGAACATTTCAGATTTTGTTCTTACGTCTTGTCATAGGTAACTTTCAAAGATTACTGTTACTTCAGTGAACTACAGGTAGCATCTTTTTGCAAGTCTGCAGCTTGAATAAAGGAGAGCCGTTGCCTTTATACTTCAAAAATGTGAGGACTCACTGCAAATTTAGATAACTTCATAGCAAATACAATTCTACCAAACCCAGACATGGTTCTCTTGGACTTCCCAGTTCCATTCTTGCACAAAGAAAAAACAACCAAAAACCCCAACCTGAAAATGAGTGAAAAAAAGAACAAATCACAGATTAGCTGCACAGATTTCAGAGGTGTCTCCACAGCTATGATTTTAATCTAGAGAAATGTATTTGTTAAGAAAAAAAAAACCTGTAACATTTAGAAATTCTGATTTTTTTCTTTTTTCCATGCCTCAGTAATAGCTGCAACCTGCTCATTTATTGAGCATAAGTCCAGTGCAGGCATGTCTGTATCAAAGTTGTTGGGAATTTAATTATGTTACCAGTAGGAAAAAAATCCCTTTTACATAGGCAATCATGCCTTTGCACTGGATTTTCACTGTAGTATTGTATACTAAAATATGTATTTCCCTTCCCTCAAGGAAATACCTATTGTACTTTTAGTTCTTTATATAGCAGCACAACCATTCCACTAAAATACCACTCTATTCTCTCAAAAGGTTATACCAGTATGACACAGAAATGCAGAATGAACAGGCTTCCCTGACTGATGAAGATGGGGGAAGACAGCCCTTCCCATAGGCTCCTCAGCATTCATATAAAAAAAGGGAGTGCAAATTCTTCTGCCCCCCCGTTTTGAAATTGCATTTAAATAAATTGGTATGCAATACTCCAAGAGTTATGAAAGTAGCTTCTTTATAGATACATTAAGTTATAATCCAGACCCACATTCGAGTTGCTGTGGATGGCCTGCACCATGGAGTGCCATTGCTTCTGCAGTTCTTGCATTTCTTTCGACATGTTGTAATCCTCAGCCACAGTCATGTATCTTCTGAACAAACAGTTCTCACTCGGCCATCCAATTTTCCTTAAAATTAAGGTACAATTAATAATACCCTCATACAGACATCTTTTGACAATGAAGTCTTTCTTTTGCAAACACACAGAATGTAGATTATAGATGTTAATCTGATCCACAAAGTCTAAAATGTTGCTTTTACAAAAATTCATCTAAATGCAGGGGCTTGGCCCTGCAAGCTCTTCTAAAACCCTTCAAAGCCAAGTATCAAGATACAAGGTGACTCTCATCTTCTTCCTTTGTAACATTAACCCTGCACTTAACCGTGAGGGTGTTAATTTACCAGTAAAAGGGTAAATTCTACCTATTCACAAGGACTATTTGTCACTTCTAGTGCTGGAAACTTGTCCCATATTAATGAGACTTGGTTTTGCGAGCAGCCTCATGTTTGGAATTGAAGCCACACCCTGTACAGTTTCCACCCTACATGTAGAGGCAAAATACTTTCCAAAGGCTCTGAACATAGAATTACAGAATAGTTAGGGTTGGAAAGGACATTATGATCATCTAGTTCAGCCCCCCCTGCCTCCACCCTAAACCATGTCACACAAGGCTGTGCCCAAAATGGCACTGAACACTGCCAGGGATGGAGCGTATTCAGCATATTGAACTGTGATGGTGTAAAGGCAACATCAGGTAAAAGATCTGTTCCCTCACCAAAACACAACGCGTTGTTGCTAGGGGAACCCTCACCAATGGAACAGGAGAAGGTATTTTTTCCTGCTTGTAAACCTAAATAGTCAGGGTGTCCACGCTCGCTTTATACTCCGCCTGCACACCCGGGCCCCTTCGCTTACACCCCCCTTTCACTCGGCCCCGGCGGGCAGACCTCGGGCTGAAGGAAGCCGCCCCTCACGAAGCAGCCCGCGCCCGAGGCGCGCCGCTCGCCCCCCCCCCCCCCCCCGCGGCCCGCACCGGACACCCAACACCGATGAACCGCAGCCCGCCTGCCACCGGGGCACAGCGCCTGCCGCAGGCGCGCTGCCCGTGCCCTTAAAGGGGGTCCCCGGGTAGCGGCCGGGCCCGGGGCCTCTGTCCCGCCGTTCCCGGCCTCCAGCGCTGCGCACAGCGCGGGGCTCCTCACCCAGCGTGGCCGGAGGGGGCCGCGCGAGACTGAGGAGCCGGCGCTGGTGCCGGACAGGCCCCGCCGCAGGGGGCGGGGGGCAGCGGAGGTAAGGGGCACCCGGCTCCCGCTTCCGCCGGCCCTCCCTCTGCGGCCGAGCGGCGGCCAGGGCGAGCCGGCCGGCCTCTGTCCCCGGCCAGGCGGAGCGGAGCGGGGCGGGGCGGCGCCGCTCCCCCCCCGCCCTCTGAAGAGCCGGGGCCGTCCTTCTCACCTGCCCGCCGGGCCGCGGTCTCTCGCAGCGGCTTGACCTCCCGCCCGCCGCATGCAACACCTGGCGTGGCCCGGGCTGGGCCTACCGGCGCTCAGGGAAGCGCCACCGCCCTCCTGTCGCTGTCTCCTCCCCGAGGGGGCCGGCGGCGCTGAAGAGAGGACAGAGCCGGGGCAGGGCCCGGCGGGCCGGCGCAGACACCTGCGTGGGGCGTTTGGCGAGGAAGGGGCCCGGGAGGTTTCCGCGTACCGCCGGGTTGGAGGGGCTTGTATTTATTTCCCGTTTGTGCCCTTTCGTGTCCCCGTTCGCGTCCTGCCTTTCACCACCCAGGCCCTGCCTCAGCCGCTCCGGTCTTGGCAGCCTCAGGGAGGGTCCCAGAGGATTGTGTGGCTTTAGGACACAGCCCTGAGGCTTTTCGAATTAAGGGTAGAAGAGGAAGGTGGCTGCGCTAGCCACACAGTTCCTCCCTGTGGGAAGCGCAGGCGTGCAGAGGCACGCTTAGCTTTCAGAGGCTAGGGTGCCACAGGCCGGGTGAGAGGAGCCGCTGGGGTGTATTCAGCTCCCACATCGCTTTGGGGCTGCACCTCACCACCCGTGTGCCAGGACCTGCTCAGATACATGTGGCGGTCCCGCCATCCCCAGCTAGAGGGGTTGCTGCCATCTGAGTGGGAGGCTACAAAGGCAGCTTTCAGTGAGTTGTGGCTGTTGGGCAGTCACGCCGTGGGTTGTTTGGAATGGCAGCTGTGAAACACTTCATCTGGCATAACCACCTTCCCCCTATCTCTAGTTACTTGTTCCAACTCATTTGCACCCTGTCCTGCTGTCTCCACGGGTGTATGGGTGGCCACATGCAAACCTGTTTGGGGAGATGTGCCATGTGAGGAATAATTACTTCAAAAATGTAGCTGTGCTTTCAGCAAGATCAGTGCATGCTCTGGTGTCTCAGCATTTGGATGGGACTGTTCATCTCAGAAATGATGCGCGCTGAGGTTATTGCATAATGTCTGCCCATGGCAGGGGGGTTGGAACTAGGTGATCTTAAGGTCCTTTCCAACCCAAACCGTTCTATGATTCTGTGGCTTGGCCTGGCTGCTTTCCAGAGCCATCACGCTGGTGTTTTATGCAAGCGTGAAGCTTCAGTGAATTCCCAGATTTTGCTACATAGATTTATTTATTTTTTCTTACACTGTAAATTAGCCAGAAATGAGTAAAATATTCATGCTTCTCATGACTGCTTTGATCACTTTTTTTATTGGTGCCACCCAGGAGAGTATTGCAAAACTGAACATTAATGGTTTCGTGATTATTTTTTAAAGGCAATAAAATAAATAGCGTGCTTAATTTAGAGCATGCCAGTCTTATAATGCAAAGAGGGGGTTTATAAAGTTTATATGAGCTTTTTAATCTGTCAGACTGTCAGGGCTCAGTGTCTTTGAGGTGCTGATTTCAGTGTACTGCAGGTACAAGGATCTCTGTAGACAGAGGGAGTGAAAGAGAGATTTGCATATTAATGCCAGTTTGGACCGTGGGCTCGAAAAGCCCACCACAAGATACCTGCAAAAAGAGAATTGGGAGGGCAAGTTTATTTTGGTTGAACTGTTAAAGTCTTTAGATCTCATATTATTAAAATACGTAGTGTGTTGATATTTCAACAGAAATATCAACAGTAGAGTAGGGTATATAAAATTAAATTTCAGTGTGTTGATTTTGCATTTTTTTTTAGGTGATTGGAGAGAATAACTAACTGGTAGAATTACGGTGTGACATAATCTAGTGATAATGGCACTATAAAGTGTAATGGCTCCACTGAGTTTAGAAGTATGTTGGAGGTTTTAAATTTCTGCCTGGTTTTGAAATATGCCATAGCTGTGGTTTTGGAGATAGTCATATACATCTTAGTAAATTATTTTCCTGCTATGCATAATTATTTCTTCAGCTAAAAATTCACATATAATCTCTTTCTTTATAAAATAACTGCTTTTAATGTTTCCCCAGCTGAACAAGTAATTTATTTAACTTCAAAGGACATGCATATGTAAGCATCAGAGTTGTGTGGATTGCTTAATTGAGCTTGTCTTCATGCCAGCATCAGCTTGAATTAGCAGGAGAATGATCATGTTGCAAACCAGCACTAAAATATTTGGGGAGTTATGGCACACATGAGCCAAGGGATTGCCAGCTCCAGCATTGCAGTGCTGGTTCTGTACCCCACACTGCTGGCCTGTGTTTAAAGAGCAGCTTAGGTTATGGTAGGTACTTTCATGTGTGGCCAGGGAAGAACAACGTCACACTTTGTTGTTGGTGTTAGGTCAAGATGTAAGAAAAACCCTGCTGTTAGCTCAGACATGTCAGCCTTCCCACAGTTTACAGAAAATAGGATGAAAAATAGCATCCAAAAATCTTCAGAAAGAGTTTAAGTTAAAATGGAAGTCTTGCTGTGTTGTCAGAGCTTGGGTTTATATAGCCTTTATTGCTCTGGGAGCTCCCTCACTGTCTGCAGTGTTTTCATACGAATGTCAGAATATCTCAGATGTCTTAGTCCTACATTCTTAGTAGCTTTCAGAGGCAGAATAAACCTGTACAGTTGCTCACAGCTTCCATGACTGAATCTCCCTGACCACGGCTTGGCACAACACTGCTGAAAGGGTCTGTCTTCTTTCTGCTTGGGGAAGTGCATGAGGAGGGAATTCCTGTCTCTAAGCACCAGCTATGCTGTAACTGAGGCAACAAAACTGAGAGTGTCAGAGGAGTTCACCAGGCTGGAATGGGCAGAGGGACTGGTAACACAGGCACCTGCAGGTAGTATCTGCTTTCACCCTGGTTGCTCATGCACTTTGTGGATGTGTATGGCATGCTGGGCATCTCTCTTGATCTTTTTTCCCATTCTGTTTGACATGTGCTTAGTTCTTAACGGTTATTAATGTGTGGCTCTGTCTGCTGTAAACTACAAGTCAGGGCTGAGAATCCCTGGGACCATAGAAGAGAACAAGTAGTGGGGAGGAAACTAGTTTGGGTCAAAGTGGAAAGAGCATGGTGGAAAACATCTTTCTTGAAAGGCATCTGGAGAGAGTTAGAAATATTAATATGAAAAGTGAGCTTGGAAAGGAATGGGGAATGTGCAAGCATGTGATTTGGAGGGGAAGAAAGCTTCATGTTGTAAACAAGGAGGAAGAAAGCTGGGATTTTTCTTCTTCCTGGCAATTGGGATTGACCGCTTGTGTAATATCTGAAATGAGTCTATCATTCTTTTTCAGTGCTGTAATGACAAGGATGCTTATACCAAGGGGGAGGACTAAAAACTTCTGAGCAAACAAAAAACCAAAGCAAGATGAAGCCAACACGGAGCTCAAGGCTCTTGAGGGTAAGTTCTTTCTGCAGTGACTGTGGAAGGCCGGTTACTTTTCCAAAACTTCACCTGAAATAGGCCATTACTGATGGCTAGAGTTGACATTGGAAGAACTCTTATTTGAAGACACTTGTTCTTGTTGAATATTCTTTAGACCTAAGCCTTTATAATATACTTCTTATTAGGAATTCCTTTGCTCAAGTATTTAACCTTCTGAAAGGTTAGGTGGCATATAAAACAAGAGTTGCTTTAGAATGAATGATGGCTTTCTTAGTAACTCTTTTACCTTTAAGAATGAACAAACCTCCTAATAAGGAGCATGGTTTATTCATTTTTAAAGTACCCTAAGGCCCAATCTTTTAGTCATTAATCAAATGCAATTCATGCTGTCTTTAGTGAAATGTGTCTGGCAGTGATAATGTCTTGATTTCCATGCGCCTGTGTGCAGGCACACTGGGGAATACCAAGGAGGTGAATAAGATCAGTTCTTTCTCAAATTTTATTTCTAAATGGGCTCTACTTTGATATTGAGGTGGGCATAGTTTTATCTGCTGGAAAACTAGGTCTGAGCAACCTAGTTCTCCAGTGATATGTTAGAAAGCCAAGTGCTAAAAATGTATTAAAAATTATGTAAAAATCATTATATGTTATACAAATATAATTGGATTGAGTAATAACTTATTATTTCATGATGATTTAATTCACTGGTGTTCAGATACCACATACTTCCGCCTCATTTTCTGATAGTGTGACTAATTTGGAATTTGTTCGTCATGACTCTCCTTAGCAGATCTGATTTAGGAAGCTCGGAGCAGACTAGGGGTGAGGTTTTGGCCTATTTTAAGGAAAAATGCCATTAAAAAACATTTTAAAGCACTGTGAGGCTGAATAATTCTGAGAAAATATCCTTAGAGAACTTCATGTGGAGTCCTGGAAGGTGACCTTAAAGTATTGTCATTCTGAGTAGGTGGAACATAGTCCTAAAACATATTAGCTATGCTGGCATTTGTATTAAGAGACTGCAGAGTCCTTGTGAGCAATCTGTTCTTCCAGTGGCATCCTAGCAATACAGCTTTTTCTGAAACTGGGTCATTATAGACATAAAAAACCCCAGTGGTTTTTTTTAATCTGTAGTATCACAGTTCACACAGCTTGGACTGTTTCAGTGTCCAAAACTTGGGAGTCTGGTAGGCTTTAGTAGTTTAATGTCCAATGTTTATACCATCACAAACTCCATGGGGAATTTTTAGTGTAACTAAAGATATTTTAAACAATTTGAATTGTTTTCAGTGATACAAAAATGTTGTGGGTTTTTTTTTTTTTTTTTAGTCTGACATTTGTTGTTGATTAGAAGTTTGATCAAATGACTACAAAGAATGGTGCAATCTGAAAGCCTGTTTTGCTGAGGAACATACTCCAGAGAATGACCATTTCCCTAAAATTATAAAAGTTGCAGTATGTCATTTTCAATGAAAACTGAAAGTATTTGTTCTTTTGAATTAATCTTTTTCAAAACAGTACATTCATGAATGTCTTTGACACTGTTTTCCATTTCTATTTAGTCAAAAAAGGAGTCTGTGTATAACATGAGTCATGCAAAACGGTTACCAGAGATACCACCCCTACCTGCTTCTGCGTCGGCTGCACCTTCAGAATTGTATCAGGTGTGTGCTCTCTCCCCTTGTGTCAGGGTAAACAACAAATTACATGTGCTAGCATGATTTTAGGCACCATATATTACCAGGCCTTAGGTAGAAGAAGTAAAAATAGGAAAACCTATTTAAATTAATAAGATAAAGTACTCACCAGATTGTCAGATACTTCTTCAGAACTGCACTTAGAAAACTGTTGTGCAACTTCAATTTTGAGTTGGATATTAAACATTAGCAGTTTAAATCTGTTCTTTAAATTTATAGTTAATTATTTGCTGTTCATTTTTGGGTTAAATATTCTGAGTTTAAGTTTCTGGGGAAGGAAACAAATGGTAAAAATATTTTTCTCTCAAAGAAATTGTGATTTCTCTCCCCCTCTCTCAATACTTTATAGCAGAGCACAAAACCCCCTGAGTTAGACTGCTGTTCCAGTGCTGAACAGGTGCAGCACTGATCAGAATGAATAGCCTGTGACACAAAAAATGTATATGACAACTCTTAAGGGAAGGAAGAAGAGGTAGCTGGCTTTCCCACCATAAGTGACTTGCAGTTGCTCATTTGTGTCAGCACTTAAGACCATCTAAGATGTCTTTCCTCAGAAACATAGTGCTTGTGAAGAAATTGAAGTAATTTCTGATGGAAAATAGGTTATTTTTAGACTTCGTTTGAAAACAGGAAATTTTAAGTGAAATGTATACTCTAAAATAATGGTGGGGAAGAAAGAATATAGTTTACAGAGTGGGCCTAATTAAGAAAGAAGATAAGAATTCAGAGTTTATGCTGACTTCAGCAGTTCCTAAAGGCACATAGTGACTTTCTGGGGAAAGTCTCCAAATCTCTGAATAATTTTTAATTCTTGTATCTGTCTCCCAAAACCGTAATACAGGGACCTACCCGCTGGTATAAATGCGTGCAGTGGAAGAAATGGAGCTCAAAAGATTCTGTGAGCTTTCAGAAGCTTAATTTAAGGATTATGTTTGCAGCAGTAGTGCGAATACTTTTTTTTTCTTTGCTGATAAGTTTAGCCTTGTCAGTCAGAAGAAAAAGGCAAGACAGATGTAATAATCTTGCCTTAGCCTGTATTTCAGATTGACAAACCATTGTTTTTCTCACTAAATCTCATAATAGACTAAAAAAAGTAAATAGTTCATAGCTGCATCTGTAGCTGAAATGAAAAGGTGTTATATGCTTTACTGTGGTGTCCTCTCAGAGGCCATAAAATGCTGAGAAGATGAGCTTAACTGAAGCCCCTAAGGGAAAAGGCAAGAGAAATGAGGAGACTAAAGATGGAAACATCATTAATTTATTTAGAAGCTTTTTTTAAGAATGATGTAAAACTGATAATGGTGATGCTGCATTGTAAAGAGGAAGAAATGGGTAATAGGGATATGGTTGTGTTGCTTCAATGCTGTAAAAAATAGTTGAAAAAGACGTAATACAGTAGCAAGCTAAATATGAATTTAGACTAAGAGCTTTAAGGAACCATGGTATGAAGTACATTCATGATTCTTTCTTAGGTACATTTTCACTCTGAGGATGTCTTGATAAGAAACATACTTCTTGATCCCACATCCCTTATGCCTGTGAGCCATCTCATTAAAATTTAGACATCAGGACTGATGACAAGTCAATACTAAGTCACCTGAGAAAATGTAGGATAAACAGACAGAAGAAATCTGTTACAAATCCTGTACTGATGTGGGAGAGAGAGAAAGATGAGGGCTAAATTTGTTAATTTGTATTAATGTTCAACTATTACAGGGATTGAGTGTTAAAAATAGATGACAAAGGCTTCAGGAATAATTTTCTAAATTTAAGCAAATGTAAGAAGAAGAGAAGCAAGATGGAGATGTGGGGGAGTAGAGAGTACTGGATAATGTACTAATTCCTTTTATTTATGAAAAAGACCTTGATTATGCAAAAAATGTACAAGTATTCCTACTGAAGCATCATGTAAAATTATTCTTACATGTGTGGAACATCAGGGTATGAAAATAGATTGGTGGTTAAATGACTCTAAGTTAGATTGAAGTATTTGCTCTTTATACGAATTGATCTTTAACACTAGTTCTAAGAGGACTTAAAATTACTGTGCTGTATGAAACTATTGCTTTTTATTTTTATTTTTTTTTCCCAATTTCAGCTTGTCCTTAATAGCAGCTGTTATCCTCCTTTGATGCAACAAGCGTCATGGACTTTGGCAGCTCCATTCAAGGAACAGAATTACTACCGAAGCCTAAGTGACTCCATAGCTAATAACTATACTCTTAGTGCACAGGATTTGAATATGAAAAATGTGAACAAATTAAAGTTGTCTTCAATGACAGGGACATCAGGGGGCTCAGCAAAGCAGAAAACAGCCTCGACGTGTATCCGTATTTGAGTGTGTTTATAAGTTTAGCTTTGCTAGTTCTGTACATTTTTATCTCTTATTGATTATTTGTTACAGCATCAGCCTTGGAGAGATCATTTATCCCTAATAAACACTTACAATCTTCTCGCCTCAGGGTCAGTATAGACAAATTTCTGAAAGCATGCATAACTTCAATAAAGGCAAGGCCAGTTTCTGATTAATTAATTAGGTTTATCCCTCCAGATAATCCCTTGTGATTATTTGGAGGGAATTCTTTGCAAAGCAGAAAATGAATAAAATACAAGTTGGCTTTTATTACTGCTTGAAATAAAAGTTAGTACCAGCAGGAAAACAGAAAGTCAATGTGCATCCCTGTTATGCTCCTATTCATGAGTCTTACACAGCAAAACAAGATGTGGGCCAGGCATTAAGATCTTTACTTGAGAATCAAATTCAAGAAATGTGCATAATACACTGTTTCCATCTAAATAATGTAATTGATGTATTTGTTAGCAAACTGCATATGAATGTAAATCCTACAATATGAGATATTACATGCTGTTGATTCAACATGACATTGAGATATAAAGCAAATAAGGTTAAGTTGTAATACTTTTGCTGTTTATGTTTACAAATCAATATATATCAAGCCTTTTATGAAGAAAGCTTGTTTATGCTCTAAGTACCAATTGCAGGTGTCAGATTAACTCCATTACTTAGTCAAAAAATTCCAAAGTGAGCACGTTATTAATGAGCTTTATTTCCTAATTATCTCATTAAATGTTCTCTGCATTAAGGGTAAGACATTCGAAAACCATGGTTTTCATTGTCTGTGAATATACTCATCCTGAATTGTTGCTTTGCTTCCCTGAAGTGTTAGAAGTTGTTCTGTTTCCCTGGGATAGATGAGACATAATATCTGCTTCGTCCCCTTGTATGCTGTTTAAGAAAGGTTTGGTGTTGTTCATTGTATCTCTTTAATGGTTTCCTTGTCATATACCTGATTCTTCTACTACTTGTACTTCTGTAGTACATGGGTGGTATGTGGGAAGCAGGTCATGGTACTTTTCTTGGTATATTAATTTTGATAAAAGACCTGTTTATTTGTCCATACAGTTGCGTATGGTAATAGTTTGTACTTCTCAGATTCTTCATGTGCATTGTATTTGGTGGAGCTGTACAGCTTATAGAAGTGCTTTTATGTTCAAAATAGAAAAGTCACACTGCAGAACATATGGTAGTGCAGGGAGGTAAGTAAACACTAAAGTCTTAAGCATGAGCTTAAGCAGAATGCTTTCCTGAAGCTGGTTTGTTGTCCCAGAATCAGCAAGGTTATTTATCATATGATTTTAATGTCTTGCTAAATGCTAAGTCAAAGCTAAAGTCTTCTTTTTGACATTGTAGTTTTCTGTTATTTCATTATCTGATTAATTGACTTAGCTCTGTTTTTCACCAATCTGAAATAATATTTTATTTGAAAAATATCCTTTTATGTGACATTTTCTTAACTGCTGCTTAAAGCTTCAGAAGAATTTCATCCTTCCAGGAGAAAGCTCAAACTTACACAAAGAAGTCAATGGGATTCTCACAGGTAATGTACTGTGGTATTATAAGGGTACAGATTATTACAGTCAATCCAGATATCTGATTTTTTACTTGTATCCTATGTTAAGCATCCAGGCATGAAATGTTAAGTCTTTACAGAGAAACTATGCGCCTTAAGACTGAAATTCCGTGGTGTGTTGACTGAATGCCTTTAACTGTTTGTTTGTGGCAGGACAAATTATGGTTTTAGGCATGGTGAAGGAAAGGTCTTCCTTTCATGATTATTGACTTGAAAAGCCATAGTTTAGTTCACAGAGATGCAGATTGTGAAGATGAATTTTCTCAGTTTTGTTGTGATTGTTTAAATGTTCTGTAGTGCTCCTAGAGATGTGTCGAATTGGGTGCTCTGCTGTACTGAGTATTTCTTTTCTTCTTTGTGCTTTTCTTCTGTAAAACAAGGAAATAATCCTCTCTTAAAGTGCTATGACTGTAACTTTCTTACTCCTTGTTAAGATAACATGGTGCTGAGTACCATAAAAAAGACAAAAGGGATATTTAAATTCTCTTCAGCTAAGGACTTGATAATGTCAAGTGAATCAGGTATGGAGTGACAGCTTGTTGGCTGTGTTGTTTATCCTGAGGAGTGTGGACTGCCCTGTGGAAAACAGCATATAATCATGAGAAAAAGAAGTCTGCAGTGTAATATTTATGCAAATGAGCCAATTTGAACCTTTAGCTCAGATAGTTAAGATTTTGGTAAGATAATCACCTGATTAGGTGGAGGTCTTGGGCAACCTAAATAATATGGCTATGGTAGAATTGCTTGTAAGCTGCTGCCTGTCTGTGTGATACTGTGTGGTTGTAAGGTTTACATATTTGTATTCTTTCTGTGAAAGTAGTATGCTACATTATGCTACCCTTCTACTGATTTTTTTTTTTTTTATGAGTAATTGAAATACTTCATAGGTCACACTTGTCCTCAGTGCAGTGTAAGTGGTTTATATAATGCTTGTCATTTCTCCATATAGATTTAAGAATCCATTACTGCTTCTTTATTCATTAAATTTGGTTGTTTTATTTTTTCCAGAATTAAACCAACTTCACTGAGAAGTTTGGATCCCATTTCACTGAGTGCACTTGCTCATATGCCAGAATTACGTGACTTCCATTATTCAGCCAGCCAGCCATTGACCCCAGAAGAACAATTTGTTATCATGCACTTACATGAGAAGGAGATAAGTAAGAGAGAAAAGCCACCTTCAGTAAAAGATATAGAGGTATTTACACAGTTTTGTTTTAAGCTAGAAGTATCAGCAGTAAAAGTCTTCAAAAAGCTCCAAACTTCTACTTAAAAGTAGTTGAGAAAAGAAGGCAGGACATGAGGTTTGGAAGATGTAAATATTCAATATAGCAAACTGCTATTAAATATTGTCAATTCCTTTCATAGTTCTCTTTCTAGCTACTCAGTCTGTTTTTTGTTCTAATGGGTTTGCAAGTAGAAGGACCTTCCCAAATTCTTAACCTCTCACATTGTTGGCTAGTACTTCAGTGACGGGTAATTTAATATGCTGCACTCAGCTCTACTGGTATATACACTTACATCAAAACAGGTGGAAGTGTAAAAATGTCAGGCACTGGCAGTGATTTAAAAAGATTCAAGTGCAGAAAAGGTTCAAGTGATAGAAAAGCTAAAAATGTTTTGTAGTAAATTCATTATCATAAAATTAATACAATAAACATAATATTTTTACCATCATTTTTAGCGGTACTGTTACTACATAAATAATGGAGTGCGGGAAGACATGCTGGCACCTCAGGATAAGGAAGTGATTAATGCAATTTTAAAGCATATTCCAGCTCACATTCTTGCTAACCCAAACCTGGAGGATTTACGTGCAAATTTGAAAGAAGAGA
The DNA here is from genome assembly GCF_037157495.1 of Lathamus discolor. Taxonomy (NCBI): domain Eukaryota; kingdom Metazoa; phylum Chordata; class Aves; order Psittaciformes; family Psittacidae; genus Lathamus; species Lathamus discolor. The sequence goes on along the minus strand of NC_088889.1, from coordinate 83,784,719 downwards.
TTAAGGCTGACTATTATATCAACCTCATGAAAGCCATTGGTAAGACTCAAAAACTCTTAGCAACTCAGAGTATGTAGACATCTATTGCACTTTAAAAGCAAGTCTGCATTCTATTCTTAGCACCCATGAAGAATTCTTTTGGGGTCAGTAGAACTGCAGTAGATACCTGAGAGAATATAATCTACGATCATACTACATAGCATTCCAGTTTCAACAAATATCTATTTACTAAACTGTACATCCATTACTTAAATGTAGTCATTTCTAAATTCAGTAGCTCTGGGTGCATAGAATTGTTTTGGCCATACTTATACAATTTCCCATTCCTGATGCGAATCCAAATCACATTCAAAATGCATAATTCTGCATCATAAGGTGTATAAAGGGGATTGATCAAATGATGGAGTTCAAAGAGTAATCATAGAATCATAGAATAGTTAGCTTTGGAAGGGACTTTAAGATCATCTAGTTCCAACCCCCCTGCCTCACGCTAACCCATGTCACCCAAGGCTCTGTCCAACCTGGCCTTGAACACCGCCAGGGGTGGAACATTCACAACTTCCTTGGGCAACCCATTCCAGTGCCTCACCACCCTTACAGGAAAGAACTTCTTCCTTATATCCAATCTAAACTTCCCCTGTTTTAAGTTTTAACCCGTTACCCCTTGTCATATCACTACAGTCCCTAGTGAAGAGTCCAGCATCCTTTTAGGCCCCCTTCAGATACTGGAAGGCTGCTATGAGGTCTCCACACAGCCTTCTCTTCTCCAGGCTGAACAGCCCCAAGTTCCTCAGCCTGTCTTCATACGGGAGGTGCTCCAGTCCCCTCATTATCCTTGTGGCCATCCTCTGGACTTGTTCCAACAGTTCCATGTTCTTTTTATGTTGAGGACACCAGAACTGCACACAATACTCCAAGTGAGATCTCACAAGAGCAGAGTAGAGGGGCAGGATCACCTCCTTCGACCTGCTGGTCACGCTCCTTTTGGTGCTCCTTTTGATCATCTTAGTTTCTAGCAAAGAAATTAGGTAAGAAATTAGGAAGACATTGTGACTATAAAGACCCTGAAGCGCTGTAGCAGATTATTCACTGATGAATGTGGTTTGATTCATTGATGAATGATGCTTTGAAGTGCATGATAGACAAATACCCATTATCACATTATCAGTAGTCAAAGTATATTTGATCCTGATGTGGGGAGAGGGTAATCTAGGCTATTTTAATATATACTTCCCATGCTAATTTTTCTGTTACTCTGTAGTAAGTCAGTGGTACTGATTAACAGACAAATTCATCTGTCCATCAACTCCAGTGAAATCGTATGTGACACTGGGATCATGTCACAAGTTAAAATAAATTCATTTAAGATATTACACGATTAAAGAAAATCAGATGATACATTTATCTTCATGATCACACTGCTCATGTTAAAAAATAGAAGAACATGATAAATGAATAAATACAAATTGATGTCATAATCCTTGAAATTCAGTAGTGCCCATCTGAAAGGGAATGTGAAAGAGATAGCACTGTAGAACATGAGATTTTTCTATTTACTTTACAGTACTCTTTCAGTTTTCTTGGGTTTTCCACATGTGAAGTAATTCCTTTCAATTTTCTTAAGTATGTTGATCAATAAGTAGGTTGTGGCCTCTCATTCATGACAGCATAAAAATGAGAGATTGAAGTTTTCATTCTGCCTTCTATAGTCTTTGGTATCTTTCTAAATACCCTTTAATCTGGCTTTTATCAATGTCATGATTTTAGTGTTTGCGGTCCCTAATGTCTACAAGGGGTGATGAGTCCACTTCTCAGCTTTTGTTAGTCTTGTACATAATGGGCCGTTGGTTGAAACTGGTAACACATAAGTTTTGGCACTTAGAAGATCATAGTCAGCCCTTTGAATGTCATATCCTTCCTAGATGCAATAGATGTTTCATAATATTTCTGTGTTTCACAAATGTTTAAGCAGCCTTTTAGAAATCATCCTTGAAGATATTTCCACTTTTGGTTTATGGACAAGGTGTTGAAACACAAAACAGACCTTCAAGAGGAAAGACAGAACAAAAAGCCCTTTCTTCTGCCTCCATTTTTAGAATCAGGAGCAATTCCTGTTTTCTTTTCCTGAAATAACTCTTTAGTCAAATTGCTAATTTGATTATTGTGCTATATTTCATCCTGAAAACACATAAATTACTATATGACAGTGTGTAAGTTTTAAGTGTGCAGAATTCTACAACTTCCTGAACTACAGAGATCCTGTGTTTTCATGTGAAGGTTTTGACCATACATGCAGTCTCACCATGATACATATGATTTGTTCTAGTTGATTACATCTTGATGGATCCAGCTGAGAAAGAGAGACTGCTTATTGGAAGTACCCCACGCCCCTTTCCCCAGAGAGTTGTCCGCGCACCAGTCCCATGGCACAGCTCTTACATAGAAGCGAAAAGCTGGAATGAAAGGAATCTATTCGTAGTGAATCCGTTGATGCCCACTTTGCAACAGCTCTGGCTTTCTCAGTAAGATGTCTTGTCATACAACATTAATTAAATTGGGAATGTGTTTATTTTATGGCTTGCTTGCAGAGTGTATCTCGCAGCATACGTTACAGAGATTCTGGAGGAGCCACTGGAGAGAAAGTGGCAAAATCTATTCTGTTTTTGAATTTATTTTTTTCCCCCCGAGCTTGTAAGAATTTCAACATAAAATGGTTGTTTCTTGCAGACTCTGAAGCATGTCTTGCATGTCCACAGTAAAGAATGAATAACTTCATGCTATGAAAAGATAACCTGTTTTGTTAAAGTTGTTATCCTTAAATAAAGATTCAGTGCTCAAGTATTGGAATTCTCATCTTGATTCCTGAAATTAACAAAATAAACTCTTAAAATTGAGAATCTTTCCAATGTCTGTAGTTAGAAGTTGTTCTGGGGACTTCTGAAAATTGCAATGTTTTCTTATGAAGTTAGATACGGCAGTTAGTAATCCTGAGAGCTGGTTTTGCATTTAAGTAACACTTGTAGGAATTCAGCCTGCATACGCTAACAAATCTAGGAAAACAACAAGAAAATATTCATTCATTTTAGCAAAGAATGCACACAATTTTAAATATAACAAGTACCAAATGAAACTTGTGAAGCCTTCTATGATTGCCAATAGCAAAAAAACCCCACCATTAGAAGTGCACTTTTTGGGCAGCCTAGCAATAAAGTAATATGCATCAATGAAATTATATTATTAGTGTTTATAAATACATATGAGATCTTCCTGACTATATTTCATTGTGGGTTTTTTTTTTTGTTTGTTTGTTTTTTCTTTTTTAAACAGAATTCTGTAACATATGTACTATTTTTTCACTTCCACAGGTATAGTCACCTAAGGTTTGTTCGTACTGAAGAAATCCTTTCTGGAAACCTGCCACTGTTGCCTGGTGATTTCAAGGAGGTTATTCAAAGACATTGTGTGGAAGCTCATGATATTCTTCAGAACAAGTCAGTGCCAACTGTAGTAACAGTAGATAAATAGAGTGCTTTAAGCTCTGATTTACGTGAAGCTCCCTTTTTAAAACAGACCTTAGACTGAGATCACACTAGTCCCAACTGCAAGGCTGTCAAAACAAAGGGGCTAAAGAGAGGAGAGGAATAAACATCTGAGTGCTGAAACAGCAATTGAAATGCAAGAATGCTTGTACACAAGCAAATGGGAATAAACTGACTCTGAATAAATGTAGACTGGAAATTGGAAGGTTTCTACCGATGAGAGGGTGGAGCCTAAATCTATAAAAACAGTGACAGGAAACCTGACTTCTTTAATAAATGAAACTGATCAGTTTAAGAAAGAGATTAGATGAGGTAATTGCCCATGATATAAGGTGACTGCATTCTGCCACCTGAGATCTCTTCCAAACTTAAGTTTGCCACTTAATGCTAAATAATTTAATATCATCATTAGTATTTTGTCTATTAATATTAATTTAAAATAATAGTAGGGGTCCTTGTAACACAATCACTTAGCTTAAAAGCTCAGGTTTCCTCTAAGTTCTGGTAGGTACAATTTTGTTTGCCATCTAGTTGACAATTCTCTGCTAGCCCTTTGAATTTTGCTCATTCTTTGAGTAATTTCTGAGCTTAGATTTCGGTGCAAGGAGCAAAGTAAGACTAAGATGCTTTTAAAAACTTTGTTAATATTTCATTGTAGCTGGATCCCAACTTGTGCATCCATTTTCCGTGATCAGAAAAGAGAATGGCTTCATTTTGCTCCTAAAAATGACTGTGATTCTTCTGAGCAAGTTGAAAGCTATTTTTATTCAGTGGCAAGTCTAATGTCATTACAATTACGTGAGATGGTTGTTAACTCCTTAGAAGATCTTCTTGCATTTTTTATGATCCACAAGGTATATGACGTTAAGCATGTCTATAATTTTCAGTACTACATAGAGATAATAATTCATCTAGCCATAAATTGTGATGTTCTTTGAAGGCTGAAATATCCCAGATAGCTCTTGCCTCCGTAAGAAAGGGCTGTATCCTTCGAACAGTTGTACATACTATCAGATTTTTTCTGCATGGTCAAGAACTACGTACTTGAATAATTTGCAGGGTTGGGGTTGCAACTAGCTGTTTATAGGTTCCAACTCTTATCTTGAGGGCTGTGCATAACACACGTTTTGCTGAAAACACATGAATAGAATTATAGATTCTTAGAACAGTTTGGGTTGGAAGGGACCTTCAAAAGTCATCTAGTCCAACCCCCCTGCAATAAGCAGATTAATCCCATTTGAAGTCAAAAGTGTGCATAGTCATACATGTAACCCTTGACAGAAGTAATTTCTGTATGTGGTTTCAGTCTATACCTAATGAGTAGCTTGTATTATTTCAAGTAATGCACATGATTATAATAATAATTATAATACACTGTGAGAATTTTTACAACTGTTTTGGCTATGATAAAGTTGCCTCAGTGGAAATGAGTTCTTTAAATTACCCAGAAGCTACTATGATAGACAAGCCAAACATATTTAAACAGAGTAAATGTGGCAGATTAAATACCGCATTACAGCCAGAGGATCACACTTTATACTGTATGCTGTCAAACTGCATGCTAAGCCTTGTGTCTGAGTGATGATGGTGTTGCTGATGGTTGGGTTTTTTTTAGGGGTTTTTTGGTCTTGTGGGATATTTTTGGTTTGAGGTTTTGGGTGTTTTTTCTGTTTTTGTTTTTTGTTGTTGTAAATCATGATAGAATCTACATGGCAAGTTTAGTTGTGGACTCAAAGGCAATATGAAGGTAAGGCAGTTCTTACTACCATACAAGGTATTTAAAAAAAAATAAAATAAGGCAACAGTACCTTGTGTTTTAATCTAGATTTTATTTCTGATAGACCTTATGGATATATTTTTGTTCTTCATGGTAATTAGTGCTTTACTTCTGTTCCTTAAGGGAAAATCAAGGCAATTAGGCTTAAATCTAGTTTCTGAATTCCAACTTTTATAGATTCATTTAGGATTTGGCATCTTGAAATTTAGTGTATTGGGGGATCGGTGTTTTGAATAAAATCAGGGTAGAATGTCTCATTGGTGCTGTGTAGTTAAGAGATTTGGGGGAGTTTGACTCTTAAAAATTATTATAGTTATAGCTGATTCTTTGACATGAACAATTTTAATTCTTTTCCCTAAGGATGGAAGTGATTTTCCAGAACCATATCAAGAACTGCAGTTCTTTATACCTCAGATACTAACAGTCAAACTCCATGTGGAAGACCCCAAGATTGTCTTTGAGCCACCTTTGAAAGAATGTTGGGATTTAATCAGTCATTGCTTCAGGGAAATCCTGCATAGTGCTGCGGACCTTCCAAAGGTACTGGATAAGTTATAACTGCATACAAAATACCATATGAATAAAATATGGCTATGATATATGAATGAAGCAGAAAGCTGACAAATAAAAGATAAAGGTGAGGGCTGTGTATCATGAATTGTGTTAAATTCTGTGATTGTAGACGATAGCATAGGAATTGTTCTTTTTCAGAGTCAAGCTTTATTAAAGCCTTGATTTGATTTTCATATAGAGTTCACAAGCAAACTATGAATGTAACAAAATGTTAATTATGAATCAGAGCCTTTTCACATTAAAGTGTATTTTTATGAAATACTTAATGTTTTTGAAGTGGTGGGCGAATAGGTAATAGAGCACCTTATTTCCTCTGTGGTATGCATAATTACAGTATTTGCAATGGTTCTCTTTAGGTAGAAAAACTTCTGTTTCCAGAATTAAAAAGAGATGATCTCATTCTCCATACAGTCAAACCAGAGGAATCATTATTTTTAGAGTATGTGAAAAAACTTGAGAAGATCTTTGAGAGCAACATACTTGGTCCACAGAAGTAAGTTTTGGATGTTAACTCTGTTGCCCATCCAAATCCTCAGATTCATAACACTGTGCATTTGATTCAAACAATTTGAGTTGATTTGTTTCTTATTATAGAGAATCTTCACATTGGAATCTTACGAGGTTTTTATGTGATTTTCTGTGTTTAAGGTATTTAAACGTGTACAGGAAATATAGCAATCTTTTGAATGGCAACGCACAGCAAGATGTCACAGATTTCTTGCAAGGAGATTTTTCTTTAGAAGATTTAAGTGAGGTAATTATGTAACTGACAACTTCTGCATGTTGATACAGCAGCTAATGCATCACACTTGACTTCCTAATCCGTTGCCTAAAGAACTCCTATTCAGATCACTTGTTTCTCCCTTTGGAATACTAGGGAAGCCATATCAATTTACATAGCTCCTTACTGTAAGGTTGCTGTGCAAATGTAGAAGGAGGTTTCTTTAGGGCCACCTTCTATGGGTTTTGCTGGGTCTATACTAGAAGTCCAGTGGAAGCCTTCCCAGAATATTCAGTGAATCTGTAGCTTGCTGGTCTTTTGACTTTCTTGTCCTTAGTAAGTCGTGTCTACTTTTATTATCTGCATTCCTGAGTTGTGGTATTCCTTAATATAGCATATTGTTAAGCAAAACTTCCAGCCATGGAATCTGTGGATAAGAGATGAGCTCTAGAAAGATAAAAAATAGTTGCTCCTTCTTCTGTTTGGAATATTTTATCAATTTGCTGGATGGGAAGTAATTAGTTGTTTAGTATTTTTCTTCTATGACTTTAAGGAAAAATAACAAATGTATGATTTTCCATTTGTAGAAGATTGACAGCTTTACAAATCTGAAAAGAGAGATTGCTTCCATGCATGTCACTGTTCCTCTGGCCATGTTCTGTCTGGATGCTTTACAGCTGAATGAGGAACTCTGCAATCGGACCCAAAATCTTAAGGATAGATTGATTGAATTTGAAGTCACAGTAAACAGGGAGTTAAATAAAAGGTACGTGTTGTGAGCATGCACGATTCTTGCTGTCTGTGTGGACTGATGCTGTAAATCTGTGAGTGAGATAAATTTCTACACTTGCTGGGTTTCTAGAGCTCACTAGATGTGCAAGGCCACCAAAGTGGGTGTTTAACAGGAACAGAAATACTTGTAAATAAATATCTAACTTAGTCTGTGGAGGCTGTATGTAGATATTAGACTGGAAAAACGCCCTTGTTCTTTCCTCCTTTACTGACCTAGGATTTGGGTTGAGGTGCTTGCTTCCCCTGCTGGTGTCTAGCTAAAGCTACATGGAGAATGGACTATGCAGCTGCATTTGTCTTGTCCCTGACATTTTTTTCCCTTTTTTTTCTTTTCTTTTTTTTCTTCTATTTTCTTGGGAAGGAAATTCTATAGGAAGGAAACATTCATATGCTGTTACTTGTAATTTGAAACCAACTTGCTAATCATTCTAGTATATATAAATTCTCATGAAAATATGTAAATATATAAGCATGTATATTATTATAGATACATAAACATATATAAAATACATATAACAACATAACTGATTGTACAGAGTAAAATAGCATCCTTTATAAATGTGTATCTGAATAGTTAATTTATGAATAAGTTTAATATTCTTCTTTAAAAGACAAATTTCATTAACAAGACCTTGCATCTCTCTTCACTTATGATCCAAGTGATGTGTTTGTTTTCTTTTTGTTGTAGAATTTGTGGTGAATATAACTTGATTGCAGGGAGAATGAATGAGCTTCCCATGAATACTGTAGAGCTAGTAGAGTACGATGCGTACTTAAAGAAATCCAGTGAAGTTACTGTTGTCAAACTGAGATGTGAGGTAGCTGAAACAGCACGCAGAATGGAATTCCTCATGGATTATGCTTTTCTTTCTGGTATGTCTCAATTACAGAATATAAAAATCTCCATATGAAAATATTTATATATAGGTATTAGTCTCTGCATGCATAAATGTTGCATCTTCTAGAATGCTAATGGAAAGCTCCAAACCAGGCAGAAACAAAGTTTAAAGAATTTAGTAAAAGCAGAAATGTACCAATGCAGGAAGGAATGGTTAGAAATAGCATACAGCACAGACAGATTTTTTTTTTTCTGTGGTTTAGAGAATGTCTTAGATATTGTCAGATTGATGTAATGTTATCTGTCCCAATGGTGTTACACCTTTACGTTATTCAACAATAAGTCTTGAGTGAAATACCATTAAAAAAGCTATGTCTTGAAGACTCTAGGACAGCTTTTGGAAATTACTAAAGTGAGAACTTTCATCTCTACAGTTGAGTATTTGATCAGTGGAGGCATTTTGTTGTTTTGCTACCATGGTTTGTTCATGGTTGATACAAAGGTTATTTGCCAAGATGCAAGAAGCATCTGTAGACGTTGTGTTTAGTTTGCACTTCTGATATTATTTGCCATACATAAAACCAAAAAGCAGTTATTTATATGCATGCTTACCCATTTTAGTGGCAGGGTTATCCTTTCTTCTTAAGGAGAATACAGTCTCAGATCAGAAACAACTAGGATATGCCATGTTTATTACAATTTATTTATGATAAAAATTAGTATGTGTATGGAAGCCAGAGCATTTTCTATTATATTCTGGACTGGAGTGTTTGCATGTGCAGTATTTCATAATTGTATGTTCTTTGTAACTGAGTTTATAGGCACATGTCCTGCAGTTAGTTATAATGAACTAAGTGCAATGAACAGACAACTATGATGATAGAGATATCTGCTCAATATAGTTATTATTCCCTAGCTTTTGTGAATAACTCAGCATTTACACATTGTGCACTAAAAACAGTCTAAACTTTACTTTCATCCACCTTAGGTAGGTATATTATACATATTTAGTTAGGAATGATCTGTCTCTGTGTGTAGTTGAACGGAATTAATATTCTTTCTGATTTTCTCTGCCTAGCTAGGGTCTTATTCAGAGAATTTCACGTTATTTACTTGATTTTAGATTTTTACTATCAATCTAACTTGCTTTCGGGAACAGTTCTCTTTTCAGTGAAGATAATTCAGCTAGCAGCTTAAAATTTGTAGATTCTTAGACAGCTTATTGCTAAATGCAGTTGTAGCTATTTTCCTTACTCTTCACAATGGTCATTATATTGGATCATTGGTAAAAAGGTAATTTTTAAAAGGTAATTTCTGAAAGATGTTTTTTGTTTCAGATGATGACATATACCTGAATAGCACAATTTTCCGTTGGCCTAGTCAGATTGAGATAATCTTTGATAACAGCAGATATGAGTTGGCTAACAAGAGGAAGCGTATAGAGAAGGCTTTGCTTGAAAGGTATGGTGTTAACACATTTTCTTTCACTGGGTATTTTTTAAAGAAAATAAAAGTTTCATTGTCAGTAAAAGGGAAATAATGTCAAAAAAAGGCAAACTTGGAAGGCAGCTGAGAAAGTAAGAAATAAACCTTTTTATAGTATTACGGAAATTTCAGGAAAATACTGCTGTTAAGGGGGGATTAGAATATTCCTACACTTAAATAGGTCTGAAAGGAGGAATTAAGGATGTTGCTGGAATAGTCATAATTTTTATCTTCGTATGTTGCTTTGTACAGCATTGCAAATAATTTTGCTAGATTATTTTCACTCTTCCTTTATTTCCTCCAGGTAGTAAAGATAGCAAATACAAGTAAATCGATTAGTAGTTTTGAAAATTATCATTGAAATCTAATCCTATGAACTGCATAGTATTGATATAATTGATCAGTGAGTTTTCACTGGCATCTGTATTTACTTTAGTATTGAGAACAGATTTCATTTGACAGTGCCTGTTACAATTAATAAAATATTTGAAACCTGAAGAGGAAAGAAACAGAACATCATATTACCTTAGCTATCTTTACCTTAGGTGTTCTCAGTTTGAGGAAGCTCTTGAAAGTTATAATAGAGAAGTAGAAAGCTTCAAAAAGCGGGGTATGATGACCACAGAAGAAATGAAGAACAACACTGAGAAATTTAAAGAGTTAAATAAGAATCTAAATAATGCACTAACAGAATATGAGGTTAGTATTTATTAGTCAAGTATGGAATGGGTTGCAATGTGCTGGATGAGCTGAAGTTTGGTTCCTGCCTTTGTTGTTTTCAGGGTTTGGGCCATATGTTATCAAGATGGCTTTAAAATTTCCAAATTCAAAACCATGTGGCAGATATCTTCTTGTCCCTACATGCTGAGTTGTCCCTACTGCTGAGTTGAAGAGGAAGTTTCCTGGGGGAAAAAAGTTTAGTTTTAAGTTGAAATACTGAATTTCAGTGTTTCCAAGCAGTAAGTAATAGGAGGATGCTATTCATGGAAAACAGATTTTTTTTCTGTCAGTGATGGCAGGAACAGAATGCTAGAGGAGTGGCATTTTCCCTGAACCATCCTTTGTGCTGCTGTAGCTATGTTTTCAGTCCCCCTACTTGTCCTCCAATTAAAACCAAATGTGTTTTGACTGTATGTATCATTTCCAGAAGTTGCCTATAGGTATTAAATATATTAGATCACAGAAAGGGATGTTTCAAATCCTAGATGATCAAGATTCCTTAATTCTAGTCAGGGCTCTCCATCTGGTGTACTGTGTGTTTCTAGGCTGAATAGTTTGCCTTAGCTGTGCCTCTGCTGGGAAAAGAGAACAGGTACCTTTGAGAGATCTCACAGGCATTGTGAGGTTTAATTAATCTTGTAAATCATAGTGAGACAATGAGCTTTCAGCATATATGGAGCCTTAAGGATCAAGATTTTAATTAAGTCCTGCTCAAAAGAGAAAATTGAGCCAATTAAATGAGTTCAGAATTTAGAAAAATTGCTAGTCCTACATAACAACACTAAAACTGATTTAAAGGCATCCAGTATATTTAATTAGTGTGAGTTAGGAGCCCTGATATATTGCTATAGGAAGATCAGAATAAGTAATTGAGTTTCTTAATACATGATCACAATGAGGGCTGTATCCATACAAATTACATGACAATGAGCTTAGAGGATACATGAAGTTAAAAATTATCTTGGAATGTGGATCCTTACATTTCTGTGCCTGCATCACACACTGAATGATTAAAAGTTTTCTGTAAGGTCTGTTTGCACTGTAAAAGCACAGCCTGAAACAGTCTGAATTCAGTGTTTTCATTTCAGACAGCCTTTCTCTGTGCTTACCTCCCTACCTGTAACATGAAGAAGGGAGTACTTTTTTTTAATCTAAATCTTTGCACATTGATTTATACTGTAAAGTCTTTTGGACAAAAAACCATATCTTACCATGAATAAGCACAGCACAGCAATCAGTATATGTTTTGGTTGGAGCTCCCAGATGTTTCTGTAATAGGAAAAAAAACAATCACAAGTAAAACCAATTCCTGTAAGCCTATATGACTGAGGAGCTTACATCCAGATTTCAAAGTGAGTTGGTAACTTATGAGCCTTGGTTTCATTGAATACCACGGTACATTATCTTTTTCTAAAATATATGCAGATTTTTTAATTATTTGAGTAGTGAAAGATACCAACAAATAACTAGGTGGGGAGGGGGGGTGATTCAAGAGCATAGTTACCTTATTTACCTAAAATTCACAGGCACAAATCTACAAATCTGCCTGCTTTATGACATGTAAAAAAAAATATATTCAATATTTCCTATTTAAAAGTTTAAAAAACAGTAGGAATTTTTGATGGAAATAAGATTATTGTTATTTTTCCTCTCTTAAAGGCTATTAATAAAGAAGAGGAGTTACTTCAGTTGACCAAGAGTCAGTTTCCTCTACTGCAAACTGTAATTGCAAACAAACAACCCTTTGAGCAGCTTTGGACAACAGCATATAGTTTCCGTACCAAATCTGAGGAGTGGATGAATGGTGAGGCTTTGGTGTTCATTGATGAAATGTGTAATTTTCTGTTAGTTAAGTAGAAGCTGAAAGGTTCATTAGTTGTGAGAAAATAATTTTCAATAAATAAATGCTGTTAAGCAGTGTGAAACGGTGACTTGGATTTTGTTACAAAAAATTATTTTAATGCATGATTGATTTCCAGTTAAAGGAGAATGATTATAAATACCAGTAAATAAACCACCATGGAAATCTTCTTGGGCTGATGTGCCTGCTGTGCATTTTTATACTGTTGTATTCAGGATCAATCCAGATGTTGAATGCTGAAGAAATTACTGAAGAAGTTGGAAATATGTGGAGCACTATGTACAAGCTCACTAAGAGTTTTCCAGATCTGCCTCAGCCTAGACGCTTAGCAGAAACTATGAAATTTAAACTTGATAAATTTAAACTGCATCTTCCTGTCCTGTCAGTTGCCTGCAATCGTGGAATGAGGGAGAGACACTGGGAGCAGGTACTTTAAACTCTGCTGTAACCATGGAAGTATTCTGCCACAGAAACTGACAGTTCAATGTACTATTCCATATATTCCATTCTGTGAAATACAGTAATACTTCTGTATTTCACAATAGGAAGATCCTTTATCCTGTCACATGATAGATCCAGTTTTGAAATCTGTAATGCTACAGGCAGGGTCTTCATTGCTTAATAATTTATGGTGGAAAAGCAAATTAGGGAGGTGTATTAATACTTCCTTAGCATTTATTTCCTGTCGTTTGAGAAGTCTGCTAGAAGCATGCATCCTGATAATAAAGTTTATTTTTTACTTTATTTTCAGATTAGTGAAATTGTAGGATGTGAGATCAAACCTGATGAAACTACTACTCTTAAAAACATACTGGATTTTGGACTCTCAAAATATATTGATAAGTAAGAAGCTGACTTTTAGAATTTAGAGTTCTCACTTTTTAGACAGTCACTATATTTCATATGTCAGATACCAAATATTAGTTTGTTTGGGGTTCTTCGTGTGCTGTAAGTACATGCTGTAAACTCAACTCTATTTTTATCAAGCTATGGATAGAACTATCAGTTGTTGTGTAGCACAGAGGTACCAAAACCCAGAGTCTTATTCCTAAAGCACTTATTTTGCACATTCAGAAATTTCTGTCTGTATTTATCTTCAACGTAATAGTAATATATCTGACTTGCTGAGCCTAAAAGTGTAAAAATGTTCCTTTAAATAAGAGTCTATGATATTACTAACAAATTCATATGAAAGGTAATCTGATACGCAACTCTCTCTACAACTGCTTCTTTTGCCTCTTCAGCTGTGTTGCAAAACATTTCAAAGATGTGTTTTATTTCAATTTAGGCTGGAACCTATTGGAGCAGCTGCAAGTAAGGAATATTCCTTAGCGAAAGCAATAGACAAAATGAAACAAGAATGGGCTAACGTGCAGTTCAGTCTGACAAAGTACAGGGATACTGTGAGTAAACACCAAATCTATATGTATATATTGTGGAAAAGAATTACTTTGATTCTGAATGCCAATTGAGAAATAATAGAGGGAGTATTAGAGGCTGATTCATTGTGGTATGATGGAAAGTGGCATCATATCCCAGAGCCTGGGCAAATACATATATTGCTATATATCGCCTTATATTTGGACCTAAGCATCTGGATAACTTGTGATCTCAACATATTCATCCTAACAAATCTGTAAGCCTGCGAGCTTCTTCAGTGTTGTAAGGGAAGCTGGACCAGTAATGAAATTTTAACTTGCCCAGAAGAAACAGGAACCACAGTGCAGAAGAATGAGTCAGAAGTCACCAGCATCCCTGGTTAGCTTCCCATTCACAAAACAACTTATCTCTTGACCTTTGACACAGAGATTTATAGCATGTATATTTCATATCTTCAAACGTGTTGCAAGCTTTCTCAATGCCTTGCTACTTTCTGAGATTCAGACATCATAGAGAAGGGGGAAACAGGAAGCTGAATGAGTGTGAGGTTGAAGAGCGGTGAAATAAAGCAACTATTTGCCTTGTCAAAATGTGATGTATTTACAGGACACCAACATCCTGTCAGCAGTTGATGACGTCCAGTTTTTGCTGTATGATCACATTGTTAAAGTTCAGACAATGTGTGGCTCTCCCTTCATCAAACCAATAGAAGCTGAATGCCGGGTAAGGAAAAGCTGGTTTGAGCTTGCAAGTCTCATAATATGCTTTCCTGAAGTGCTTTATTTTGGCATGATAAGAAGTTACATAGTTTTAAGCTGTTTCTAAGAACACACATTCATATTTTTCTTCAAGAGCTTTGAATTTTAATGGTTTCCTGACAAAGGTATGTAAAGCTTGCTTTACAGCTACAGAAATTTGCTAATCTAGGCGTTATACGCATCAGGTTTTTGTTGAGTGTCTGGGGAATGGGTCAGTTGATTTAAACAAATCCTGCTGTGTTGTGTAAAAAGGCATAGGTCTGTCAGTTATAATAGATAATTTATTTCTAATCCCCTGGTATTGATCCATTGAAGTTTCAAAGTCTTTTTAGCTGTTCTACTATTTTGTAAACATGTGGTCTTCGTTAAAGATAATGAATTTCTAATAGGAAGGCTGTGCAGAAAGCAGATGTCTTTCCCATCTATATTTAATACCACTTTTTCTGGCCTAAAGGTGGTGATTTGTAAGCAATGCTAAGACCTAAATTCTATTATTTCCTGTGGATTTTAGCCAAATTGTGGGTAAAGCTGAGTTCTGTTTTCCAGTAGAGCTGGTGAAATGAAAGGGAATGGTTAATACAGAGTTACTTCAAGAGTCTTCATGTACCTCTTGCAGAATAATGAACAATACAGGCTGACTCTGTTTTCTTCCTGCAGTATATTCCCTTGCAGATCTCTTACACTGTAGACTGTCAAAGTCAGAAAAGCAATGCTGTCTGAAATTTTTATTCAGAAAGAATCTTTCTCTATTTTTAAAACAGATTTGTTCTGCTAGAGTTGCATGAAATAGCTTTTTTAGGGGTCCAGAGATTGAACCAACTCTTTGTAGGGCCTGCAAGCTGATGTTTATTCAGTTTGCTGAATACCTTAAAAAGCTTTTATCCTTTCATTGCTGATAAGATAGAAAGCACACAAGTAGAATTAAAAGAAGAGATTCTGGATTGGCATGCTGCTTATCTCTGTACTTCTTAAGCAGTTCTCTCACGAATTACTGTAAAAAGTGCTAGCAAAAGAATTGATCTGTTGTTTGTAAGAAATATTCAGATGTTTATTAGTGTTTGGGGGTCCTTAATAAAATTTCTCCCTCCTTTAAAATCGTTTTTTTTTTCATTTGTTTGTTTCCTTTGAAGCCAAGCAACTCATGCTTTTTGATTCCTCAGTGTATTTCTTGATAGAATTTTGCTTAAATATTTAATGTTTTCATTACAGGCTTGGGAAGCTAAACTGTGTTTAATACAAGATATTGTAGATAGCTGGTTAAATTGTCAGGCAACATGGTTGTATTTGGAACCAATTTTTAGTTCAGAAGACATTATAGCTCAAATGCCTGAAGAGGGCAGAAAGTTTCAGATTGTGGATTCGTATTGGAAGGACATTATGGCACAAGTGGTAAGTTCTTGCCTTTAATCAAGCATGTATTTTTATGCACATCTGGTAACATGATTATTACTATCATGAAGATATACAGGCTTTTCTGGAGTTAGATACTCATATTTAAGTCACAAGAAGGTATAATACGGCGTGGAAAACCCTTACTAAAGCCCACCAATATCTAATCTTGCAGTAAAAGTGGTTGACTGTATCATTATTGCTTCAAGCATTCCTCTTTGGATACAGTTAGATTTTGCATTTGACTTTTAAGCTAAATAAAATGTATATTTTGCTTAAATTATTACTGCAATAAATGGGTTTGTTTTGCATATTATTTTTCTCTAATATGTGGTGACGTGGTTATTTGAATCTTAGGTGAATGTGTACTGTGATGGCAGTGTGTCAGGATAAGATAATGGGGATTGCAAGTGCAATTGGCTATCCTGTTAAGTTCCCTAACTGAGAAGTTGGGTAAGAGGACACTACTTGGTAGTGTGAGCTATTTGTCAAAAAAACATTTGGAGTGTGTAACTGTGTGATAAAGGTATTGAAATAATAGAACTAAATAGAAGTTGAGACCTGTCTAACAGCTCAGACTCCATCAATGATGAAGCCCATTCAGAAATAGGTGTATTCTTTCAAGTTAAGAGGAATGTTATCAGAAATTAAAGATGTGACCAAGATGGCAAAACCAGAGAATAATTGTCATAGAATCATAGAATAGGTAGGGTTGGAAAGAACCTTAAGATCATCAAGTTTCAACCCCCCTGCCATGGGCAGGGACACCTCCCACTAAACCATGCCACCCAAGGCTCTGTCCAGCCTGGCCTTTTAACGCTGCCAGGGATGGAGCATTCACAGCTTCCCTGGGCAACCCATTCCAGTGCCTCACCACCCTTACAGTAAAGAACTTCTTCCTTTTATCCACCCTAAACTTCCCCTGTTTAAGTTTGAACCCATCACCCCTTGTCCTATCACTACAGTCCCTAGTGAAGAGTCCCTCTTCAGCATCCTTTTAGGCCCCCTTCAGGTACTGGAAGGCTGCTATGAGGTCTCCACACAGCCTTCTCTTCTCCAGGCTGAACAGCCCCCAGTTCCTCAGCCTGTCTTCATACGGGAGGTGCTCCAGTCCCCTTATCATCCTTGTGGCCGTCCTCTGGACTTGTTCCAGCAGTTCCATGTTCTTTTTATGTTGAGGACACCAGAACTGCACACAATACTCCAAGTGAGGTCTCACAAGAGCAGAGTAGAGGGGCAGGATCACCTCCTTCGACCTGCTGGTCACGCTCCTTTTGATGCAGCCCAGGATACGGTTGGCTTTCTGGGCTGCGAGCACACACTGCTGGCTCATGTTCATTTTCTCATCAACCAACACCCCCAAGTCCTTCTCTGCAGGGCTGCTCTGAATCTCTTCTTTGCCCAGTCTGTAGCTGTGCCTGGGATTGCTCTGAGGCAGGTGTCATGTACCGTGGCTCTGTTTAACAGAACTTATTTGTGAACGGAGAAAAATATAACCAGCTCAATAAACAAGAGCAAGTAACAAAGATTTTAAGTCCTGTGGATATTTCATTGTTGCATTATTGTCTGTAAGGTTCAAATTGGTAAAAATGACAGTCTGCAAAGCAAAACTGTCAAATAATGCATACATATTTAATAACGTGGAGGCACACTACAAAGAAGAGTATATAGCTTTTTAGCCTCCTGCAACATATGTGATTGATGATAATAATTTTAATGTACAAACCTACTGCAAGCAATTTCTACTGTGTATTTGTTTTTACAAAGGTGAAGAGCACAAAGGTACTTGTAGCAACTGAACAACCGATGATGTTAGAGAGACTTCAGGAAGCAAATGCTCTCTTAGAAGATATTCAAAAGGGGTTGAATACTTACTTGGAGAAGAAAAGATTATTTTTCCCAAGGTAAATTAATTAAACAGGCCTAAGTTAGAGAGAAAAAGTCGAAAGCTCTTTCAAACCATCTCTGTTGAACTGAAAAGTCTCATTGTATAAATATGTGGGGGACAGTCCCATGCAACAAAAAATGAAAACCTGTTCTTTTCTTCAGACTTAATTAGTTTGCCTCAGCTCCAGCTGAATTTGCAATGCAATAGACAAATACGCAGAGGTGGGGAGGCAAAATCTCTCTAGCACAGCATAAACTTATGATTAGAAAGACATTATCTCTTACAGGGCATTTTTGAAGGAACTTGCTACCTTCCCATGGCTGATTAGCAATTATTTCTCTGCCCTGCCCTCCTTAGTTGTGCAGAGGTGTGTGATGTGTAGGAATTATATATGATTATGAGGAATAGAATTCTATGTTTTTACAAGGTACTTACTAGCTGCATAGATATATATGTTTTTTCCTTTATGAGTTTGAGAACCCCTCTTTCTTCCTCTGCATAAAATGATGGTTATATTGAAATTGCTTAAGACAAAGGTTTGAGATAATAATTTCCTCTCTGTTATACTAGTGTCTAAAGCAACATAAACCCAGTTCCGCCTATCTTGCATTAATTAATGATGTTTGATTACTTGAAAGTGCATGATCATTAATTGTACTTTTCTAACAGGTTCTTTTTCCTGTCTAATGATGAGCTGCTTGAAATACTGTCTGAAACAAAGGATCCTCTTCGAGTGCAACCACATTTAAAGAAGTGTTTTGAAGGAATTGCTAAACTGGAATTCATAGACAAGCTGGAGATCGTAGGCATGATCAGTTCAGAGAAAGAAATTGTTCCTTTCATAGATAAAATCTATCCAGAGAATGCAAAAGTAATTTAAAAAATACATGCATCTTTTACTATATGATATTAAATAAACACTTTCCCTAAAGTATGTGTTTTTGGCAAATGAAGTTTTAAAGACTTAAGATCAGATCATGAAAGGTGTTTAGAAAGTGAGAGTGCAGACTGGTATTGTAGAACAAAAAGGATTTCCTGGAAAAAGGAGAAGACATACCAAGTTTGTGGTAAATTCCTGTAGGCACTTTTCTGCAGCCTTATACACCTACTGCTTTTAAGATGTAGATAGATAGATAAAGATGTATATGCACACATATATATAATCCAAGCTCTCTATATACATATGTATCTAACATTGCACAGCATAGCTGAAACAGAAAAATGAGGGAAATGATGGCTGGCAGTGAAGAATCGGAGCACTAGTTAAAAAGGATCTGAGTAGAAATAGTAGCATTGTAAGTTTTGAAAAGTATCTTAGTTCCATCTTTTTCTGCTGTTCTCAATGTGGAGGTATGGAGCTGAATTGCTGTATGGTAACCAAAAAGAGAAGAAAAGTGGGGCATATTGTGAGTTAACAGATAGATACCCTTTTTCTCTTAATCCTCCAGGAGTAAAACCTGGAGGAAAAATGGCCTGGGTTAAAATGACCAAGCTTGAGTGACCATACAATCTGTAATCTGCATTTTTGTCTGTGCTTATATGAAACATATCCAGTTATTTCTTGAAATGAATTGTCTTTAGTTAACTTGGTATGCCTGCCTTCAGACAGTGTTAAACTGCAGTACTGCCTTGCCGAATTTGGGAATTTTCAATCTCTTTTTCTCCTATATACCACACCCAGATCAGTAGAAAGCATATTTAAGCATATTTCAAAAAACTTGTCTTTCAAGAGGAATATAATCAGGAAATGTGTATTGACTCTTAACTGGTTTTCTTTTTTTTGAAGGGCATGGTAGAAAAATGGCTTTTGCAAGTAGAGGAAATGATGCTGGCCAGTGTAAGACAAGTTATTGAAAATGGCATAGGAGGATATATAGAGGTAATTGTTCCTGAATTATAGAATAAAATAGATCTCACAAACAACTGTATCTGAACAGGTTGCTGAAATTCTTAGCCAGGGAAACTTATTTGAAGCTAAGCAGAAATCAGCTGTTCTTTTTCAGGAGTACCAGTGTGATGTTTTAACTCTGAACTTCTTGAATAAAAGGTATTAAAGCTTTCCATGTTGATTCTCATCTATTTACAGCATGAGACATTTTGACAAGTGATTGTTATCAGTGCTTATAGTCTAGTGTGTTTATACAACTTCCTGTGTCTGGCATGGGTCTTTTTGTTTAAGGTTCCTCGAAAAACATGGGTACTTCAGTGGCCTGGACAGGTGGTTATTTGTGTTTCATCCATTTTCTGGACAGAAGAAGTGTCTGAGGCTATAACAAAAGGAACTTTACCAGTAAGATTTTCTTCTACCTTTATATTTCTAAGCACTAAAATCTGATTAATTAATAAAAACGCCTTCTGGGAAAAAAGATCCTCACTCACACTGTATTGCAATTTACTCATATAGTCTGCTTAGTTTTGTGTTTCATTTTTTCTTGTGTCTTAGTGGGGGCTTGTTCTCATTTACTTTGATGTGTATCAGAAGTCCCACTAAAGGAAATAGTATTACTTTATTTACAAGTAATACTGATGTAGATTAAAGTACCAAACAAAAAGGGATAGACTGTTGTTAAACACTATGTATTTGGATTTCTAACTTCTGTCTTCACATGTGAAGCTTCATGGAAACATGCAGGCAGAGATTTCTCCTGACAGAATGGCCCAGTTATTTGCCTGGTTATTGCTAGGTGCTCCTGGTGGTAAAGGTGCAGCAGCCAAGTCTCTTAAGTGTTTGTAGTGCCTCTGTTGTCACAGTGGTTTTAAGTATCACTTCATTGAGGCTAATCAAATGCATGCTCAAGTAATAGAAATAATTTCTGATTAATTCGGTAGGCTTATGTCTGATCCTTATGGAGCTAGGTGGATGAAGATTTATTTGGGAATTAATTCTGTCAACAGAATGTTTAGGTTTCTTTTTAAATGTGGGAATAGAAAAATGTTAATAAACTTTACATCAAATTTTAATATGTAACATTTTAATCTTAGCTCTTTGTTTCTGGATCCTTACTGATTATCTTAGGTTTAACTTCCCTTTGTTATTTAATACCAGTCGAAGATCTTATTCCACATACCCAGTCAGAACTGAAAATATGTAATTACTTTCAAAGAAAATGTCCTGAACAATCCGTAGCTTAAGAAAAATGAGAAAGAATCACAGAACAGTGAATCACAGGATATGAGGGATCTGTTGACATCATGTAGTCCAACCCTTGTTTAAGGCAGGGCAGACTAAACCCAGTTGCTAATGGACTTGCTCTCATATCCCCAAACCTGTCTTCTATGGGAGATGTGAAAACTGGAAGATCACTCCTGATGTGGTGTCAGCAATGCTGACTAGAGGGAAGGGATCATCACCTCCTTTGACCTGCTGGTAGTGTTGTTCCTAATGCAGCCAAGGATGCTGTTGCTTTTCTTAACCTCTAGGGCACACCGATGGCTTACGTTCACCTTGGTGTCCACCAGCATCCAGGTCCCGTTCTGTATTGCTGCTTTCCAGCTACTTGGCCACCAGCATGTACTGGCACATGAGGTTATTCCTTCCCAGAGAGAGGACTTTTCCCATTGTTGGACTTCGTGAGCTTCCTGTCTGCCTGTTTCTCCAGGAGCTTAGGAACTGCTAGCTACAACATTACCTTAATGCCTGTGTTCTGTTTCTGTGACAGGATTTCTTGGAGAAGAGCAATCAACAAATCGGGGACATTGTTGAGTTAGTGAGAGGACAGCTGTCCAGTGGAGCCCGGTTGACACTTGAAGCGCTGACTGTTATTGATGTGCATGGTAAATGTGCAGTTGCTGGTCCTTCTGTTACATCTGGGCAGTGCCGCTATCGTTAGTTGGGTGAACTATTTGAAAGAGGCAGCTAAAATGCTTTCTCTAACTTGAAACAACTTTTACACTGTTCTTACACAGTGTCTTTGGGCAAATGCAGATTGGTATGTCCTGCACAACTATCTGCTTAGAACAGGTACTGGAATCTAGGACAAATTAAGCTGATTCTCTGCACTAAACGGATGCAGATTCTTCTTAACATGAAAGCCAGCCTACTACTTTAAATGTTAATTTACTCTTACATAGCTGTAAGTAAATGTTAGTTTACTTATATGTTGTTTTAAGTAAACTAACATAGTTGAAGTGTCTATAGTTTTTGAAATAATGTCTCTTACTCTGCAGCTCGTGATGTGGTTGCAAAATTGGTTGAAGACAGAATCACAGATCTGAATGACTTCCAGTGGATTTCCCAGCTGAGATACTACTGGGAAGAGAAGGATGTAATAGTGCGAATGATTACAACAGAAGCCAGATATGGTTATGAGTATCTGGGCAATTGTCAACGTCTGGTTATAACCCCCCTAACAGATCGATGTTATAGGTAAAGTCATGTTGTCTGTGAATAATGTTTTCATTTTGGGGGCTGATCTGTATTTACTTTCATTTGTTATAGTTAACAATTGTAGGCACCCCAGCAGCTAAGATTTTCCTGTAGGTTTTGGAGGCAAAACTTACGTATCTTCTTTGCCCAAATATGGTAAAATATTTACAATGTATAGGTTTTTACCCCATGTCATTGTTTAAAGAGTTGAGAGTCTGTTGTGTCCAAGAATGTGCTTCTGAGAAGTGTTGTCAGATCATGATACTGGAACTGTAAAGAATTCTACAGTAGCACTGGTCAATTATTTTGTTTGAAGTAAGACATACAGGTAGGGTATGCCTGCCTGTAAAAGAAATGAGGTAATTAGAGAGCCCTTCAAAGATGTGTGAATGCGGTTAGCTTCCTATTCTCCACTTGCTTGTGAGAGGTTGAAATGTAAATGCTTCATCTTCCAAGGTTGAAGTATTTGAGGGCATTTGGTATTTCACTTCTGGTGAGCCCTGGAGACACAGATAATTTTAGGTCTGAAGTTTAAAGAACTTGCTTTATAATATAACCAGGTAAATATATGCTGCAGATGGAAAGATCTTACTGGAGCTCTGAGCTGTGAACTCACCATTGTGTACAAGGCACTTGTAGTAAAGTGCCAGTGTTAGTGCCTATGCTGGCAAATGCTTGGTCTTTTGGCATTCACAGTGGTGCTGAAGAGCCACATGGCTGGTGCATTAGCTGTAAACTGGGATTCTTGTCATTAGGATTAGCTCAATCTAAACTAGGACTGTGCAGTTAGTTGTGCCAGATGTAGTTTCAGTGCAAGTAATGAGCAAGTAGACTCCATTGAACACAATTTAACAGCTGCTTTTGCTGGCAAAGCCTTTGAATGAGGCTTTTGTAAAATAATCACTCCAGTGTTAATAGGGATCTTATTTTAGTATGAAAATGACTTGGAGAGCCCAGTGATTCCCAGGTTTCTGAAGCAACCTTTAGGCTTTCTCTGCCATTTCTAGAGATTGATTTCATTTATAAAGCCAGCTTCAAGTTCTTGTCTTGAGGAGTGCTGCTTGATGAAAATGTGTGGTTTTGAGAACTCTGCCTTTTTGCTTATGGCACTGTGTGTTTGCTTGTGTAATTGAAGTTTATCCTCAATTGAGGTGGATGCAAGTAATACAAAACCTTGACATTCCTTGTAGGCCAAGTGGGTAAATGTGAGCTTCCACAATTGGGAATCAGTTACAAGACAATACTGATTTTTTAGGGCAAGCTGCAAAGTCAGTAGGGAGCAAGTAAATAATTTCCAGGGGAAGCTGTATAGGAAAATACTTATCCATCGCTTCAGAAACAGTCTATCATTAAAGATTACTATTTCTAATGCCTGTGTTCTTGTTTATGTAGGACATTAATGGGTGCCTTGAAATTAAGTCTTGGTGGGGCCCCAGAAGGACCTGCTGGGACTGGCAAAACAGAAACAACAAAAGATCTAGCAAAAGCACTAGCTAAACAGGTACAAAAATATGAACTTGTGTTGTTTATGTTTGGATATGTAGGAATTTCTCAAAATGCCATCCTTAAGCAAGTACTGCTTGTTCTGTACCTGTTAGTTTATGGTCCAACTCAATGAGCTTTTAAGTTTGTTTCCAACCTAAATGATTCCATGATTTTTTTCATTATTTGCAGAAATAGTTGGTAAGAAGCACATATTTAGGACCGTTTCTATATAGCATCCTAGTGGTGTAATCCAAAATTATCAGTAATAATCCCTTCCCATTTTAGATGCTAAGAATTTTATAGTGGACTTTGTGTTAATACTGAGAGCCATTTTCTGTGTATTTTTTTTTTGTTGTAGTGTGTGGTCTTCAACTGCTCTGATGGTCTCGATTATAAGGCAATGGGCAAGTTCTTCAAGGGGCTGGCACAGTCTGGTGCATGGGCCTGCTTTGATGAGTTCAATAGAATTGAGGTAATGTTTTAACACAGACAAATAAAATTATAAAGCTTTAAGACACAAGAAGTTTCAGGTTTAGGTATGACAGCATTATTGCTAATTTTCTACCTTTTAGTTGTGGTGTAGCCACTTTGTTTCAATAATCACTGACACAGAAATAGGTGCACAGCTGCCTGCTATAGGAGCACATGCCTACCTGTGCTTTCTTACTGAAGTCTTGTGTTCTGGGTTATTTTAGGTAAAAAAAAAAATGTTTGTGTGCAATTACCTCTTTTGTATGTGACACTCATTTGCAGGGAATGAACTGTCCTTCTGTTCTTGAGAAACCAAACCACGGTTGTGGGGATGTATTTCTCTGTGTTCAGCACAGACAGGCAAATCCAGTGGAGGGATTCCTGTGATCACTGAGTGACCTGGTTAACTAGCTGTGTAACCAGACACAGCTAATCCCCTCATTGATCTTACTCTGGGTTTTTTTGGGGGGTTTTGTGGGGGGGGTGTTTTTTTGGGTTTGATTTTTTCTTTGAATATGTTTTACTGTTATTCTGATGGAGTTAGGTTTAAGTAAATACTAGTATAGGTGAAAATTCCATGAAGATCTAGTTTGTATGTTTTAGTATCAGTAACACCTTAATTTCTCCGTTTGTCTGCTGTAACTTGTTTTTTAATGAATTCAGGTATTGGCATTCTCATTTTCCAATATTCTGTTACCTCGATACTTTAAAGCACTGAGGATCTGCACTAGGTTGCCTTACCCACTCTTTACATTTACCCTTACTTTTGGGCACTGAGTCAGTCTTTCTGCAGTGGCTAAATTCTTTGTCATATGAGGTGAAAGGAAAGTGCTTTTGGAGGCCTCCAGAGGGAGTTCCTGTCCACCTAACTTAGATGTGTTCAGACACATGGTATTTCCGTGTGGGGTCTTTTAGAAGCCTCTGTTGATCTGTCTAAATTGGTAGATTAGGGACTGGTGGCACTAACTTTCAGAAAGTCACTTCAATAGGCAGCTCATATTAGGCTCAGTTAGAAGACACAGAGTTATTTTCACCTGAAGGAATGTAATTATAACCATCAATATATATAAACAAAAATATTGTCTCCAAGTGTCTTATGTTTTCACATCTCTTCTGTCTGTATTAGGTTGAAGTATTATCTGTAGTTGCCCAACAAATACTTAGCATCCAGCAAGCTATTATTCGCAAACTCAAAACATTCATCTTTGAAGGGACAGAGATCTCTCTTAATCCAACATGTGCTGTGTTTATCACGATGAATCCTGGGTATGCTGGACGGGCAGAGCTGCCTGATAATTTGAAGGTAAATCTGGAATCCTGATTTCTTGTAGAAATTATACAGAATTTGCGACTTCAGGTTTATTGTAATAGGAAAAAGGATACATCATTCAAAACGCACACTGATGTGCTGGTTTTAGATGGGATGGTTAATTATCTTCATAGTAGCTAGCATAGGGCTATGTTTTAGATTTGTGCTAGGAGCAGTCTTGGTAATTCAGGGATGTTTTCATTATTCCTGAACAGTGCTTACACAGAGTCAAAGCCTCTTCTGCTTCTCATACCACCCACCAATGAGCAGTCTGGGAGTGCATAAGCTAGGAGGGGACACATCTGAAACCAACACAACTGATAATCCATTCAAGTGCATTCTACTGTGCTTTTTGTTAAGCTTTAGTAAGTGTTTAGGATTGCACAAAATGCACAGGTGAAAGGTCTTAGTCTAATCATATTGATACCAGTTCCCAGCTTTAACTGTGCTTTCTCTAAGTAGAAATTTTCCTGTTTTAAAATGGCTTGGTGGTCCAAATCCCTATTTAAATGTATTAAAACTTTGCAAGTTGCTGAGACACTGCAGAGAAAACGGTATGGTTCCAGCTCTTTTCCTAGCTTTTCCACGATTTCTTGCATGACCTTTGACAAGATGTTAACCACACCATGTGCTAGTTTGTCTGTTATGAAAGTGAGATGAATGACACCTCCCTTTTCCTCTATTAGTAGTTCTTTAGGATAGTGACTTTCTAAACACATATTCCTGCAGTCCTTAGCAGAAACCTCTTGAACCTGTTACAACTGGAATAGGCTAGACTAGGGTAGCATAGGCTAGAATAGCATTCAATGCAATCTCATAGTTTTCAGATAATTCCTGAATTCTAGTTCACGAATTTACAGAGAGATACTATTAAAAAACAGGCACAAGTTATGACCATATTCCGTAGTCTAAGCTTATATCATACTTCTTTTTCTTACAGGCACTGTTCCGAACGGTTGCCATGATGGTTCCAGATTATGCTTTGATTGGAGAAATTTCACTTTATTCAATGGGATTTCTGGACTCTCGGAGGTAAGGCATGCTGCATTTTTCACCTCAGTTAAGTCTGATATACCTCATTCCTCTGTAAGGCATATAAGTGTGTTTGAGGCATATAATTCTGGAAGGCTGTCCCTGCTGTGTTTTTCCAGAAAGTATTTTTTTCATTTCCTGCTTGATCATCACTTCTCATTTACCATCTCAAGCTGATGGATATACACCTCTACATAGGATCATTTGGAAAATGTATCATAGTATCAACCAGAATTCCTGAATGGCACACACGTTGTCTGGCATGGCATAATCTACAGTTTTACTTCCTAGGTGTTTTGTGCCATCTTAACAGCTGATATGTCTGATAATCACTGCTATTACTTTGTGTATATAGGTACTTAAATTATTTTCTTTCCATGGTGAGATATTTTCACTCTACATGTGGTATTTTAATATCCACAGTCTTGCCCAGAAAATTGTTGCTACTTACCGTCTGTGCTCTGAGCAGCTGTCATCTCAGCATCACTATGATTATGGAATGCGTGCTGTTAAATCTGTCCTGACAGCAGCAGGAAACTTAAAATTGAAATACCCAAATGAAAATGAAAGCGTATTGTTACTTCGGGCTTTGATGGATGTTAACTTAGCCAAATTCTTGGCACAGGATGTACCATTGTTTCAGGTAAGCTCTCAGGCTGGTGTGTTTTAACCTTTGTGATGATGAGGTCCATTAAAAGAACCTACAGAAACAGGTCATTTTCTTAATTTAGAACAGTTTGATCTAGATGCTGCCATATTAGTATAGAGTTATTTCAGTCCACTGGTCTGGATGCACTCTCTGGTTCTGTTATTTTGAAAAACAAAGTTTCAATGGGGCTTTTTTAAGTTATTCTATAAAATTGTTTCGTAAGATATCTTGCTAGAAGTCACTTTGTGCTATTTCATTTGTGGAAACCATTATTTGAAGTTTGTGTTCTGGCTTTGTGCTGCAGAAGAGATGTAGACAACTAAATTAAGATCAATTAGAAATTTGAAGTCAGACTGAAAATGACGACACTTCTGTTTGCATACTGCTTTAACAGAAAATAAAGACTATGTTAAACTGCAAAGCAATCAGTTAGTAAAGGTCTAAAAGGTAGGGTACAAGCACACACAGAGTGATTGCTCTGAAGTTTCAGCACACAAACCCTTCTATTTCATCACTGAGATTCTTTCCACCACTTTCACATCCATTGCTGTAATACTACTTGGGGTAAATCTGCAGAAAGTTGAGCTTCCTTTAATAATACCAGTTTGTGTATGAAAAGTGCCGGCACTTATTTCTGTCTCATGCGTACAGAATACTTTCATGGGTACAGTTTGCTTACAATTTAGTTTTGTACAGCTGAGGACATTTCCACTTAAACTCCTGTTATCTTTATGAATAGTTTTATGTGTAGATTTTTGTGCTTTGGGAATTTTCACTTTTTGTAATCTGTGTTTAAATAGTGTTCTGTTCTGCCTTTCCTTAATAGGGCATCATATCTGACCTGTTTCCTGGAGTGGTTCTTCCTACACCAGACTATGACCTGTTCATCAAGGCAGTAACTGAAAATATAATAAAAATGAATCTTCAACCAGTTCCGTGGTTTATTGGAAAAATTATACAGGTCTATTTTCACATAATTCTGGGGAAGAAAAGTATGAGATCAGAAACACTCTTCATTGACTGTGTCATGAACAAAAAGCTAATAGTTTCCATAGTCAATTAATAGAATATTACAGACAGCTTATTTTAGTGAGTAAAGCATCATGGATTAAAAGCCTGCTTTGTTCATAGCAATCTTTTAATTCAGCCAGCCTGCAAAGAAGCTAACATGTGCAGCCACATTGTAGGTCTTACGGTTCAGGATTGAAAATTAAACTGAATCCGTTGCAGTGTAGTTTAGTGAACATACCTCTGGACTGGGAGTCAGGCTGTGTTTCCGCTTCTGCTCACAGTCTCCTTGAGAATTCTTGAAAGGGGTGATATTTATCACTCTTGGTTATGCTTTACTTTCAGCTCTGTTGTTTCCCATTTACTAGTGTTGGTGAAGTTTCAAAGAATGCTTAATGTTGTTGAGGGGGGAGAGGTTGCTGGGTTTTTTGTCGGTTTTTTCTGTGATTTGTGCAGCCCAGTGATAGTGTGATGGCTGGGGCAAAAGCCTCTGGCCTGGGGCAGGATTATGAAGGACCCCTCCAGCAGCAGTTCAGATTTCATGACTCTTGTTCAGACTTGTCTTATGCTGCTTTGTAAAGCATGCTTTATCTTTCATTTAAATATGGGTAGTATTAACTGATTAGCAGCTTAAGATAAACCAGAAAATATCAGCCTTAACCTGAGACTTAAAAAGTCTTCTTAGGAGTTCTTCTTACAGGTCTGTTTCTGCTTGAAGGTGTTCTTCTGTTTGAGGCTTTGACTTGAGTTCTGGGAAGATCTTATGGGGTGACTCTTGCAGTCCAAAGTCAGTCTCTGTGGAACCCACCGTATGACAGATCCTCAGAACTGTAGTTTCAATCCCTTTGTGTTATCTTCATTGTTAATCATTGATTTTCCTTGCCACTGATACAGATATATGAAATGATGCTGGTGCGCCATGGTTTTATGATTGTTGGAGATGCTATGAGTGGCAAGACCTCTGCGTACAAAGTGCTAGCTGGAGCCCTTGGCGATTTGTGTGCAGGTAACATTGTTCAGCAGCAAGCTTCTCCCTAAATGAAGTTGATTCTATGACTAATGTTTTTCCTTTGCACAGATATGTCAGGATTGTTAATTGTCCTATATTCTGCTGTCTCAACTGGGAAGTTTCTAATCATTGAACTATTTTTGTCTGATATATTTGTCTGAAATGATTTTTTTCTGTATTTAGAGAAATAAATGCATTTACCTGCATTTAAATGCATAATGCATTTACATTATCTGCAGAAATACAGTAGTATTTCTGCACATACTAGTGTGTTTAAGCTTCTATGAGTTTTTTAAGCACTGTATTTGTGCATAAGTCTTGAAAAAAAAACCCTAGCCCTTTTAGGGAGATTGTAAGTAGCTCCCATAAACATATAAAATCTGTTCTCCTCTGCTTTTTCTTTTTTCATGTACTTTTGCATAGAGGACTTTGTAAATTCCTTGTACAAGTAACAGAATATCTTATTTACAGTTGCCTAGCTGCCAAATGTCTGGGGCTTTTTTGCCTTGGGCAGCTAAAGTAGGATCCTCAGGAGTTTTATTCGGCACTTAGTTGTTGAATGAAACTAACCTGACAAATATTCAAGCTCATCTATTTGTCCTTTTACATAGCAAAATCCATGGATGAGTTTGCTGTTGAATACAAAGTTATTAATCCCAAAGCAATTACTATGGGACAGTTGTATGGCAGTTTTGATCCTGTAAGCCGTGAGTGGAGCGATGGAGTTCTTGCAAATACCTTCAGGCAGCAAGCATCTTCTACCACAGATGATCGGAAGTGGATTATTTTTGATGGCCCAGTGGATGCAGTTTGGATAGAGAACATGAACACTGTGCTGGATGATAATAAAAAGGTAGCCTGATTTTTGCCAGAAAGCTCATTCTTGAATATATGTACTTTATTTTGGGAGTAGGAATATTGTTACCATGTTAGTCAAAGGAGGTGTGAGCCTCAGGAAAGGCTAATGTGCTTAAAAACATTGCTTTTTCCCCCAGTTATATGAGTGGGTTTAGTAGATGATTAAGCTGTTACTTACTGAACTTGCTTAAATTACTTAGTGAATAAATTAACTAAAACAAACAAAAAACTTCAGGTCATAACTGCTTTTCCTTGCAGAGTTATTTAAAGTTAGAGCATTGTTCTCTATGTCTCTGAAACCCATTACAGTAACACATGGAAAAGTTGAGACAAGGTTAGAAAATGTCATGTGCTATAAGAATACAAATGAGTGCATGAGGGGTGACACTAAGTTGAATGTTCAGTGATTTTGACAGGCATTGCTTTGGCTGGATGATCAGCACTGCCATTACTAGATCATGTTTATGCGATGCTCTTCTTCTAGCTATGCTTAATGAGTGGTGAAATAATTCAGATGAATTCAAAAATGAGTTTAATCTTTGAGCCAGCAGACTTAGAGGAGGCATCTCCAGCAACTGTCAGCAGGTAATGTGAAAGCATTCAAACTTCAGCTGTCCCACCTTGCACATATATTCCTGTACCATAGCTGTTTGTTCTTCCCAGGTGTGGTATGATCTATATGGACCTGCAAGAGTTAGGTTGGAAGCCACTGAAGGATTCCTACATGAATACACTGCCTCCAAACCTGCAGAAAGAACACCGAGAGCTGGTGCGAGACTTGATTTTTTTACACACAAATTAAGATTAAGGTGATGTTCACAGTTTGCCAACTTGAAGGCAGGCATGCAGAATCAAAACCCTTTGAAGAATTTTCATGATTTCGAGGGTCCCAGATCTCCTAGGGGCTGTTGTAAGTTATTTTGTAGTGATGAATGTCAAATGTCACAAGGAAAGTGCCTAAGAGCTGGAGATACTGTATTAGAAAAGCAATGTGGGAAAAACTGTAAGATTCAAAATGTTTTGGACTCATCCTTTTTCTAAGACATTTAGAGTTTAGCTAAAAAAATGTTGTTATTGTTGTTATTAGCTTGATTTTCAAAGCCTTAGTCACCTTATGAGTCTTTGGTAAATAGTCTTTCATGTACTGGATTACATGCACGAATGAGAACTCTGTGTTGTGTATTGTAGTGTATCTTCAGTGTAGATGCAAATAAAAGTAGGTGTTGGTGAGAATCAGCTTTTAATTTAATAAAAATTAAAATTCTCTTTTTTGGGGCATTAAACTCTAGTAAAATAATCAGAATAAGAATTGTCCACAGTAGGATTTGAGCTGGAGAAAACTTTTATTTCTGTGATTTGACAAAATACTCTTTGAGTTTTTGCAGGAAATTAGAACTAAATTATAAAGAAGTACCAAGACTAGAAGAGCTCTTCATTGACAATTTTCTTAGCTCATCAAAGCAAGATAATTACTCCTTAACCAGCAGATAGCTTTACCCTTTAGAGCATCTTCTTTCCCTGGGAAAAGGCTAGGTCATGATTCCTTTCTTGTTCTCCTGTTTGAGTTCATGGAGCAGATACCACGAGCCATGGCTGGTATCTACATGCATGCTATGGCACTCCCACTGGTACCCACGAGTTCCAGCTTTCTAGAATTTATACTGTGGCACAGTGTCTGTGCTGGTTCCTCAGTAGAGACCTGTGCTTTTTAAGGGAAATTTCGGCCCTTTTCTTTGATTTTGTTGGAATAGTTTTCTCATTGCCTGAGCAAAGCAGTGGCCTCCCTAGTCTGCTGTGCTGTCTGGGTTAGTAACTGGGTGACAGAATTGCTGCTGAAAACTTCTCTGTGCTAGAAGCAACTTGTTTTCACCATCAGATAATGACAGTGTGGCCTTGTGATCACTTAATTACTGCCTCACACAGGTCCTTTCCCTACCTTCCCTCTGCCAACTTGAAGAGTTTCTGATGCCTTATGTTTTATTGAGAGAGAACTGAGAGATAGTGGGAAATGTGGCAACTTGTGCATTTTTTCAAAGCCATTTGTTTTTCTTCTGGTAGGTCAATGACATGTTTATGTGGCTAGTCGATCCCTGTTTAGAGTTTATTCACTTTAATTGCAAAGCCATTGTACAGATGTCTTCTATTCATCTGAGTTACAGCTTGATGAGACTCTATACTTGTCTGCTTGGTAAGTACCATAAGCCTTATTCTTTTTATTTATTTCTTTTTCCCCTGCTGTGTCCCATGACAAGATGTAGGTTACCAGATGCAAGGATATGCCAAAGGAATTCCTTACTGTTGAGATCATACAATACACTTGGTGATCTCACTGATCAGTGTTAATAATAGTTCTTTGCCTAGCATAAGAGCTTTCACACTTGGACACTGGTGTAATTACAAAACTGAGCATGATTTTGTGAGTGTATTTCATATATTCTACTTGATGCTTGCTAGCATCTGAAGAAAAGAACCTTTTATTAGGACCCTTTGTGAATATTTTTTTTCTAAATTATTTTTATTTGTAAACAGTATTTTACACAGGCATTCTCACTCTGTACATTGGCTTTGTTCCACTGAGGACAATGCTCTGACTTTGTCTCAGAATACTTTTGCAAAAATGCATATTGAATTGCGATTTGTAGTTATTCCTGACATTTCGCTAAAATTCAAAATATCTGTTTTAGATGAAATAAGGCAATCTGAGGAAGATGAGAAGCCAAGCATGTCTGCTCAGCAGATCATGCTGTGGCTGCAGGGGCTTTTCCTTTTTGCTTTGGTTTGGACAATTGGTGGGATCATCGATGCAGACAGCAGGAAGAAATTTGACGTGTTTTACCGCAACTTGCTAATGGGAATGAATGATGAAAACCCACGCCCTAATAGTGTGAAGATTACCAGAAACAATATCTTCCCAGAAAAAGGTGCTTCTGCATAACTGTACTTGCCTGGCCTTTTATAAAGCTGTAAGAAAACTCACAACTTTAAGGGAGAATAGAGTGCCTGGCAGATGTTAAGTCTGCAGCAGAGCCACCATCTGCCAAGACTTGGTCTGCACAGTTGGATGTTCTTTCCTGGCTCTTTTAGCCAGGAGTAGCATATGCCTCATGTTGTACTCAAATAACGTAGCTGAATCTGACCTAAAATAATTTGGTGATGATAATGGGGGGTGGGGGGGGTGGGGGTGTGGATATCTTGTATACTAGAAAGCCTTTATTATCTCAAGTGTTGGATGTCTCACACTAAAATGGTTGAAGTTTATTTGGATTCTTTTAATCATTGGGTTTTCCTGTGCTGTGTTTTCCAATTAACAGGAAGCGTTTATGACTTCTATTTCCACAAGCATGGCAGTGGGCACTGGAACATGTGGACTGACTACATCACAAAAGAAGAGCAAGTTATTCCCCCAGGGGTTAAGGTTCTCATTGATATTTTTCATTATAGAAAATAATTATCTGACTAAATTATTTAGATCAGAGAAAGCAAGGAAAGAGACTTTAGATATGGAGAGCAGTACTGAGAGTCCTGGATTACATCCATTTCAGACTAGGTGTACTCACATTTTGGTGACAGCTGTGAACTGAAGTGTAGCAGAGCAGAGACCTGTGCACTTCTATTCCGAGGATGGAATTTCAGGATAACTTAAGCGATGTTGCTCAGCTTTTCATTACATTGTAGTTGCAACTGTCTTGTCTATTACATACATGAGATATGTAAGATTATGTTTAATTCTGCTGTCTAAAGTCTCTTGGTTAAGTGGTGGATGAAGAAGAGAAAAATTTTCCATAGCACTGTTCCTTTCTGTTTGCACAGTAGGGGAACAGAGTTAAACCATACTTAACTCTGCAGTTCTCTTTCTGAGCTTCATGCAGTGCAGTCAATGAACCATAATATAGATAATACTAATTGTGCTATTTACTGTATAAACACAATATGAAGTGGGGCCATACTGTCTACCAGAACCTTGTTATGGCCTAGGTTTTCAGAGAAAAGAATTTTTAAAAAGTGCGTTTGCACTGCAGGCTTCCTGCAGTTGCTTGCAAATATTCATGTTGATTAAAGTATTGGATGTTTGATTTCCATGAGCTATTTTACTTTCTTGTGTAACAGGTATCAGAGCTGATCATTCCAACAATTGAAACTGCCAGACAAATGTTTTTTCTTAAAACACATGTTGAGCATAATGTTCCTTTGCTTTTTGTGGGTCCTACTGGCACTGGAAAGACAGCTATAACAAACAGTTTTCTACTGCAACTTCCAAAGGAAAAATACATGCCAAACTTCATCACCTTCTCTGCAAGAACCTCTGCTAACCAAACTCACGATATTATTATGTCCAAGCTGGACAGAAGAAGAAAAGGATTCTTTGGACCACCTTTGGGGAAAACAGCTGTAATATTTGTGGGTAAGAGAGTTTTTTCAGGGTTTTTATATAATTTTGATTCTGGTTTAAGGCAAAGGTAGTGATTCACTGAGACGTAATTTTGGATTGCTCCAGTGCTCTTTGGTTTTTTTTAAGGCATCCAAAGAAGGATTAGCACTGCCCCCTGCTGAAAGGTTTCTAACTGTGTTAGTGTTGCAGTGTGGCATGGAATAAAATGACTAACCACACTAAGTTAAACCATCATCCCTAAGTATGGCTATGAAGTATGATGTTATTTGATTCTACTTAGTTTAATGGAAAGCAAGAATAGCAAGACACAAACTTTTTTTACATCTAGTTCTGTTATTGTTTTCTTCCTGGATTTGAAAGAAAGTTTCTAATTCCAAAACATTGAGGGATTCTTTTATTCAATATCTGTGTTCTCCATAGATGACTTAAACATGCCTGCAAAGGAAGTGTATGGAGCCCAGCCACCTATTGAGCTTCTCAGACAATGGATTGATCATGGTTACTTCTATGACAAGAAAGATACATCCAAGATGAATATCATAGATATGCTGCTGGTTTCAGCTATGGGTCCACCTGGAGGAGGCAGGAATGATATTACAGGTAGGAAATATATTAATATGGCAAATAGTTACCTGACTGCAGTTAGGTAACAACTGCAAATGCTAACTTTTATCTACATACAAACAGCTACATTTATCTGTTACTTGTAAAACTACAGATACATTCATTGGCTGGATCATTCCAGATAGAAGTCTGTATTCTCAAGGTCAAATCTGTACCTTTTGTAGATGAGTTTAATTAATATTAGAAACAATGTTTTTCATGTTTATTATGAACTGTGAATGATTAAAATAATTCTAAAATTAGAGAATCAGACACTTTTTCTATTTTCTATTCTTTGGAAAAGGGAGGGAATATATCTTCTTGCCAAATGTTTCTGGCATTTCCCTTCTGAAATTGTATCTCCTGCTGCTAGGATAGGCTGCCTGCATTTACTTACAAGCATGTTGCCTGCAAGTCCATGATTCCTGTCATATCACCATAAGGGAGGTTATATTTTCTAATGAAAAGTTACATCAGTTAACCCTAATGTAGCTGCCGCTACACCATTATAAGGTGCTTCATGGTACTTTGCTTAATATAAACACTAACACAGGTATTACTGTATGTGCTCTGAGGAAGCTTTATTAAAATAACTATTTTGATACAGCTAAATTTATTAAATTTGCTAGTGTATAGACTTATACTTCTTTTTACATGAAACTCAGTAACAAGATACTTGATTTTGTAAAGTTTTACTGTGTTGTATCGTAATCAACAGGGCTAATGGAAGCTGAAATTTAAATTTGGGTAATAGTAGACTTGTTGTAATGGAGATTCATGTTTTTCATATTAAAAATAGTTACTCTAAGTGAAATACAGATATGAAATATAAATTAGTTTATATTTCTTCTGCATCACTGTTGGTGTAGAAATTTGCCAGAAACAAAATCATGGAGCTGGAGCCAGATTCAGATGTTGTTTGAGTGGCAGTCAATCCTAGAAAAGTGTTTGGGCATTCCTAAGTCTTTCTGCCTGTTTTTGTGTGTATTACAGGACGCTTCACACGGCACTTGAATATAGTATCTATCTGTTCTTTTGATGATGAAATATTAACCAAGATTTTTAATGCAGTTGCTGACTGGCACTTCAGCAAAGGCTTTGAGCCTGTGTTTCTGAGGTAATGTGACATATTTCCTCTAACACCTTGGACATCTTTTCTCCTTCAGTTTATCTGCAGAAGTTAAAATTGTATCTCTTTTCCTTCTTCAGGCTGGGGAAGATGATGGTTCAAGCAACAATGGTGATATATAAAATGGCAGTTGATAATTTTCTCCCAACTCCCTCAAAATCCCACTATGTCTTTAATCTACGGGATTTTTCCAGGGTTATTAAAGGAGTGCTGCTCTGTCCACACACTCATTTGCAAGTAAGTTGTCATTTAATTATATTACTGTAAGAAAGAGCAGTGGAAAAAGTAAATTATTTTTATAATATCAGCAAGTAAACATCTCAAAATACATGAACTGTGATTTCAGTGCATTTAAAAGGTTTTAAATGAGGATAGCTACCAAATACCTTGCTATGTATTTTGTCTGTCTCTGGAGGAGACAGGTTACATTTTTGTTAATATTCTTTGCATATATTAGTTGGGCCCAGAGGTCCAAATCCCATCTGTTAAGGCCCGTACATCAAGACAAGCAGTCCCTTCTCTTGAACTTGCAAACTAAATATGCAACAGAAACAACTGTGGTGGCAAAAGACTCAGTATCTCTCTTTTACAAATGGTGAGCTCATCACTGAGCATGACTGAATAACTGAGCCTCGAGTTTGCCTGTGTCATGGTTTAAGCCCAGACAGTAACTGAGAATCATGCAGCCTCTCGTTCACTCTCCCCCTTTTCTCCCCCTGTCCAGGAGGATGGGAAGGAGAATCAAAAGAATGTAAACCCCATGGGTTGAGATCAGACCAGGCCAGTAACTAAAATATAATATAAAACTACTACTACAACTAATAATAATAATAATGGAAGTAACCAGGGTAGATAATATAAAACTAAAAAGGGAAGGGAAAAAAACCTCAATAAACACAAGTGATGCTCAATACAATTGCTCACCACTCACTGATACCCAGCCTGACCAAAACCGTGATCTAGCCCTTCTGGGTGACTCATCCCAGTTCATATACTGGGTATAACGTGTTGTAGTATGGAGTACCCCTTTGGCTAGTTTGGGTCAGGTGTCCTGTCTCTGCTTCCTTCTGGCTTCCTGTGCCCCTCCTCACTGGCAGAGCATGAGAGACTGAAAAGTCCTTGGTTGGGGTAAGCATTACTGAGCAACAACTGAAACATCGGTGTGTTATCAGAATTGTTCTCAGACTAAAGCTGAAACACAGTGCTGCGCCAGCTACTAAGGAGAAAAATAACTGTTACAGCTGTTACAACTGGTACAACTGGACAGCTTGTCACAAACAACAAAACAATACTGATACATATATTTGATTTTCATCCTACTTTTTTCATCAATTTTCACTAAAGTGTGAGGATAAAGGAGTTTTGAAAGTTTCATTTCTGTTGAAGAAATGTTTTTGGTGCAGAAACAGAAGAAAATGGCTACAGGCTATTCAGGGGAAATCTTAACCAGCAACAGTTTCAAGCAGAGTTTGGGTTAGAGCCCATAAGCCATATCTTTGACAGATTTATTCCTCACTTTATGTTGGAAGGGAAAAATGCTTTGACATAAGAATCCCAGTTTGTATTGGCAGGAAGGAAAAGGTGGTAACTAGGTGAGGAATCCAGTTAAGTTAGCAGATGCTGGGCTGTGTGCTGAATGGCTTAGAATTGAAAGAGTCATGCTGGGTTTAGTACAGCAGGGTCCAGATGGATATTTCTACCCTTTTGGTTTTAAACAAATCCTGCCTGAGCCGTATTTACTGATTTTCTTGTATTTTCATTTTCAGGATGGAGATAAACTGATCAGACTTTGGATTCATGAGGTCTACCGAGTTTTCTATGATCGCTTAGTTGATGATGAGGACAGGAAAGTATTCTTTCAAATGGTACAAGAGACAACAATAAACAGCTTCAAGCAGGATTTTAATAAGGTATTTATGGGTAATGTGCTGGGATGAAAATGAGACTGATGCATTTTCAGAAATGCTTAGACGTTGAGATTACATTAGTATGGGACACATTTTGAATTATTTCAATCACTGCATTTAAAAAGTATGGATGGTCTTATCTTCAGTATGGAGTATTACCATATTCTCAGTCAAGTTAATATAAGTTACTTCATACCAGAATGATTCATAACTTCAAAAGGATTCTGTGTTGGTACAGAGGACTGTCTGGAGTAGAAGTCTAACTCAGTGTTTATCTGTGATTTTGCTTAAGTTAATATTTGGATGAGCAGTACTACTACTACAGTAGGAGGAGTAGTGGCTTTTCTGAGAAGCCTTTTGGGAACTTGCCCTATATTTGACAGCAGAAGTGTCTCTGTGAAGTATACATACGTGGAAACTTGCATGTCAACCTACAGCATATTACCCATTTAAGTGTTTTTTGTGTGTGGGTTATGAAGGGTTATTTTAGCTTGGTTTTGGTTTCTTTTCCCCAAACTAAGGTAATAACCAGAATAGCTGGAAAACAGTGTTTCCCACAGTAATACTACTACTGTAGACAAGAATTATTATGACTTTAAGGAAAATAATTCTCTAATAGTTTGAATTATCTGTTGATGTTTTTACCCTAGATACTGAGCCATCTCTCACCCACTGAAAATGTCTCTGATGATAATATTCGCAGCCTGTTCTTTGGAGACTATTCAGACCTGGACACTGATGTAAAAGTGTATGATGAAATCACAGACTTACAGCGACTGACAACCGTGATGGAATACTACCTTGAGGAATACAACAATAGCAGCAAAGCACCTATGTCCTTAGTCATGTTCAAGTTTGCTATTGAACATATCTCGAGGATATGCAGAGTACTGAAACAGGATAATGGACATCTGTTGTTGGTGGGCGTTGGCGGAAGTGGTCGACAAAGTGCTACCAAGCTGGCAACCTTCATGAATTCCTTTGAACTCTTTCAAATTGAAATTACGAAGTCCTATGGAGTCAGTGAATGGAAAGATGATGTTAAACGAGTGATGCTGAAAGCAGGTGTTAGTAACAAGAATGTGTCCTTTTTGTTCTCTGATAATCAGATTAAGGATGAAGCCTTTGTAGAAGATATCAACATGCTTCTAAATTCCGGTGATGTGCCTAATATCTTTGCAGCCGATGAGAAAGCTGAAATTGTTGAGAAAATGCAAGCTGCAGCAAGGATGGAGAACAGGAAAATTGAAATCACTCCCCTTGCTATGTACAATTTCTTTATTGAAAGGGTGAAGAAAAATTTGCATATTGTCTTAGGTCTGTATACAGTGAGTTACTTCTTAGAGTATTTTTTTATTGGGCTTAGGTTTTTCTGCTTCCTAACTGCAAACAAACTTAGGTAACAATCATGTGGGGTGTTTTTTTTTTTTTTTCTAGCCATGAGTCCTGTTGGAGATGCATTTCGAAATCGATTACGAATGTTCCCTTCACTGATAAACTGTTGCACCATCGATTGGTTCCAGACCTGGCCTACGGATGCTTTGGAAATGGTTGCTAACAAGTTTTTAGAGGATGTTGAACTGGAAGATGATATTAGAAAAGAGTATGAGTTTATCTGTCAAGAAACATACAAAGCAAATGTTTATTCCCCTTCCCCTTGCACCCCCAGCAATAGTTGATCAGGAAGCTGTCCTTATAAATGGACAAAGCAAAGCCAGTTCTGGGATTTCAGTGCAAGTCAAAGAGACCTAGATAAATGTATTTGATATTTCTGAAAATCAGACCACTCTTGAAAATGAGTGTAAAATACTTCTTATGATGGGTAAAAAACTTCTAAAATTCTAAATTCTGCCTTCACTTAGCACTAATATAATTTGATAAGTTTAGCATAATTTCCTTGTAATTAACAAGAAGACAGGTTGTATTTTTATAGTAATGTGGAAAAACTTTCTCTAGGGTTGTGTCAATGTGCAAATATTTCCAAGAAAGTGTGAGAGAGCTCTCCATCAGCTATTATGCTACACTGCAAAGACACAACTATGTGACACCAGCTTCATACCTAGAACTGATTCTTACCTTTAAGACTCTGCTGAATAGCAAAAGGCAAGAAGTTGACATGATGAGAACTCGTTATCTTATAGGACTTGAAAAACTTGACTTTGCAGCCTTGCAAGTAAGTTTCAGATGAAAACACTGAATGTGTGCCATGTGCATACTTTAGTATGGGGGTCTGTATAAGCTGGTTAAAACATAAAAATAAACCATCAAATTCCCTCTTCACCATAGTCATGATGCTATTGATCATTTTCTATAGAAAGCCAGCAGGAAAAATTAGATTACTGCTTAGTCATTTAAAAAAAAAAAAATTGTATGTAAATTTGGATTATAGCACTTAATAGAAAGCTAAATGAAATTGATGTCACTCATTAAATGTTGAAGGAATAAACCTTACAAATTTTATTATTTTCTTGAAACTTTGTATGGGGAATCCATGACTTGGCATCCTAGTACCCTTTCAAAATAGAGGGGAAGTTAAAGAATGTTGTAAGACAATATTAAACATTAATTCCTGAGTAGATTCCTAGCAGGAAATTGATCGGTTTCTGGGTTAGGGTGGTGAGGCACTGGAATGTGTCGCCCAGGGAGGTTGTGAATGCTCTGTCCCTGGCAGTGTTCAAGGCCAGGTCGGACAAAGCCTTGGGTGAGATGGGGTTTAGTGTGAGGTGTCCCTGCCCATGGCAGGGGGGTTGAAACTAAGTGATCTTAACGTCTTTTCCAACCCTAACTATTCTATGATTCTGTGATTCTAAATAACCCCTTTATTGAACCCATGTAATCCAGGGATTGATCCTTCCAGATACCTGCTAGATGAAGGACATTCAGTTTACAGCTGTTATTGTCACTAATTCTCTGTTTCCTCCCAAGTTTCTTTTCGTATATCCAAACAGTTTTCCACCTGTACAATAAAGGACTATTTGGGGTTTCATAAACTGAAACTGTGATGAAAAAAATACAATTAATAGTTTTATTTCTCATTAATGAAATAAAGTGGATCACAAAAAAGCGAGTCTATTGCATGGATTATAAAAAAAAAGAATCCTTTAAAAATATCTATTCTGTTAAATGAAACAGCTCTTAGTAAAAATAGGCTAGAGAACTATTTTAATAATTACTTAAAGCAAATGTCCCTTTTTAGATTGTATGAATATAGTGTCTTCTGATCTTTCTTTCTAAGACATCAAGATGTGAAATTCATGCAGTGTTTACACATATTTTTTTCTTGATTTCCTATTCTGTTCATCAGGTTGCAGAGATGCAGAAAGAACTGACTGCCCTTCAGCCTGAACTGATTAAAACTTCTGAAGAAACAGACAAAATGATGGTCCATATTGAAAAGGAAACAATTGAAGTAGATGCAAAGAAGGAACTAGTGTCGGCAGATGAAAAAGAGGCTAATGAAGCAGCAGCTGCTGCTAAAGCTATTAAGGTAGTGTGCAAGGGTTCAAGCCTGGTTCCAAGTCTTTCCAAGTAAGTGGGAGTTGTGATGATGTGTTAATGGGCTGATCCAAGCTCTTAAACTAACAAAGTTGCAAGAGATAATGAATGACATGATCCTCATATAAACAAGGTAAATTTTGACTGTTTGGACTATGACTGTATCTCACAGTACTGCATAGCTTCCCTTTCTAGTTCACATTCCGAAAGCTATAGTTCTTATTTCTGTACTAACAGAATCTCCTTCTCAACAGATTGAACAATGAGATTAAACTGTTTCCAGGTGCAAAGACATTTAGAGTTACTCATTTAGAGTTAGCTGAGATAATTTGGCATAGTGCTGCATGGAACCCTATTAGGCATAACCTAAGAGATATTGCCATAGCACAGAATTTCCTGTGGGAAGCTGCAGGATTCCTCAGTATTTTTTGGAACTTGGAAATGTCAGTAATAGATAAGTTAGATAATTACTGACATCTGAGTACATGGTTAAGAATTTAAGCTACACAGTATATGTATATTTACCTGATCAGCACAGATCTAACTAAGAACAACTGTATCTAACTTGTATTTAAATTTTCCTTGTCAGAGCAGAGAGACTTGGATCTTGAAAGCTTGTATGGCTTTTTCAGCTATCATTTCAGCTTATGGAAATAACTAATTTCTCTACAAACCTTCTTCTTTAAACTGTGCAGACAAATCTTGTTTTCTCTCCAAGAAACAGCGTTGTGAACAGTCTTTTTAGTAGGTATTTAGAAGCAGAGAAGGTTCTCTAAGGCTGTGCTGTAGTAGGTTAATCAGTTTGCAAACCTGGTATTGTACAAAGGTCTACAGGCTTCTGCCCTATATCTTAACAGGATGAATGTGAAGGAGACCTTGCTGAGGCCATGCCAGCTTTGGATGCAGCACTTTCAGCTCTTGATACTCTGAATCCTTCAGACATATCCCTTGTAAAATCCATGCAGAATCCACCTGGTCCTGTTAAGCTTGTAATGGAGAGTATCTGTGTCATGAAGGGAGCTAAACCAGAGAGAAAGCCTGATCCAAATGGCAGTGGTAATTATGCAGTATTTGTCATCCCTGTTCTGGGAATGCTTTGGGTACTGCTGTGTTGTACTAGTGAAGTCTTTCCGGTCTGAATGCAGCCATGCGCACTTAAAGTGCATTTTGCTAGCAGTGACTTAAAACTGCACTGAATAGCTAAGAACTGCTTTTGCCATTGTTAACATACTGCCCTTGCTTGACACTGTTGTACAAGCTTTATAAATACAATGCCAGTCATTAGCAGAAAGTAATCTCTTCAACTTGCTTTGACCCAATCTTGAGATTTTTCACTGTCTTGAGGAACACCTGGAACTGGAGGTGTGCTGGGCACCATTCACCTGTATTTTCCTCTCTAATTCGTGCTACCAAACTTCATGAGTTATGCTGGGAAGCAGAATTCTAGCTATACCCCTGACACAGCCAACTACTCCAACAAACTCTTTCTGTGTGATTTATGTTGTTATCATAGAATCATAGAATAGTTAGTGTTGGAAAGGACCTTAAGATCATCTAGTTCCAGCCCCCTGCCATGGGCAGAGACACCTCACACTAAACCATATCACCCAAGCCTCTGTCCAACCTGGCCTTGAGCATTACCAGGGACTGAGCATTCACAACTTCCATGGGCATCCCATTCCAGTGCCTCACCACCCTTACAGTAAAGAATTTCCTCCTTATATCCAATCTAAACTTCCTGTTTAAGTTTTAACCTGTTACCCCTTGTCCTATCACTACAGTCCCTAATGAATAGTCCATCCCCAAATTATCATTGGATTGCACAGGATTTGCAAGGTAGGAGAGGAAAGAGACCTTTTTCTTTCACCTCCCTTCTACTTTAGGCCCCAACAGTTTATCACTTCATAACTGAAAATAAGAACTCTATAAACATCTTTCATCCAAAATTGTCTTATCTAGATCAGGAAGGAATGTTTTCACATAGTTGCTGGTTTATCTAATAAGCTGTGCTAAGGAAGACTTTGTAGTAATGTGTTTCCCTT
Source organism: Lathamus discolor (assembly GCF_037157495.1). Taxonomy (NCBI): domain Eukaryota; kingdom Metazoa; phylum Chordata; class Aves; order Psittaciformes; family Psittacidae; genus Lathamus; species Lathamus discolor. The sequence continues at coordinate 83,741,245 of NC_088889.1, read as the reverse complement.
ATGTGTTGGTTGTTTTAGAATTAATATGTAATTAATAAATATGACATAGGTTAGTGATGCTGAAGTTTCTGTCTGAAATTCTTTAGGTAATGGTTTTCCAAAACTAGTTAACAGTGGTTAACTGGTGGTTATAGTAAAACTCCACTGCAAAGTCTTTGATGTTAATTGTTTGTATTATGTTTAAAGTTGTTTTGTTTTGTTTTGCTCTTTCAGTTTGGATATGTATATTTTAAGCCTGATTTTAGTATCATTTGCAATATAGGTAAAATGGTAGAAGACTACTGGGGGCCATCTAGAAAACTTCTTAGCGATCTAAAATTCCTGGAGAGCTTAAAAACATATGACAAAGATAATATTCCTCCTGCTATAATGAAGAAAATTAGAGAGAAGTTTATTGGTCATCCCGACTTTCAGCCAGCTGTCATAAAAAATGTCTCATCTGCCTGTGAAGGACTATGCAAGTGGGTACAAGCCATGGAGGTATACGACCGTGTTGCAAAAGTGGTTGCCCCAAAGCGCGAACGTTTGAAGGCTGCAGAAGAATTACTGGACGTTCAAATGCAGAAGCTACAAATAAAACAAGCAGAACTTAAGGAGGTGGTTGATCGCCTCCAGGCTTTGAATGATGAGCTTGACAACATGATTGAACGGAAGAAAGAATTAGAAGATAATATTGAACACTGCTCACAAAAGATTGTGAGAGCTGAAAAGCTGATTAGCGGTCTTGGTGGAGAGAAAGAAAGGTGGACAGAAGCTGCACGATTATTAGGAATTCAATACATAGACCTTACAGGAGATGTGTTGTTATCATCAGGAACTGTGGCTTATTTGGGAGCCTTTACTGTTGATTACCGCCTAAAATGTCAGCAGCAATGGCAGGTCCTATGTAATGAAAAGAACATACCATGCTCCAGTGATTTTAGCTTAAGTAATACTTTAGGGGATCCAGTCAAAATCCGTGCATGGCAGATTGCTGGATTACCAGTTGATTCTTTTTCCACTGACAATGGCATAATTGTTTCTAACTCAAGAAGATGGGCTTTAATGATAGATCCTCAAAGGCAAGCTAATAAGTGGATAAAAAACATGGAGAAAACTAACAGGCTGTCAGTTATCAAATTATCTGACACACATTATGTGAGGGTATTAGAAAATGCTATTCAGCTTGGAACACCAGTCTTGCTAGAAAATGTTGGTGAAGAACTAGATGCTTTAATAGAACCCATTTTATTAAAGCTAACATTTAAACAACAAGGAGTAGAATACATTAAATTAGGGGAAAATATAATTGAATATTCAAGAGATTTCAGGTTTTACATAACAACCTGCTTAAGAAATCCTCATTATCTTCCTGAAGTGGCTGTGAAAGTTTGTCTAATCAACTTTGTGATTACACCTTTGGGTCTTCAGGATCAACTTCTTGGAATTGTAACTGCAGAGGAAAAACCTGAGCTAGAAGAAAAGAAAAATAAACTGATTATAGAAAGTGCAGCCAACAATAAACAACTAAAGGAAATAGAAGATAAAATCCTGGAGATCCTTTCCACTTCAGAAGGAAATATCTTAGAAGATGAAACGGCAATTACTGTTTTGTCTTCATCCAAAGTTTTATCTGAAGAAATCTCTGAAAAGCAAAAAATTTCCTCTATAACTGAAATGCAGATAGATACTACTCGAATGGGGTATAAACCAGTTGCTGTTCATTCAGCTGTTATCTTCTTCTGCATCTCTGATCTGGCAAACATTGAACCTATGTACCAGTATTCGTTAATTTGGTTCATTAATGTGTATGTTCAGTCTATTGCTAAAAGCAAAAAGAGTGAAGATCTAGAAGAGAGGATTAAAAATATAACTGAGCATTTCACAGTGAGCATCTATAACAATGTGTGTCGTTCGCTGTTTGAAAAAGATAAGCTGTTATTCTCCTTGCTTCTGACAATAGGTATTATGAAGGGAAAAGACCAAATAGATGATGAGGTTTGGCATTTCCTACTGACAGGAGGTGTTGCTCTTGGTAATCCTCACCCCAATCCAGCTCCAGATTGGCTATCTGAGAAATCATGGGCTGAGCTTGTACGTGCATCTAGTCTGACAAACTTGCACGGACTAATGGAACATGTAAGAGATAATTCCTCAAAGTGGAAACTAATCTATGACTCTGCAAGACCCCATGAAGAAGCCTTCCCAGATACTTGGAGCACACTGATGGGGTTAGATCACTTGGTTATTCTCAGATGTTTGAGACCGGATAAAATGATTGCAGCAGTGCAGGAGTTCATTGTGGAAAATATGGGAAGAACATTTATTGAACCACCTACTTTTGATCTTGGAAAAAGTTACAGTGATTCAAATTGCTGTGCGCCTTTGATTTTTGTATTATCACCAAGTGCTGATCCTATGGCAGGTGAGATTGTTGTTATATTTTTTTCCTCTGATTAAATGTCTCTGAGTGTGACTAAACTGCTAATAGTGTATTTTGATCTTTAAAGTGTCGTTAAGGTACAATACAGCAATGATGGAATATCAAACATTTGCATCTGCCCTTATATAAACAGCAATAGTAAAATTGCTAGAGGGTGGACTGAATGTAGCAGTGATTAAATGTCTAGGTCTCAGAGCAGCAATTCAGGGATCTAACAGCTTGTAACATCCAGACCAGTTTATAATTTATGCTTGCAGTACAATTCTTTCAGTGGGTGTTTGGGACTTGCTCCAGTCTTTGTTGCAGCCCCTCCTCCAGAAAGTTTCTTCCCTCTCAGTCACTAATTAAAGGGTGTATGTGACCACACTTAAAACCACATCTGTTAAATGTCCTTTAGCATATAACCACACAGATTATTTTTAAACCTGGTTTTCTGCTAAGAGAATTGTCTTGTGGAGTCATACAGTAAGGATGTATTTCCAGGAGGTACTGGTTTTGATGGCAAAGCTGGAGCATTATTATTGACCAGATCTAAAGATCCAGTTTACAGCTCAACCCCCACAAGCAATTGTACCTGCACAGCAGAGAGGAGAGGCTGGAACTGAGCGCTCAGGACTAAAAGAGAGGATAGGCATTTAACCTTACTAGTTTTTGGTTTTGTTTTTTTTTTGTTAGTATTACTTTATGCATCTAAATTTTAGCATATGCCTCAGAAACACAATGACTGATACTATTTGATACTATTCTGGGTTATGAGGTGGATTTTTATCAATTTAATAAAATATTTATTGACTTTTGCCCTTTTAATTACATCTTACATTATAGAAATGATGATACAACATAGACTTTGTCTTTGTTTGAATGTGTGAAACTTACCGTCATAGGTTTGCTAAAATTTGCTGATGATGTTGGCATGGGAGGCGCAAGCATTCAAACCATTTCGCTTGGACAGGGCCAGGGCCCGATAGCAGCAAAAATGATTTCTCAGGCTATTACTGATGGAACCTGGGTAGTGTTGCAAAACTGCCACCTTGCAACTAGCTGGATGCCTGCTTTGGAAAAAATCTGTGAGGAAGTTATAGTACCTGAGAATACCAATGACAAGTTCAGGTAGGGGTTTTAATATTTTCCTCTTTTTAATGGGAGTACTGCTTATTTGCTGAAGACACTAGCAAAAAGAAACTAAACTTCTTTTGTGTGAACAACTAAGTACAACATTCATGTCATTTATGTGCAATGATGAAATAAACGTACCTAATTAGGATGTCATCTTCTTTACCTGTCCAATATAATCTGCTTTATGCCTTCATTTTAGAACAAATTTTTATGTTATTATAGTTAAGCAAGTAACAAGCCTTAATTTTCTGCAGATCAATATTGAAGATTTGTCAACATTGATTTTTTTTTTTTTTTATAATGTGCTTTTTAAAATTCTTTTCAGGTTGTGGTTAACCAGTTATCCATCAGAAAAGTTTCCTGTTAGTATCCTCCAGAATGGCATCAAAATGACAAATGAGCCTCCGAAAGGACTGAGAGTGAACCTTCTTAGATCATACCTTAATGACCCCGTCTCTGACCCTGTGTTCTTTAATGGTTGCCAAAAGCCAGAAATGTGGCAAAAACTGCTGTTTGGCCTTTGCTTTTTTCATGCTGTTGTGCAAGAAAGGAGAAACTTTGGCCCACTGGGTAAGGTTTATAATATTTTGCAAGTTGTTTCAAAAAGATCAGTAGTTTTGAAATGTGTTATTGGATCCTCTCTGTAAAAAGGCAGTACTGTTGTTAGCAACATTTCCAGAGTGCAATCTGTATTGAACAGGACGTAATAATGTTTAAAAGCGGTTATTTGTAGGGATTCTTATTCAGGCAAAACTACTTTTAAAGTTGCTAAACATATTACCCTGATGGAGGACTAGAAAGTACCACTTTTCCAAGTAAATATATTACACAGTAGTTACATTAAATTGTAGCTTGCTATGTTATTTATTACTGTAGTTCTTACTAACCATCAAATCCAGTGCTGTTTTAAATTTTTGCAACTAAAGATTTGTCTTCCTCAATTCTGCTTTTGTTACTTATGCATATACTTTGTTTTAACAAAGCTAGTGCATATGTTTACTTGGCATGAAACAAATGTATATAGCTACAGTGTATTGTTTGTCAGACAACAGTGAAAAGATAAGCATAAGAATCAGCACCTCAGCTTTTTCTGAAATCTTGAGATATTTTGAAAGCTATATAGAATTTCTACATAAATGTAGAAATGTATGGAATTGTAAATTTAGTTTTTATAACTATAGAGAGCTTACACTCTCCACTGGTGTACATAATGAAGTTATCAGCCTTCCGTTCTGACTGATTCTGTCTTAACAGGTTACAGTTCTGAAGTGTTATATTTTGACTGGAAGCTACTGTCCTTATTTTAATAGGCAGCTCTTTAAATAAACACTAGTCTGCCACTATGAAGGTATTTATTGCTTTAAAGTAAAAATACAATTTTTGCAAGTGATAAAGAGGTGATTTTCTAAAGAAACATCTACGTTTTAATGTGACCAGCTGTTTGAGAGAAGAAGGATAGTTGCAGCAATAGCGCTCATGTGTGGTTGGTTTTTGGTTTGGGTTTGGTTTTTTTTTGTGCTGTTACTCTGAATGTTGCATACAAACAACATTAATAGATAGGTAAACTGAAAATTAAATCAATCAATGAACTAAAACTCCTGTTCTCATCGTGTCCAGATAGCAACAGATTAGGTGAAAGCACTGAGCAGGTCTGTGTTCTACTTAAGGTAAAATCTATTTTTTCAGAAGTGTGTGATGCCAGAATGCCTGTGGTTATGTTTTAATTATATAGAACGATGGTAATAGTGCCTTAGGATACAATATTGTTATGGAACCATATTGTCCCTTGTGCAATAAATAGCCCAGTAAATTCCAAAGCTACTTCTGGGTACTGTCTAGCAGCTGTTATCTTCAGCTCTGTATTAACAATATAGCTACCATACCATTATTTCCTGAGCATGGTTGTCAGTGCAGTGCACCATTGCCCCATCTTTTCTGAATTAAACAGGTTGGAATATTCCGTATGAGTTCAGTGAATCTGACCTCAGAATTAGTATGAGACAGATCCAGATGTTTCTGAACGAATATGAAGAAGTCCCATTTGAAGCTCTGACATATCTTACAGGTACAGGCATTACACTCTCTAATACATGTTGACTTTGCTAGATACTTTCAGCTGGTGGAGTGATAAACTGATGAGTTCTTGACAAACTGAGTGAATTCCATTCAGGTTTACTTTCATAGCCTTGCATATATAGAGAAGTCGGAATCCAAACGCTCAGAGGCCCCTGCTTGGCTCATATAGAGGAACAATGACTAATGTTCCAGCAAACCTGCTGGTCATTGTTTCATATATGTAAAATACAAACATCAATGGCCTTTGTTCCACCTTAACTGTTCAATATGATCCTGACACAGTGAGCACTGGCAGGTCACCAGATGATGTGATAATACTCATCAGTTTAAGGCTGGAGATGTTGACCTCTGTAAATAACTTGTGGCTATTCAGTTCTATTTTTCTAGAAAGATAGCTGCTTCTTGGCACCTCCTTTGTCAACATTATAAAGATTATTCCAGATTTTTTGCTAATATTATGATTAGCTTTATGAAAAAGAATTTCAGGAGTCAGAATTAAAGCAATACCTGTGAGCTTTCGGTTGCTTTCTGTACTTCATATCAAGTGTAAACCTCCCCTCATTGCTTGCTCATTCATTGCTTAAATCTCTCCAAGCTCTTCTGTACAGGGGTATTATATGTTTGTGATCCTTTTTTTTTTTTCTACTTTATACGTACATAATCAGGTTAAGTCTGCATGAAAGGAACAAGACAAGGATCAGCCATATAGCGCTGTTCAGATTTTGACAGCTCTAAAAATTCTTATGAGAATTTCAAGCAAAAGAGTTGTCATTTGAAACATGACCTTAGTTACTGTGGCATGTGTAGCAGTTTCTCAGACCAGCTCATAGTGTTCCTTAAGCCTTTCATCATCAAGACACGCAAATTTGGCCCAATGGTGTTAAAGAGACTAATTCCCATTTAATTGATTGAAGCATAGGACCTAAAATATTTGAAGATCCAGAGCTTTGGAACTCCAGCTTACTGGAGCTGTCCATTATTGTGAAACAATTTTTATTTGTTCATTAACTTTGATTTTTTCATCCTGGTTTTCTTTGTCCTTTCTCAGGGGAATGTAACTATGGAGGCAGAGTAACAGATGATAAAGACAGGCGTCTTCTCCTGTCCCTTCTTTCTGTAGTCTACAGCAAGGATATAGAGCAGGACAAGTATATGCTTGCAGCTGGAGATGACTACTACATACCACCACATGGTCCATATGAGGTGAGAAGATAACAGTTATAAATTATTTTTGAGTTATTGGGAAAAAATCTACACTGTACTTTGATATGCCAAACACAACAAATAGAAAATAAAAAACATAAGATCACAAAGCAATGCCAGAATATATCTTATAGTCGTGGTTTAAACCCAACCACAAAGCTCGTTCACTCACTTCCTCACCTTCTTGTCCTCCTCCTGCTCCTGGAGGGATGGAGAGGAGAATCGAAAAGAATGCAACTCCCACGGTTGTGATCAGTGATAAGGATAGGGAGGTGGAATTGCATGAATGGTGGAATTGCTGACTCAATTTTCATCCCTTTTTCCCCTTCTAACAACTGCACATATAGGGATAACATACATGTAGCCTGCAGTTGTGAGAGTGATGCATGCAGCATACTACTCTCTTCCGTGACTCCTACCAGCGCTTCTGGTGTATTTATAATGTATATTCCTTTCTTTTGCTTTCTCTTGCTACTTACATGAGGGTGGTAAGAACAACTCCTCTGTGCATTTTTGAAGCATTCAAAACTGTAATATTTTTCTGTGTGGACTGAGTAAGTCAATTCCTGGTTGTGTTTAACTGAGAACTAATGTGTTTGATTGCAAATGGGAAGGTTCTGTCCAAATTGGGTTTACTGATCGTTTATGAATATAGCACTGCATGATTTCTGGTATCTGAATGTCTCTTTTACAGTCTTACATTGAGTACATACAAAATTTACCAATTATAACACACCCTGAAGTGTTTGGACTTCATGAAAATGCTGACATCACCAAGGATAACCAGGAGACTAACCAGCTTTTCCATGGAGTGCTCCTGACTTTGCCAAGAGAAGCAGGGGGAAGTGGGAAGTCCTCTCAGGTAACTGGGGAAAAAAGATCAATCTACAAACTCAAAATATGCCCTTTCCTGTCTTTCTCTAAGTCTTAACGGTAATCTAGCACCTCTCATCACATGACTGTGGCACTGGGAGTAGATGTCCCTGCATCCCCTATGATTTGGCATAGAACAACCTCTAAAGATTGAAGATACCCTAATGACTTTGAATTCAATAGGTTAATAACATACAACCCCACGTATCTTAGTGGAACATGCAGTTTGAATAAGAACATTCCTTTCATATTCCACTTATTAAAACAACAGTGAAGTACTTTACTTCAGTTATGGATTGTAGTTAGACCACAGTTAACAATCAGAGCTGGTAAAGCACCTCAAATCACATCTGTCTTTAGGCAATTTTGAAAGTATGACATTTAATTCCGGTCTACAACTTCCAGTGGTGGAGGTTCGTGCACTGGCCTGACTTCATCCAGCAGTGGTTGTATGACCATCCCTGCCATTCTCACTAGGGGACAGATTCCAGAGTGACAGGAAGTTGTATCAACTCATTCAGCCATCAGGCAGTCAATGTACACCCATTAGAGGCAAAAGTTGTCTTCCTGATGAAGTCTGTGCTATAATGGTACTTCCAGTCTGTTACTACTCACTGAATGTTTGGTTTTTGAGATGTGATTTTTTTGCTTCCCTTGCTTGCTTCAGTTTCTGTAGTCCCAAACATGTAACTGTGTTTGTGACTTGTGTGGCACAGAAGGAACAGTGTGGCAGAATGGAATCACTTGGACACAGACCTCACTGTCACCTACCCCTCCATGGGACCTGGTTGTGAAGATGTTGGGGATTTCTTCATCCTGTCCTTGCAGCTCAGGTTACTCAGGCCAAATCCATGCCCATTTGAGATAAATGACCCTTCAAGCCCCTCAGATTTGACATAGTATGTTTTATATACAAGTGGAGTGTTGAAAAGTGGAATTGACAATAGACAGTCCCTCATTTGCAGGGTTGTCTAGTGATCTTATTCTCTGATGCTGTAAGTAAAGCTTCTTGCATGGCTGGGGTCTTCCTATCATTTCTCCCATGCTTCATGCTTTGTCTTCTCCTTCATTGTAGCAATAGTAGCATTGTGTTTGTCTGTTCTGCTGCTTATTTCCATAGAAGTTGACGAAAACATTTTTGCAAATTAAATAGAAATTACTAACAAATTTAAAATTATTGAGAAGGGAAAAGGAGCAAGAAGGCACCTGCAGAGACAGACAGGAGTAAGAGCATGTCAGCAGTATTTCTTTAGAAAAATGGACTAAAATACATATGTTCTTGTACAGAAAAAATATAAAATCTATAGTGTTTTGTGAAATTTATTGAATAAAGATGGGTGAAAAAAAGGAAATTCCTTATCACTGCAAACTTGTGCTTTCAGGAAACTGCTGAAGAGTTGGCACAGGACATCCTATCCAAATTACCAAGTGACTTTGATATGGAAGTGATTATGAAGATGTACCCAGTACTTTATGAAGAGTCGATGAATACAGTTCTTAGGCAAGAACTAGTTCGATTTAACAGGTATGGCTCAGTGTTTTGTGTAGCACTACTAATACTGAAATATGCTTGTGTTTACCAGTGCTTAAGCAGTTATAAGCATTTTACAATACATTGTTCTTAACAAAGATTCTTCTTTGGATGAACCTTTAAAAAAGACTTGAAAGCTGCAGTTGACTACCTTAATATAGAAATAGTACTTATATGCTTGGAGTATGAACTTAAATCACATTTGCATTTGTGATGTTGAGGTAGGACAGCATATTTTATTTTTTTTAAGTCATACCCAGGCCCCAGTATTCACAGCACACTGTGTTAATCAGAGTTACAATCTTTAAACCTCTTGTCCCTTGATTTCTCTTGTCTAGAATGAGAATTTTCACTGTCTTTCATTTCTCTGTATGTGGTTTTTTATTTGTTTGCTTTTCTAAGTAGGATGTTTGATAACTACAGGTGAGATAAGGATTTTCTGACAGGACATTTACCAGCTTTGATCAGCCCTTCATTCAAGTTGGACTCAGAGGACTTTAGCCAGATAATAAGAAATAAATAATGAGATGACAATTTCTTTGTTTTATCTGAAGGCTTACTGAAGTTATTCGGAGCAGTCTCATTAATTTACGCAAAGCCATTAAAGGCCAAGTGTTGATGTCATCTGAACTTGAAGATGTTTTCAACAGCATGCTAATGGGAAAAGTACCATCAATGTGGGTTGCCAAATCCTATCCATCACTGAAGCCGCTGGGAAGTTATGTGTCTGATCTCCTCTGTCGCTTGGTCTTCTTCCAGGTATGCAAAACTGAGACTGACAGGTCTAAGGAGTTGGTATTTGAAAGCTGAAATGTGTATCAGTACTGTCCTCACTCAACAGTAGCCTTATAGCTCCAGATTGTTAACTGTTTGTACAGATTTATGACCCAATATACACTTCATTGACAGCATTGGAATTAGCTGGGCAATTGCTCAGCAGGGTGAATTGGGAATATAATCCTTTGGTGCTAATCCAGAGCTGCATATGGTAGTTTCCATGTTTCTATTTCTAGAAGATGCATTTTAATTTGCTAAACCAGGTGTGAGGTTGCTTTAGGAATGGTGTGTAACGGGCACTGCTAAATTTTATATATGTGACTGTAAATCTCTTTCAAGTTTAATAGAAAGCGACACTGCTTCCACACATTTTTAAAGAAGCTATTTTATTCTTTACTCACTCTTCCATCACCCTTTCCTTTGCATTCTTAGAGCTCTCTTTAAATTATGTAAAATTTTAGATGTACCTTAAATAGCTAGGGTACTGAGATGCAGTGGAACTCCACTGTCCTGGTTTTGGTTAAACCATGACACTCATGTAAATCAGGGAAGGAGAAAGCTAGAAAGGAATGTCTTAAAGATTTGTGTAAGCAGCAGAGTTTCCTGTTCTCTGAATTAGAATACCGTATGGGCTTCTTTTGACTCCAAATGGCTTAGAGTAGTGTGGGGACATTGTGCCCTTACTTTTTTTTTTCCTAATGCTTTTGTGATACCCAACAAAGATCCTGGCCCAAGATCTCCTTGTCTATCATCTTTTTACTGGATTGGCTTCCTCTACTAGGATTTGATGTGTTGGCTGTAGTGCCCTCACAGTGATCGGTAAAGATGCTATGTAAGAAAATGTGACCTTTTTTCATGTTAGGAGATTGGTGCTTACAAGACTGTAAAAGAGAGTACAAGTGTCCAAATTAAATAATTTTTCATTTTTTCTGGCTAGAATCTGGACTTACCAAAATATGCTTATTCTACTTTCTCGGTAGCACCGAGTTGTGGTTGTTTAAAAATGAGTGATTATTTTTCTTCTCATCATAAATAAGTGACTTCTGTGATTTGCCATCTCTGAAATGTACAGAAGTAATGGTAATATGCAGAGGGTACATCAAGGTTTAAATCTCACTGTGCTGTTTCAGTATATCTGGAACAGCATCCTGAAAGACATCATTTTTTCTGGTGAATCAGCACAGTGAAGCTACAGATGTATGTTTTCTTGTTTGCTTTTTCTCTGCATATTCAGGATTGGGTCATCAATGGGCCGCCCACAGTGTTTTGGCTCTCAGGATTCTACTTCACTCAGTCTTTTTTGACTGGTGTCTTACAAAACTATGCCAGAAAATACACAATCCCAATTGACCATATTGGATTTGAATTTGAGGTAAGAAAATGCAGCAGAATTTTGTTTTTCTAGAACAGCTTGAAACATGTTCTGGGGCAGTAAGGAATAGAGTTTGCAAATGAAAAGCGGTTTTATTTAAAGGAGCAATTTCAGGCTATAACTTAGAGGTTTTAATATACTCCAGATAAAAATAATAAAGCAAGCAATGGTTTAATCATTCTAGGTGATGCAACAGGAGCACACAATGGAGAAAATGCCAGAAGATGGGGCTTATGTGAGAGGCCTTTTTTTGGAAGGTGCACGATGGGATAGAGAATCCTTGGTAATTGGAGAATCGCTTCCAAAAATCCTTTATGATTCTTTGCCCGTAATTTGGCTGAAACCTGGAGATAGTTCCAGATTTTGTCATATGAACATCTATTCATGCCCTGTATACAAGACAAGTGAGAGAAAAGGTGTCTTATCCACTACTGGCCACTCAACCAACTATGTTCTCTCAATTGAACTCCCATCAGACAAGCCCCAGAAACACTGGATAAATCGAGGTGTGGCAGCACTATGCCAGTTAGACGACTGAGGATATGCATGTCAAACACTCATATTTTGTTATTAAAAGATATACTTTACTCCCCAATGTCTGAATTTATTTATTTTTATGTATCAGGATTTCCTGCTGACTTCAAAGCAGCTCCCAAGTTCCTTTGGTTTTTAGCCATTATCAGCCACTGAACCAAGAGTCAGTGAAAATAGAACACTGCAAACAGAAACTTATTTCAAAGGCCTGGGCTTTATCTAATAATAAATCAGAATGAACAGAACTCCCATTAAACTGTGTGCTACCCACGTCATTACAAATCTTGTGAAATCCAAATACTAACATCTAGCTAATACTAAATGTTAGTAAATAAATATGCAAATACTAACTAAATATAGCAAATACTAACATTTATCATAGGGCTGCTTTTTTTTTTTTTTTTTTTTTTTTGTTCATGAAATTGGGCCCAAGGAATTATGCTGCTGATTTTAATGGGAATCTAATGCATAACTCCTGCAAATAAGACTCTGTGGATTTGTCTACCACTTCCCTGTCCCAGGAGCATGTAGGGCAAAGAGGGAGAAGATGAGAATAGTTTGTTGCCAGCAAATAAACCCAGTCCTTAGCTAGAATGAACTGCCAGGGCTGTATTATAAAATTGTAATAACTGACACTGTGAAAATGTGCCTCAGAATCATAGAATGATAGAATGGTTGGAAAGGACCTTAAGATCATCTGGTTCCAATCCCCCTGCCATGGGCAGGGATGTGTCACCCTAGACCATGTCGCCCAAGGCTCTGTCCAACCTGGCCTTGAACACTGCCAGGAGTGGAGCATTTACCTCTACTTTGGGCAACCAGTTCCAGTGCCTCACCACCCTCACAATTCCATGGAAAACCTCTAGACAGCACATGCATTGGGAACCTGTCATTTCTCAGAGCAGTATACCTGTCTCATAGTTTTTTAACTTTTTATTTCACTATTATTTACCCACATATCCCAGATGCCTGATAAATGGAGCTGTGTCGTTTTTCCTAGTTTCATTTTACTTCCTTATCTTGCCTTCTTGCATATTGCACTAATAACCAGCTGAAATTTTGTACCTGTTTAAGCCCTTTCATCAGAGAAGCTCAAAGTAGCTTGCAAACATTAATTAAAAATAAAATGGCTGAACGTCTTCAAAGAGCTGTGCAGTCATTAGCTAATCCCCACAGCATGCCAAGAAGGTACTAAAGATGCATCATTAGACTTGTGTGTACACAGTACAAGAGAAGCACAAAGATCAAGGCAAACATTAAAAAACCCCCACTGCATAAACATCCACTAATTTAGGGCCTTGGTTCACTGGGTTTTTTTATTCACTGCCCAAATTGCAGCATTTTAATAACTTGCTTGAGGCCCCATAAAGTCAGAGATGCAGCTGTAGTTCAGCAATTCGCAATATCCTGCTACAGTCATTAAGTGATGGTGCTACGACTCATTCAAACATATAGTTCTTGTTGTAGGGATTTCTCTGTTGTGTGGTGCTTAGCTGTAATAGGTGAAAACAGTGTTAAGTATTATTAACCCTCAGGTTGTTTTATACAGATGATATTCATAAAATAGTAACTTTTAAGAACAGTACCATACAGGTAAGCCAGAAGAGTTACAGCTATGTTGTACAATGCTGCTCTGCACAAAGATAAGCATAGATCATGAGTACAGTTTCTTCCTGTACCATATTTGGTGCCTCACTAACAGTACAGTATACAAGCACTTGAAGCATCAGTATTTTTTACATGGTGGCTAGAGTAAAAATGTCAGGCCTTAATGGATATTTGTTTCAGTAAACAGGACAGAGATGTGCAAGGGTTTCAGCTTACTGATAGGAAGAAACTACTCTTTAACAATTTAGACCAAAAGATACTTGGCACCTATAGCAAAAATAAACTTGTTTATGAATGTTACAGCACAGTCATCCAAACTGACAACAATTTTTGAGAAGAGAATTATGTTTCAAAAGACCTAGAAATAAATTAATTAAAATTGGTCCTTTAAAACCCCTGTATTCTGTTAGGCTTCATAACACAGACACTTTGTAACATGATTAAAAGTAACTGAAATGTGCTATATATTTAAAAAAAAACATTATGGTAGTTACCATATTTTTGAATGGCTGCATCTAATTGTTGTTATCACAGCAACAATTTAGATCACTAATTAGGTCACAGTGGCATCAGAGGTACAAAACTAGTGATCAGCCTCCTCTGGCCAGGTGCTTTACATGCACGCCAGAGAAGCTAGACCTGGCTCTTAGATCCTTCCCTATGGACTGATCAGTTCAGTCACTGATCTCTGAAGGGTCTCTCTTTTTAGATTTGAGCTCATGCATGCCAGTGACTGGTGACAGCTTACCTGTGGCCGCTGAGGCACTGCTGAAAGGGAAGTTGGGGCAACAATGGAGTAATCATTCTTAAAACAGTAAAATTAAGAGAAGATGGCATTTGAGGACTGAGTTTCTTGATCCTTCTTCAGAAAATACTAGTCTTAGAAGCACAGTCCTCTAAACTAAGCCATTTTAAGTTATAAGGCAGATTCACTAGTAAATGCTACCTAAATTACATTTTATGAAGATAAATTACTTTTAAACTACTGGAAAATACTGTAGGATAGCTTGCCATATGGGTTGCTTGTTAACACCTTTCTGTGAACAAACATTAATTGATAGTTTAATAAATAACACAGTTCTGTGAATATATAGTGGCTTTGCTGCTATATTGTGTGCAGTGTCCTTGTTACTGTGTTGATTTTCTAAATGCTTCTTCTGTGTTAATGTTAAATTTGAGATGAAGGCATCTCTCAGAATGTAATTAAAGATGTATTTCAAGATTTTGTAGGTGTGACCAACAGATCTAGACAAGAGAGAAGTCTGTATCTATCTTCATGTATCTCTTGCTTGCCCTTTCATCAGGGATCAGGCACGGCTGAGTTGCTTTAATTGATGGTCACTGAAGTATGTGATTTCCTGGGCTGCCCTTACTGTTAGAGAAAAAGTAATGGAATTTACTGTTGAGGGGTATCTGTCTTGGAGGTATTTTTCTGTCGTTCCTTAAAATGAGCTTCCTGACCTTATTTCCTGAGCACTGTACAGACATTCCCGAAGAATGATAAACTGGCTAAACATTAGCATTCACAAGATTTCTTGGCTGGGATGCATTAAGAAATGAAATAAAAAACAACTCAGCTGTTAGACAGGATAAAAATGTGGAAAATCTTTGGGGAAATAAAGTACCTTGTAATAATATTAGAATTCTTGGCTTTACAGGTACAGTATTTCGATTTCGTAATTAGAAATTCTCATTAAACAAACCACAAAAAATACTTGCAATTACAGCAAATCATAGATTTACAGCCTCGCTAATAACTCAAAACAGATGGAAAAATTGCAGTATACAGACATTACAGAGCAGGAGATGTTTCTTCCTTAGAGCAGAGACAGATTTTCAGCTACAGATGCTGTAAGACAGATAGGGTTAGTATATTTCTTTTCTCTTATCTCATCTGTACAAAAATCCATTTCAGGAACAGAAAGTACTATCTCTGTTGATTTTAGCACCGTTGGGCTGTTAAAGAGAAAATTATACAACGAAAAAGAGAAAGACAGTACAAAGGATTCTTCTACTTATGAGTTCCTGTAAGCTAGAACATTTTGCCTAACAGGATAAGAAAAATTAGTGAGACGTGTGGGTCTCTCCTGTAATTAGAATTCTTGAAAATTAATTTATAGATATGATCAAGTAAGTGATCTTTTTGTCTGTGGTTAAAAGATGGATGTTATTGATATAATTTCTGATTGATACATTGTAGGGCCCCAAGCAAGTGAGGCGGAGGTTGGCTTATTTTCTCTAGATTTAAAAGGTATTACAAGAACAGACTTGTATTTGTGGGAAGATAGATCAGATAGCTTAATCCCTCTTAACCTGTTTCAGTTTGATGATACTTCCCTTGGAATAGATTGGGTCACCGCTGCAACTTCTTGAGTGTTTCCTCACCCCTAGACAACACTGGGGGGGTGCATTCAGTAAGCAGGTATCAACTCCATCTTCTTAAATGACTATGTGCTTACTAATGTTAGTGTTAATTTGGTTTCATAAGCACATGGTGTCATGGTTTAAACCCAGCCACACAGCTCGTTCACTCACTCCCCCCCATTTCTCTCTCTTTCTTTCCTTCCCCACCCCTGCCCCTGCTCCCGGAGGGATGGGAACGAGAATAGAGAGAATGTAACTCCCACGGGTTGAGATAAGAACAGCCCAGTAACTAAGGTGTAACACAAATCACTACTGCTACCACCAATGATAATAATGATAAGAGAAAATAACAAGGGAAGAGAATACAATACCACCTGCTGAACGAGTCTGACCCCCCTGAAGAGAGCCCGTGCCCTTCCGGGTAACTCCCAGTTACCTCCCTGGGCATGACGTGCTGTGGTATGGAATACCTCTTTGGCTAGCTTGGGTCAGGTGTCCTGTCCCTGCTTCCTCCCAGCTTCCCCTCCTCCGTGGCAGAGCATGAGGCTCACAAAATCCTTGGTCATACTAAAATGTCTGTGTTTGTGTTTCAGCTCTGTTCCCAGACTGAAAGTCAAAACACAGTGCTGCACCAGCTACTAAGAAGGAAAAAAATGACTGCTATTGCTGAACCCAGGACACATGGGTTCATAAATTAGGAGTTAGGGACAGAATATTCAGAAAGGAGGTGTTATGGAGATACTCAAGGCCAGATACCCCGTCAACAAATTACTATTGCATTGCTACTGGTTAGTTTGCAGGAGAGTTTCATGCAACTGATTCAGAATTTTAATTTCTAAAGAATATAAAGTTACTGTCATCTTTATTCTAAATTATTCTAAAGCATCTCCTGACTAGTATGATAACTTGAAAGAGACAGTATTTTCTGGAAGGGGAGCGCACAAAGTTAAGGAAGTGCAGGACAGAGTGTACACTGACTGGTTGAATCTAGTGCATTACAAACTCTCAAGAACTCAGATGCATTTTGGACAACATCTTTTTGCAAGTAAAATTAATGTGTAGGAATGATACATTGCACCATTCTTGCGATACTTGACAGCAGTTGCACGGTCCTTGGAAATGAATACAATGAGTACCAGTTCAGACGTCTACCTACCCACTGGACTGAGCTGCAGATGAAATTCTTTTTATGAAGCTCCCTCAAAATGGAAGTTTGCCAGTCTGACCTCTAAAAACAAAGCACTCTCTTTAAGGCAGGTTCTCTTTGTCATACAGAGTTTAAGTTAAGCTGTGAAAAAAAGGGGTTTGGCCTCCAGACTTGACAAAAGAGCTGATCTAATCCTTCCTTTAGCTGAACAGACTTGGGGTTTTAAGAAATTTCAGTCTTTGCCTTCTGGTGCTGGGACATAATGAAGATCAGGCACTAGTTAATAATTTCTCAAACACTTGTTTTGAAAAATAGGCTAGCATTTGAAAGCATCTCAAATAATGTGATGATGTTACTGCAGTTCAACTTACTGGCTTTTCAGTCAAGGAAGTGGATACTCGTTTGAACTACTTAAGGCTACTTAAAGACTTTTAAAAATTGCTTATTTATATTTCCCTTCAGAAATAAACTCATCATTATTTCAATTAGGTGTAAATCTTCTGTAACTTTAGGGATGCTCTCTTGAAATAATCTACATCTTACGGTATGTGCTCAGGAAAGAGTTGTGACTATAATACAGACAGTAAATTGACAGTGCTCATTTACATAGCTGTTTATTCACCTGGTAAGTCACAGCATCAGTACCTTCATTAGCCACGTGAATTTTAACAATTCAAAAGATTCAGAATGATAGCTTAATGATAAAGAATAAGCCTAAGCTTCCACTTAAAACCCTTGTCTCTGCACATTTTTCTTTGGCTCACTTGACACATGTCTACACTGTGCATGAGGATAGGAAAAGACTGTATTTGGACTTGTTTCAATGAAGGATTAAGCAGTGTGTATAATCACGTTATTTTTTACTGTCTTTGTTCCATCCCACTTTTCCTCTGCTAAAGGAGTTTTGTTTTGTGTCTTCCTGGCAGCAGTAAATTTGCAAAGCTCCCACTAACAGGCAGAACAATGGCATTTTACATGATACTTCCCAAAGGAGGTATTCCCAGGAAATAATTATATGGGAATAGATACCTTTGTGGACTGGAGCCATAAAAGGTAGTGAGAAATTGGGCTAGCCAGTACCTGTCATGCTGACTCGCTCTTCTCATTGTTTCCTTGTACTTTCTCATCCGCTTGTATTTTTTTTTTTCACAGTACATTCTTGGGAAGGAACCGTCACTCTGTTCTGCATGTGACCAGTTTTAACTTATTTTTAAGGTAGACAGGAATATTTCTTTGCCATCTTCTATTAG
Organism: Lathamus discolor; assembly: GCF_037157495.1. Classification (NCBI taxonomy): domain Eukaryota; kingdom Metazoa; phylum Chordata; class Aves; order Psittaciformes; family Psittacidae; genus Lathamus; species Lathamus discolor. The sequence continues at coordinate 83,722,972 of NC_088889.1, read as the reverse complement.
GACTTGTAGAGTGTAGGGTAAGTTGGCGAGCTCAGGAAATGATACTTCATTGGTTTTGCCCATTTCAATAGGCAAATGTACACTGCATTTTTCAAATCTGCTTTCTTGCCACCCTTAACTTCTGGCTGGAATAGGTTGCTACTCATACCCTCTGCCCTCAACACAGTTGTGGGCTGTGCTTATATAGTCTCCCAGTAGTGTGGCTCTTGTCCACAGCTTGGTCTCATTGGTACTTCCAGCCTACCTTTCCTGAAGAAAACAGCCTGGTAAAGCCAGAGCACAGTTGATGGCCAGTGAGGGGGCAATTAATTTAATTTCACTTCCATTCATGACGCACTTGCAAAACAGAAATGCCCCTCAAACTTAAGAGACAGTAGAAATAATTGTAGCTTCTTTCTTTTATAAAGGTGAAGTTCTGTCCATAATGTAAGAATTAAAACCTAACTCTAAAATAATTGTTGAGAAAGCCAGTGTGCTGATTATGCTGAAAAGCTAACCATGTAAAAATGCACGGTGAAGGCACCCAAAGCATCCTAAGCTGGCTTCCATAGTGATACCCTGAATTGAGAGTTTTCAGTCAGTCCGTACATGGGAACCTGAGGAAGCCAGCAGTGGAATGTTTTACTCTTGAGTTGTGTAATGGCATTTCACATCCACACCCTGTCCAAAGGAAGTGGGGGGGAACCAAAAGAAAAGCTGACACAGAGGCTCTTGGCTACTCCCCTGCAGTTTGTAAAAAGACAAAAGGAGGACTTGTGGCATTTCTGCTGTCCCTTTGCTACTGTCCCTTTAGAAACAATATTTCTCTATAAGGATACTATGAAACTGAAATATTCTTCAGGGACAATAGGCAGAGCAGGGACAAGAGAGGAAGGAGTGCAGCTGCAGTCAGTGTATTCCCACCTGCATTTGGAAGCTCTGCAGGTGCAGTGTCTGCTTTATTCTCCTGGACTTTCTTGATTCTTGCTGACTCTTACACAAGGCACTGCCCTGAATCACAATTGAGCCTATATAATTCTCAAACCACCAGGGAACCCTGATACAAATGAACAGAGTTTAAAAACCTGCTGTAATTTTCCTGATGTCAAAGTAATCTTGTATCACACCTCACTCCTTGAAAAGTGTTACTTTTATTGAGGAGTCAGTGGTTGAAATGTAATAAATACCAGACCAACCTTACCCATCCTATACATTATATCATCGCTTTTTGGCCTCTGGAAATATGTGAGCAAGTGACCAAACAGCTTCATTCACAGTTGTGCACACAAATCACCTAGATTGCAGTCCACAGTTTAAATGATGTGATTACACATCACATCTTAAATGATGGGTTATGAAACTTCATCATGGGATTTCAAGTATATTGGCTTAGAAATCTTCCTTAACTTTTCTTGGTGTCGCAACATACGGCCTTGTTTATGGGCAAGACCCATAGGAGGCAGGTGGATCTGGAAAAGAAAATCCAACCAGTTAGGTGCAAACTGAGAAGCTACAAGAAAAAGAAAGTATATATACAGACTATGTTTCATTGAGTTTGAAATAATTTCTTCACACTTTGGAGAGGGCAACTGTACCATCCAGCTTATTAGATTTCTAGGAGGAGCACTCTGAGGTGTGATTAGTGGTGTAACTTTCAGGCCCTAAATGTGTTTATTAAAATCATATATACATTAGGCTTTAGTAACCTTGTTTTGGAGCTTGGTATCGGACTGTAATGATATAATGCTTGCTGAAATAGGACTGCTGACGATGTTCCAGAACAGTAAGACCTAGAAAACTCTCAAAATTCCTGAGCAGCAGTGTGCTCATTCCTACCTAACAAGTCACAAAACTGTATGTAGTGAAAGACTGTCTTCTTATTGTTATGATTATCTATACCATATTAAAATGCACAACGTCATTGACTCCACAAGCAGAAGGAGCAATAGGTAACAGGTTCTTCCTTTGATTGACAAAGTCTTTGTATTTCATAGGACTGTTAGTGGGAGTCATGCAACTATATCCCCCCCGCTAAGTGATTGAAAAATGTAGGTGTTAGCAGTCAGATGTTATTGTTGCTGAGGCTGTCATCCTGTAAGAGAGCTGTTTAGGTGCAAGCAGTAGTAAAATCACTGACTAAAGCAGCAATAGAGATTACTAGAATCTGAAAAATAACAATCATCCAGTTTGTCTGAGAGAGCAGATCTTGGACTGATCCTTTGGGATTCTGAAGCACTGCAGAGCATAAATTTTAAGCCCATTTCTAGGAGCACTGTTTGCCAGATATGCATTGTTATTCTCTATCCTGGAGAAAAAGAAAGAGCTGTATGTGAAGCAGATGCTAACACTAACCATATTCTAGGCAAGCATCTGATGGAGATAGATAAAATTTAATCTTGACTTCCTTGATAAGGAAACTACAGATGTGAAAATACAAACTAATCAACAGGAGTTGAGAGAAAGTTTCTACGGAAGGCAGCATAAAGTACTACAGACAGAAGTGACTCAGCAGTGAGGTAACTACACTGAATAGTGCAATAGAAGATACTGCTGCAACTTCCAGCATTTTGGTCATCTTGGACATGTTTTTCTCTAGGAACGGGGGAAAAGAAGTAACATAGGCAGGTGTTTCATAAGACCTGATTTATTAGAAGAACAGCTACCAGTAATGCAGGCTACAAAAATAACTGTATCTATGGCAGATGTAATTAAGTATTTTTATTATCTTGTTTTATTACATGGAAAGATTAACAGATTTGATTCTATTAATGTCTTTTTCTGTTGGACATTGGTTGGACAAGACTGCCTAAATATTCAAAGGCCTTGGGAGTTTAGCTCATGCAACTCCATTTAGACTTTGACTTCTTAATTTGTGAAGAAATTAGCCAATTTACAGGGAAATAAGATAGATGGAAAACATTTCAATACACATTTGGCTTATTTGGCTCTGATTTAGCATAGCATTTAAATACCGGCTCATCTAAAAATGCACTGCGGAGACAGTGATGTGGACTGTGATGGAATTATTGCCCAGTGAGAGCCAAGAGGGTGCAGCCGAAGATTTTGTGACTTAAGATTTATACTCACAGGCCTTGGGTAGGGGATGTTATAGTGAAGTCCAATTTCAATTCTTGCCTCACATTCTTCTATACACTGCTTAATCAACTTTGGATCTGTTACCTAAGATCATAGAAACAAATGTTTTGTATGAGTACAGCAGTTAGCAATTGAAAGTTCAAGCGTAAATGATGCACAGCCACATGACTTTCTCTAGCTTTTTTTGGCAATCCCAAGAATACAATGATTGTATTTTTCATATCCATAAAAGGTAACATTTGCCTTGACTCAATAGTTCTGGGCTTGATGGTGCTGGATATTAAGGCCCGGAGCTATCTTGACTGAGACTACAGAAAGAAGGTTTTACCCAAACATGGTATTTTCATTGTAAAAAAGACAATACACATGTAAATTACTAATATGGCTATGAAAAAAACACTCACCCATTTGTCACTCAGCAAGACAGCTAGAGAAGAAAGAGAAGAGACTCCTTCATTTACATTCTGTTATCATCCTATCCTGAAACTCCCTCTGAAGTCAGAAATGTGGTGTAAATTGTGACTTAAATTCGTTTTTTTTGGATTTTGCATTACTCCAATGTAGTCCCAGTCCAAGATGGGATATAAGTAAGCATTGCAATCTAGATTACAAAAAGAACCTTAGATTACCATGCAGTCTGTATCGTCCCTTTCAAAAGGGGTTTGAAATTTCTTCCTTAAGAAAAAAAAAGTGCTTCTTTTAAAAGAATTTCCAGTAATTGCTGCTTTGAGAAGAGAAAAGAAGTATAAGAAGCTACTGAGTTCTGTTTGCCATTGCAGGGGTAATGATACATTTATCTAACCTTCTAAAAGATCAAAAGCTGCTTCAATTACAGAAGCAGTAACTTTGGAATTTAATTTTTTCTTGGTATCTTTTAGTGAAATCTCTAAGCCTTTTAGACTTCTACAGTAGTTAATGAAGAGCTGAAATGGTTTGAGTTTTCTTATTACTATTTCAGTGGTGGGATTTAAACTATAACCAAAATACACCAGCATTTAAGGTGAATGAAGTGTTGGGAAATCAGCTCTTATATGTTAGCACCCAATCACTGTGACAGTGCAAAAAGCAAGAGGACAACCATTCAGAAAATCAAAACTGTAAGGACACTCACATTTTTGTTTTTTCGGAATAATGTTTTGGCTTCATTGATAATGTACTCTTTCTCTTTAACAGTTTCTTCTATCTGTCCTGATGCTGATTGCCATTTTTTGGCTATTCGGAATATCTTTCGGTAAAGGCCAAGAACTTCTTGTCGGGTAACTGGGGTCATCTAAAAAAGCAACACAAAACCCCAAATATATGCATGAACATTTGAATTGCTAAAAGGCCAGCAAGCAGTTCTCACACAACTGAATTAATTTAAAGATATTTCCACCATCTAAAGATATGCTGAGCTATACAAAAACCCTGAAATAGTTTTAAACAGCAATTAGCTGTTGAAAGCTGAAGACACAGTCCAGCAAAGTATTTAAACTGACACTCAAACCTGTCTCCATTCAAACAGCTCCAGTTCTTCCTCAAAGTTAAGCACTTGCTTTAGTGCTTTGCTGAATCACAAGCCTAGTACAAGAATGCCCAGGTTTTCCTTCATTGCTATTTTGCAACAGACATTGGGCAAGTCACTGAAACTCTGAGCATCCCCCTTCCTGTGAAACTGTTGTACCAGTGGTGCCCCTATCTTTGCAAAACATCTTGGATCTGTGAATAAAATACATGATAAAACAACCACTGTATCGCTGAAAACCTGTATAGGTTTCAGAGGCCGAGAAGCTTATTTGCGACACCACTACAGTACATGGTAATGATTCAGCTGGAGTTTGATGTGATGAAAAAGTGACGAAAGTTATTTTATCTAAGCACTGCAGGAGAGGCAGACTAACTGTGGATTTAGGAAAGTTCTGAATGTCTTTATTTTCAGAGAGCTGCATACCTGCTCAGCCCACAGAATCAGCCTCCAGGTGTGGTAGGAATCTTTGTCAGAAATCAAGAATGAAATCCTATTCTATTCTTATTCTATTTAAATGAGTATTTTATCATCACTGACACTATTTCATGTCAGACAACAATTATCCCTGAAAAAAATCCACTGCAGAAACAATGACTAGTGCTTTAGGGACACAAAAGGCAGATGTAGTAGCACTACACAGTAAGTATATAGATGCAACGAGGAACAGATATCAGGGACAGGCCACTACCTGACTGACTCAGGATCCATTTGCAGACCTGGAGCTCTAGTTACTGTGGCTGAATCAACCCTGAAATCGGACCTGTGCGCTGGGAAGAGCTCCTCCGAAGGACAGTGTGGAGCAGGGTAATCCAGACGGCCTGAACAGCCCTCTGGAGGGAGCACTCTCTCCTCCCTTGATCATAGGGGAAAAGTCACTTACCAAGGCAGGCACCCAAAGTCTGGCAGTGTGGCCGTCATCACTCATCTAACTGTGGTGTTGGTAGTACCACAGGGTTTTGACCCAAAGTCTCCTCAAGCCGTATTCGTTCTCAAGTGGCCACCTCCACTATAGCGGCTAACTTCTACTAGTATTTCAGTCCTCCTGTGGCTTCAGCCACTCACACCGTCTTTTCCTCACCAAAGTCAGAGTTACAGATGCTAACTGAAGACATGACTTGAGCCATAGTCCGTTTTACTCAAAAAGCCCCCAATGTATTAAATCCAAGCATATTTTGTCTTAACTGTTGCTATGATCTAAGGACTTTTGTTGCTTCATGAACTCTGTTAAGGATCTTAAGAAGTACAGACATAAAACTGTTTTTCTCTTGATTCTTGAGAGAACATTCTTATTTTGCTATTTGTATTTTTAAAACATTTAAGCAATTGTATCTTTTCCCCCCAGATATAAAAATGATCCTTCCTACCCAGTATTTCTAGTAAATGTTTATGGTATTTCTAGGAAACAAATATGCACAATATAATAACCTGATAGTCCCAGCTCATCAAGCACTTTGGAGTAAATGCTTCCCTATATCCACTTTGCAGCTCCATTTCAGGCACTAGCATTAGTCATACACAAAGCTACGTGTGTACGTGTATCTGAAAAACCACTGCTTCCCTCTGCCAAGTGCATATTTTGTACAGAAAATAAACAGTTCAGTTACAAGGGCTGACCAAGCACAAGCTGAGTCCCACATTGTGTCCTTAACCTACAGCCCCTCCTGGCCTCACCCCTTTGTTTTTAGTTGAAGGTGTCACTTTCTGGTAGAGCTGGTAATACTCTTTGTTTCCTGCTGACAGCTAATAAAAGGTAGTACTGCACTGGAAACTTTCAGCTCAGGTTTTCATGTAATACATAAAGAAAAATTAGAAGAATAATGTCAGGAGAAAAAAATGTTTAAAATAAAGGTTTAAATTTTGATCTACACATCAGACAGTTTCCAAGGCCACAACTTGCACAGTGCATGTCCTTTGCTCAGAGCTGTAATCATACCTGTTGCATACCAAGAATCTGTTTATAAAGTTACTGTTTAAAGTTTTAGAATCAGTGGGTTTTTTTCCCCACTAGTTGCTTCTGCTCCCCCACCTAGAACTTACTTTTTCTTTCATTTCTCAGTGTTGGAACTGATAGAGAACTGTGTAGCCCCTCACCTAGGCATGGGCTGCATTTCTGCATTATTGCTCTCCTTCCCACGTATGCTAGACGATGTAAAAGACATTAAGCAGCTTTTCATATATATGGCTCATTTAGTCAACAACTTCTACTGTTACAGACCTGCTCATAGACCATTTCTGCAAAGATACCTAAATGAATATGTGAGGAACTCTTCACGGCCAGAGGACCCCTGTGTGTCACAGGAAAAGATGGGGGCAGATAGGACAAAACTCAAAGCCTGTCTCAGATTCTGAGTGGGAGTCTAAATACGGGCTAATTCGACCAAGAGCAAAATTACTTCCAAGTTAAAATGCTGTAAATGAGATTGCAGGTTTTTTCTTTGGTATAAAGAGAGCCCACACCGGCAGAAATGTAAGTGACAGCACAAGTCATGTATCAGGTATAATTTCATCAAGTGACACTACTTGTATTAGTTTTGTGGGTGTGTAAAAATGATTCTGAGTGGGACAGAAAGGAAGATAAGGGAGGCTTTCATGTCCTTGTAGTTACTCATCTTGCAACTTACATCTTTGGCATTTAAATCATAATTATATTTCACATCTCTGGAATGTTAAGTGGATGTTACACCACTTTCCCACTAACACTCATCTTGTGGTAGTCACACCCATTGTTTAACTTCTACCACCCTTCATTTTATTGCAGAATGCAGCCCACAGAGGTTAACCACAGGCATTTTTGTCAAAAAGTACAGGGCTATTGTATTAACTGAGCAAATTTCAGGTGTTCACTGCAACAAGCTGTGAGAGGTCAAAGGTAGGTCTGTAGGCACAAATGTATCAATGGGAAAAGTGGTAGGTTGCTTTTGAGCTGAGTGTTAGAATTCAGCCTTTGGAGGGAAGCCAAGCGTTGCCTTCCATGTAGCATTTGCTGGACGCTGTGGCAGAGTTCTGATAATGCAGGGTTGTATCATTCTTTTGATCTACATGCAAACCCCTGTTATCAACATGCAGATCAAACACATGAAATATCCCATTGTATCCAAGCTTGCAAAGGAGGCTTGAGCAGTTAATGAGTTACTGCATGGTGAGGATGCAAACTTTTTTCATTGTTAATTAAAACAAATAGTCCTTTAGACTATGAAATGTAATAACAAGTTTTTCTTTGGGGAAACAAATATGCATTCCTTTGGATTTTTAGACAACTGCCCCAGAAGTTCACTAATCTGAATAATCAAACACCAGTTGTCTTCTGCTACTTGCAGGTTTGTTTAGAATTTAAAGTTTATATAAAAATAAGGAGAGGAATCTGTCAACTGCACTGTAAAGTGACCCCAACAGTGCACTGTCAAAGCAAAGAAGGCAAGCTGCATGAACACTGACTATCTAAGAGCAGCTAAATTACAGCTGCTTCCCAGGGAGGGATGCTTGGCTAAGAAAGCATGTCCAGCACTCTCCTCCTATCTCCTTTGATGAAGTTGTAAGTCTATTTTATTTCATCCTTTCTTTTCAAGTCAAGTATTAGCTACTCACTTGAAATATAAAATCTGTCAGCAATGAGTACATTGAGGATTTTAGGAAACAAAGAGTGCAAGTAATAGCTCATGGGTAAAAAATTACATTTTAAAACAATAGATCTCTTCTTTTACATCCCAGCTAACTAGGGCATGCATTAATGCTGATCCTGAAACCATATTTGCTCAGGGGAGGAGATGGTGGGGAACAGAACTCTGTGTGAAATAATTTGAAAAAGCGCCTTTGAACTTCTCAGATGTAAAATGTTTTATTTAGAAACAACACAAATTCTATTTGACAGCTGGCTTGCTACTGGCAAATAGTCCTAAAGACACAGTGACAAACTGCTGAGCTGACTGCCATCCAAATCAAGCTATGATCACATTTCTGTTACAGAAAGAAGTGACATAATTCAAAAGCATAGCGTATCAACATTATAGCATGGATCAACAGCAGCTATGGTCTGCATAACAATCCGTATCTCATAGTTTCAAATGCACTTTTTGGCTAACTAAAGAGATGTGAAGACCTGTATGTATCTTGCCTTTGTTTTAAGAGCTAAATTATACCATTTAGCTAAAGAATGACCTGCAGTCTCTCTCCTGCTGCTATTGCAGCAGATAATCAATCATTCCTTTCACAGCTATCCACAGCAACTGGAGGTCAGTAATCCATATTCATCTTTCATGCCAGTCTGCCAAAACGAGTCCGCGGTTCTTAAGGCAGCAATGAATTTGTTCTATCATTCCCCTGAGGGACAACAACTGAAACAATGAGTTCCTGTGGCATAGGGAGAAGAAAAGGGGTCACAGATTCCTGTGATAGCTGGCTAAGTCACATGCCTTCCAGTGATACTAATTTCCAAAATCCAGTTTCTACAAAAATAATTTTATCTTCTTTTACTCAAATCAGTGACTTAGCGGCCTCTGACAGCTGGTGCCCTGCAAACATTGACCACACGTGGCTGCAGTATGTAGCAAAGTGAAAACTCATCTGATTTTTATTCTTGATTGAACAATCTTTTTTTAGTATTTAGTCAAAACCAAATCATAGCGAAACTTCAATCACAGCTAAAATATTCCATCTTCACATGGTGAAAAACAAACTAAAATGAAAGCTCATATTCTTCCATGATGGTGTTAACATCCTCATTTCTACCAGTGATGCAAGTAAATTTCAAGTAGTTTCCATCAAGGATTAATTTGATTCCAACTATTTCTCACTGTTTCCATCTACAAGCTGCAGTCAGAAATCTACCCAAATTTGGTGAAGAAGAATGAAGTCACTGAATCAAGCTACTCAGTAACGATACCTGAAAGCAAAGTGACTTTCACATGGGTTTAGATTTTGTCATACCAGTATCTTTGTGCTGGCAAACTGAAGTGATCTCAAACCCTGATGTGAAACACCGATCGACACATCTGAACCAGCCTCTCTAACTCGTTGTACTTACACTGTTCATCAGCTGGGATGAGGCTCTGCCATTCTATTCATGCCTTGGATTTCTGACTGAACTGGGATCTCTTCTAAGCTTTTTCTTACATACAGAGCAATCTTTTGATCAGAAAAAGGGAACTGCATGCAAAGAGAATATAATTAAACAGTAAAAACAAGGACTTGGGTTTTATCTCTGGGTTTTCTATGTTATTTCAAGTAAGTGGAATTGCAGGGAATTAGGATTCTACAACATTTTCTCCGTTTGTATAAATTAAAGGAGAGCCCTTAACTAGTCCCTTTTGATCACAGAGTTTTCATTTTCTCAGTCTGAGTTGGTCGAGGTATTATCTGGCTTTAGTAGGACATAGGGACTCCAGCTCTGTGAGTGCCTCCTGTGCTGGAGTAGCCTCAGGAAGAACAAAAATGCTGACTTGGACTATGGAGATGGGGAGGCAAAGCAAAAAAAAATAGCACTTTACATATTTCTTAGCTTTCTCCTGAAAATCATGCAGCCTCCAGGTAAACAAAAGCAACGTGAACTTGAGTCTCTAGTCTTGTGCAGCCCTTTTCCTCGCACTTCCATAGAGTTACAACCATTTTCTCCTTTCCTCCTCTTTTGTGTTTAGTTCTGTATTAGTTACAAGCAGAGAAAGAGGTTTTAATGCAGTGCAACATATTTAGCAGAGAAAATGAAGTCTCAGCTATCCTTGGATGGCCTTACTTATATAATATAGAAGCATACAGAAAGATAACAGTGTAGACACAAATCCCAGTATGGATTTATGCACCTTATTCATATATTGTCTTCGAGCCAAATGAAACTGAATAGAAATATTTCCCAGCATTGGAAATGCTCCTGAACTCAAGAACAGGTATAAATATTAATGCTATTCAAGAAACAATCCTCCCTACCCCATTTCTTACTTCATTCTGTGGGTCATTTGATGAAACTCAGCTTACGAACCCTCTCCTTTCATTTCCAAGCACTTTGGTCCCAACACATTGATATATATGATTTTCAGTCACTATTTTGAGCACTGTAGCAGGTCATACATATATAAAAATACCTGAATTTTGGTACTCAAGTGTGAGAATCCCATTCAAATTTGGGAGTTTTGCCAAGAAAACCTCACAGAGTACTTGCACTAGACTCTCCTGAATGGTCGATTGATCAGCCTTTGGGCTCCTGCCTCATAGCTGGCACAAGGGCGCAGGAACACTGGGTGAGGGGAAGCGCTGCTCTATCCGTCCCAGTCTTCTCTCGGGTTCTGTGGAGAGAGAACCCTTGGGCCTGATGGCTCCGACAGGGCCTGATGGCTCCGACAGGACCTGCAGGCGCAGGTGAGAGGTTCGGGACTCATTTTGCAAGCACCTGGGACCCGGGCAATGCCAGAGCTGCTGCTGCACCCAGCCAGGCACAGGCTGCGGGGGTCAGGCCTACACCGAGAAAGGCCCCGTTCACACAGCGCAGGGCTGCAAGCGCACTGTGGTCGAGAGCAGTGTGTCTGTGGGACTTGGGCGTCCTCCTCCTCCTCCTGTGCACCACGCAGGCTGCTGCCAGCGCTACGATGGCTCTGGCCGCCTGCCACCACTGCCCACAGGAGGAGCCCACACTGCAGGAGCGGGCGCCCTCCTGCCCCGTGGCTGCCGGGGAAGCATTGCCCATGCAGGCGGGCGGAACCAACGCGTGAAGAGGAGGGGATTGCCCAACCCCAAATGCCTCCAGCCAGTCCCCTCCCCTCCGCCTTCCCCGCGTGTCGGCTCGCCCGCCCTCCACCTTCTCGCTTTACCTTCGGGAAGAAGAGTATCGAGGTCCCGCTCCCCGCCTTCGTGGGGCGGTTCCACCCCAGTAGGCCCCGTCCCCCCGCTCCGGTGGGCGAGGGACACGGCGAGCAGTCGCCCAACCTGCCCTCACCGTGCGTGCGGCGTCGGGCGCGCTGTCTTGCGTCACGGCGCCGCCGCCGCCAGCTGACTGCTCACCCCCGGAAGTGATGCGGGGAGGGGTGGCAGTCTCGCAGGGAGCCGCGGAGGTGAGTGAATTGGACCGTGTCTCTTCCCGTCCGCGCCGGGCAGCGCGCGGCGGTTGCGGCGGCGGTGCGGGGCTCGGCTCCAGGTTCCGCTCGGCGCGGGCTGCGGGGCTCGGCCGGCAGCCTCAGCGGTGGCGGCGGCCTCCGCTCTGCCCCCCCAGCCCCGCCAGGGCCGGTTGGGTGTGGGGGGCCCCGCGTCGCCGCCGCCGCCGCCCCCTCACGGCAGGGCCCGTCGCAGCCCGCCCGGTCACGGGGCTGGCAGCTGCTGCAATGGCCCTCGGGTGCCGGCGTGTCCGGCCGGGAGCCGGAGCCTCCCCCGGTGCCGCGGCGCGGGGCCGCCCCGTCCGACCGCCTCTCCGGCGGGTGGTCGCTCGGTCTGGCTCCGTTGCAGGCCAATACGGCTGCTCAGCTGGCGGGTGCACACATGGAGCCTCCCCCCCCCCCCTCCCCGGCCACCAATTCGTGCGCCTCAGGTAATGGTGCCGGCTCACCTCAGGGTCCTCTCCCTATTTTTCCATGTCGGTGTGTGCCTTCTGCAGGGTTCCAGGACGTTTCTTGACAAGCCGCCTCTCTGCGAGCAGCACCGCATCCCTCCGGGGTCCGCGGAGATCAGCTGCTTTGTTCAGCCCCACTCCGTGTCCAGCTTTATGCGTGTAGCGCTGAGATAGGCATTGTGTTTGCGGGGAAAAGGCAGAGGGGAAATGTAGATCAGTTTATTTCCAACATAGTTTCCATAGTCTGAATATGCCACCCTTGCACAGCCACTTTTCGTGTAACTTTAGCTTTCATCCCCTCTCCCTCCTAGGATGTGTATACCCTTCTTGTGAAACCTGCAGTCTGTGCAAATCACTCTTACTGTCTGGGGCTATGGTGGTACAAACAAGCTGCTCATAACAGCATAAATTCTAACTTGCATAATCAGTATTTCAGGCAGATACTGGTTGAAGCAATATGCTTTTCCTGTTAGCGTTGCGGTTGCTGGAAAGAATCATTGATTATCTTTTAAATAGTTAACACTGCTGATATGCTGTCCTTCAAAATGTTACATTGATAACTGAACAGCCCGATGCCGGCTATCGGAATGCAGCATTGATCCGCAGCTGGGAACTTGTTTTAAATGGGACTGTCTGCCGCATAATTTAAAGAGGTAATAGGTTAAGTGCTCTGAAAAAAGGGGTAGAGCTGTGCAGAGAAAGCACAGAACTGCCTTACCTTCTTGTAAATTACAGACAGTCCTCACTGGCAGTTGCGCTGCATGGTCTGTGTTTTTTGGGGGAACAGCTGGTTGAATACATATCTTCTAAACACATTATGTGTTTAAGAGCCTCTTTGTTAAACAGTTAATATGTAGCTATGGTATTAGTGTTTTATTTGGGCTAGCAATGGGAAGAGGGTGAGTACTGGTGTTTCTCAGGTGCATCTGAGCACTGCTGTTTGTTTCCCCAGTAGAAGATAATCCTCAGGAAAGGAAACAGTTCCTTGGTTAAAATCACATGTGCAGGTAAAGAGATCTGACTTCATGTTCTTGTCAGTTCTGAAGCTTGTATTTAAAATCTTCCCCATGCACGGGTGTGTGTGTGACCTGTGGGAAACCTTCATAGCTCTTAACATGAAAGGCAGCATGCAGTCTAAAGCGAAGGTTTTCTGCACATCAGCAGAAATATGAGAGCTTGTGATCTGTGTTGAATTGGTTCAGATTTGCAAAGTGTAGCTGCCTTTACAAAGCTACTGCAAATATCAGCTCTTGTAGTGGTTTCTGAAATTCAGATTATTCTCTAATAGTAAATTATATGCAGGTGTGAATGATGATAATCCTTAAACAAATTCACAGAACTTAATAGGGGGACTTGCAGCTTTGATGCTCTCTGGCTGCTCAATGTGAAATTGCTTTCACCTGGAGACTGATAACCTGCAACATGATCTGTGATCAGCCTCTGGATCTTAAAGGCTGGGTTAGGTTGATTCTTTGCACGGTTTCTTGCCTTATTTTGGAGTTGAACATTTTCTGTTTGTAGCAAATTCTTACAGTTTGTTGATCTTGGAAATTCACAATTACATCTTCTATTTAGTGTGAATTGTATTAAATAAGGTGATCAGATGAACTGAAGAGGTGGATTTGAGAGAAAACTAAGAAAAGCTCTTTTGGAAGACTGTCATTGAAATTAGTTAAAGCAGTATATATTTGAGCAAGAGGGGCTGCCAGTTTGACAGACTGAGACAAAGGGACTTGTTCTGACAGATTTGTGTGGATGAGGAAGAGGATTGGTTCTGCTGCTTTCATTGGTTCAGCTTAAGGAACAGGAAAAAATCCTGTATGGTGTGTGTGTGTTGGAAAGAATAGGGGCAGGGGAATATAAAGTAGACAGAGCAGTGGGATATAGGAATTACTCTTCTAAATTTGCATTTCCTCATGGCAGAAAACCACGTAAAGGTGGTTTGGATATCAAGAGATGCACAGCTGCAAATTGCCAGGAGTGAGTCTCCTGGTACTGCTCAGAACTGGCCCACACTGTAGCACATAGTGCTGGGGAAGCATTGATAAATTTAGAGTCTTGGAGCGCTATAAAATCCGCTGTGATGGGTTTTGGCAGTTTGTAAGAACTTGCAAAGTACAGAAACAATGTTATTGTTCCATTAGGCACATGGTTTGTAGTGGTGAATGTTAACAGGAAAACTGTGTTCTGAGTAAGAGGAGACTGTAAAAATAAAGGCATAGGATGTTAGAAAAACAGTAATTTCTTTCATCCGCATTCTTAAAAGTAAAGAAGGAGCTGAAAATTGGTAGCCAGAATTCTTGGAGGCTGAAAGAACAATCTGTAAACACTTAAGGGACTTGGTAGACACAGGAAGATAAGAGGGAACCCCCTTAACAGCCTTCATCAGAATTCCCTGACTGGGCTCCTTCTCTCTGGCTGCTTCTCCCTAGGGGTCTGCATCTTATCTCACTGGCTTCCTTTCGTCTGTTTGCCTCTGACTAATAGGCTTTTTCTTCTGGTTACTGGAAGTCTAATAATTTCTTTTGTCTCTTTCCCCCTTCTTCCTTTTAAAAATACTATATTAAATGGCTATAATGTTTTGCAGATTATCTACATTGGTGAGATGGATTAATTGTATACTTGACTCTAAATTATTCAGCAGTAATGACATAGTAAGTTGACTCGAAACAATGGTAATTTCATGGCAAATGCTCAAGGTGAATGTTGCCTTCTGGTAAAGAGCCACCTGCAATTTACCCCCTGTAAACATATGACACAAGTAAACTGTCTGTGCTAGTTTTCTCAGTGTCTTCTGTACATTAAGTTGTCTCAAGTGTGTCTTTTGAAACAGTCAGCTATCTCTTCCCTACGCCTCCCCCCCTTGACTCTAGTTTGAGTCAGGTAATTACAGATCTGGGTTGAAGCCTTTCCAGGGAGTGATCAGAAAAAGCCAAGACTTGCATACTTGCTCCCATCGTTCACTTGTACCTTGACTTCACCCTTTCATGGGGAGGCTTTGTGGAGCTGCTCAGCTATTGGTAACCGGCTGTTGGTGAGGAGGTCTGAGAGTCCCGGGGGCAATGGTGGTTGACATCTGAAGGGGACCTCTGCTTTCCCTTGCACAAATGCCACTATTCTTTGTGGTGCTATAAGAACATTCTTGTCACATGTGGCTTTGGTGTGACAGTTTGGTGACTTTTACATTTTGATTTTAGTGTTAATCAGAACAGAGCAAACGGGAAGAGCTGAATCAAAGCTTCTTGTCCAAAAGATAATGTGAGAGCTAACCAGTTTAGACTTATTATGGCTTCATTTTATCCATGTGTGTTGGGGGGCAGCTCTGTAGTGCAGTGGTGGGCATCTTGAAAGAAGCAGAAAATCCGGATTTTAGGTAATGGTTATTTAATTGCAGTGTTTTGCTACTAAAAGAGTGATGGTTAGGGGACTGTTGAGCAGTGAGTATTAAAGAACTCTTTCACAGAAGTAGGAATACTGTAGAGAAACCAACAAAAGCATAGGTGGTGAGCCAGGATTCCAGTAAAGAGAATGAACTAGTATAATCTTCTGGTGTCTCAGAAAGAATAGTTATAAATGCTGTTCTGTCTGTGACATCTGTTTTGTGAAAGACAAAACTTACTTAGCAAAATGTGAGAATGCTGTTACTGACCTCCTGTCACAGTTTGTTAGTCCCAGAAAGTCAGACTGCCAAAGACAGTATGACAGTCAGTTATTTGTTGTCTCACTTTTCCTATTTAGTGAGCATAAGTGTTTTTTTTTAAACCAAAGGGATTATCTGTTCCTGAAAAATACCAGTCTTGTTTTTGCATCCATGTAGTAGCAGAAAGTGACAGGTTTTAGTTCTTACTCTGAATTTTTTTAGTACGATACAACTTTTCCTTCTTCAGCTTTGAAACATCTAATGCAGTCAGTCTTGCCCTTTTGTTTAAACATTGAAAGGGAGGGAGAAAAATCACCTTAATGCCTATGATTATGGGAGGCGTGTGTAGCTTAGTAATGGACTTACAAACACAAATGTCCTAGAACTTGGTTTTGGTCGTATGCTGACTGTTCAATGTTTTCGTTGCAGGTGAATCTGTACTGTAAGCCTTGGGTAGTCTGGATCAGCACATAAGTGGGCGGTCTGGAAGTGCCAAAGGTCTGATGTATACCAGCTTCAAGCACAGTTACCTGTGAGTGGAGTTAGTGATTATGTCTTGTGAAGCACAGGATACATGCCTACACACTGTATGTCTCTTGAGACACAGGGCATCAAATGAAATCTGGGAAATGCGAAAACTTATTAACAAAATGTGTGTATTGGTTGAAGCTGCCAGCAGATTTCTCAAGGAGAGCTGAGAGTCTATGTTATAACTGATGGCCTAAGTTCAAGTATTTGGAGGAGCTCCTTTGAAGCAGTTGATACGGTTAACATCTAAATATTGCAGCATCCTTTGTACAGTGTGAAGTGTTAGTATGATTCACTGTAATAGGGAAGTCAGGACTCTAATCAGTAGAGTGAACTGGGGTCCCTGCAGGTGGCTTTGTGTATTTTCTGCTTTAAAAACTGCAGTCGACATAAAAATCAAGTACGTTCTCTTAAAGCACTTTCAGATGTCAGCTCTTAGAACAATTCTTTGTACATAACTAAATATGATTTGAGTATTTACGTGGTCAGAATGGTAATGAAGTTCCTACACAACTGCATTAAATGAGTGATTCTTTTGGCTGGCATCCTGTAAACCATGTTACACTTATTGAGATGGCTGTCAGGCCTTTGGTAAACTTATGAGCATCTGCTGCCAGCAGTGATCTTATGAGGTGGTCTGGCTCTTGTCTTTAGACTTTTCCCTTTGCTGCCCTGTGAGGTGGCTGTTTGGGTCACGGTTCTCACAGCTGCTTTGTGCTGGAGATGGGATGCTATTGACCAGAGCTGCTGGAAGGACTTCCTTTTTGTTTTGTGATTGGTGTGTTTTCTTCATCATTTAGAGGAGTAAGAAATATAAAGTTATTCATTTATTGCAGTTAGTTTAAAGTACATTTTATTATATGAATGTAATTCAAGTAGGAATCACTTTATCTACCTGAATTATGTTCAGATGAAGGTGCCTCAGTTGCTTCAGGGTGTGAAGCCTGCTGGCTGAACTTGGTGCCAAAGAAAATCCCTGCACACTTAGCTCAGCTTAAAAGTCAATGTGTTTTTCCCCACTGCAGAGTGGATTGTAGAACGAGGTGGTTTTCCAGAGTTACTCTGGTTTGGCTACAGGATACTTACAGTTTTTCGTACATTAATTTATGGAATTGACTGAGACAGGGTATGGTAAATATTTGTAGCACAGCTACTTTCAGATGCTCACAGTAGAATGAATCTGTGTCAAATATCTGAGGGTCATGGTTTCTGTTGGTCCTGTAATCTGCAGTTTTGCTGGTTGTGTTTGAGCACAAAGTGTCTCTTGCTCTGGTATGTGCTGCTTTAATTATTCATAATACATACTGAGGTGCTAAAGGTTATCGTGCTGTGCGAAAGTTACAATGTACCCTGGAAAAATACTGAAGGATTATCCTTTTACAGCCCTTTGCATGTTAAAGGAAAAAAACCCACAAACCTTCATTAGATGATGATTTGCTTTTTCAGAAGTGCTGGACCTTGAGAGTTGTGTGGCCTCATCTCAGGGCAGAGGGGGAAGGTTGTTAGTTTTTAAATGGATAGAGATGAATTGCTCACTGACTGAATCTTTGTTTTTTTCAAAGTGATAGATTCAAACTCATCCAGGGATTGAGTTACTTGCAGTGAAATAAACGAGTTTGTTCATGTCTAAGTATGAATGAGGTAGGGCATTGTATGCAATGTGGTTGGGGTTCTGGTTTCAGCTTTACTGAAAACTGATGGTGTGATCTTGAAGAGCCATGTTGTTTGGCTGTCTTGATTTCCCCTTTGCCCATTGTCTTGCTCATAGTATAAATAGACTTCTCAAAACAAGTACTGCTGCTGTATGAATTGGTTCATTAATTTATTTACATTACAGAAGCACCTGAAGGCACCCTTCTAAGATTATATGCTATTTAGCTAACTGGACTTGGGTTTGCTGTGTGAAAATACAATAATCCTAACAAATCATTCCACCCACCTAATAAAGTAGAATGAAGCACATAATAGGAAAGGAATTTAAACTTTTAAATGGGGCTAAGTGGTAAAACCGTCAGAAGTAATCTGTAAGTAAGGTATTGTGCGGTTAGAGGGTGAAAAAGAAAGGGAGGGATGTGAGGATGATGCGTGTCTGCTGAAAATGCTGCTTAAGGAATGCCTTTCATGAGAGAAAGCAGTAAGGTGCCATTACTCTCCCTATGATTTTTCACATTATCTTAAGAAAAAAATGAATAAATCTTGTAAAATTACTTCACACAGTGAACTACAATTCCAAACCATCTGTTTTGTTTTTTAAGGCTACTAGTTGAACTTTGGACATGAAAAGTGGTGTCATGACCTGTATCTTAGTAGGGTGCTTTCCAGAGTACAGAAAGCAGGTTTCTTCTGCCCAAGGTCTTGAATGGAAAAGTCTCCCT
Organism: Lathamus discolor; assembly: GCF_037157495.1. NCBI lineage: Eukaryota > Metazoa > Chordata > Aves > Psittaciformes > Psittacidae > Lathamus > Lathamus discolor. Next base: position 83,704,322 of record NC_088889.1, on the reverse strand, counting down.
TGATGTCCCAGTCCTGGTCTTGAAGTGACAGCACACTGTATCGAGGAGCAGTTGTTCAAGAGTTTTTTGCCTGCTTCTGGCAGCAGTGGGGCTGCTTCTAAGTAGACCTTTGGTGGTATTCTTGGTTCTTGGCACTGAGAGCTGGCCCAGCATTATGGACTGTAGACATGGTAAGGCAGTTTCTGAATATATTGTCACTTAAATACAATATTTTTTAGGTATTTTTGTATCTGCCCCTGTTTTTCCTTCCGTGCTAGTTAAGCCTTTCTGGTATGGTCTTTCTCAAAGAAGTCCACATCTCATTTGATAAAGTATTCAGGCTTCCAAGATAGATACACATTGTCTGGCTTGGTTTTCCCGCTGACTGCCATTTAGCCTGCAGCCAAAACTCTGTATGGTCCCTTTTCAAGCCTCAGTGTAACTAGCTTCTACTCTGATATAGGTATGTTCTATAGAGACAAATATTGTGCAGTTCAGTTGAATTTCTAAATCTAGTTTGTTTCCAAAGCTCGAAGTGAGGTGAATTAGAGATAGCTTGTTATCTCTGATTTGGAAGATGTGGAGAGAGCTGCCATCTGTATGCTCCCAAAATCATTACCTGGCTGTAGTTCATCGAAAGGTGCTTGAACTGCAGGCAGCCTGACAGACTAATAATTCATTGTAACTAATTGCAGCAGGACTTTCCTGCTTAAGACTTCCTCTTAAGTAACTTTGCATAAACATTTTTCTGCAGCAGAGGTGCAGAGCAGATGTGTGTGACAGACTGGTGCTAGCACAGCGCTTGGGTAGGGATGTGGTGAGGTGTCTTCTGGGCTAATGAAAGCCCATAATGTGCCCATTGTGCTGGAGTCAGACTGCTTTTGCTGAGAAAGTTTAATTGCAGGTTATGACTTGAAATAAGCAGTTTCCATAACGTGATGGCTTTGCTGACCGAAGCTTTGCTGGTGCTTTAACACTTAATGCACCAACTGCTTTGGTGCTGTGTGATAAAACTTACATGCATAGTAAAATCTTCCATGTGCAGAGCTGATCCTCTAAAATTCTGCTTGCTGAAGAGGGAAACAGTATCACTGATTCTTCAATGATTCCCCATAGGAAAGCAAAGAAAGTTGCCTTTTGTGAGAATGCTGCCAGCTCTTACACCCAGAAAAGCCGCTGAAGACAAGTGTGGAGGGTGATAGCAGTTTTGGTGCTGCAATGTTCTGTAGTGTGATCCTCTGCACCAGTGCTCAGGAGAGCCAAAGTCACAGGGGGGAGTCAGGCACAGGTGTAAAGAAAAGCAGGTGAGCAAAACAAAGGTCTCCATAATCCTGAAAGCACACACCATTTATGTATTGTCCCAGTGGACCACTGAGTGGGATTGTTAACAACAATGCAGACTGTTTTCTGAGTTGCTGTAGTGGACACTCCTACTGTGTCAGCAAGGGGGAATGCTTGGGGATCGTAGTATACAGCTATACCGTGCAAACCTGACCCAAGGACTGAATTAAAACCTGTGCCACAGAAGTACGTGTTTGATGCTTCCTTCCATCCCAGTCACCTCACATTATTTAGCATCAAGTCAGCCACAACGCATAGCTGTGCTGTGATAGCCTTTAAATGCAGGCTTGAAGAGCTTGGTTTCTTTACTGCTCGTACTGACTTTTTATTCCACATCCCATAATGGTGTTGTCACAGGAGTTTCCACTTGCTACTACATTAAAAATTAAAAAAAAGGTGAAATGGGCAACTTGGTAGAATAAAAGTAGTAAGAATGGAGGAAGAATTGTAGCTGGTGGTTCTAACAGATGTTAAAACTTCCAGCTCCCAGCTCTACAGTGTGTGTGTACAGGTCAGCCAACCTGGAAACTACTTCAGACAACCTGAGAGAGTTTGACTTTTGCTGGGTAGGACTGAACTCCATCAGATTCAGCTCCTTTCGAACTTTGAAATAAGGGTTTGCTTCCAGTAGTTAGGTGGCAATGTGGATTTGGTGGATCATAGATTTCTTCCAAAGAAATACAGATGTGTTTGAAAAGTAGTTAGTTTGTTGCATAAAGTTGCCATGACAATGGTTTTAGAATGCCAAGTGTAAGATGTTGCCTCTTCTCTATTTAAGCAGGCTCCTGGGAGAATGAAGCTCTACAGTGCCCTCGTATCCCTCCCATCACTTCTTTCCTTCCCCAATGATTTATAAAAGGAATTATTTAGTTGCAGGGGACCAAAAGGAATTGACACAGAAGTGCTAAATGTTACTTTTTCTTAAATTCTTTAAATTCATGAAGTGCTATGGTCAAATAGAAAGAAATCCAAGCTAGCGCTTCAACTGTGAGAACGACAGGAACTCCTCTGTTCATATACGCATTTAAGTGGGCTGATGGCTGTGCACCCGCACAGGGTGGCCCTTTCAGCAGGGCCTACAAGAGCCCTACAAGAGCTCTACAATAGCTGTGAGGCCGTGGAGTGGGTGCAAAAGGGTTGTTGTTTGTGTGGAAGATGAGGTTTGGAAGCAGAGGATGTAAATCCAGACAGAAGCAGGCTTTTTGGACTATCCATCTCAAAAGTAAATGGCTAAAAATGGTACAGCCGAGATACACTTTTGCTTTGTGTATGTGTGTGGCAGTACCAGTCCACAGTTTGTAGGGGTTTTGAAGTGTTTTGGGTGCTGCTTCCTGGGCTTTTAAAACCTTTGATCTGCACTAGGTTTTATTTGTTGGTCAGATTTGTCCTAATACACATATAGGACTTAAGTTTGCAGAAAACTCAATTTATGTGGAGACTGGCATGTGCAATACGAACTTATTTCATGGCAGTCTTTCTACATCCATTGCCTACTTTTACTGAAGGAAGCACTGAACAAGCTGATGTTCCCACTTGTTTCCTCAGCAGTAAGTAAAAAGAAGTATGCAGAAAGGCAGCTTTTGATCACCTGCCTGCTCACTAGATGTACTAGGAGCTGTAAAAACAAGCCATTTCAGTGGTTTAGTATGGTGGAGCAGAGGAGCTTTACCAGTGCTGTCTTGTTTTTGTTTGGTGGGTTTTTTCCCTAGATCAAACAGAGGTGTTGACTAGGTGCTGTGGCTGTAGCTTTTGCTACACAAACCACACGTATGTTTTGTCTGTCATCTTCTCTTCAGAGCTTCATAGCAGAGCTGAGAATTTAAGAGAAGTGCAGTTGAGCCAGCTGAACTGAACATGGGAAAACAAACACGGAAAAGAATGTGCTAGAGAATGAAAAAAGAGAATTACTTTCTAGACCCAAATGATGCTTTGCTAGGAAGCAGCTGTCTGGCATTCACAGATTAAACAGCCGCTTAGCTAACATGCATTGACAATGATAGCGTGTCCTCTGTTTTGCTTTGAGTGCATGAAATGAGGATTTAACCCTCCCATGCTGAAAGCCATAAAAGTGTCCGGAAGTGTGTGTTTACTGCTAACAAACATTTGAGCTTGTGTGTTAAATTCAGTACCTGATCTATGCTTTAATGACAATGCAGAGTTAATGGTGTTAATGATACTTTATAAGTCAAAAAGTGAAATAGTCTTATAAAAGGACTCTTTTGACAGACAGATTTTGGCTATGAAGGTTTTATTAAATGAGTAGTCGTTTCTGAGCAATGTGGTGTATTTTGTGGTTTCATAGCCTCTTCTGAACATAAACAGTTGTGTGGTCTTTTGTCTTGCAGCATTTCATGTGGAACCCAGGGAGCCTGAAGGAGGCTGTGAAGCTAGTGGAATGATTCCCTGTGTAACTGAAACTATGTGAGTATTAGATGTTTGCTTACAGGATCACTTGTCCAGCATCAACTCTTAAAACAGCGATTGCTTCTGGTTCAGCAGTTGCAGTGATCCTTTCGTGCCTCCCCAGAGGAAATCTGTGTGTATCTGCTCAAAGCTGGAAAAAAACAGGGCACCCATGATACTTCCAGCTATTGAAGAAGTCATGTATCCCTGTCCACTAAGAGGTAGATAATGTGTAGTGAAAAGTTGAGGCTGAGTTAAGCTGTAGCAATGTTGTCTTTGCCCTTACTAGTGAACTGCTACTTTGGAAGGGATTTAATGGTTGGCTGAGCTGTGTCCCCTTTTGTTACAAGATTTCCTAAATTTGTCTTTGATGGGTTCTTGAATCTGTGGAGGGTTTTTTCCTCTTCTTTCTATACTTAATGTGTTTTGAAATTCATTGTAAATACCTTCTGATGCAACACTTTATTAAATGGCATAATGCTCGCCTGTGTTTTGTTGTTCTCTGGATGTATCTGATAATTTCTATTACTACAGCAACATTGGTCATTAAGGAAAAATACAGGGTGACTTAAATATTTCCTTTGCGTTTTCTTTCCTCCTTCCAGCTCTCCCCCACTTCAGTGCTGCTGTTTTCAGTTGTGCCATGGCATGCTTGTATGACAGAGAATTATTACTGAGTCATTTTGTTGTTTTGCTCCCTTCCAGTCTTGGGTTGCATGTGATCTGGTCACTTGAAAATGGAGAAAAACTAATTCCTTTACTGCACTTAAAAAAAAAAACACCCCACCCCCAGAAAGCCGTAAAAAAAACCCCAACCCAACAAGCAAACCAAAAATCCCCACCAAGCATAGCAAGGTCTTTCCAGTCTTCTCTAGGTTTTATGTTTAATGTCTTGGGCAATATAGTTCTACACATCCTTCGTTCTTAGATGGAGGCTCTCCTTTTCCTTGCCTTCTAGAAAGGAGTAGAGAGCATCATTGTCGATCTCTGCTTTGCAGTTCCTGTTATGTGGAAGATGGCCTCATGGGCTTCTTGGTGATTCATATTTACTGTAGGTTATTGCTCAATGCTTGTCTGAGTAACTCTTTGGGAGTACTGTATCCTGTAGCACTAAGTATGTTCCAACCTTAGCCCTCAATTTTGATCTTTTTTAGCAGAATGGCAAAACTAGTGGTGAGCACTGCATTTGTGTCTCACAGTTCATGTTGTACTGTTACAGTAGTTTTGCTCCTGGGACATGATCCGTTTGGGAATTAGTGTTTTGTCACCAATCCAGTATAACCTTTGGGTACACGAGAACTTTATACTTGTAGTTCCTGATCCAGCTGGGAGAAACAGCTCTGCACATCCTTGTGCTCACTTAGCTGCAGTCAGCATGACCTAGACGTGATGTTTGTTTTGCTTTGCAGTTAAATGAGTCACTTTGTTCGCTTTCCTCAGAGTGCTTTTTCATGTTCCTTGAACGCTGAGTTCCATGCAGCTCCCCATGCTGCAACTGGATCCTCTCTCCAGCCTCCCTTAACAAAAGGGCCGACTTCTCCCACTTGTTTCTATCTCCTTCCGAGGCTCTTGTTCCTTTCAAGCCTTGAAACCTGAGTCATGTAGGAAGCGGAGGTGACTAGTAAGTGAAGTGGATCCAGCTCAGTGAAGGCATTTTGTAAGAGGGTAACTGATGGAGCGCCAGAAGATTTTTCTCTTACAAAACCAGATACATGCACAAGCTGCTAGCGGATGCAGTCTGACCTTTAATTTTTTTAAAGCAGGTTTTGCTATTTTTGGGGTAGAATGCTTCAAAGTATCTGGCACATGGCATCAAGTTTCGTGTAGTAGAAAAGTGAGGAATTGCAGCAACTGTACTTCAGTATCTTCTATAGCGTTTGTTCCTAATGAGTAGGATTGTGCTCTGAAAGCCTCCTTGGCAGGGAGGAGGAAAGAACTCCGTTACTGCAGGGAAGAGCAGTGCTTGCAGAGCCCAGGCTGTGGCTGTTCAGGAGCAGCAGCCAGTTACTTGTAAGGCAAGTAGGCTGAAGTACAGAAAACATGCTTGTTAGAGGGGTATGCTGCAGGGGACGTGGTTAACTTTCACTCTATGGGTTATTGTTGTTGTGCTCTCCAGTGGTTTTTGGAAACAGCTGTTGGGACACTTCCTCACATACAGGTGTTTAATAATGCTGGCTGACCTTCCCTCTGTGTACTGTAATGTTGTCTTTTCATGACAGCAAATGACAATAAACCCCATCTGTTTCATCAGATTGGTGATGTCACTTTGTAGACTCAGATGTTAGATCATCATTAATACAAGCCGTTGCTTAGGAAACATGACAGCATGAATCATTTGCATTAGGAAAACTTAGGGGCAGAATATATAAGTTCGTCTTGCAAACTGTCTTTCTGACTTTAAATGCGGATTCCTGAAGTGAATTGGATTAATCTGTCCATTATGCCATGTGTGATTTGACCGCTACCAGCTATTTTAAGGGATAGTACCTCTATCAGCTGTACTTCAGCCTGTCCGTAGGGAAAAGCTTTTTCTGAATCCCCAACAGCTAATAACTGCTGTTATGTGTTTGAGCAGAAAGCTTCATAAACTATCTATACTCTACTTTAAATTCTACTAGTGGTTTTTACTCAGGGTTTCTTCATTCTGTCCCTTTACTTGCATGCTTCTGTCTAAAGGAAAACTTAGCCAACGCAGTACTAGCTGCCTTGGATAAACTGATGGAAGAACAAGGATTGATGTAGATGGAGCATTTGAATTCTGATGGATTTAAAGGGGAGAATGAAAAAAGGCTGGTATCTGGGAGTTAATCTCTAAGCAGTAATTTAGACTGCCTAATAATATCCTGTTTGTTTTGGTTTAATGAAAAAATAGTATAGACTGGAGAAGATGCTGTTGCTCGGACGTGTGGCAGCACAGGAACCAGTGCCAGGCTGTACTCTGCAATTCGCAAAGAGCTGTGAAATACTAAGGACTGCCAAAATTGATTTTTGGGTTGTTTATGTGGAAATGGATATTTTAATGAATCCTTTAAAATACAAATGAATAAGAAATTATTCTTAAATGCATTAAATTGAACTTTACTTGCCTATAAAAATGATGCTGCAAAGTTCATGGTTAAAGCAGTCTGATGAAAGGATATACCAGATATTTGTTTCTTCTGCTGCTTAAAACTAGGTTTTGTTAGTTTTGTTTGTGTCTTATGGGCTTAAGAAAAGGAATCGGGGAGGGGGAGCCAGGTAATTGAAACCAGCATCTTGGCAAAAAATACCTTTTCTTTGCTCATGAAATTGCATGCATGCTGTTTTGACAAAGCAGGTATAAAGGCTGTGAGAAGATTGATGTTTGTAATCCTAATATCTGGAGAATTCATCTGCACTTGGTGCTGCTGTTCCAAGTTGATTTACAGCTTAAAATGGGGGTTTGATCTCAGAAGAATACAGAAAACCTGAAGTCTATTTTATTTTTTCATTTTTAATTTTAATCTCCTTTCTTGTTCCAATTCTGTAACCTGGGAGCAGTAAACAAGGACAAGGCAAACCCAATTCTTATGTTCAAGGCTTTTGCCTAACTGACAGTGGAGATGAAATGCAAATAAGTGGGTAAAGGAGGAATATGATAAGCAATTGCTTTCTTGGAGTTGATGTTTCTGAGAAATGGACTGTCCATGGCGTGGCTGCATGCTGATAGGATAGTGTCAGAGTGTTAGCTTGGTTTTAACAGGGATCACTTAAGAAACCTTTTCTGAGGGAAAAATTTCGTTTCCAAATATGCAAGACTTTAACATTGTGATTTATAAGAACAGAAAATGGTGAAATCATTTGGCATTTTAAGTTAATTTTATTTTTTTAACTGAACTGGAATTGCTACTTCTTATCTGCATGGGTGTCTGTCTGAAGAGGTTCATTATAAAGGCCCCCTCCCTCTGTCTGTCTCCTTACCTGAAGGGAGGAACCCACTTGAAACAATGAATAATTCCTAAATGCTATCTTGCATGGGAAGTCAGTGTTGCACCTTTCTGCAAACACCCTTTGTACGTGTGTTAAGAACAAAAAATGTAGATTACAGACTCAGTTTAAAAAAACCCAAACAAACCCACAACTCCCATCATCCCTGCCCCCCCTTGTCATCATTCCCCCCTCTTCCCCCCCAATTAAAATCAAACCCAACCCCCCAAAACCCCCCCTTTTTTTTCCCCCATTTGCTGAAGGTACAGTCTAATGCTTAACTCTGCCAAGTTGTCCCATCAGTGTCTCCACCCTCCCTCCCCCTGCCTCCTCCCCCTTTACTTTGTTTCAGTGTGTTATATTCTATATATGAAATGTGGGTATACTTTTAAAAACCATTTCCTTTAGAATATTTCTGGGTTAGAGTAGTCTGTCTTGATGAAGCCTGTACATGAATCAACCTCTTTGTAACCTATGTTACAGTAAGAATTTTAGGAATTTCCTTTATTAGGACCCATTAGTATACTGCAGCCACTGAGTGAGCTGCATTGATTTCTAGGTAAAACAGCCTGAAATTGCCTGAAATTTATGGCATATGCCAACCTTCTCTACACTACTCCTTTTCAGTACGCAAAACTTAAATATCCTGGAGTTGGTCTCTTACTGGTGAATGTTATCCCACATTCAATGTTTATAATATTCTTTGTGGAAAAACCAGCAATTTGACTCTGAAACTGCTTTTCAGGTCAGTTGACTACCGCTAATGGCATGGTGAGATGTGTTGAAGAGCAGCTGCGAGGGTGTCCGACGGTAAGGGGACTTCTCTAGAAGCTGGGCTTGCAACATCATGGGCCAGTGTGTCACGAAGTGCAAGAATCCTTCTTCTACCCTTGGCAGCAAAAATGGGGAAAGGGAATCCGGCAGCAAGTCACACAGTAAAAGAAGTGCAGTCCACAAAGATGACCATGGTTCAGCTTGTGGGAAGTCTTCAGGAGATATACTTGTGAATGGGACAAAGAAAGCGGATGCTGCTGTGGAGTCCAGTCAGCCTTCAACGTTTTCTGGAGATATAAAGAAAGACCCTGTTACCAGCGCAGAAGAATCTTCACTCCAAAGGATTGGGGATTTATTTAGGAGATATAAGGATGAACGGGAAGATGCCATACTGGAAGAAGGAATGGAACGATTTTGCAATGACCTCTGTGTTGATCCCACTGAATTTAAAGTGCTAGTTTTGGCTTGGAAATTCCAGGCTGCTACCATGTGCAAATTTACAAGGTTAGTTCTTGTAGAACTTGTAATTATTTTCCTATGTTAAAATATATCCTGTCGTCTGTGTGTTGGGGAGGCAGCCTCATTAGCTTCACTTACCTATTTTTTTCTAACACTAGCATTTTGATCACATTAATTCCTACTGCTGAGAAGGTAAGCTTTGTATTGTCCTCTTTTCCCCTTCCCCTCACAGTGGGTTTCAGAACCAAAAGTGGTTTTGGACATTATGCTGCTAAAGAAGAACAGTGTAATGAACTTCTGTAGATACGAATTTATTCTTAATTTACCAAAACCAGTATTACTGTTTCCAGCATTATTTGGTGATGAGATTGGACACAAAAATTAATTTTTGCTTTAAAGTAATGTGAGATACCTTAATAATTGCTACCAGCTCTGTTCTCATCCTGTAAAAGAATGACAGACTGCTTCCAAAGAATTGTTCCTGCCCAACCAGTATTATACTTAATGTCTTTTTCCAGAATAATCCTGTTGAAGTATAGAGAGGGAAGGAAATCGCAAGGCTTTTGACACTTGTAGCTATTTCATACTGGCTGACAAGTGATTGGTATTTAAAGTGCTCTCCGTCCTGGACAAGGGGGTCAGTCAGTTGGCTGATAGCATGCGTGATCCTTCCGGAAACAGCAGAATGGCTAAAACTTATCAATAAAAACAAAAAAAAACCCAAACAAACCCCCCTCCAAAACTACAGCAGCCTTCCCCAACTTGATTGTTGATATCCAGGTAAGAGCAAGATTTCCTACAGGGCCTTGCTGAGAGGGAATGAATCTTTTATTTTGAGTAATGCTTCCCATTTTTACTCAGCTTATAACTTTCAAAATTACTTTGGTGTTCTGAGCCTTGAAGCAAGCCTTTGCTGTGCACTGAACACAGCTTTTCCAGCATCTTCCGAGTCTGTGTGGACGTGGGTGGGTGTCAAATGGGTGAGTTACTCAGGAATGCAAATGTGGATTTAATGACTGCTGATGGGACAGGTATTTGCTAACGTGAATTGCAGGTGTAGTGTCTGTGATTCTGTACAACCACCATGAGTTTTATTAACATCGTTTTGATTTTCTTGGAGAGGGCAAATCTAGTGGTGAGAGGCTACCTTTATTCAAGGACACACTGATTAGTGCTGATTGACTTCTTTCATCAAGGAAAGCAATGTTGTCTTCTGTTCTCCTATGTGCTGCCCCATCTCCTGCCTTCCAGCCCTTCCTGTGGCAGAGTCTCCTGGCTTTGGTTGATATTGGCTGGTTATAACACTTGCTTGTGAGCATTAGAGAAATCGGAGCTACCATCTACCCACTTGGTCAGATTATTAGCAGGGTAATTAGTACAGCATTGGTGCTTCGAGCGGTGTTTACGTGTTGCCTTGCAGCCTGTGCTGTCGTGCCATGCTCTCTTCCGCTCTCAGCAGGTGCCTCGCTGATCATTGCTCTTGGCACCCTTTTTATTTTGCAGGCTGGAAGGGCAATAAAAAAACCACAGGAAGGCTGCCAGTGAACTGCTCTGTGCTCACCGAGAGCATGGGTGCTTAGACATGGGCGAAATTGAAGCACAGTATATAAATTAGCTAGATTCAGATGTGGTAGATGTGGTGTTGTCAAACGTTTGATATTTCTTCTGTGGTAGGTTTTATTCACTTCTTAACGTGAAAAGCACTGGATTGTGGTAGTATCGAGTCGTCAGAAAGCCAGGCAGCAAAATCTTTCAAAACCCACCAGATGTGAGGGGTGTATGTGATTCCCCAGGCCATGAGGAACTTCCTGGAAACGTGTCTCTTTCCATCAGCTCCGTTGCCAAAATCCTTGTGCCACTTGGGCTTGAGAGTACACCTTGTCTTACCCAGACAACCCTCTTCTGATTTGACATAGCTGAATGGAGATGGGAAGTGTTCAGCACGTGAGGTCAGGGTGAAGTGCTCACACTAACTTCTCTTCTCTTGCTCAATAGGAAGGAGTTTTTTGAAGGCTGCAAAGCAATAAACGCAGACAGCATTGATGGCATTTGTGCAAGGTTCCCCAGCCTCTTAAATGAAGCCAAGGAGGAAGATAAATTCAAGGATCTCTATCGTTTCACCTTCCAGTTTGGCCTGGACTCTGAAGAAGGACAGAGGTCGCTTCATCGGGAAATAGCCATTGCCCTTTGGAAATTAGTCTTCACCCAAAACAAGCCCCCTATTTTGGACCAGTGGTTACACTTCCTAGTCGAGAACCCCTCAGGAATCAAGGGAATCTCCCGGGACACGTGGAACATGTTTCTAAATTTTACTCAGGTGATTGGACCGGACTTTAGCAACTACAGTGAAGATGAGGCCTGGCCGAGTCTCTTCGATACCTTTGTGGAGTGGGAAATGGAGCGAAGGAAAAAGGAAGAGGAAACCAAATGTATTCTGTCTTCGAACACAGAGGCGGAACAGACTTAGCGGCATCGAAGCAGCAGTGATGGAAGCAACCTGTTGCCCTTCATGAAATGTAAACTCTGGATGTTTCTGGAAATTACCAAGGCTCCAGATTTTTCTACTTTACACCTTTTTCTGCCTTGTCTTTGAAAGGGCTCTAAAATGCTGTATCATGTTTTAGGCACTTTCTTAATTTTGGTTATTCCTTTTACTCTTGCCCTGAAATATTTGACCCTGGCTCCAAGTTAAGCATTTTGGGGTTGTTTTTTGTTTTGTTTTTTTTTTAAGACTTCAGATTAGTATAAGTCAATCTGATATTTCTTGCACAATGTAGATCTTTTTCGTTAGGTTAAATTAACATTGCTAAATTATACAGTGCCAGATTTCAGTTTTTCATCCCACATCCGTCAGGGCAGGTCTGTACTGTGTGTAGTGCTGTTTACATTGTTGACGTTTTAGGCTGTAATAATTTTAAGGTTTTCTACCAAGATGAACAGCAGTGTTAACTACAAATGCATTAATCCCCTGGTATAAGGTTCCAAACAACCAACAAAACCAACAGCCTTTTGTAATACGGCTAATTCCCATTTGAGCTCTTAGCGAATGAGTCCAGATCATTCCTTTTTTTTTGGAGTTTCAAACTAAATGTTGGGATTGTGTTATAAAATTACTGTACCTGTCAGTCAACTGAGTGGTAGATGACGATTTGTACCTAAATCTCTTACACATCACATAATAAAAGAGCAGTACTACCTCAGTTTTATTGAAAGTGGACTTCTTGATGGACTTCCATTTTTCTCTGGAAGTTGTATTTTTGTGGTTACATGAGACTATTTTTACTTGACTAAAAGAACCAAAGGTTCTGCTTCTTAAGTTTGCTACACATTGGCAGAAGCAACACACAAACCCTAAGTCTTCAAGGAAAACTGTGGTATAATTCTGCTTTAATTTGTTTGATTTATACCTAAAGTATTACCTTACTTGTCTGGCAAGCACAGTACTTCTATGTAAGGAACTATCTTTTGCATTAATATTGACGAACCAATTTTTTAAAGCCTCTGTTTAATTGCTAAGGCGCAGTGAATACTGCACACTTCCTGGAGCAACAATATCGGCATCTGATGACAAAGTGAATTCTTAATGTGTTCTTAATGACAACAGTGTAGATGAGGCATTTTTAGACTGATTTGATAATCTTTGGATAGGAGTCAATATATTATTTTACAATGCCTGTATTGGGACTGTTTGCCTGTTGAAACTTGTGACTTAAAGGGAGTTTTATTAACACTGGTTGAAACTTTTTTTGGTTATTGATGCTACCTTTTTTAATTTTAGTATGTCAGCTTTTTTACACCTTTTGGTAAAAGGGATGGTTGCCAAGGCTTTCCGCAGAGCTAAGTGCTGGCTTAATGAATTTGATACATTTCCATTACACACCTTTTCTTTTCAGAGCTGCATTTCAGGATCGTAGAATGGCTTCAGTGGAAAAAACAAACCAAAACCAAAGCCTGGACAGTCATCCATAGCGTCTAATGGCTTCTGTGATACCAGTGTTTTAAAGTTAAAGGGAACCAGATTTTAGGTGATGAGCGTGTCACTGGCTCCAGGGTGGCATGCTTTGCACATCTGCTGTGCCCCAGACGGGGTAGCAGAGAGAGGAGGATCTGCCTGAATTCTGTCACTGGCTTTGCTGGTGTGCAGCCTATGCAATAGCTTGGGTCTGAGATCATAAATCGCCAACAAAATGTGGGTATTGAAAACTGTTAAAAACCAAACCCACAAGCCACAGATAGCATCTCTTTCATCTAATAAAAGGAGAGTTTGGTCCATGCTGCTTCTGCAAGCTCTTGCTGGGACACGCATTAAGCTGTAGAAAACAAATGTTCTAGGTGCAGCTGAGTCTGTCCCTTTGCAGGAGGGGAGCCCCAAACTTGCTGTGTTACAGGTAAATACACCCAAAGCTTTGTCCTTGCTACTATAACCTTACAAGCTACCATGGCCTAAGCACAGTTTGGCAGCAAAACCTTATTCCAAGTCGGTGAACAAAGCAGGCCAAAGCACTTGTGCTGCTATAATTGAATTTATGGTGAGACTTTTGCTGGTGCTGTTGTTTAAAAAAAGAAAAGCTCCCCAACAGAGGCTGCTTTGTTAGCGAAAGTTCCATATGGAGCCTGATTTAGTAAATGAAAACTGTATTTATAAGTTTGAGACTTCTCATTCAGCTATTAAATGCTTTGTTCATCTCTATTTTTTTCCTCTAAAGGTAATTTAAAATGTCCAGAGTGTGAAAACTGAGTATTCAGATGAATAGGCAGTGCATGCACGCGCACACACCAAATCATGGCAGCAGCTGCTACTGAGTCATGTGCTAAACTGCAGCAGCTCCAGAGGATGAGGGATGGAGTGCTTTAAGGCTGGCGCTTATCTTGTAGCCTGAATGTGGATAGCAGTGAGGAAATCAATCTGAAGCACATCAAGGCTGAGCCATTTTAGTATAACAAACATAATACAGCTTCTTAAAGATAGTGGTGGTGAATATAGAGGAAGGGAAAATCTTATTTCCTCTTAGGGAAAAGACATGATTCTCAGTGACTTACGTCCCATGTACATGAGGCCAGCCTTGCTCTTGTTCTGCTGCTTTCAGCCTAGCAGGGGCAGCTCTACCCAATGGGTAGAATACTTGCAAAAATAGCCAAATGCTCTATCTAGCAAAGTACCATTTATTTTTAGCCTAACTTGAATGTTTTAATTGCCATTTACCGAATGCAAACCAGACCTGTATCAGTTTTATATTCCTGAACCAGGAGCTGAAGATCCAGCTCTTTGGCAGTGCTGACAGTGAGAGAGGGAGTCAGACCTTCCCTTGGCTTGCCTGGTGATTGTATGATCCTAAACAGGACCAGACCGTACTCTGTAATGCTGGTGTTCCCGTGTGGGAGCGGGGGTTCTATATGGTTCTGAGAAGCCCCTAAAGATACGCTTGTTTAATGGTTAAACTGTGAATATCTGTGGAACAGGCCAAATACTTTCACTCTTCATTTCTTCTACACTTTAAATGCTCATTGTGTAGGCACAGGACCGTAGTGAGCAGCTGATGAAATCCTTGGAACCATTGCAACTATTTAACTTTATTTTAATTATAGTATGTGTTAGGAAACCTTATGCATGTAGTGAATCTGCTGCAACTTGGGGTAAATAACTATAGAATACTATATAGTTAGTTATAGTAATGTACTGGAAAACTGGTCTGACATCTGCACTCTGTGGCATCTTACTGCCTTCCCTGATATGCAAAGAAATAACAACTCCTGTAAACTTCAGTCCCTAGGAATAAAACACTGACCACCTGCACCGCATTATAGTTTGCAGCACCTTTAGCATCTGGCTCCCAGAATGACTGGAGGCTCAGTTGTGCTAATTTTCACTTGTGAGTATTGTTGAGGTCAAGGCTATTGATTCGAGTACGGATTTGGAAGATTCCGCCCATAGCTGGCCATAAAACGTGACTGAGGAAATTGAATGAATTGTGAGTTTACTTGCTGCTGGTGCTATTCTGGATGTAGAATTATGGCTTTTTAATACTGTGCAATTGTAATGAAAGAACCACAGGGAAAATACATGGAGGTGTGGCAGAAAACTGGACAGCTGTGGCAGCTGGGTGGGCTGAGCCCTGGCTGCCCCTGGCTGGCACGGCAGATCTGCTCATGCATCAGCCTCTGAACCATGATGGCTTTGCAGCCAATACATTGAGGAGTATGAAACAAGTTCACTCTGCTCTGCTGATGGGTGACTTGAGGCCGGTTGCACACAGATGCAGCCCCCCCCAGGCAGGGTGGCTCTGAGGTGAGGGTTCAGAGCACTGGGGGCAGCAGCTTTGCCTCTGTGACTTTTATTTCACTCCTTGCACGTCTGTCAGAGCCTGAAGAACCCACGGATCCCAGAGCTAGTTTGTCAGCCGTGGGTCCCAGGCATGGCTATGCATTGACTGTTACCTCAGTATTTTCCTGACACAAGTATCTTCCTTACAGTTCTAATCCTTGTTTCTAAATAAAGCCCAGCAAAGTTAAACACCACGTAGTTTAACAGCCACCTCAGTCGTGATGTAATTTGTTGGCTGAGACTACATCATTCCCATTCATCAGAAAATAATAGTCATTGTGAGCTTCTGGGTCTTGCAGCCTTGTGTTCTGCAGTGCGATCCTTTTTTAGAAGACCCTTGGTGAATTAGGTGCTCGGTTCTTCCCTTGAGCTCACTGTACTCAAAACGTGTGCATGTGAATTTAGCCTTTTGTGTTAAAAAGGAAGATGCTTAACCTGAAACTCAAAACTCTTCAGGATAGTGTTTCAATATACAGCAGAACATGTTTTCTCCAGTAAGTATTGAAAGCTGAGTGTCTGCTTAAATCTTGTGTGCAAACAAAACCACCAGTGTTAAGATTTTTCTCTCTGGACTATTGGAGATTGCAGCTTTGGTTTTATATTGTCAACTGCAGTGAAATACATGAGATTGTAAGACAGAAGGCTGTAACTCCTTCACCATGAAGTACATAGGTATCTCTACCTCTTGTTCTTAGACTTGAATTGTTTGAGGTTACCATCCTTCTCTCCCAGGATTTAATGCCTGGATGAGTACTCTATTTTAATTGACCCAAATTAAGTATTATCTCTCTGCCATCCTTTTTAGTAAACTGCTTTTAATCCGCATGCTCCCTTTGAAAGGGAGCCAAGTCAAGCTGCAAACAAGTGTTGGTCCTCCTGGGTGCTAGCTTTGGAGTGCCACAGAGGGACCAACTGGGAGCTACTCTGCATGTGGCTCAGGGGTTTTATCACACACCCTCTCCCCTGCTCGGGCTGCCTGTACTGACAATACATTGACAATAGAGCAGCTGCTCCCCAAGAGGGAGCCATCAGCTTTTTCCTTTGCCCTTGGAAAACTGTAGGAACCCACCTGATGCAGTGCCATGAGTGTGTTTTTCTTTTAATTGGAAATGACTGTGTTTTGTTCCGTGTTGGACTGGACCTGTAACAGAGAGCAAAGATGGGAGCTGCAGGAGGCTGCACGCATCCTTTTCAAATCCAAGGTCAGAATCTTGCTCAGGACAAAACCCATATGCATGAGCAATGCTGGAGTGTTCTCAAGTGTATTGGAGGTGCCAGAGTGTCTCTGTTGTGCTCATTAGTGTGTTCAGGTGGTGTCTCTCTGCCATGAAACACACCTGTGTTCCTTGTGTTCTTCCCCCAAAGAGAACTACACCACAGTTATGGTCACTGCAGATCCCAAGCAGATGCTGTGCTGTAGCAACTGTTGCCACAGGATTCTTCTTCCAGTTTGGGGGCTGCTTTTGGGGTGACCTCTTGCACTATGCACAGGCACATTATTTCAAGGGAATGGGGGCTGTATGAGACACCAGGTAAAAGGAGGCTGAAGGTCCTAGTCCTGCTAACAGCTTGCCTTAAATCACTGAGGTTAGAGTGGTTCCTCACTACTATAGCAATCCTCGGCCTGTCTGTAGTTAGGTTTTAAAATCCAACAGGTTCTGGAGGTTATACAGAGTTTTTAAATTATTTTTGAAAAGCTTCTATCTTTGCATAATTGCACTCTTGAGATGAGCCCTTTCTGGATAACATTCACTTCACACGCAGGCGGAGGAACCATCCAGCTCCAGTGTTCTTGCTGTAAAGTGTTTCTTTTCCTCCCTGTAAATTATATTTGGACTACAGGTTGCCTACTGTTGAACCAGTGCGTTTACTTGAATGTTGCCATTGTATGCAGTTACAACTGCTGAGTCTTGCTCTTCTTCTCTGGGCCCATGAGAGGGGGAGATGTGTGACCAGAGGTGGCAATCCCACACAGAGGTGGAGCTGAGGAGGGCTGGCTGCTGTTTTTGTACTCCGTATGTATTACACATTAGAGGACTTCACAGAATAGTGCTTAATATTTTGAAGTGACTTTTAAAATCACACTAAACATAGTTATCTTTAAAGTAGGCTTGCTTTCTTAGCTATGAGTTTGAAAGAGTCCTTACTAAGGAGATGGGCTGGTAGGAATGGTCGGGGGGCCTCCTGCTGTTAAGTTGTTGAGTAACTGATGGTTTAGTGAGAGCTGTCCCTGTCCATGGCAGGGGGGTTGGAACTAGATGATCTTGAGGTCCCTTCCAACCCTAACCATTCTATGATTCTATGATTCAATGATTCTATAACTTGAGTTCCAAGAGCTGTGGATGCAATGGGCAGGATTAGGTCCTGTCCCTGCACTGTTGGGGTTTGTGCTGGCTGGTCTTGAGACCATGAAACAACTGCACACCATTGACAGGATGTGTGGAGGAGAAGGGTCAGCCTGGGGGAACTCGTTGACTCAGCTGGGTTTCTTGGAGTACTTGCTTGTGGATTTTGCGGCCCCAACTTAGTCTTGACTCACCCTTTATGGAAGGAATGCATTTTGATAGTGTTTGCTCCCAGAGAAGGAACTAGTTCTAACTAAGGAAACAGAATCAATCTCCCCATTCCTCAGTAAAGTGGCAAGCGTGGATAGGATCAGATCTGCTGTTCTCTGTTGGGAGTGGGTTTTGCCTTTTCAGACTCACCCAGGGGATGACTCTGTATGATCCAGTTTTCTTGCTCTGGGAAACAGTGAATGTGTTACTTGTTGTGGAGCAGACCCGCGCTTCCTCTTTAAGGCAGCAGTATCAGAGGTGCTGTGTAAATGTAATGCTTGAAAATGGCTGGAGTAAATTCTGTTTCATGTAGGGCCTTTTTTAAAAAGATGTGGCTAAATTTGTAAACCATGATGTAAAGTGGGAGAAGTTAAAGCTGATGCATCTCCTGCAGCCCTTTGGGTTTGTAGTTTTACAGTTACTTATGTGAAATTCTGCTCACCATCGTTGTCTGGAACAGAATGGAAACAGCATCTTCTAGAATGTGCAATCTGAGGCACAATGCAAATAGGTTGTAATGAGAAGGTTGTCTTTACTTGATAGCAATCCTGAGTGCAATGTTTTTGTCGTGTCCCTTTTGGAAGAAGAGCATTAAGTGCAGTCTGAGGTTTTTCTTTTAAGCAAAGCATTGGTTTGTCCATTACTGACTTCTTGTGGAATTTGTGCCAGATGTATATTAAATATTTTGGTGCTTTTTCTAATCCAAGTTGCCATTCATTTACCTGTGAGACTATTGAATTTATGTATATTTAAATGACCAGTCCCTGAAAGAAAACAAAATAACCCTTCAGTCACAATGTATCCTGCCTACTGTAGCTTTGTAAATGTTCCAGAGCTTCTGGGTTTCCTGTATTCCATTAAGGTCTGAGGGGAGGGAGGGGAACACTTACAGCAATCTAATCCCCTCGAAGGGGCATGTGCACGCTGCTCTGTGCGTTACTGAACAAATGAGTAACATTTGTGGTGTTTACATGACACGTTGGTGGTCACTTTTTTGTGCTCAAGCTTTGTACAAACTGTCTTATTTAAAGCTGACGTCCTTTTTACATTTTCAATTAAAAGGGGACAAATTAATTATTTTTTCATGCCTATAAATAGGACTCTTGCTAGTTTTATTTGTCATCTCCAGCGTTTCTCAAGCAGGAATCCTGGATGCTTACTAAATTCTGCCTAGTCCTTGCAAGGAAGCGATCCCATTGCTTCTCAGTGCATGATGAAAGCTAGCTGGGGTTTTTCAGCTTTGCAGTGCAGATGTCTACAAGAAGGAGATGCTGGATGTGAGCAGCCTTAACAGAAGTGTGCTCTCACAAAGGGTGAGTGCTGGGGCAGGCCGGCACTCGGCCCCTTCCACGGAGCAGGGAGCCAAGGGGACAGGCAGTGCTGAGCGAGGGACTGGCGCCTTTCACATCCTGTAGTAGCACATGTTGATGCTATTCCCAGTTTGATAGCTACAGCCAAAGGCCACCAGGCTCACCTGGAGGCATAAAGTGCCTTTTGAAAAGAAAAACCTGCCTGCATTCATATTAAGATTTCATTTCAGGAATTTTGGAGCCTTTAAATTTACGTGGGAACAACACTGACGTGAGCATCCACTACCCACTCCCTAGTGCTGGGCTAGCACTGCATTTGCCTTTCTCCTTTCTCTCTCTTGCCTCTATTTTTGTCTGCTCCTCCACACAGCAACTCCCAGCTTCCACTCCATAAACTGCCAACTTGGGGTTGGAAGATAGGAGGGTGTAAATATTGTATCAGCTGTATTTAATAATTTCTGGAATAATAACTACTTCAACTTTATCTCAGCCCATTCTAATTCATATCAAGAAATTCTTTGTCTCGTGTTCAAACCTTGTAACAAGCATTTCCTTTTTTTCCCTGAGTGCCAAAAGGTCTCCCAGGCATCTTCCTGCTTGGAAATTCCCCACCTTAACAAGAGATGCTCCAGCAGCCTTTATGTGAGGTGGCGATGGCTGCAAAGCCCAGGTCTGAAGCTGTCAGGTTGCAAACACCTCATCCTATGGCTGGTTATGCACTGAGTGTTACTGCAGCTGCAGTTCCAGCGTCCTGCTGAAAGCACTGATGTGTGAAGCTCCCAAAGACTGGGCTGTCCTTAACACAGCCCTTGCAACTTCTTTTTTTTTGTGTGTGAAGGGTATGGGGGGTGATGAGGGAGGGAGGATTAAGTGGAGATTGTCCAAGAAGTATGAATCACCAATTCCTCCTTTCCATGGACTAAGTACAATGCTTTCCCAGAAAGGAGGCAGCGACTGCTTCAGAAGCTGGCACACCGTGTTGCCAGAAATCCACACAATCCTGAGGACAGCTGTTAACACTGAGCAGCTGCTGCAGGTACTGCATGAACTGGGCTTGCTGGTTTGCAGCCTGCAATGATTCAGTGAAGACAACCGAGCCTGTAAGATGGGCTTTTAAGCAACACTCCCCCCTGGCTTGTCCCCAGCTCTTCCCATGGCCTTGCCTACCTCACCCACTGCCAAGGGAAACTGCCATAGCAGGAAGGGATAATGGAAAAAGTTTTGTGCTTTAAGATGTTTTGAATAGCTTTTATTTTTAGACTTTGTAAAAGATACAGAGTGGAAGCCTATTGTTCGTATGGTAGGAGAGCTTTACAAAGACATCAATATTTAAAGTAATTAAAAATATCTGAACAAAAGACTTTGCTTAAAAACTTGGCAGTTCAATGAGCACTCCTCCCTCCATCACCTTTTACTGCCATCAGACCAAGGCCAGGTTGTGCTCCGTGCCTGCTGCAACATAAACAAGAGGGGCGTCATTTCTGCTCAGGGTAGCCTTGATGCACACAATAAGCTTGCTGGTCTTAGTGGTGGGAAGCTGCAACCCTCAGAGGCAGCAGACTGGAAAACCTTTTTTTTTTTTTTTGCCCCACTCAATAATTATTTGGTGTTCTTTTTAATCAAGAAACCTCCCCTGGGCTGCCAGTCCTCTGGGAAACAGTCCTGTGGATAAGAAGCCTCTTCCAAGCCTGGGATGAACAAACCTCCAAACCCGCCCAGCCAAGCAAACAAACCAACCAAAAACACATTCTTAAAAAAAACCAAAAACCTGGCCTGGCTGCCTGGCCAGGCAGAAGAGATGCTGCCGAGGAGCCCTGCCTCCCTGCTCCTATTTCTGGGCATGTCTTCTGCCTCCACAAGGAATGGTACCCCTTCTGTAGAAGGGAAACTGAAGAAAAGCAAGGGTAGATGTGACCTTTACTTGACTGTCTGACCAGTGACACAGTAAGAGAACAGGAGACTGCTGAAGTAAGTATGTACTCGGTAACTAGGGCCTTGCCTAGGAAAGCTTTAACCTTGCTGGTTAATTATTAAGCAGTCAATGATTGGCAGTTTGGGCTCCGGAGTCTGAAATGCAGGAAGCCCACCCTATCTGGAAGCATCCCCAGTATTAGTGCTGAAGCCCAACTCAACTCCAGGGCTTGTCCCTTCCTATAGAAGCTTATGGACTCACTGAAAGTGTTCTTTTTTCCCAGCTGTGTCCCTCATGTAAGAATGAGGGCATAAACCATCAGCTGTGGCTGAAGCACACACATCAGGGTACCACAACACAACAGCTGATAGGTGGGGCTTCAGCTGCAGCACTTGCGTCATTTTAAAAAACAAACAAGACCACTCAAAAAACTGGCTGCTGTGGAAACTGCTGGGTTCTGGTGTAAAACTTACCTTTGCTGTTTATAGGGATGGAACATGCAGCTGGGAAAGGCAGATGAACTGAGAAGACCTGTGTAATTAATCAACGCTGTGTACTTCAGCCTTGCTAATCTGGCCCATCTGTGACATAAGTGGTTTCAGCAGAACTTACTGCTGAGGTTTTACTGGCCAAACATGAAAGTCAGACTGAAGAAGTACAACAGCTTCTTCAGGCCTTCTCTTAGGCTTTCACTTCCTTGTGCAGGGTTTTAATAGATTAAGATAAAACTATTTGGCTATGTATTTTCCTTGGCACTTTGCAAAATCAGTGGCAAGTTACCTGTTCACTCCAGGAAAGAGAACAACACACAGGGTATTATTCTGAAGACTTCTATAAAGCTTTTTGATATGATGGTCTAACTTCTTCACCTTCTTCCTTAGATCCTGCTCCTGCATAACAGAATATGAGCATTAAAATCCCCAATTCATCTGCAGATCTGTAGCAATCACACTTAAAAGCAGGTGCGGCAAGACTGACCTCGGGCAGTGTTGAGATCAAAGAGGTGAGGACAGCAGTGATTCTGTTACTGCAACTAGATCTGCCCCCCTTACGGCTACACCACTAGTCACCTCTCCCTCCGACTCCCATACCACCTGCTACACCTGTACCTAGCTCTATCTGCTCTCAAGTGATAGCTTCAGCTCCTGTGTAGCATCACAGCTATGCTGGGTTTAAGGTTATACAGTACCCTGTAATATCTCACATGATATTACCTCTCCAAACTGCCTTGTGGGAACTGATCCTTGGCAGCCTTTCTGCTCTACTTTCACAAGGAGCCCCTCCTGCCACATGCAGCTCTACACCTAAATCTGCTCAGATTTACCACTCCTAGTTCCCAGGGCAGTACCTCCTCACTAACTTCAATGAACATCAGCACAGCCTTAAACTCACAGAGTCAGACAGTTGCTCCATCTTCTCGTATAAGATGTGTCCTTGCTTCCCATTGCTGTGATTCATTTGCCAAATCCATCTCCAGAGGTGACCTGAAGCAAGAGCATTCCTACTTCTTAGTTTGCTTCCCTTCACAGTCCATCCATTTATAACTTTAAGGGCATCCGCAGCAGTCTGTGATTCCTGGAATTCTGAAACGCAAGGAGAAGAGGATGCGCTTTGGCAGGGATGTTGCTGCCCTGTTCCTTGGCACTGCAGGGCAGGGCTACAGATGTGGAGGAAAAGGGAGATAGGAAACTGAAATCACTGCAGCAAACAGATCCTCGTTTTGCTACAGGTAAACATCAGACCATAGAACTGCAGTTAACCACAACAGCACTCACCCAGGTGTTCTCCTTGCCTTTTCTGAGGTGATTACTTGTCTGTGTGGAGCCCTCACGCTGAGGTACTGGAGCCAGTGAGCTATCCTAGAACTTATTCTGAAGTCAAATTCCCCTTAAAATACTTAGCTGTAAACTGCTCCTCCAAACAATACCTCTTTCACTGGAGTATTTTAAATACCATTACTTTGAGCATACATGACTGGCAGTAGTTCTTGCTCTGGCTCTGCAAAGTCCCAAGGGCTGCTAAATGAGCTTACTTGAAGGAAATAAGCAGGCTGTTTGTGAAGCTACTTACTGAGGAAACAGCAGTTCCTGTGCTTGCCACTCTGGAGGTCCTTTGGCAGGAACAGTATTTCCAGGTCTTTTAACTGGCTGAATTCTTCTTGCAAGTCCATCTCTGTTAATGACTTCTTTAGCCCCGCCACATAAATCACACCTTCATTTTCTACATCCAGTTCTAGTTCCTTTATCAAATCATCACAGTCGAGCATTGCTGCAGTGACAGGTCTCTGGACCTGGGGTGGATTCAGCAGGCACAAACGTCAGCCCAAGCAGCTCTGTGTTCTGAACTTCTACAGTAAACTATTTCCCCCCATTACCATGACAGGCTATTTTCTCTCTCTTTAAAAAAAATATGACTAATGAAGGTTAACTTAATTAATCATGAAAAAAGGAAGAGAGATTATGTTTGTAATGCAGAACCACTATCAAATTAAGAACTCCATACTTTGTATATGGCATTTTAACACCCTGTTACTTGGCTCTTCCTTTTGAAGCTGCAGCTGGAGGACAATGCTTTCTAACCCCCTTCTGCTGACAGGCAGAAAGGGAAGAAGGGACCTATCACCATTTCCTTTCTGCCAGTGGCCCTAAATTGTCTAGGGACAGGGAGATTGTAACAGCACAAACAGCCAGCATTTGCCTAGATGCTAGGCTGGGAGTAGATGTTAAGAGACATACTGCATGCTGTTCCTGTGCACAACATAACTTTTGCTATTTGTGTTGTTTACCTTAATGCAGGATCCTGCTACCTCAGCTCCATTTAGGCTTTCCACAGCAAGCTGGGCAGCTTCTAGGACTTCATACTGGATACAGACATAAGGCTTGAAACAGAATGGTAAGATACTTCAGGCTTATCAATAAGACACATTAGCCCTCCCTTTTTTAAAAGTCAGGTCTCAATAAAGTTGTGTTTTCTTTTTATGAAAAGGTTTAGAGGTAATATATCTAACACTTCATACACAGTATCTGTTACAAACAACCTACAATTAGTTCATCAGTTAACAACTTTGTTTTCCCTTGCCACTAAACGCCTTAGCATATAAGTTCAAAAAGGGGACAAAAAGCATCTCAGCTCCATGCTCAAAAGTACTCCTGTGCTCAACAGCACAGTAAAGCCACACGAGCTCTGCTTATTCTTGTCATTCTGTGCAACAACTTTTAGATATCCTGAACTGTTGTAGCTGATGCCTCAACCACCAGGAAAAAAAAAACCAAAACCAAAACCAAATGGAGTAACTGGCATTTCAGTGGTTCTAATCCATATTTTTCCAAGAGATTACTTGAGCCTACCCTGCCCTGCCCATCAGCAAGCTTAATGCTTTGAGCGCTCCTTACCTTGTATGGTTCAGTTACCACTGTAAGAGACTGGATTGGTCCACACCTCCCAAATTCTTTTTTCACAGAGTGTAGGCAAAAGCCTTCTTCAAAAGGACCTGCATAAATTGTCAGCATGTCAGTCAGCTTGCTTCTCACCTGTAGGAAAACAGAGTTGAGAAGGAACTTCACAAAGCAAAGGAACTAACCGCTTGGTGCCTCCAGATAAATAACATCTCTTTCCAAGCTCAGCAGTGAAGACTATTCTCAGAAAAATAGTACCTGTTCAAAAAGTGCAGGAAGATGAGATGCAATGTACTCTGGACCCAAACTGAACTGAATGATACTGAATGTGGACAGGGGAACATCTTCTAAGGCTCTCTGAAGAATCTGGAGGGAAAAGAGTATAAGGCTCAGACATACAAGAGAACTGTACTGCAAAGGAGCAGAAACAAAGCTACAGAACTGAATTCCCAACTTTAATTTTCATTATTGTTCAAGGAAGCCCTCAGGCAGAAATTCTTCTTTAGTGACTCATGAGAGGATGTAGAAGATCAAAGCTTATTGCCAAAATGTTAAAATGGGTTTAGCTAACCTGGTATTAACACTATTGCTAACCGTACTGTCAGTC
Organism: Lathamus discolor; assembly: GCF_037157495.1. NCBI lineage: Eukaryota > Metazoa > Chordata > Aves > Psittaciformes > Psittacidae > Lathamus > Lathamus discolor. The sequence goes on along the minus strand of NC_088889.1, from coordinate 83,679,320 downwards.
AGCTTTTTAAAATAGGACTCATCTACCCACCCCCCGAACAAGAACTTTGAACTACTTTGATGCTTGTTTAGACCAACCCACTCACTCTAAGCCCATTCACCTGTTTGTTTGAAGTGCTCGGGTTACTCTGACACAGACCAGAAGAGTCTAGTCCCTGTCTGCCCAACAGGACGGGTTTTTGGCCAGTCACCTGCAAGCAGTCTAAAAAACTAGCAGAGAGAAGAATGTTGTGAATCACAGGATTTGTTGATATGGTGAATTAAAAGCTTTTAAGAAGTGCTTGTCAGAGAAAACTGATACAGTTCATTGATGATATTTGAAAAAAATATTCTTGTCCTCAACATCAAAAGAAGCCTAGAAAAAGCTTTGTGAAATATAAGATGCAACTTGTAAGTAAGTTTATCAGTGCTATGCTATAATTATTTGTGTCTCTCTGAAGATCCTGATGGCTTCTGCAAAACATAACAGACTTCTTTGATGTTACTGAGAGTCTGACTGAAATAAAAACATGAATATTTGAGAATCTTATTACCATGGTTTGGATAAATGTGGAGGCTCATTCAACTGTTTCTGGACTCTGCATCCTTGTGGCTGTAATGCAGCTTTGTTCTGTGAGTCCTCAGCCAGTTTTTCAGTTGTCAGAAGCATCTCCAAGTTTAGTTCTGCTACCTTGGGGAAGGAAGAAGATTAACAGTTGGCTTTCATCTCAGCTAATTGTAGCTAACCAAAAAGCATGTGCTTTCTCTATGAGTCACATAGGCACACTCCACAGCAGTGAACAAACACGGGCATTAATTTCTTGCCTTATTATTTTCTGTTGTCATTTGAAGCATGCAGCACTCACAGCATCAACCAGCAATCAGCTCCAAAAAAGTTCTCTCAGAAATCAACAACACAAGCAAGAGACTCATAAAGCCGGCTGAATCACTACCACAACATACAAGGTCTCTCATTTCTTTCATCTGGAAAAATGACAGGCATTCCTGTAGGCTGGAAGTGCCTCAATGATTCTTTACCCAATACCCCTCTTCAAGATCAGCAGCAATGCTGATTCACGTCAGTGTTGGCGTACTGAAACACTGGTAATTCTCAGGTTATTGAGATTCCTGGATATATGTTGAAAGTAACAAGCTGTCAAAATTGAGGCCTCTACCACGGCTCCATTTTCTCTTTTAAATCAACAAAAGGATGGAGAAAAATTATTCTTTTTTTCCTTCACAACTTGTATGTTCTGCAGTTAAGGGCAGAAATCTAAATTAGATGTAGCTACCTTTGCTGGTCCTTGCTCAATAAAGAATTGAGCCAATTCCAATGCAGCTCTAGCATCTTCTGCAGGATCATGGCCAAGCTTCTGTTCACACTGAATCTCCTTCCTACGGCATCAAAATCAGGTGTACAGGCAGTTTATCTGTTTCCACACTGACCAACATCCTGTCTTTTCTAAACTGGGTCCTTTTCAGGCAAAATAGCTTCCCCTCTCCAAAACGGTTTTCAGTTCTGTGCAGCAGCATTCTTGTGAAATACTCCCCAAAGTTACTGCAAGAAATGTTTTTGCAATGTTGAGCAAAACACTGTTTACTGGGTTTGACACAAGCAGTGCTAATACTTGGTACTCTGATGCATGGCTATTTTTAATTGTACTTCTTTGACCAATGACCCAGCTCACAATTTGCACAAAGACAGGGAAGTACCCAACAACTCAGTGAAGTTTGGCACTGCAGAATATTAATATTAATGTGAATAGTGAGAACTGTAGCACTAAGAGATACTATCCCATGGTTGCTAGTACACCAAGGAATATAATTTATGTCAGTAAATCATACTTTCATACATTAGCCTTTCTTTCTTGCTAACTGCAACTAATTTCATTTGTGTGAGCCAGAGTGTTTTTGTTGCTCTGCAGTTCAATACGCTGGTACTGCTACAGACCCACAGAAACGGTCGTTTTGTTAGGACTCAAACCTGGCTGGGTCACAGTGTCCCCGCTTGCTGAAACACAAGCCAATTTATTATGCTGCCTGATGTTTCCAGCAGGCAGTAAATTCCCCTTTACCATGTCTATTTGCAGAGCCTGCTCCTTTCTTTCGAATTTCAGTATGACCCACCATGACAGTTTCTAGTATTTCTCATTACAAGACAGCAATAATCTTACCCTAAAACAGCTTTGGCTAGAAATTTAAGCTTAAATCTTCGACCTTCATTTCTGGCAAATAGCAGTGAAGTGTCAATAACACTGGGGTGGATCATCTGGAAGAGAAAAAACATCACTCATTTAAGAACAGCAGTCATACAAAATGGGACAGTAACTCCATTATCATCTGTGCCTCTGCCTTCTCATTTCAGTCGACAGTTTCTCAGTGATAGATAACTGATCCACAACAACAGAGCAGATGGGAACAACGAAACAAGCCCAACTCTCCTATCAGCACTCGATTGGGAAGATCTAGATTGGGTTAGAAAGATTAATTATGATTCAAGCATTTTAGGTTGGTTAAATTAAATATAGGAAGGACTTCAGTTCTTCCCATGACAGAGCTGTGAGAAGCATCTGGCTAAAGCAGAGACTTAAAGCTTCTGTTGCAACCATATCTATGTATGGACATACTCCTCCCTTCCTTTTGTGTTTTGAACAGCCCATGCAAGTTTTACAGATGTAGAGAGTCTTTCTTTTAAATCCTTACAGACACAAGGCTGTTCATAATAAAAAACAATTAACACATGTTCACTAACAAAAAGATTGTTTGGAGTTTTCAGGTCTGAAATAAGTATCACAGGGTCGGGAAAAATACCCTTAAAAGCATACTCACTTCCAAAGCCTGAAGATCAGCATTTAGAGAATGACCCACCAATACTGCATCATGGGGAAGCATTTCTTTTAGTCTGGTTTGGATGTCTGACAGTCTTGTTTTCACTGGAAGAAGCATTTTCTTTGTGACTCCTGAGAATCTTCAAATCAAAAGTTGGATAAAGTAAACGCAACATGTTAGCCTACTGAGCTATATTATGAGCAAGGCATGTAAAACGTGAACTCAGTGTAACTAATGACAGAACACTACTTAACTGCTTTTTTTCCAACATAAGAGGATATACTACAGGTATAGTAAACTGCTATGAGTGCTACCACATTGGTTTTGAAAGTTTATCTCTCTCAAGTACAACTTATTCTTAAGTAATGCAGTTCTCAGAACCAGCTAGCACAGGTAAGGAAATGCTGCAAGACTGATGGTGGAAAGAGATGCTTCCAAGAAACCTGAGGAACTGGCACATCACCTCCTGGATAAAGCTAGGCAAAGTTTTGGAAAAGACAAGGCTTGAGTTTTGCCTGCTTTTGTTATAATCCTGAGCCCTGCCCTAGAGGTGTGTACAAGCTGATGAGCTGCTCTATTAATTTTGTAGAGATAAGCAAACTTAACTATGGAGCAGAGAGATCCAGACTGCAATCCTGTACCCTTACCCTCCTTCTTCTTTTATACCCAGCAGTAAAGAGTAACTTGCATTGTGTCATTAATTTGTAATAGAACTTTTCCTAAACCACTGCAGAATGGTAATGCTTCTGCCTAGTAGCCATGCAGGCCCTATGTAGCAGAGTGTATACATAATGTTGGTTGTTCTAATCATACAGCAAGAATTCCATTCTTAACAGGGAGTGAAATGCAATAGGCATCTCTGCAAATCAAAGCCTTCTGAAAGGTCCTGTGTAACAGGCTTAATTTGAAAGGGTTGCAGCTCTTGAAGATGACGAGATAAGAACCTTCTGTGCAAGTCACCTGGTAAGGTAGTTCATCACTCTGCTTTCAGGTTTGACAAGTTCATTCAAGAGGCATTGACCCTGTGCATCCACCAAAGAGACACGAGTGACTTCATTCCCTTTTGCAGTCAGGCACTGTAAGGAAGAAGCAGAAACAACTGTTGAATCAGGATGATGCTGCTACTCAAAACTCTTTGCTAACATCCGCTTTGGCTGTGGCCAGCATCACTACTAAGGAGTTACTCAAAATGAAGATCTACCACTCATAACTAGTTGTTTTATACTGTAGCATACTTCATTTTAATTGTTAAATGCCCACCATTAGCGCAGCAAACAAACAGGCAAGCACAACACAAAGAAAACCATTATAAAGAAATACTGATTTCATAGAATCAGCCCGTGCTGTGCACGGCACAGCTGTCACTGAATGCATCTTCACCAGAGAAGATTTAAAAGCAGAGTCTAGGTTGTATCATTAGTTACTCAGTGCTGATGCCAAACAGGAAAGATGTGTGACAGGGAAGCATTTTTCCTTTCCCATACCTTGGGGAGGGCTGGGAGGAGGAACTCCATAGCAGTGTCAGGGGTTATTGCAGCATTGCTGATGGGCCTGGCAGATCCAGCTGCTGCTCTGACAAACAACACAGAATTGAACTCTGCTGCACTGCTCAAGATATTTCTGTCTTGTTGCCAGAACCACTTCCTGAGTCCTTCTCATGCCTGCCTTAGCACTGGTACCATCAGTGAAGGGACTGGCAGCAGACACTAATGTATCAGAAGTGGTTAAGCAAATACACAGGGTGGAATAGCCGGTAAAAGTTTGGTTCCTTGACTGCATTTTGTAAGGCCATGCACATTTATTTTTACCATTTCACAATCCAGACCAAAGAGGGGGCTGCTGTCTGTCCTCTGCTGATCACACTCTGTATATATATAGCCCTTACATCCTGGGGAGCCTGGAATGAAAAGACACTCATGAATAAGAAACAGACCTCTCTTCCAGAACTCATCACTGATCTTATATAACCAAACATATCACAACTGTCAAAATTAAAAACAAAAGAAAACACCACCAAAGAAAACCTCAACAACCAACCAAAAGCCCCCCAAAACTGACCTTTTATGGGATAGCCATTTTTTCTCTGCTCTTCTAAAGTTAGAATATAGCTAGTAAGGCCTTGGGGTTTTATTCCATATTTCCGAATGATGGGATCACATTGCAAGTCTGAGTTTTTTTGAATACATTCACTGCCAGTAGAAGTCAAACCTGTAAAATACAGAAGCATCTGTCAAGCTCAGATAGAACTACCTGCCTGCAGTCGGTTTTCTGCATTAGTATGCACACTAACAGGCTACACCATTTCAAAAGAAAACACTGCCTGGAACAATAAACTGGAGAAATAGATTAGATAGATAGATAGACAGACAGACAATAGTCTGCCTATCTCCAGTTTATTTTTCTCTCTCTTTCCCTCCAGTTTATATATTTTTGTATCTTCAGTTTACATCTCATTTATTGTGTGCCTATACAAACATACACTATAGAAATTATATGTGCATAATTATATATACACAATACTATACATAATGTATACAGTATATATACTCTGTATATGTGAAAAATATACTTGATATTCAGGATACTTGAATCATTTCCCACTTCAGCTACAGACTGCTGGCTGATTCAGAAGCATCACAAGTCTGTGTCTCACATTCCTTTCAGAGATGGAGAAAACAAAATTGCCTTGTAAGCGTGACAATGCAATCATCTGCTACTTCACGCACGCTGTAAAAGAAGTTATCTTTTTTATTATTACCCCTTTGTGAAATTCTTTTCTGTAATATTATCAGAAGAAAATACGTTCTAAGTGTGGCTAACAAAGAAGCAAGCTGAAGCTGACACCAGAATCCACAGCTGTATGAAGTTAAATAATCTGTACGTGACTGCAGATTGCACTTAAAATAAAAATATACCTGACATCTCAGATCTGTGAGGTTTACAGTCAGGGTGCTAGAGGACTTTGCCAATACACTGAAAGTAACAGCTGTTCATTCTCCCATTCAGGACTCCAATTCAAGATTCCTTGTTACACTTTAACAATTTCAGTGAAGTTCACACTGTCGTATCTTGCAGGTTTTGTACAAGCCTGATGGGTTACAATCACCTCTATAAAGAGTATAAAAATAGGAAATCAGTTGTCAACACACCCACCTTTTTAACTTGATTTGCTGCTCAGTATAATGAAGAAAAACTAAGAAGAAATGAGTAACTACTTAACTTGAATCTGATTTATATCTGTATATTTTATTAGAGCAAAATAATCACAAAATGGATAATAAAGCATCAGAATTCTGGATTAAACATGTTAAAAACTTTCTGCTTTTTGCATTTACTTCTGACAATAAGCCCCACAGAGAGTAACTGATTGAGTCAGGGTAACTAGTGTCATGGTTTAAGCCACTGTACATTTTTCTTTGTAAACAGGTTTACCACAGCAGCATGATGGGATTGCACAGGATGCAAAGGCATAAATTACTGTTGAAAGAGATGATGCAAACCCAAACAAGCTACCTTGTGCAGTGTTCTGAGGCTTCAGGTTTGCTCCCTCTCCATAAAGGCTGGCGAAAAAGTTAGTTGAAGGTGTTAATATGAATCTCTGGAAAAAAAAACAGACATGTCAAGCACTTTCAAACAGAAGCAGAAATGTTGAGCAACTGAGATGTTTCTTGATGCCCAAACCATTCATACTTAAGAGAAGGATGGATAAAAAGGTAGTGGAGATCTGTCTGGTGTTTTCCCAAGGAAGACAAAAAACCCAAACGCTCACCAAACCTGTTCTAATGACAGATGATATAGGATTCTTTGTAGTAAGGGACAGATTTGCCTTGCCTGATACAATCAAGAAGGCAAATCTCAAGACTTTGATAGAAACTAAAGCAAGTACCAGACTTTCCAGTTGAGTTGTGATCTGCATTTGCTGAAGTTCAGGGAGAATTCCCTGTAAGTCTGAATCAAAATGCTTTTTCTTTCTTTCTTCTTTCAAAAATGTTGCTTGTAACTCAGAAAACTGAAATAATCCCTTTCATAATCTTTTATGGAAACGGGAGAAACTTGTAATGAAGTGAGACTACCATAATTCTGCTGAGAGTCTCATCAGTCACTCAAGAGTAAATTCCAAATTAACTGAGATATTTTTAACCTCACTGGCATCTTGATGATGCAGGAAGCATAACAGTCAGAGGAATGAAACATCAATACACGTTTCACCTGGTAAGGCTTCAAAAACGTAAGTCTCAAAAACCTGTTTCTAGTATCAAAGCCTTGGCCTTTGTTCTGAGCTGACAATGGCTACAAATAGATCCTCTCAGTAGCTTGCTTTGAGAGTCAAAACATGGCCACTTCCTATTGGAAAAGGCAGTAATTTCACTGCAGCGATTAGTGCCTGGAACATGGTTTCAGGACTGGAAGTTTAGAAGACAGTGATACAGTTTGGGCACTTACATGCCGGAACACTTTCCTGAGGTGCTTGAACTGCAAATAGAATTTGTAGAAATGGAGTTGGCTCATTTCATGTAGAACAATAACCACGACCCCAGCCAGGTGGCTTTGGTGAGAAATACGGCACCAGCTGCAGTTGAAAAAGAAAAAAATCAAAGCAAAACAATTATCAAACACTCTTAAAAACAAATCTGGAACCAGCCCAGCTTTTAAGTCACTGAATGGCAAAGTGCCAAATGACTTCAATGAGAAGAGGCTTTATAGCTTATCTCAAAGAACCACATATTCCTGAAAGCAACAGAATATGAGGCAAAGAAAGAATGAGTTGTAGCAAAATTGTGCTGCAGTACCATTTCAAGACATTTATACCTCCTTTATATGCATCAGAATGTGAATACACGAGTAACTTCAGCTGTAGTAATGCAGTCTAGTGAATTAATGCACCAAAAAGGTTCCACAAAATCATTTTCTATTCACTACTAAAAATCTAAAGTGGGATCATTTTTGCCTTGAGTTTCATTTCAAGAGTCATTACATTTCACCATATTTTGGCCATCCAAGGTTAATATACCCTCCTCAGCCTTTCCCCTCCATTGCTGAGCAGTTGCTCTGAAAAAGGACAAAGTGATTAAAATGTTTCTTCCAAAGCACTCTAGAACACTGCTCAGATTTTCTGTGTTGTATTAGTATTTTTACCATAGTATTTCACTTCTCAGTGTGAATTTCTCTGGTTCTGCAAAATTGTTTAGTTTTTGCTAACTGCATAAAACAAAACTATGAAATGGTATCATTTTTTGTCAGAAGAGGAATTCTGGTCTCTGGGCAAGTCTAATAGCACCTGTATCTACATAAGACAGGCTGTCATTATGGTAAGTGCATTGCAAGTATTCCAAAGCCAGCACGGCCAATATGCCTTCAGCTATGTTTTCACAACATGTGGGAACACACAGCTGATTCCCGAATGTGTTATACCTGGGCTGTGTTGCATTGTGGCGTTTTCCCAGAGCTGCATACTTTAACAGTTCATACAGCTGGTCACGGCTGATCTCACAGTCCTCACCAAACAGAGCTGCTGACAAGCAAGATGACTTTTCCTGTTAAAAGGGAAACGCTTGTTAACAAAGATTTTATCTAATCACACGGGTTCACAGAAAATGAAGCCAGTTATAAAGTAAAAGGAAACTATTTGGATAAAAACAATGATATTTAAAATAACTCTTCCACTCACTACAGGCAAGGCTCCCCTCAGATCACTCTTCAATATTAATTTTACTATTAATATTTCAGGTATTCTAACGTCTAGGATTTGATAAAGATTAATGTAAGTAGATGTATGTAGTAAGGAGATAAAGTTATTTGATTTGCAAACACAATGTTCTGCTTTCTCAACCCATTCACCCACTTGCTACTCTACAACTTCGGGCATTTATATAAATGTTATATGTAGCCACTTCAGGTACGGTTTTGCTGAAACTCATTTACTTCATTTATGTGATGTGATCTGTTTTGGCATGTGAGTTTGCTGACCCCTGCAGGAAAAGTTTCAGTAAAATCCAAGGAAACTGCAGAAAGCAAGCAAATAGATGAGATGGAGACTGTACCATGCAGTTCAACACACCAGCTTTTAAGCCTAAATGCATGAATTCTCAAAGCTAATCAGCAAGTAAATGCACGATTTTGGAGCCCTCCAGTGACTATATTGCCTGTTCCAATGGGGCTTCTTCAGACTGTAAAAAATTTAAAGATGCTCTTATGCAACAAAAAGACATCACAGCATACAGGGAAAAAGAAAAAAGACCACAGAACACTACGGAATATCAAATCCCACTGGACAAACAACTACCAGAAGCTGTGTTTTCCCACCACACTAACAAGCTCTGCGCTCATTAATTTTGACAATGCCGACCCACCTGGGATTGAGCTGGTGCACTGTGAAAGCTATTTGTCATTGGGTGAGAAAGCTAAATAGAGGTGACAGTCCTTGAGGTTCAAGTGGTTAAAAATCATCTGGTAATAATAACATAGGGTTGTATAATTGCCAGTCCCTCATCTCATGCTCAGACAAGTAAATAATGACACTGTTGTTTTCAATAGAGCCTAATTAGGGCTTTGCCAAAAATCCAACCAAACAGCACGAGTTTCGTTTCACGAAGCAAAGGCTACCTGCCAACCACAGGAATTTCAGTCTCTAATTGGGTACAAATAAGACTGATCTCACAGGTTAGACACGCTTATTCTTGTCCTATTTTCGGGCACTAAGTAAGTCATAACCTGGGTGAGCAAGGTGTTACCATCAGGCTGAAACTTGAACACAGTGCTTCTTCCACGATCTATTTTGTTTAAGAACTGTAGATTCCCAGGTTGGGAGGGACCTTAAGGTCCACCCTCTCTATGCAAAGCATGACCCAGACCAGCTGTCCCAGCACACTGTCCAGCCGGATGTTAAAAAGTGCCCAGTGCTGGGGAGTCCACCACTTCCCTGGGGAGATATTCCAATGGGGTGATTATTCTCACTGTGAACCATTTTCCTCTTGTGTCCAAGGATCTCCCCAGCAGTAGCTTGTGCCCATTACCCATTGTCTTTTCCATGCGACTCCTTGTAAAAAGGAGCGGCTTTTTCGTAGCCACCCTTTAACACGGAAACATAACGGAAAAAATTATATTGGAGACTGTATTTATTTTGTAAAAAATTCTTTAGATGTTAATGCCCAAAGCTCCAAGTGAGTTCATTTCCGTGTTTCTTGGCAGAAATGGCAGAAACCAAACCATTCTCCGAAGGTATTACCTTTAGACAACCCTGTGCCAGTAAAACTCATTTTTGCTGAACTTCCAGCATCCCAGCGTGAATGCCACCACGAAATACCACAAGGGGACTGTGAGGGAAACGCCGCGCAGACACAGGACGCGACGGGCCCCGCTGCTCACCTCAGGACCCCCGCCGCCGCCATCCACCTTCCTCCTCTTCCGAGCCGCCGGTCCCTCCGCGCCCTCGCCGGCGGGCCTCTTGCGCCCGTTCCGGCAGCCAGCCTTCGCCATGGCCTAAACGAAACCACCGCAGGGTCATGGCGCCCTCGGCCCCTCACACTGGGGGGCTCCCCCGGCCCCTCACACGGGGGGACGCCCCCAGCGCCCGCGCCCCGCCGGGGCTCCCCGGGCAGCCCTGACGCCGTGGGTCCGATCCCCAGCCGCCCTGTGCTCCCCCGGCCCCCCGAGGAAGGCCTTTGGCCGCGGATCCCACCTCAACCACACAGAGCACCCCCGGGCCAGCACACCGTGTCGGCACGCAGCTACCTGCGCCTGCCTGCGGGCAAGACCAGAGCAGCCGATCGCCGACAGCGCAGATAGGGGCGGGCCGCTGCCGCCGGCGGGTGGTTTGAAATGAGGGCTGCGGCGCCGTGGGGCGGGCGCTGCGGCTGAGGGCCGGGATGGCCACCAAGCGCCTGGCCAGGTGCGGGCCGTGGGGACAGTCTGGGGCGGGGGCGGTCCCAGCGAGGCTCCTGAGGGGATCGAGGTGGGGAGGAAGGGGTGAGGGCGGTGTCCGGGCGGGCGCTGATGGGTGCCGGTGCGGTCCGCAGGCAGCTGGGGCTGGCGCGGAGCAGCGCGCGGGCGCGGAGCAGCGCGCGGGCGGCGCGGCAGCGGTTCGGGTACCTGATCGTACTGGACTTCGAGGCCACGTGCTGGCGGGACGCGGGGCGGCGCGCGCCCGAGATCGGTGAGCGCGGGAGGGGCGGTGCAGCGGAACGCTCGCTGGCGCGGCTGACGGGTCAGCCCCGGCCACAGCAAGCGGAGTGATGGCTGTGAGCGGCTCGAGCCTCCCCGGCTTTGGGGCTGGTTGGTTCGCTTCTTTGCTTCCTTGTTTTCCTCCTTCTGGTGTGTCACAGTCGAATTCCCAGCAGTCCTGTTAAACACGGCAACAGGAGAGACTGAATCTGAATTCCACACGTACGTCCAGCCGCAGGAGCATCCTATTCTCTCTGAATTTTGCACAGAACTGACTGGCATAACACAGGTATAATTACTATCTATTGTACTATTTAAAGAGCTAAAAAGAAATACACCTCAAATGACTTCTAGTACATACTAACGCATACTTCTTGTTCCATTTCATAAAGAATCAGGTTGATGAAGGGGTCCCCCTAAGCATTTGTTTATCACAGTTTTTGAAATGGATTCAAAAGGTACAAATGGAGAAGAAAATTGTATTCGGTACAGATATCCTGAGCAATTCTACTTCGGAAGCAAAAGCGTGTACGTTTGTTACTTGGACAGGTAAATAAAGTTCTGATTTGCTTTTTCTGGGGAATAATACACACTAAAAATTAACATTTGGTGGTGCTAGTGAGATTGTCTTGGCTTCCAGGGAGCCAAACCCCTGTTATTAGGTGTTAAAGATGACCAATGCTGGGGTAAGGCTGAAAATATGAAACCCACTCAATCCTGATGTGTTCCCTACATCTTCGCCTTCAGGGTCTGACCTTGTTACATTTTTCTGCTTTACACACAGAGCAATGTGTCTAAATGATTTTGAGGTGTTTGAGATCTTTACCCACATAAAGTGATTCTTTACTAACAACAGGCATTCACTAACCCTGATGTCCCATTGCAGCAACCCTAGTGCTTTTTATCTACAAACACCGCATTAACCTGTGCTTCCCGTCCAGCACTATAGGATGCTACTGTTATGTTGATGTTATGTCCCTTTACACATGTTTCAGGCCAGTTCTTTAGTGACAGATTATTTGTGGGTGCTTTCCTTGCAGACTGGGACCTGGGTGTGTGTTTGCATTATGAGTGTAAAAGGAAGCAGCTGCGAAAACCTGACATTTTAAATTCCTGGATTGATCTCAAAGCAACATACAGGGTGAGAAGATCCACAGACTGTGAAACATTTATACTCATATTATCACCTCATAGGCTAACTGTATCTGAGGTTGCAAGCCAATATTGTATGATCCAGTGTCTAGAGGAACCCATTTGTTTTCTTTCCATGCTGTTAATGCTCAGTAACAAACTGCATGCCCTAGAACTGTGTGAATTTTAATAGAAATCTTAATGCTAGGAAAGCAACCTGGTGTTATTGTTGGGTAAATTAATTCTCTTGATAGATACACGAATTTCCCTAGGAGAATTTTTCAAGCTCCTCTTGCTTTTCTGACATCTTTTGCTCTGCTTGCTTCCTAATTTACCTTGTTTTGCGTGCCTTTCATTGCTGTGTAGAAAATCAGCATCAGCGTCTGTTTAGTACTTAAAGGCCTAGCATGTGAACTGCACTTGGACCAGGAAGTATATTCTGAACAGCATGAATAATATTGAAAAAATGATATTTGTATACATAGTCTATACATATATATTTGATTACATAGTCTATGCTGCAACGGAGTTCCAGCCTGGCAGCTGACAGCACTGAAGGTCAAGTATACTTTAGGAGGGTGATCTAGGAGTTCACCTGTCCTGACACTTGGAGTTTAGGCTCTTAATCTAGACAGTGGAGTTTAGGCTCTTAATCTAGACAGTAGAATTAGGTCTCTATTAAAGATAAATGGTGTGAATATTCCCCCTTTTTTTGTGATCAAATGAGCTGCTGGGAGTGAGTAACAATATTTGCTTTTTCTCATTTAAAAAGAATTTATACCTATGCCAAATATATTGATGTCTGTGCCTTTGCAATATGGAACAGTTTAAACATCTCAAGATATTATTTATAGTTGTATTCTTCAATGCTGCTCTGTTTAAGGCCTTCAGTGTAAGCCATAAAGTGCAAATGAATGACTCCAGAGCTAACAGAATGGATTAGTTTAAGACTGAGAGAAGGGATTCATGGTTCTTTCCATTCTAATTTGTTACAGGTTAAGTCACTTAGGGTTTTAGGCTTATTTATGCCAACTGTAAAATGAAGATACCCGACTTGCACAATTGCCTTGTGAGATTTATTATTTATAAGATGCTATTTCTGAAATGGTTTTCACTTCACTATAAAGAGGTTTTGAAGTGCTTTTTGTTAAGCACCTGTGTTTCTTTCCTTAGGTCTTCTATAACAGAAAGCCTAAAGGGCTAAATGGTGCTTTGCAGGATTTGGGGATAGCTTTTACAGGACGGGAACATTCTGGTAAGTATGATAATGATGATCCTCATTTTAATATATATATATATATTATAAACCTTAGTAGCTACTATTTAGCTTTATTCAGTGAAACTAAAGCAGCTAGTAATAGCTAGTCATTAATCTAAATAGTAACTATTGTTACCAGGATATACAACGTTCTGTCCAACAAAAACATCAGAACAAGAACAGCTTGTTGCTTCAAAGATATGAGTCTGTTATTGCTAACCTCCTGCTTTATTTCTGTACTTTCCCCTTGTGCTATTGAGTGCATGTTCAACAAGATCAATTTCTGAGTCGGGGGGAGGATAAGGAAACTTGGTGTTACCTGAGAGGTCTGGACAGCATGTTAGAGAATACCAGTACAATATGATTGGTTTTACATGATTAATAATACAGTAAGCATTTTAAAACTTGTGGATGTATATTCAGCTCAATGGACTGGTCCTTCAGTCATTGCACACAGGGAATTCTTTAGAATATTTTACTTCTGCTTCCCTTTTTTGAACTAGGTAACTGTGTGTCAAGAGTTCTGTGAATCCCTGTCATTTATGTAAGGCTTACCTAGACTACACTTTTCCTCTAACACGAGCATATCCCCAGTAGTAGTCTAAAAATAAGGTATTAATATAACCATACTTTTGAAGGGTTGGATGATTCCCGGAACACTGCCCGTCTAGCTTGGAGGCTGATCTGTGATGGATGTGTGCTGAAGGTTACCAAATCTTTGGATAAGGTTAGGAACTACTTCATATTTTCCATTCTACTTGCTTTGTAGCCCTGGAATACAGATGAAAGGTGAACTGTTCAAAAAATAAAGCCAATATCATAGAATCATAGAACAGTTAGGGTCGGAAAGGACCTTAAGATCATCTAGTTCCAACCCCCCTGCCATGGGCAGGGACACCTCACACTAAACCATGGCACCCAAGGCTTCATCTAACCTGGCCTTGAACACTGCCAGGAATGGAGCATTCACAACCTCCCTAGGCAACCCATTCCAGTGCGTCACCACCCTAACAGGAAAGAATTTTCTCCTTATATCCAATCTAAACTTCCCCTGTTTAAGTTTTAACCTGTTACCCCTTGTCCTGTCACTACAGTCCCTAACAAATAGTCCATCCCCAGCATCCTTTTAGGCCCCCTTCAGATCCTGGAAGGCTGCTATGAGGTCCCCATGAAGCCTTCTCTTCTCCAGGCTGAACAGCCCCAATTTCCTCAGCCTATCTTCATACGGGAGGTGCTCCTTGACTATGAACTGAACAGAACAGAACATCCCTAGGATAATATGCTTATTCATTTTGTGCACTAATTCCTGAAACTGCTGGATGTTTACTTTCCAAAATCTCCTTTTGTTTACGGACTCCCCAGGCACATCTGAAAAATAACTTTATTTCCAGAACACTGACTATAAACTCCACTGACAAGACTCCACTGGGAAGTAACAGCAGACCTGAAGCATCTAGAGATGGAATTTGTGAAACAAACTCTCTGGCTGAGAAAAACTGTAACAGTATTGCTGGAATTAAGATAAATTCTACTGTACAAACTGAGGAACAACAGACCACTTGCATCGATTCCTCTGCAGCTGTCCTATTTGTACCTACCAGCAACTCAAGGGCTGAATTACCTGCTGAGTCCCAAAGCTCTTCAACAGCATGTACTGACAGATTTCCTGTTCCTCTTGAGCAGGCACAGCAAAATCCCAGCACTGTATCAACAGGCATTCAGCAAGGATCGAACAATGGGCAACCTCTGAGTACAGCCAGATACAGCCTTCCAGAACACGGATCAGGATTAGTGCTTGTCTCCACTACCATCTCCTCAGTCAATATCTCCAATGAGGATACCAGTACTAGTTCTGATTGCTTATCTCTGCTGACTGACTGGGAAGATGTTGCTTTAATACCAGAGTCTCAGTATGAACAGAATTCAAACTGTGTTCAATTTGATGATGACTCCAGTACAGATATTTTACCAATGTCTGAAGAAAGAACAATTTTGAAACCATCAGCTGTAATGAGTTCAGCTAATCAAAGTCTGGAGAAAACTGAAGTACCTGTGGGACCTCTGAAATCTGTAATTTACAAAAGTCCTGATACTTCTGTCAATAATGTAGGAGCAGTACAAAGGCAGACTTCAGATTTCTCAGCTTTTAAGTTACCGTCTGCAAGGGTAAATACTATTTCATCACGATCAGCAGTAACTGGAAGTTATTGTACTCCTTCAGAGGTTCCTAAAAGAAAGCCAACTAGTCCAAAAATGTTCCCACCAGCGAAAAAAATGTCTTTTGCTATATATCAAGAGAAAACTGCCTCGTTTGATCATTCCTTACCTTTAAGAAGTTCAAATTTGCCTGAAGTGTCTCCTGCCATTCTGAACTCCACAGTCAATTTGAATCAGTCTGTAAGAGCAGTGAAAAATGGAAAACCAACTCCCCCTCTATGTAATTGTGGCAGAAGAGCTAAAAAACTGTATGTGTCAAACTCTGGTCCAAATCACGGCAAAGCATTTTTCTGTTGTCCTGTTGGCAAGCACGAAGGTAGTAAGAAAGGTTGTGGATACTTCAAGTGGGAATATGTACTTCTAAAAGAGAAATCTAACGGTCCTGCTCTGAATGCAGATGCTTTGACCTCTCTCAGAAGTGTTGCTAATAATTCAGAAAATTCTTCCAACAAAAAGTGTTTGTGTCTTAGGCCCTCCATGCGAACTTAGAAAGTGATAAATTTTTTGGCCAAATCTAAAACTCTAAGCTGATCATCCTCAATATAATCAGGACAGTCAAATGATGTCAGATACGTATTCTAAGAATGGGGCAGAAATGACACTGCTTAGTTAACACAGAAATGGAAATCAATCAAGCATAAAAAATATCAATATATCAAAGTATCTCTTTAGTGATGTGTGAAAGAACAGACAAAACTATTAAGTGCTAAAATTAATGTATAAGCAGCTGTTGCTACAAATCTTAAATTTCTGTTTTATCAAGTATTTTAAATACTTTAAAATATTCTTTAAGGCCTGGACTAGTAATGATAATGTTTTTATTTATACTTTTTTTCTAAATACACTTGTAATGGTTATAATTAACTATAAAAAATGTATTTAGAAGTTGTTGCACTTCTCAAAAGCGATTCTTGAAGCAGTAATGTTCTCTTGAACTCTTAATGGGTTTTTTTATCCTTTAAGTAACAATAAAGATAAAATGCTGGTGGCATTTCATTAAATACTTTATTTACCCACCACCTTGACTCAGACTATATGAGTTTCCCATTTCATTTGTATACTCAATCCACCTCCTTCTGTACTATTTCTGTACTATTAGTATACCATCTTGGACAGCCAAATGGTAGGAATCAGGTAAGAATTTATTCAAACCTAAAACTAATTCTCTTGCAGAATTTCTTCATAATTGCAGTAGAAAAACAAGTGAAACCATAAGGCTCTTTTTTTAGATGCTCTGTCGGTGTTACAACTGACTGTTCTTCAACACAGCCTAACATTAACAAGCAATTAATTAACATGGATATGATGATAAAGTCATTCCATGCAAAATGAAATATGGTAGTCTCATTCAAATTATGAAGAGCTGTGTGTGGAGGATGCAAGGGAATATAATGTTGGTGCCTTTTTAAAAGAAATTCAACCTTGCTGCCTCTTCACTCCTTAACTTTGAATTACGTGGTGCAGGCAACTGAAATTCTCATTCATCTGCTATTGTCACTCTAATAACAGCACCAAAGTGCTCCACAAATCCCAGAACAATTTCTCGTGTGCTTCACTTTCAGTCCTAATAGTGGATGTTTGCAGGTTTTGTGTGGTCTAATCCAGAGCAGAGTATATGATGAAACTCTTTGGATGGCAAATATGTTCTTGTTTGAGGGTACATATTTGCAGCACTCACTACTTAACTTACTGGTTGGTTGCTATGTGGTTGAAGTTATAACTGTGCTGCATGCTGCCCCTGTGCAGTGCTAGGGGAAATGAAAACCTAGGCAAGAGCAGCCACAGAGAATAGAGCTGCTTGTTGCTGGGTTCTCCTCGCTTACCTCAAAGGCAATGCTTGGGTCAAAGTGTGGTATCTTACGTACAAATATGTATGTCCCTCGAATCCACGGTGAAAAATGCTGCTCCAAGTTGACTTTGCTCAGCCAGTGTCTCATGTATTCTAAAATGTATCTGAGAAAGTCAAGTCCAGCCAGTACCTGGTACAGAAGGAAATGTTCCACAGTCTATTTGGCAGGAATAAGGCAAATATTAAAGTATCAACAAGGGATGTGCCAGTGAAGCAAATCCATCAGCGGCTGTCTTGGGTAAATGGCAATTAGAAAAGTGTGAATTTCTGAGCAGGAGTAAGTAACAGCATAGTGAGGATGTCAGCAGCATAGTGAGGATGTCAGTGAGGATGTTGCATTTTTCTATGGGAAAACTTATACTCACAGCCAAGCCTAACACCACCTCAGAACATGGTGTTGTATGAATATATGTATGAGATTGCTGGGGTTTTGTTGAACTAATTTTTAGTGGTGAGGATTTTTTGTGGTGGTTTATTTACTTCTAATTTGGTATTTTCTCATTTGTTATTCTCTGCTTGTCAGAGTGAAGAGCTCTGCCATATCTATTTTATAAACATTACCTTATAAATTTAAAGACTTTGAACTATCAGTATTTTGTTTCTGCAGAAGCTGTGTCTAATCCAGACACATGCGAATTCAGAAGCCTAACAGACTTTTTTTTCCCTTTTATGGTACAGACTTCATAAACTTGTGCTAATGTTCAGTTCATGGGCAATCTATTAACTATACACAGTGAAGAATTTACCAGAAGTTAATGTTAAAAAGAAATCAGTGACTATATGATTGCTACATTCTCTGAACTGCCTTTATTTTATAAAAATAAACCCCCGCACTTTGGGGATGTAAAATGCTGGTTTTGAACTACTGAAGCAAAAGCTTCTTGTAAAAAATTTTGTTTCTCTTCCTTTTGCTGAAATTTCCTTTACAGAAATAAACCTGATTTAAAATGTCACAGAATCATAGAATAGTTAGGGTTGGAAAGGACCTTAAGATCATCCAGTTCCAGCCCCCCTGCCATGGGCAGGGACACCTCACACTAAACCATGGCACCCAAGGCTCTGTCCAGCCTGGCCTTGAACACTGTCAGGGATGGAGCATTCACAGCTTCCTTGGGCAACCCATTCCAGTACCTCACCACCCTTACAGTGAAGAACTTCCTCCTTATATCCAATCTAAACTTTCCCTGTTTAAGTTTTAACCCGTTACCCCTTGTCCTATCACTACAGTCCCTGACGAAGAGTGCCTCTCCAGCATCCTTTTAGGCCCCCTTCAGATACTGGAAGGCTGCTATGAGGTCTCC
This sequence comes from Lathamus discolor, assembly GCF_037157495.1. Classification (NCBI taxonomy): domain Eukaryota; kingdom Metazoa; phylum Chordata; class Aves; order Psittaciformes; family Psittacidae; genus Lathamus; species Lathamus discolor. The sequence continues at coordinate 83,660,597 of NC_088889.1, read as the reverse complement.
ACACAGCCTTCTCTTCTCCAGGCTGAACAACCTCAACTTTCTCAGCCTGTCTTCATACGCGAGGTGCTCCAGTCCCCTGATCATCCTCGTGGCCTCCTCTGGACTTGTTCCAACAGTTCTGTGTCCTTTTTATGTTGAGGACACCAGAACTGCACACAATACTCCAAGTGAGGTCTCATAAGAGCAGAGTAGAGGGGCAGGATCACCTCCTTCGACCTGCTGGTCACGCTCCTTTTGATGCAACCCAGGATATCTATACCTTCCACTTACTGTGAGGCCAATACCACAGCTGCTGTGGGAATGTTCAGCCATTTTTGGAGACGCTGTAATTCCACTGGTAAAACAGACAGCCATTGGATCTTGACACTTTGTGGGCACACAGGAACACTTCTTAAAATAAGCAAAATGATTAACAAAGTGATTTGAAAGTGCGATCAACTTACACTATTTTGAAAATATTTAACCAAAATAACTGCAGCAATTGCAAGTGTCATAAATATCTGATATTTTTTCACTGTGCAGTCTTAACAGGGCAAAAATATATTGGTGTGCGTCAGCTTTTCTTATTCAAAACAAACCACTGTGCTTTTCTTTCATTATTACCGTGGTGCTTTCACAGTGGTATTTACTCACTTCAGGAGTTCAGCCATCCTTCTCCGTGGCCCTCTGACACAAGCAATTTGAATTTCAGAGACTGGCATTCAGCCCCAACAGAGCCTACAGCTGGTGCCACAGAATCATCAGTGATGACACACTTTGCCTTGGATTTCTGCAGTCGATGAAGAATTTCCTTCATCTGGAATTGGGCCTCTCTGGTACTTCTGCAAATTAAATCAACATTGCAAAAGCATAGGCCCACACAGTGTGACCTTTAGTCAGTGCCTCACCTACCCGATATGCGAAGTGATCTGAAATGTATGCATACAGTGTGCTTTGAAGGGGGCTAATGCATTTAGCAGTAGCAATAAAGTCACCTCCTGAGCAAAAAATTCACTGAGGCAGCAAGAATATGTTACCTTATTATGTATTTGAAGGTAAAACAACACCAAGGTTCATTTTCAGGGAAGCAGATTTTAACAGTACACTTCAGAAGGGAGAACATCTCCAGAGGTTGTTTCCTGTTCTATCTACAGCCTGCCAAAACCTGTTTTTCCTGTAAAAGGAACAACTGCGTCACATAAGTGATGCCTCTGCTCTGTCCTTGCTGCCAGGCTGGACATATCTGTGTTTTAGCTTCTCATCATGAACAGCCTGAGACTACAAAACCAGTCCTACATCTATAGAGACAAGACCTATGTAGTAAGAAAGGTAGATTGATAGGTTTCTGTGGAGCTTGGAATGGAGGTAAAACATGTGAGTCCCAAATCTTTCCCGTTTCCTTTTCCTTCTCTCTTCCCACCCACCAGCCCATGGAGGAACACAGCCATAAAACCTTGCTACAGCCAGATTACATCTGTTGCACTCTGGCTGGGGCAACCCAGGAGCAACAGCCCTGTGACTGCTTTTGTGTCTACATAGCTCAGCAGGTAGCTTGGAGCTCTCTGCATGTAACCACAGCAGTTCAGCCATGACAACAGTTGAGTATCGATTCCTGGGATGCTGCAGCTGGTGCCAGGACCAGCTTTAACACCTGGTAAGTTGTGAGGTTTTGTAATGGCTCTACCTCATGTTCACAGAGCACATGTGGTGCTCCAGCACTGCTGCCTCCTCTGCTCTGCTCCCATGAGAGAGGCAGGAGTGAATATGTGCCATCCTCTCAGCCATTAAGGCCACAGCCCAGCATCACTGTGGGCAGAAGTGTGGCATTGATGTGTGCCTCTATCTTCAGCCTCTCCTGAGAGGATTTCACTCACTGGAGTGCTAGTGACAGATGTAGCTTAAATTGGGGCACCATCATAAGAGTTTGGCTACCAGAGTCCTAAATAGCTCCCACTGTATCTCCATCCTCAAATCATGATTCTAACATCAGCAGAGAGCTTGCTAACATCCATTTATGTTTTGGGAGCAGAACAGTCCTCTGGGTGCTGATCGGTGAGGGTGATGCTGCAGTCTCTCCTGGCACATAAGCCCTGTAATTTTGCCAGAACTCCCTCCTGGGGTTCTGCCCATGTCTGTAAACAACACACTCCAAGGAGGTATTAACCACTTCCCTGCAACATTCAGCGCAGCAGAAAGAAACTGATTGAAAACAGCTCCCCAGACAACAAACCTGCTCCCACAGTCAGTCTGCAGTAGTGATATTTTAAACAGCTTTTTGAAATGCATGCAATGGAAGTCTCCCAGAGGAATGGCAGAGGAACAGCCTTAAAGGGATTCCCTACCCAGATCACATCACTCCAGAGAAGGCATGAACATTAAGAGAAAATGACAGCAATGGCTTGTGATAAAAGTCAGGAAATGTGCCAGTAATAAGTAGGCAAAAAGGTTTCCACTTCAGGAAGAAACCCATAACCTTCACAGCGACCTAACCTGTAACCTATTCTTTTGGTAGGGCATATAACTGATTTGCAGAGTGTTGTGGTTTAAACCAATCCACACAGCTCGTTCATTCACTCTCCCCCTTTTTTAATCCCTCTTTCTTTCCTTCACCACACCCCGCCCCCCCGGAGGGATGGGGAGGAGAATTGAGAGAATGTAACTCCTACAGGTTGAGATAAGAACAGCCCAGTAACTAAGGTATAACACAAATCACTGCTGCTACCACCAGTGATAATAATGATAACAGAAAATAACGAGAAGAGAATACAATACCACCGCCGAACGAGTTCGACCCCCCTGAAGAAAGCCCGTGCCCTACCCCGTAACTCCCAGTTACATCCTGGGCATCAAGTGCTGTGGTATGGAATACCTCTTTGGTCAGTTTGGGTCAGGTGTCCTGTCTCTGCTTCCTCCCGGCTTCCCCTCCTACCTGGCAGAGCATGAGGCTCAGAAAGTCCTTGGTCAGAATAAACATTTTGAGCAGTAACTGAAAACATCGGTGTTATCAGCGCTGTTCCCAGGCCAAAAGTCAAAGCACAGCACTGCACCAGCTACCAAGGACAAAACCAACTGCTACTGCTGAACCCAGGACACAGAGTACCAACGGGTATTTCCAAGTCCCCCAGCACTTTTCAACACTGAAGTATCCTAGTTACGTTCTGTATGGTTAATTGCATTTCCTCTGCACTTCTCATAGCTGCCTGTAGAACTTCTTCCCTTTTCAGACATGTCCTGACATGCCCAACTCCAGAGACTATCACTATACTTCACCACAACTTTGAGTCTTTCACACAACCCCAGCCCTGCAGAGATTGAGTGACTTTTAATTTATGCATGGTCAGTAATCTCACTGATGGCTAACAATTGCCGTAGAAGGATATGCACCTCAAAGGGTTTGCGGGAACAAAGCTTCAGATAAGACATAAACGCCACCTGCTGTTGCGGTTGTAACTTGCATCAACTCATGAAGTTTCCTTTTTTCCTACTTCCGTAAAATCACAGAATGGTTTGTGTTGGAATGGACCTTGAGCACATCCAGTTCCAACCCCCTGCCACGGGCAGGGACACCTTCCACTAGAGCAGGTTGCTTCAGGCACCATCCAGCCTGGCCTTGAACACTGCCAGTGATGGGGCAGCCACAGCTTCCCTGGGCAACCTGTGCCAGGGCCTCACCACCCTCACAGGGAACTAACTTACTGGGTTTTTAACTTTTTTAACTTAACAGCACTTTAGCCCACCTGGACTCTCTGCAGGTCAGTGATAGTCCTGCCCCTAGAGAGGCCTCCTTAGCTGACGCCTCTACCTGTTTTCACAAAATGAGGAGGGGCTTAATTCTCCCCTATTAGTTGTCCAAGAAACTCAAGAGTTACTGCAGGCAGAGAAGGCTCTTACGGACAGCGAAACACAGAGACACCTTCCTTTAGGATCCATGCTGTGGGCCATGCCTTTTCTCCCGACACATATTCTCCAGTATATCACGCCTAAATTTACCTGTATAACGAGTTTCTGTTTCAGCTGGTCCCTCTACACCATGACCCCCCAGGAGTTAGATATGAAGGCAGGGAAGCAGCTGACCCGTCTCTCCCCCGTTGGGGTGTACAGGTCAGTGTTCCACGCTCCAGTGCTGAGCGGGATTGAGGTCTCCTTGCTCCCAGTGCACTTCAGTGACCATTCATCCTCCCCTGCCGCCGTCCCACTGACCATCTGCTCTGGAATCATTAACACAAACCCAGACTTTAACCCTGGAACAGAAGCTCGGCAGAAGAGAAGGCATGCAGGGCTACGAGCGACAGAGCCCGGCCACAGCCGAGTGCACCGAGCCCAGAGCACGTGTGACCGCTGCGGTGAACTGTAGGTTCAGACGGACGGGTTTGTTTCTTCTTTTTCCAAGGGCGCTGCGCTGCGCGGCCCACAGCGGCACGGGCCGCGGGGCGGCGCTGTTGCCGGCGGGCTGGCGGCGCGGCGCTGACGGCATCGCAGTGCGCGGCGGCAGCAGCGAGGGGCGGTCAATGGCCGCAGCGGAGCCGGCGGCGAGGAAGCGGCGGCCCAAGGGGCACTTCGCGGCGGGGCGGGCCAAGCGGCCCCGCGGCGGCGGGAGGCAGCTGGAGGCCGGCATGCGCGGCATCCTCATCACCTGCAACATGAACGAGCGCAAGTGCGTGGGGGAGGCCTACAGCCTCCTCGGCGAGTACGGGGACCTGCTCTACGGGCCCGAGCAGGTGCGTGCGGGCGGCACCGGCCGGGCGGTCGGGGCTGGGCGGGAGACGGCCCTGAGGCCGGGGAGCGCGGCGCCGGCCGCTCCGCTGCTGCCCGCGGCCTGGCAGCGATGCCCCTGCGGGGCGGGGAGGGCAGCGCCTGGAGCCTCCTCTGTGCGTAAAACCCCACGTTTGTGTTCACCGCACACGAAAGTGCCGGTTTCTGGCATCAGCGCCCAGTGCAGCCCCTCGGGTTGGGTGGATGAAGAGTCCTTGCCCATCACCTCCAGGCCTCAGTGCCGTGCTGGCGGGTTTTGTGTGCAGTTGGTCGGTACTCACCAAACGAGACGTGCCGTGTGTGAAGTTTTCAGATCACGAGGAGCGGCTGTCTGGGAGTGAGCGGGAGGAGGATGAGGATGACGTTGAGGCAGCCCTGAAGAAGGAGGTCGGCCAGATCCGTGCCTCGACAGAGCAGAAGCTGCGGCGGTTCCAGTCGGTAGAGAGTGGTGCTAATAACGTGGTCTTCATCAGAACCCAGGGCATTGGTAGGACATCAACTGATGCTATGTAATTCTGTGGGGTAAACTACACTGAACAGTGTTAGTAAAAAGCCACAGAGCATGACTTCCAAGAAACTCGTGTATACCAAACACATACAGGGTTTCCCCCTCCTTTTCGCGTAGCCCCTGACTTTTGTCATTAGCAGAGTTGCTAAAGGTAGAGGAAGCTGCATTGACAAAATAATCCCTGATTATCCAGTTTTGGTATAGTAAAAAAACTCTTTACAGAAAAGTGTTTGAGACTGACAGCAGTGCAGCTGAGTATTTCCCCAGTGTGTTACTTAGAGGGGTCAGGAAGAGAGAAAATGCCTTCAATTTGTTTCTCACACCTAGCTGTTTTTCTTGTAGAACCTGAGAACCTGGTGCACCATATATTAAAGGATATGCATGCCACTAAAAAGAAGAAAACGAGAGTCATCCTGAGGATGCTGCCCATTTCTGGAACTTGCAAGGCTTTTATGGAGGATATGAAAAAATATACGGAAACATTTTTTGAGCCTTGGTTTAAAGCCCCTAATAAGGGTACTTTTCAGATTGTTTACAAGGCTCGTAATAACAGTCATATGAGTAGGGAAGAAGTAATTAAGGAATTAGCAGGTATGTATGGATTTCTCACAAAACTGAGAACAAGTACATAAGCAGTCCACAACTGCATGCATAACATAAGTCAGATTATTACAAGCAGTCTTAATGGGCACACACACTTGTTGCTTAAAATCTTTATGCTGAATTACAAAAGCTTCTCTAAGACTTAAAAAAAACCTTGACATCGATATTCCTTGCTGGTGTTCATGTCTCAAGAGACAACAAGCAGAAACAAGTCCAGTGTTTGGAGTGTTAGTTACATGTGCTCTGAAATTAATCCTGTCAGGCTTTCCCTCTGGATGCTATGTTGAAATAATGTGTTACTATTTCCATTGAATATATGACTCATAAAATAGCTCCACCTTACTCTAGTATTTTGTTTCTTGGTAATTGCAGTGGGACAGTTTTTCAGTTACGCTGGTATATTCTGAGTCCTGCTCTGTTCGGCTATTTTAAGCAATTACAAAAACAAGTAGTTGCTTACAACTAAGGGGCGTGTTGCTTTCTCTCTCTTAACTTTTCTCTTTTCATTAGGGCATGTTTACTGAAACAGTTTTCCTAGCATCTTTCAAACTACGTCTTGTTTTACAGGAATTGTGGGCAGCCTCAATCCAGAAAACAAAGTCGACCTTAATAACCCACAATATACAATTGTGGTGGAAATAATAAAAAACGTCTGTTGCTTGAGTGTGGTGAGAGACTATGTTCTGTTCAGAAAATACAATCTACAGGAGGTGGTGAAGAGCAACAAAGAAGACAAACAACAAAATCCATCAAGTTTGACAGAAGAACAGAACTCTGAGGTAGTAAAACCAGAAGCTGAGGGGGAGGAGAAGAACTCAGAAGAGGTAAAACTAGAGAACAAGAATCAAGGTGAAACAGAAGCTGAGCCCAAGGGGAATGATACGCTGACAGTGTAAAAAGTGTGACAGAAGGGAAAGATAAACACAATCCAAACTAAGAGTTGCCCTAGAGTTCTGAAAGGGTGTTTTTAAAGGGGAGAGTGGTTTTGTTTTGAAATCTTGTTTTTAAAATCCACATGTGTAAGAATTCAATGCTTGTTGCAGGTGGAGCTGACATTACAACAGATGCAAGAGTACTCACCTTTCTGGTGAAGCTTGCTGTCATTCTTTTACAGTTTTGTTCTGCAATGCCTTTACCTAATACAAAAAGCAGGAGTGTGTGCATGGCGTATGTAAATGTGGCTATCCTGACATACATTGACTCTCCTTTGTTATATCTGAAGCCTACAGAAGTGAAAAGGCAGTGCAGAGTCAGCTCTGTCAGGAAGTATTGATGAAAATGAGAGATCTGAAAAAGACAGTTGACTGCAGAGGGGTTTTAAGGATGTGATCTGACAACTTGTGTGACTGCAGAACTCAGATACAGTTTTTCTGTGTGAACAACAGGATGAGCTAAACCTGATAGCTTCTTGTATGATGGAGGGTTATATACATATATATATACATACACATTGATCTACAAGGATATGCTAAGTCTTGAAAGCAAATGGGAAGAACTGCTATCATCAAAATACTTGAATATTATGAGACTATTTAGAGTAATAGATTTGACTGTTCTAGGACAGTAGAAATATAGTGCAGGCATTGCAGTGGTTTTAGCAAAAACTACATGTGTGTTTACATTAGCTGTGTATACAGCAGTTACTGGTTAGTAAGAAATGTTGTAGTTGCTGAACAGACTTCTTTTGAGTAATTTCTTGCAACAGCCTTTTGCTGCTCTTTCCAAAGACATAATCCTTGGGGGTGTTTATGAAGTCTTTGTTTTATTTTTTATTTAGGTCTCTAAATTTAAATACTGCTTGGGAACTTCTTACGAAAGAAACTTCCATTAGACTATACTGGATAAAGGGAATTAAGCTTAATTTTTGGTACAGTTTTAGCTTTATGGTATTAATTTTGTTTCAGATTGAAAGTAATGTTAGTGAGTGAGTCTGTTGCCTGTTTGTTACAGCAGCTCTTTTGATATCCCAGTGACTTAAAAAACAGCCAAAGCCAGTGCATCTATAACTTGCTTTCCAGTAGGGTTCTGAATATGCTTCCTGTACAACTGTCTAGCTTTAGTATTTCATTTCTGGCATAAAAGCTTGTGGGTTGCCAGTGGGAAAAGACTCATCTTGAAGAACACCACTTGTTGCTTGTCTTGGTTTAATGAAAAGGATTTGTCAAAGTCTCTCAACAGTGTTGAATTTGTGTTTTCCTCTTCTCAAAATTCTTTCAGAAGCTGGAAAATTAAGACAACTCTTTTCCCCAGTCCTCTTTCCCTTACCACCCATTTATTAAAACTCTGTTTTCTTACCTCCATCAGTGTTTTCTTTAAATTTTAAAACTGCTTGTGTGTGAATTAAAACCAGCAATGTCTGGATAACACAGAGGAAAGAACCATTTGAGACCAAGTATGAAGGTCAACTGTGAATGTTTATTGGTGGCTCATGTTCATGATCATGATTCAAGACAGCCTGCTTACCTTACGTACTAAGGACAAGGATAGACTCATGGATAGTTTGTAGCTTTTTGATTGTTGGGTTTCGGTTTGGGTTTTTTTTTTTACCCTTCTCACTCATATGTGTCTACAGGACCTACAGTTCTTCAGAAGAAACTGCTGAATAGCTGCTGTTTGTCAAGCCTATGTCTGTGTGACATTTACATGTTGCCTATGCTGCAGTCTTAAAAGATGCCGTCCTTCTTTTACTTTTTTTATAACTTGCACTTACTGAACATTCACTGTTAACACATTAATTCCTAAATTTATTTAGATTCATATAAGCAGGTGCTTAATTTGGATGCGTGTAAGATCTGTGGCCATTTCTGGGAACTTCATTATATACTATCACGATCTCCTTGTTAGTAAGCCTCTTGTGAATTAAATTATCTGGTCACAAAAGAATGAACACACAACTCCTTCATCTTGGAATCACTTCTACTTGTACTGTAATTCTGAAAAGTGCTAGGTGGCTGAAAGTTGTGTTTGCATCTGCCTTGCCAAGGTAGGCTTGATTTTTGTTAAGCAAGAACACAAGCTTTTAAAAACCATACAGTTGGGAGTTTTTAAACCTTGTGCATTCTTACACAGTCACTGCTCAGTGGGTGAAATATAATCCTGTGTTGGTGCTTAGAGTTGTTAGAAGAGCTCCATTATGAATGAAATTGATAGGGATAGGCCTTTTTAGATTGCTTATCAAAATTAAGTCTTTCGCCATTCCTTGTTCCTCAGTTCATTCCGCCTGATTTTCCCAGTGATTGTCTTTGGCAGCTGCTGGACAAATTCAATCTGATTCAAAAGAGGAAGAAACTAAAATGAGTATATGTCATTTACATTTTTCTTTTTTTTTTTTTCAGAACAGCTCCATCCTACTTAAAGTCTTCATCCTACTTAATTTAAATAAGAATTAGGGGACTGTGGAAGTAACTCCTAATTTCATTTTAGATTGTGTTGGATCTGTTCTTTTCCAAGAGGTTCTTTATATAATAATGCTTGTTATTTGTCTTGCACAGCAAATATTTGGGCTTTTTCTGTTACTGCATGTGAACTGAGTCTGTTCTTTCTGTTTGTACCCTCCCCATGGTTCAAATAGGTGTTTGGGATTGTATTTATTTATTTATTTTAATACACTCATGTTTACTTGCCTTCCTGGGGTACTTGTATGGAGCAGTGACTTTCCTGACATAATCTTGCAATTCACGGGCCAGTTTTTTTGGATCTTGTGACTTAAAGGAAGGAGATAAGACCACAAAAGCTTTTACCACCTACAAAGGGAAAATGGATAAAAAATGCAGCATTAGTTAAACTAGAGCAACCTAAGAAATGAGGCAGTTAATGGAGAGTGAGTATTGCCTGCACTACAGGCTTATTCTATCACACCTCTGCAGTACATCAAATCTTGCTTTTGTGTAAGCAAATATAAAATTAGGACAGAAGACTGATTCTACCTTACATTAGTAAAGGTCCTAAGTGATACATGATAAAAGTTTTAAACTCTGCTTGAAATTTAGAGTTCTCTGAAGGGCTGCTTTAAAGTTCTTAGATGCTACAGCCTTTTCTGTAAACATATGTTGCTAAAGAATGAAATTCCCCAGGCAGTGGGTCAAAATGTACATTAGTTCTTACCAGAGGCACCTTTATACTCAGTGTCATGTTCTTTAGGAAACCAAGTATTATATTTTTTTTTGTGTAGCTGTATTAAAAATCTTACGAGTCCAGTGGAAGCTTGAGTGTGAGTTCTGTCACACAAGGCAGTTTATGAACAGGAGAGTGATCACTAATTACCTCCCCTCTGATGGGATCTGGGCTGCTGACCACAGCTGACTCAGCGACAGCTGGGTGCTCTATCAGGGCACTCTCTATTTCAAATGGTCCAATACGATACCTGGAAGAAAGAAATTAAATGCTTGGTAAGTAAAAGGCATATGCTTATTTTTTAGACATTTCTTGGCATTTTAACTGAAATCTACAAACCCAGAGGAGATGATGACATCATCAGATCTTCCCATAAACCATATATATCCATCCTCATCCATGCTGCCTCTATCTCCAGTGATGTAGAAGTTCCCACGGATTGTGGAAGCAGTTTTTACTGGATCGTCCTGTTAAACAAATAACAATTATTCTGAATATTGAGAAGCCTTAACCTTAGAGATGAGTTCTGCCTCTTTGGACACTACCCAAATATTTTTCAATGCTTGTTTTCTGTCTCAAGTATGCAATAGCTTGTGCTTGCTTCTTCCAAAGGGGAAAACTTATCACAGGGCCGGATGGGGAACTTAAGGTCATATGACAGGTCTGCAGAAGACTGGTGTAGAGAACTGAAGTGTTGTAAGTCAGGACATTGTGAGGTCAAGATGAGCCAAAGTTCTTTGGTGCTGCACCTGCTCCTCTTGGTATAAATACACACTATGCTGCAGGCCTCAACTGGCTCTCTGGAAATTCCCTGTAGGCTTACCACGTATCGAGTGAAAAAAGTAAATGGCCACTTGGCATTTACTTTGATAGCAATGTCTCCTTCTTTCCCAGGAGGCAGAACACTGCCATTTTCATCTATAATCTGCAATAGAAAAGGCAAATGGGTGATTATAACTTCCCATTTTAAGAAAGCAATGTTCTAAAACTAACCAACAGCCAACAGCTCAACCAAAAAAGCCTGCCATGAATACTACTGTATGGTACTGAAATTTGTATAGTATGTTGTACTGTCTTATGTTGTACCGTCTTATGTTCTACTTCCTATGAAATCAACAGTAAGCAGAAAATGGGACCACCTACCCGAATATCATAGTGGGGAGCTGCCTTTCCCAAGGAACCTGGCTTAATTTTCATTCCTTTTGTATTGGCACATACCATTCCCTGTTGGAAAAGACAAACAACCAGCCCAGGTATTTTTCACTGTTATTCCTGAGGCTCTTCCTGTTCTAGTGTAAGATGTAAATTTTCCATTTGTGTGAGCCAAAACACTGAATTTCACTGAGAGTCTTGGACAAATAGTTCAAGATATTTTACAGCTTAAGTAGTCTTAGAAGCAGTATCATAACCAAGCCGTAATTCTAAAAACCATAAACTCTCCTGTAGGCAATTGACACATATTCTAATGCCATCTTTCTTTTTAATCAAATATGTATGGCCCAGTTCCATATTTACTAAGAGGAATGAGATAGAATCTAAGGCCCCAGGTGACAGCTGAGCTTTACAAAAAACGTACAATTTCGGTTTGGCCATAGCCTTCATAGATATTCAGTCCTGTTTGGCTTTTCCACTGTGCCATCACGTCTGGGTTGAGTGGTTCCCCTGCAGTCAAACAGTGCTTCAGTGTCTTGAACGCATACCTTCGTAAGCAGAGGACATTACTGAGTATCAGAGGACAGAAAGGGACAAATGCTCTCCCTGGCAGCTGTTATGTCCAACCCCGTGACTTCAGGACACACCGGACTCTCTCAGAGTAAGGGTTAGGGTTGAAAGAAAATCTAGAGCTCTAATTGGAGTGGGGCTGGAAAGGGACTGCCTAAGCAGTGAGGTGTAAAGATGCGCAGGACTGATGGCATTGCAGCCACAACTGTGCCTTCAAGGGCTGAATACCAGCCTCTCTATTCACTATCCCTAATGTCTCAGGGCAAAACTTGCTCTGCATTGGAGGTGCCTGAGGGGTGGATTTCATCACCTCTCTCTGCAGTGCTAAAGAAAAGGCTCTGCCTCCAACAAATCTCCACCACTCTAAGAGTTTAAATGTCTATGAGGTCCTGTAGAAATCACTGTTAAGACCCAGACAATAGCTTGCAGACACAGCATGGCCACTTGTTAACAGACGCGCAGTACCTGGTGAGGTCGTGCTGTACCAGCATGCGGTAGGCAGTTGGTGCGCTGCACAGAGTGGTCACTGGGTACCTGCACAAGGTCTAACAAAAAGAAAAAGATTAAATAATATTGTTTTGAGAAAAACCCTGCTGCAAACTATTACTTTCTATTGCATACTACAGCACAAAATACAAGACCTGATTGTAACCTCACTTACATGGAAAGCAAAGTAATTGGTGTCACTTTCAGCATTCAGGGAAGATGTTACAGGGCTCAAACATCAGCTGAAGAGGTGATACACTGACTGTGGTAAGTTACTGGTGTACCCGATTTGTCCTGATGCTTGCTTACTTGAAGCACAAAGACCACCCCTTGGTACGAAACCCTGGCCTTGGAGGAGCAACCTAAGTTTTGCAGGGAACTTTATACTGTAAAACCCACATCTCACCCTAGGATGAAGTCAGACACTTCAAAATAGAGGTAACTAAAATTGCAGGTTTCTTTTGAACATTTTGCCTTTTATCTAGCCTCATGCTTTCTGAAAAGGACTGTCACTAGTCTTTAGACATGTTCTAATTCCCTCAGCTGCCCTAACAAAAGGCCTGACATGCAGAGCCAAGTCTCCACGAGCTCTGGCTGAGTTGTGAGTAATGCTGTATTAAAAAGTTGTTTTGGACTAGTAAATTTATATATCCTCCTTTACATGGGCCAGGACAGGAGCAGCAAAATAAAGATCTCAGTCAAGCCTCTGTTTTCTGGCACATCTTTAATTCGCACCCACACCACCAGCAGATGATTCAAAGCCACTTGGGTAGAGCTAAGCCTTACTTCTTTTTTCTTTAAACTCCTTTCTGCCTGCAATGCAGATCTGCTCACGGAGGGGAAAGACCTCTCCTTCAGCAGCTTTCACTCCAGCCACGCCATGGGTAAAGCAGCCAAGAAATTTATACAAAAAAAAAAAAAACAAACAAACAAAAAAAAAAACCAAACCAGCAACTACAATTTTAAAATGGAAATGAAACAGTATTCAAATCCCCAAATAACCCCCATGTTAGGAATATACACTTTTCCACATAGGTGCTTTGAGCCATTTGGGAACAGCAGTGTTCCTGTTGTGCTAGATTAAAACTCAGAGTGCTTTGAGAAGCTTGAAAATAATTTCTTTCAGGAACAATTTCAAGTCAATCTCACAGCTTCAGTGCTTCCCAGTACTGACTTGACTTCCTTAATGGTCACAACAGTGTAATTAAAATTAAAAAGCCAGCTCATTTATCATTTCAGTAGTGAAATACAGTAGGGAAGAGGCTTAAGTAACACCAGTAACTCCTGCTGATCGGAAGCAGCTGGTAATATCCTGTGCTCCAAAAAGTCATGCTGCAAAATCCTTCCTGTATTATATTCCTATCAAAGAACAATCACCTTGTGGTTATGCCATCTTAACACGGCTAATCCCATAAACCTGAGAAGCTTAGTTTTGTGGCCTGCTTGGAAAACAGCATGAAATATGAGTAACTGTTCATTATGAACATGGTGTTCTTACATTCAAGGTTTCTCTTGCATCAAACTGTGGCATGGCATGTATGAAAACACATGAGCCCTGGAACCATGGCCCGAAAACACTCCCAGCAGCTGCCTTTACCCAAGCAGTGTCTGACATGTTCCACAAGATGTCTGAGGGAGTCAAATTCATCCAGTGGCTGTTGAAGACAAAGGTGTCTATAAGAAAGTCTGCAAGTGGAAATTAGGAATGTGAGGTGGGCAGGGGTTTTTGTGGGTTCTTGTTGTTTGTTTGGTGGTTTTTTGGTTGTTGTTTTATTTTTCCTTAGAAAGGCATGGTAAATTTGACCCAAAACTCAGGAGCTCAAATAAATGCCTTTTACCCAGCCTTTGTACTGATAAAAGAAAATCAAACAATATCCTAATTCATTATTTAGCCTAACAGACAAGTACTTTCTAAAATGGAGCCACAGACCATATTGAAATAGATCCTTGCTTCCTGGGTACAATTCAGCTGAGGAGACTGAAAGAAATGGCATGTACAGTATTGCTGGCACCTCATCATCTATCATAATTCTATCACACACAAAATCTCTCTGTTTGTTTCACATTCCAGAGCTGTAAAGACATAATTAGCTGAATACTTTACCTTCCTAAGAGAAAAAAACCCAGACCAAAACTTCCATAGGAATGTTCAACCATTTTGGGAGAGCCTGTAGTACCACTGGTAAAATAGATTGCCATTGGATCCCGGCTTTTTGTCTTCACACAGTTATGGATAGCAGAGGCAGCCCTTAGAATCAAAAAGAGGTTATTGAAACAGTGGCTGGCATTATTCAGCACACTCAGCTTCGATCCTCTGTACCCAATATATGCAGGACTTTGTATAGTGAGATGTGAGGGACAAGAAACTACTGAGATTCCCTCACTCTTGTACTGCTAGTTCTGTATTAAAGCATTGTTGATGTTGGTCTTTAACTATTCTCCATGTCCACCTTTTCCACAGTAAAAATGCCAACTGGCTGACCTTTACTTGCCTCCCCTAACAGCCACCAAAAGGGCCCAGCACCTTGTGTTTGACCCAAGTGCCCTCCAGAAAGCATATCTTCCAGCCTTAATGTGATAAGTTGAGGGAGGACCCACCATTTCTTTGGGTACGTGGTCCCACTAGTTAATTATCCCTGCCATGTCTGGGAAGTATGAAGAGGCTCAAACTCTTAGTCGTTCGGCATGTGACAGGGAAATATTTCTCATCACTGTCTAGGATGAGAAAGCAAAACCCTTCCTCTACCAGGACTGATGTTCAAAAAGCTTTTACTTGGTATGCAAACATTGTCTATGCCTGCAAGGTTGGGCATAGGAAGTCTGTCTGCCCAGGCCAGCCATCTCCCTGTGCTGGCTGCCAGGCAGACCTGCTGTCCAGGAGCCCTCACTCCAGAGCCTCACAGCCTCCCGGCTGGTTTAGCAGTTGGCTAAGGCAGCTGAGGACATGGGGAGCTGGGCAGACTGGGAAAGTATCCCAGTAGATAGGCAGGCTGCCAGTGATCTGGTGAGCCGGCGAGCCAGGCAGGACAGCAGCCCAGCACTTTAGGAAGACTATGAGCCTGACAGCTGAGCAACCCTGGAGCCAGACAGCCAGCACTTCACAAGGCAGCCATCCTGGGAAACCAGACAGCCTACCTGCCTGACTGCCAAGCACAGCCTCTGCAGGACTGATGCAGTTCCAGACAATATTTAGGTTTTATCAAAATCAATTTTACTCTCTGCCATGAAACTGAGACATGGAATATTAGCCCAGCATGAGAGAGGATTCATCAAATCAACTTGACAATGTTTTAGTAGCTCTAGGAGATTTGAGAATGCAGTGTTACTGCTATCCCCATCTTTCAGTTTAGTGACACTGAAATGTGCCATTGTTCAAAAGAGCAGACACAAATACAGTCGGGCTGTACACTGAGCTGCACATGCAATACTAGTTCAGACACCTGTAGTTGTGAGAACACACGGTACATCTTACGAAGCTCTTAAAGTGACTGAAGAGTGTGGATCCCACCTTGAAATAATGGTTTTAGCTACATTGATTTTAGCAGGGTACTTGCTTTTCTTCTCCACTCTGCCTTTCCACCCTTTCTACAGTCCCATGCACTGCAGTGAAGAGCTTTCTGTTGGGTGCCGTTTTAGTAGCTACTTTTCAGCCATGAGGCAGGTTGTTTCCTAAACACATTAGGTTAATTTTGCAGTGCCCTTTTTTAGCCTTTCATACTGAAAAGCTATTCCTACTAACCTTATTATAATAGAGTTTTAGGAATATGGATTGGAATAATTGGTATAGAATATTTTTCTTTGAGCTTTACAGGGTAAACAGGCCACAGTTGTCAATGAGAGAGGCTTTCCTGTCCACTATTCTGTATTATTTCATAGTCATATATAAAAAATCTAGTCATTGTAAGACTGTCTACAAAGAGACTTAATTGCCTTCTCCCACACCCCCTCAAAGGTATCTAGCTCATGTCTAGACACAAGTGCACAAGTGTATTTAAACAACATGAGAAGTGTTCCACTAGAGGTAACGATGATGGAGTTACAGTAGAAGGCACTTACTTGAGCAAATCGTTGAAGTTCAGCCACTCAGCCCTTCTGCTTTCAGATACAATTACCTTCGTTTTCAGAAACTGGGATTTGGATGCAACTGAGTCCACCACAGGAGCAAGCACATCAGTTGTAATAATGCACTTAGCCTTGGAAGCCAGCAGTCTATAGCAGATGTCTTGTGCTGTCAGTTGTGTGGTCCCTGGGATGATGATAACACCTGAAAGTGCAATAAGATTGGGAATTTATTAGGTATTTGTCACTTTCAGTCCTGATAACTTCATAGCTTTTCCTGAATTGCTGAATATCAGCACCATTCAGTCCAGAAATGAGAAGAAGCTAAAACAAGTGCCACACACATGAACTTGAATACAGATGTGCTGATCTGCAGTACAAGATAGCTTTTGCTTTTATGAGATCCTTTGCTCTAGGCACAATGTAAGTAGAAAGTATAACTTTGGGGCAGTAAACACTAGCAGCTTTAACTTAACTCTGTTGAAGTTAAATTGATTTAACACAACCAAATCGATTTAACACAATCAACACAAGCCACAGAAAGTAAAGAAAAATGATGAAGGTAATTCCATCAGTCATAAAAGACTACACTGTCAGCCTCTTTGATTGTCAAATGTTTGCTACACAGTCAAGTAAGAAATGTAATTGTTAAATGAACTGTTAATCAACTTTTGGTATAGAAGGTAACAACCAATATACAGACCATTAGCAATGATACAATTCACCTGTTCGCATACAAGCCACGCTCAGCAGCCACCACGCTGGGATTCGGGGGAGAATCACTAAAACTCGGTCTCCTCTTTCCAGACTGCATGGCCCAGAGAGCACATTGGCCACTTTTTGGGACAGGAAGCCCAGCTCCTCAAAGCTCCATTTAATTTCATCTCCTTTTCCATTTATCCACCATAGAGCTGGATTTGATGGTCCTTTTCGTTCCTATACAACAAGCATAAAGAGCATGTTGATTACTTCTGATACACCTGTAGTTCCATGCAGAGTTTTTTGGATGGTCCAGGAAGTGGAATCTGATAGTGTGACATATTCTAGGGCAGGGATATTACGCATGTGGTTTAAAAGAGACCTTTTTCAAGGCAACTGTAAGTTGGTGAGTATATCTACCTAATTTGCAATGTTCATAAATTACTTAGAGGCTTTTACAACCCTGCACTGCACACACTGCTGAATCAGAGTCACAGAGACAAAGCACCATGTCCCTTCTGATGCCAAGCAAATTGCCTCTCCTTTATCTGCAATGTCAATGTTATGCTAAAATAGAAACAGGGGAGGAAACTCTGGTCCCACTGAAGCCAGTGATGGTTTTATGCTTGATTTTGGGGATAGGGGCACAGCTTTACTAAAAATACTGAATCTACAGGGTCAGAAACGTTACCTTTTCGATTTGAGACCACTTGTCCAGCACATCACTTGCAAAATTAAAGTACTCGGGTACTTCCTGTTCACAACGACTGATAGCTTCATAATATGAGAAATTCAAAGGCGCAAAAGTCTTGTGATACTGGTGGAATAATCTGCGGAGTGTGCGGATGCTCCATGAGGACTGCAACACTTGAAATACAAGTAAAATCTTCGTGGCACAAAAGCAGATGCATGGGGGCTTTTGGATACAATAACCATCAGAACTGTTTTTTTAATGATTATTTCCCTCCTACAAGAGGCTAAAAAATCAATAATAGTATTATGGTGTGCACATTCCCAGATGGGCTGTTGGCTCCAAATGGAACAGATGTATACAGAGCATCAAGTCCACCTCTTTATGACATTTTATCGCACCTCTCCTCATGGGTAAGCTGGTACCACTTTTAAGTCTTCTGCTTTTTCATCTGCCCACAGGTTTCTCAGAGAATTCCCTCTGGAGCTGATAATTCCTACTCTTTCTAACCAAAGTAGGGGCTAAGCTGAGTATTCTACATTGCACCATTTACTCTGCCTTCCTTACTGTCCACATTAAAAACTGTGTTCCCTCCCGCCCCTGGCATTTGCCTTTTGTTAGTTGGATAGCAAAGTCTTATGAATAACTCTGAGGTGGCTTTCCACATTCTATTATTGATTTGTTTACCAGACTAATGCTTTTGCCACATCTGCATTTGTCCTTAAATATACAGAGTTGCATTTGGTTTTACAGAATACTGTTTGTAGTTTTGCGTTACCTTGAAAATGCTTTGCAAAAGAGTGAGTTACAGCCATATGTATGGGAACATGGTGCTCAGGATACATCAGCTTCAGAGACTAATAAAAGAGGATTTTTCTTTTTTTCACATAGTTTGCTTATAACAGATTATTTCTTATCTCTATCCCTAAAAGGTCATTAAGAAAGCCAGATTCCAGAACTCACGGTTAATCAGTGACATCTTTGTGGGAACGGCTGCTGGTTTATTTTTCCATTAGATCTGAGCCAGTGATTGCAGACTCAGACCTAGAAGATGTTCTTGCAGAAAGAAGCTACTTCTTCAGTCTGCCTGGGACCAAACAGAAAAGTAGTCCACCCTCTTTCATAAAAGTGAGAATCATGCGAAGAAAGAGGAATAAAACACAGCACTGTAGAGTTACATTTTTTTCACATTAGTAGATGGCATCTTTCATTTGAGAAGATATCTGAACAACTACTAAATTAAAACTGATTTGTCAGGGTGTTTAAATAGGTTGTGCTTACCTGGAGGTGTTATTTGTGATCAGGTGAGACTTCTTTCAACTCCTCCTCATGTATCTTGCCTAGTACTTAATTGGTGAGTACTGCCTTCTGGCTTCTCTCTAGTTCTTTGAGCAGCTGTGGCCCTTCATTAGGATCACACATCACGTTTTGTGGTGGGGATTATTTCCCCTGAGAGCACAGAATTCATTTCTCCAATCTCCTTCTAGAGAAAGGCACAATCACTGAAAAAGCTGAGAGAAGACAGAAAGAGTGCTGAGTATGAATGACTGTGTTTCTGGTTCACTGCCTTTGGAGAATGGATAATCTACCATACATTACTGTATAACTATTTTATGGCACCAATGACTTTGGAAATAGCAACAATGGGGCTTTATTCTCAGATTCTGGAGTTAAACATAGCATGAGAATTGGTATGATAAACATACGAAGATTTTCAGAAGCCTGTTGCCAATAAATACCACCTATAATATCTGCCATCAGATACTTCTGTGCACAAAATACATGCAGTTCTGACATCAGCTCTGAGGACAACGAAATCTCAAACTACAGTCATTGCTATGAGAAGGGTGACAAAGGGCTGAGACACAAAATCCATGCTCTGAAAGACATGATACAGGATCTCCAGGTATTCAGTTATGCTGAGCTTGGTAAACTTGGATTAGGTGAATTCTACTGCAGTCACAGTAATGTCTGTTAGTATTGCTACTGCGGGCAATAAGCTCTGCAAGGGAAAAATATTTTCAAACTAAGACGTAGATAAATAAAAGGTATACATAAGCATACACATAGACTATATGATATATACAGACTGTATATAAATATAGGTATTTAAAAGATGTGTAGATATAGCACTTAGGGACATGGTTTAGTGGTGGACTTTGGCAGAGTTGGGCTTATTGTTGGGCTTGATGATCTTAAAGGTCTTTTCCAAACTAAATTATTCTATGATTCTATATAGAGGCAGTACAGGGTATAATTAAGGATCAGAATCAGGAAACAGAGATGCTGCTAGAAACAACAAGCACAAAGAGCAGCCATGGAAATAAGGGACTATGAAGAGGCAGAATCAGGCTGTTGGAGACCGCATGCAGAATCTCTGCAGGCATCAATGCATGGCCAGTCTTCCAAGAAAACCATTGAATTGCTGTGTGTTACAGATATTGGAAAGCTTTCAAGCCACTTTTGCAAACTGAATGTAAACTCTGGAATTAACTCAGAAGTAAACTATCCAATTTGGCATCAGTGTCTTTGCACAAGTCACGTACAACCTCTTTCTCCCTGTCTCCTGTGTCTTGTAGACTTGGAGCTAGCTCCCCCAGCCTACTGCTGTAGTGTTAGGATATGACCCTCCCCAGCTTGGTAAATCACATATAATATTCTGAAAATACAGATACCCAAAGCTAAAGTAATTGCAGTCTACCTGTCTCAACTTAAAAAAGGGCATGCAGCAGACTGCCTCAAGCGACAGTGTTTACTGATGTTAAGGTGATCTGAAAAGAGAATTACCCCATTTTTCTGATCTGACTGCTATTTAACTGGGTCTGCTTCTTCTCTTACCATTTTTCAGTCAAGACTGAGAGCAAAGATAACTATGTCTTATGCTGCCTGGTAGCTCGTGTATTCAGAGAAAGTAAAATGGACAGAGCAATGGCAACCACATGAAATTCCCGGTGAAACCTGGAGAAAAGCCACAGTGCAGTGCTCAGTTCTTTGAATGTACACTTCAGGAGCACCCACAGTGAGATTCAGAGCAAGCATATTTGGGTCAGGGTTTGAGGAACTTCAGGCCTCTGTAACAGAGCACAGAATTTTCCATCTGCTCTCCCCATGTTGAAATGACTCCTCCCATTCCTCATTTTATTGTGGTTGTTATGGCTTTTGAGCTGTGCAATACACACATGAAGAGCCATTCCAAACACACTGTGTTTCTAATGTACACACATGAGAGGGCATCAAGCCCGTCTTCAACCCAGTGTGGAGAGACTGAAATCAATGATTGAGTTTGCCCACAAATTTTCAGGGCAGACAGATTTGGCCTT
Organism: Lathamus discolor; assembly: GCF_037157495.1. Classification (NCBI taxonomy): domain Eukaryota; kingdom Metazoa; phylum Chordata; class Aves; order Psittaciformes; family Psittacidae; genus Lathamus; species Lathamus discolor. The sequence continues at coordinate 83,639,665 of NC_088889.1, read as the reverse complement.
TTTCCCAGGGTAAATCAGGGTAAATTTCTATGAGCACTCAGGGGTTTACAGCAACAACTCCAGTGACATCCCTCGTGCTGCCTTCACCATGTAAATACATTTGGAGACGCATAACACAGCTGCTACTGTTTGTAAATGTCATAAACCATTATTTGGTGCAATACTGATGGACCATACACACATGGATGGGTCAGCCCAATTTGTCCACAAAATCCTAGAACAAACAAAAAGGGTGACAGCCCCCAGACAGTGAATGTACTGTAGCAGTCTTCCAAAAGCACACACGGAAAAAAACCCTGTTGACCCACGATTTTCATGATAGTTGCAATGAAATCCAGAGAAGTTTCTCATTTGCTCACCAAATTAACTACCTGCTCCCAGGAAGCAGAATTTAGAGCAGCTGTGGACGCAAATGTAGTAGAGAACCATTCAAAGCAGATGATACAATTCCTCTCTGCGTGTCTGTTACTTCAAGTACAACATTTTGGACAGTCTAAAGATTTTCTGTGGAATGAATCTCCAAAGGACTGGTTAATAAAACATCCAAACCCACTTCCTTTCAGTCACTTTCATAATTTCCCTAAAACATTAAACGCTCACAGCATGCAAATACTCCAGAGAGTAGGGTTTATTTTTCATCTGAGGTCTAATTCTGCTCCTAAAGAAATAATTTTTCATGTATCCCCTGAGTTGTGCAAGCTCAGATACATTTAGATTGATGTAATCTACACAGACATAGCATTTTGTGCATTTGCTTTCTCTTTGGTTTTGACCTCAGGCAATTACGTGCTTTCTAAGTGGAAAGCAAAGCAATATCCATTTCAGAGCTTAAGAGTATGAAAGAGGTGAGATCCACCTGCAGAACCCTCCTGGCACAGCCTCTCCTGGGACTTGTGTTTGTTAGCCAGTTGATAACTCAATTAGCTGTCCTCAAAGGTCATCAACAGCTTTACTACCCAGCACGTTTGCTATTTTCCCAGGCTCTTGGTACAACAGCAGATGGGTTCATGGGTACTGCATAGTGGCTTTACAGCAGTACAAGGAAATTCTGAGATAAACAACCCTGGGCTTGGTGTTTTTGTGCACTTTGTGCACTGGTGTTTTTGTGCTTCTAGTAAATACAGCGTTGGTCATAGAGTTCAACTACTACTTACATCTTCTGAAGCAAGAATAAAGAGTACACAGCCTGCGCTGTAGCAGCACTGTGTGAGGTGCAAGTGCTACAGAGGGGTCACAAGAAATGTGAGATGTGACCTAACAGGGATGATCTAAACCTCTGCTGCAGCCACAGCCACGTAACTCTGCTTGACTGTTATGGAAATTTCTCACAGCCTGAACTGACAACTTAGTCCAGGAAATCCTTGATTATATTTAAACCTGAAACTATCTGTGACCCAGCACTGTCTAAAGCCTAAAGTCTGATCAACAGTTATTAAAAACCATTCTCACAAAATAGGATTTGACTTTGGGGCTTTCAGTGAAACAACGCACATACAAACGTAAAAGCAAAAGCTGAAGGCAAGTCTGATTTCCCCTCGTTTATCATTATTTTCAAACCAGCTTCTCCCACATACCTTATAAATTATAGGGAAAATATTGCTTTAGAAATACCCAAAAGCAGAAGACCAAAAATTGGTATCTTCTACTCTTACTCAGAAGGTTCTCCAGCACCTCTTAAGACTGTTAGGGAACAGGATGCCAGAAAGCAGAAAAGCAGTCATGTTCAGCACGTTCTGGCCAGCAGCTCAGCAGCAAAACTCAGCTCTTTCCCAGTCTTCCTTTCTTAGATTCTTCCTTTGGATTTTCCCAGAGACCATCATTGGCAGTTGTTGAACAAACTCCAACTTGTCTGTAAAGAAATAACAAAACTCAGCAGTTTGACAGAACTTCCAGCTTCATTCCAAGCTGTGTTCCTGTTCTGCGGCAAGCCTGTGATTTTAAAAGCTACAGGCTCTTCTGAGGATGAAGCAGGCAGGCAGCACACCCAGTGCCCAGTAAAAAGAGTGACTTTTTAAAGAAGCAGAGTTCATCACTTGGGTCACTCAGCAATTCTTCAAACCCGTTGTGCGGGACAATCGCACCCCACTGAATTTGAGCACAGCTTGGGAAACGGGGCTGCTAAGAGGCTTTATTTGCTTGCTGGAAACCCTGGCCAGTGAGGCAGAGCTCACTGGACACTTCTGCACACACCCCCAACAGAAATGTTTTGATTCACCTGTTTCTTTCTTTTTTTCCTGGTCAGGTTCAGGTTTTGACATGATTTAGTGGTGGACTTGGCAGTGCTGGGGTAATGATTGGACTTGATGATCCTAAAGGTCTTTTTCAGTCTAGTTGGATCTATGATTACAAAACTGCATTAACATGTTGGTGAGTCCGATAGATCCAGTGTATAGACTGAGAAGTCTGTGACTGCACCAGAGAGGAAATCTCCTGACTGAGACCTTCCCTGCTGTAATGAGCAATTTAACCCGCTAGAACAGGGCTCAGAGGAAAATCTAGCCACATCTGTTTAAAACCCAACACAGACGAGCACCAAAACCCAAGAATCTCCCAGGATTACAGTTTTAAGATTGCTTTAAAAACAATTAATTTCCAAGGTCATAACTAAAATATGTTAAAAAAATTATTACTGACGTAGAATAAATGGATTATGTGAACAATCTGGTTACTTCACTTAAAAATGGATTACTTTGCCAAAAAGTACTGACATTTGAAATCTGAATGTGCTTAAAAAGAGTCAGATTCTGAAATAGTGACTGGATTACATTTTTCAACATGTTTTTATGATTGCACTTAACAGTCTAATCCTATTTCTAGTTATTCTGCTCAAAAAATGGGATTACATTTAAAATATCCAATGCGTTTTCCCTCTGTTCCAACTGAATCAAGGAGAGAAAAATTAATCTCCCAGAGCAAAGCTGTTACTCAGGAAATGGGACGGGAAATGTAAAACCCTCCCCCACGGCTGTGGGGCCCTGTGCAGAAACTGAGGGAATCCAAAGGCTGACAGTGAAGTCTTTTCTGAAGACTTTTGGTGGGACCTGGTGCATCACTGCTTAGCCAGGTGGGGCTTACCCTTCTTCTCCTGATGAACTGTTTATTCATGTTAACTCTGGAGGCCCTGGGGCTCTTTTCAACCATTCTAGATGCTCTGCTAGTGGAGTCTGAGTCCTGCTTCACCTGCAATAGCTGTAGTACTATTTGTCTCTGCACAGCCCACTGCCACCAGTAATGAGATGTGAAAATCATGCTCATGTGAAAAATCATGTGAAAATCATGGCCTCAAACCTGCCATACCCCTTGAGCCTGATAATCTGCAACCAGCGCAAACTGTGATAACTGCTGAGGAACTTGACAGGCCAATTGATTGTTGCCAGCTGAGGCTTTCAACCCTCTGTTATTATAACATCCAAGAATTATCTGTCTCTGTTCAGTTAGTCATTCAAGATGTATAGAAATGCATTTAATATCTCATAATTGTATTGAATTTGTAGGATCTGATTCTTTTGTTTAAAATAATTAGGATAAATTTATACTCATAGACAGAATTTGATTAGGGAAAGGAACATTTCATTTCCCTGCATATAATCACAGTGAAATCTAATATAGGTTCCTCTGTAGTTTCAATGTAAGAAGACAACATCAGATCCTATCAGGATAGGCCTATGATGTTCAGCTAAGCAGTGTTTACTCATGTAAAGGATGTGTGTTGCTGTCAGATCCTCAATGTTACATTTCAAAACCTGATTAAAAGAAATTCCAGGACAAAAAAAAAAGCAAAATTCTACTATTCCAAAACATAACCTGACTGTATTTCTTATCTGATTATTAGGTTTGATTAGAGGAGTTCTAATTTTAGAGTGTATTGCCAGGAGCTACTTGTATATTCAGAACTCTGTGGTACTTGCCTTTCTTGGGTATTTGTAAGGTGCAGTAACCTTTTTTCACATGCTGAAGAAGTAATTTTTCAGGATCTTGAGACGTAAATTCAGGAGACAGAACAATAAAAGCTTTTACTGCCTAAAGGGGAGAGCTAGAGTAAGGCAAAACTCAGCAATCACTGACTTGATGAATAATGTTCAATAGAAAGACTAAGACGAATAACACAGTTTTCTACAATCAAATCTCTTTCAAACCCATAGAAACACAAGTTTCCAAGCCAGATGCTGGACAACTGACTGGTTTTTATCATTTGTTGAGTTACAGAAATGGGTTTTAAAACAGCACTGTGGCATTCCCAGCAGACAGGAATCCTTCACTGGTGGTTAGGCAGGCACGTCATGTCCTAAGTGTTAAAGAAGAGGGGTGACTTAGATAAGCCATATTTACTGAATGATCTTCCTATGAATAGCTAGGGTACATTGCTTCAAGCTATAGGATCTCACTGGAATACAGAGAAGCCACTGGTGTAGGTGTCCCTAATTTTTCTGAAATCAAAAGGAAGTTAGATTCCTCTTCTGTATGTATTTTAAATACATACAAAAATGTATTTGAAAATGCCAGTCTACATCTTTACAATGTCAATACAAGCCAATATTTCCCTCACGGACACAGCTATTTCTCAACACACATAGATGTTTTAGGTAGCTCCAACAAGCAAACACTAAGCAAAATTCAGAGAGACAGTGACACCATTATTTGGTGGAAGCAGAGCATGCCTCAGGATAGTTCACAGTGCAGAAGGAGATTTCATTACTCATTTTTGATGAAAAAGAATCCATGGTGTTACAGAGAGATGTGACTTGCCCTAGATCAATCCTCATGTCTGTGCGTGGTACAAAAAACTGAATGTGTTTTTGAGTTTCCACTCTACCAAGAGCACTGTCTCTCACCTGGCATTAACAACGCGCTGATACAACAGCTTTTGCTTTTGATCACACACTTTTTATTCTTACATTTAAAATAGTTGCTGTGTCATCTATAGCTAGCCACGTGAAAAGAAGCATGACTCCTGAATCTATGGAGAAAATGAGGTAGAAGGGTCAAATTTTATCCAGCCTGTATCAGACCCCATAGTGTATCAGAGGAATACAAATTCACCCAAAGCTTAGTAATGATGAGAAAATTATAAACGAAGCATTTAATAGCAGAAAAGAATTTACAACTGGGGCTAAGCAGATGTAGATGTTGTCAATTTACATAATCCTCTTTCCATTCATTAACAGGCCTGATTCTTTAGTGGATCTCTCAGGAGTGTAGCTTCATGTCACCGAGTAAAAGAGGTTTACCTGTAATGTCATTTTGCTGCAGATCATAAACACTGAAGGGAAGAAAACCCGTGAAAGTATTTAAAATGATTAAAGGAAGGACACAAAGTCCTCTCTGCTTCCTTCAAATTTCTGTTATTTACTAAGAAAACAGAACATCTATCCAGAACTAGCCAGTCTGACCATAATAACAGGCAATGAGGTTTAAACAATCTAGCTATGAATGCCTGGCCCCCTGACCAACAAATACCCTCACCTCTGCACTTGACTGCACTTGCCTAGGAAGTTATCACAGGGAAGCAAATACTGATCTTTTATGAAAGCATCATAAAAGGCTAAGATGAGCATTGTTTTGGAAACATACCCGTATGCTGTATCACCCACTGGAAGCAAGTGAAATAAATACCTGAATTAAAGAGTTGAAGTGTGTTACCTTCTCTGATTAAGCTCATTTATCTGAAATGTGTGGCACTCACAGAGGGCTTAAAAAAGGAGATGTCTGGTGCTTGCAGCTTCCTTCTCTCTAAGGGAACCTGATTCAGAGTATGGAGCCATTCAGAGTATAGGCTTCTTGGCAGACAGAGCTGCTAGAGCCAGATTTGACCACAAGCTTATTTAGTTCACTTTTCTTCTGGTAGAATCCCATTAAACAAATTTTTTTCTCTCATGGCAGATTTTATTTTCTGTGCTCACTAGAAGCGTGTGAGATTGTGCTTGAAGATCACTTTATTTTGGATTTTAGGACTGCAAAGGAATCCCTTAAGAAACAAGCAGTTGCTGGACTCTTGCTCTGCCACAGCTGATGAAGATCAGACACTGATGGTGAGTTCTGATCTGCATCTTAAATCTAACACTTGAATGTAATGGCCAAACTTGGCTAATTACCCCTTCTGTAATTGATCTTTTCAATAATGAACCCTTCTCACACAGATGTGATTACATCCATTTCATTTATAAATTGTGTTCTTTTTTATTCTTACAGGGGGACAGATCAAGTATTAGAATAATAATTGCCTTATGAATAACTAAAATCAACTCACCTCATGGCTGCACCTTTATTCCAACTTTTTGTATTGCTGGAAAGGAGATGAAGTTGTAGATCACTTATAAAACGCTCCTGCTCAATGGACTGGCTAAAAGACAGTCATGTAAAGGGCACGCAAAGTCATAAAATCACCATCCAGCAAATCTGCAAAACCAGGTTCCAAACACATTCTGGAAATGTATAAAGGATCTCTAGGCATAAACCTAGATATTAACTTTTTTACTAACGCAAGCAGAACAATTTTACGTGCCAAAATACATGCACCCAACATATATACACACACACAGGGTATATATACATACATGCAACATTAAGCATGTACTGTGAAGCTGGGCTGTAAGAGGGAAGGAGAGGAGGTCTCAAAGGGAAAGGCTAGTCTATTGAAAATTATATTTTTCAGCCCGAATGATACAATCCAGTCAAGTTTCAAACTTTGTGGCTCCAGAAGAAAGACATGCTACAAAGATTTACTTAGCTTTCAATTGCTTGTAGCTGCAAGCCTGTGTCTCTGAAATCATTCTGCATGGATCAGAGGAAATATATTGGCAATTCTCTTATTCTGGGCGTAGGAGAAGAAGTAAACAAACCATCTACCTTAAACACGAGACAGAACAGTGTACTGAATATTGCTAATAAGAGGTTGCTGTAGCATGGAGCAGAGCACCTCACAGCCTAGAGCCACAGAACATGGCATGAACAACCTGTCAGTCTGCTTGACTTTGACCCTGGACTGTTTACGCAAAAACCTGGGTACTATAGCACAACAGAAACCCAGTTTCTATGGTCAAATAAGGAAGGGATTACCATAGATGACAGTTCTAGCATTGAAGCCTGGAGCACATTATTCCAATGAGACACACTAGAATTTAGGGAGTCAGGACCCCACTGAAATCAGTGGTAAAACTCCAGTCTTCAGTGTGGTAGTTTGATTCAGACCTTTTCTTTTAAGGTTCTGAATCCCAACTCTGAATTCAGTTGCTTGATTTTAGGTCCTTAAATTTGGTAAAGGGAAAAAACCCACGAAACTTCCTAATTCTCAGACATCACTGGAGTTTAACTGCGCAAACAGCTAACTGCAGGTACAAGGGGAGTTTCCAGGTGCTCTGAATTCCAGTTTGTACACTTGTTCATCATTCCACTTTCTGCAGCCTTTTTGTTGTTTCGTCTACTTTTTGTTGTTTTTAAACACTTCTCTGTTTAAAACCAAGCAGAAAGATCTAGAAGATGTAGAGTCCTTGGAAGGCCCAGGAGTACAGGGCTGTTAAAGGAAACTGAACGGGGTACAGAAAAGACCTTGAGGCAGCAACAAGTGACATGTCCAAACAAGTGCGTTGAAGAAACTAATGATCAGTTTTATAATTATATAATCTAATGCTCCTAGAAAACTCAGGAGTGAAAGAGTGTTTTAAAACTTCTCTGTAATATTAAGAATTCCAAAAAATGAAGCTACTGTCAAAAAGAGTGTCGTAAATGTATTTATTGACAATTACTTTTATTTCAAGCAGTTGCTAGGACAGAAATTACTCTAGTGACAGAAGTGTTTACTCTCAAGAAATACAATATTTTCATTTCTCAAGATTAAAATGCTCCAAATCCCACTTTACAGCTGCACCAGACACAGAACTCCAGGCAGTGAGACACAACTGTAAAAGCCCTTCTTTTTTGCCTAAAGATGCTATTGTTACCCCGCAATTTCTTCTTACTTAATGGACATAAGAGGACTCTTAAGGCTGGAGATGCTTTTGTTAAATAATGAAAATTTGTGCCAGAAAATTAAATTCAAAAAAACCAAAAAATACCCCACAAAATCCCAGGATGAATAGCTAAGAACTGATACTACCTTGAAGTCTGTACCACTACTGCACATGCCACTGTAAGAAGTAAGGGTGTGTACACTTCATACATGCTTCTTCATGAAGCTCAGAGTTAAATGTTAAAAAATGATGTGATCATCCAAACTAGACCAAGGAATGTTTTTCACGGGTTTCACCCCTAACTGACTGCAGAAATAGACTGGTCATGTAACAAGTGTCTACTATGGCAAAGAACCATGGTTTGTTTTACAAATCGGGTCACCTGTCCAACAATGGCATCATTTGTCAATCAGGGTTGCAGGCATAACATAACCTAACCTATACCAATTCTGTTCTAGTCTAGTCTAGTGTAGTCCATTTCATTCGGTTCCGTTCCATTCCATTCCCTATGCTCAACCTGAGCTGGATAACAGTGACACTGATTCCTCTTCAGTGTCAGGGGTTTTCAGCTACAAAAGCACTTTCAAGGACACAAATCACAAAGCTTTCATGTGGAAACAAGATTTTATTTTATTATTCCATTATTTATTATTATTTCATGGGTTTGGTTTCTTATGTTTTATATTCTTTTAGAATCATTGCACCCTAGAATCATAGACTAGTTAGGGTTGGAGAGGACTTCAAGAGCACCTAGTTTCATCTGCCCTGCCATTTTCAAGCACGCCTCACATGAGAAACATGTCGCCCAAGGCTCGGTGCAGCCTGGTCTTATACCTCACCAGGAGATGTCACCCAAGGGTCTGTACAACGCGGTGGTGGTGTACATCACCATGGGAAGGAGCACACACTGCTTCTTCAGGCAACCTATCCCAGTGCCTCTGCACCCTGACAGCACCCTGACACTTCTTCCTTACATCCAGCCTGAAAGTTTGATATTATTTATGAGCATCGCCACCAACCACACACAAATGTGCAAGAAGAAGGTGTGTGGTAGCATGGGGTTTTCCCCAAAGCATGACACTTATTGATGATAAGCACAAAACTGACTTCCAACACTTGTTCGTTCGCTGTGCTTCCTGGCCAGGGGTGCATGAAAAGTGCTCTTGTGCCTGCCTGGCGCTGGCGTTGCAAGCAGGGAGAGCTGCAGCGTGGCAGCTGCTGATGGGGCAGCAAGGTTGGAGCCCTCCCAAGCACAGGCTGCTGTGCAGAAGCAAGAACTCCCGGGGAGATGGAGCTAAGGGAAGAGCAGAGCTCGCTCCCGCTCCGAGCTTGCGCTGGGCAGTGAAGCCAAAGAGAGCCAGGACACGGAGTGCCTTGGAGGCGCGAGAGCAGCGGGCAAGAACCAAGGCCAAAGGGGAAGCCTGACAAGGGGATGGGCTCAGTGCTCCAGAGGACAAGCAGCAGCTCCGAGGGAATACCCTGGGAGGCCAGAAAGCTTCCTCCCCCTGGATGCAGGGCATGAGGGCCACTGTGTGGAGCACGAGCAGCAGCCTTTGGGCCCAATAGCCCAAAGGAGCCCCATGAAGGGGCTGTGCTTGGCTGCAGAGGAAGACAAAAAACCTCTGGGGACACTTGCAGGTCCTCTGTAGGGAAAAAAAGCCTTCCCCTCCCAGCTGCAGGACATGAGAGGCCACCTTCATGGAGCATGAGCAGCAGGGAGTAACCCAGCAGAATGGACCAGAGGAGCCCTGACAAGTGGTCCTGCTCAATGCTCAGAGGAAGGCAAAAAACCCCCAGGGACCAGTGCCAATTTGCCCCAGGGGAAAATTCTTTCCTGATCCCAGTGCTGTCAATCAGCTATCCCTGAGCATGTGAGCAAGACCTGCTCCTGGTCCACAGGCTGGTCACGCTTCCCAGGAGATACCCAACCCCGATTCTCCCTCAACCTGCAGCCACCTCACGGGCTTCTGAGAGGAGCACTGAGATCCCTGGAAACACCTCTGCATCCTATTGCTTATGGCTGCTGCCCCTGGCTCTGTGGCAGATGAGGATGGTGAGCTCTACAGTGCTCCTCAAGGACACATTCCTATGCTCTGGCCATGGCTATCCACTTGAAAAGGATTGCTATCCCTCCCATGAGCTAAGAAGCTGTTCCAGCCAGGAGCTGGCCTTGCAGCTGAGAACCTCCAGCAGCCTCCACCAGCAGCTGCCCTTCCTGCCTGAGCCCACTGTAGCTAACTCCAGAAGCTCAAAGGCTTCCTCTGGGATGTCCTAGGGCTGCCCCGTGCCACCTCTGCCAAGGGACAGAGGAGGCTGCTCTCTTTTATCCTGTCCTGGGGCATTGTGACTGCTGCATTGCCAGGTGCTGGCACAGAATGGAATGGAATTGAATGGAGAGGCATGGAATGGAATGGAATGGAATGGAATGGGAGTGGAGAGGGGCAGAAGTGGTACAGGAGTTTTGTCCATTATATGCAAACATTAGAACAGAGAACAATGAAGCTACTTCTGCATGGACATTATTTGTGGATAAAGCACAGGAGAAGCTAGCACTGCTTATCATCAACACATGTATTAATCAAGAAAGATTTATGAAGGTCATATGGTGGTATCAATAAAGAGGAGTCTTTCCATCTTCAGTAAATGATAGGAGGGCTGCATTCAGATTAAACACACTGCATTTAAGTACAGAGCATTTGAACCACTCAAATCCATTCCTGCCTTTTCTGCAGCTTCGAGCTAGACAACTGATAATCAGCAATATCTCTTCACTCATCCTGAATACTATCTAAAAGAGGTGGGTCACCAGCCAAATTCTGGTGAACCTGTGGACATCTGGGACTAGAATGGAGTTGTATCATTTGTTCCCTTTTCCAGCAGTGCTTCAGGAACTGAAATGGTGGTACTGACACTTTGGAAGCAGGTGCAAACATCACATCTTGGTGTTCTCTATAGCTTTAGATACTCAGGCATTTAACAAAAAAGAGGAAGGCAATTACATCAGAGAAATGTGGAATTCATTAATGGAATGAAAGAAGTTCTGTTAATTTCCAAACAATGCTACATCTGTCCCCATTCTTTCTTTCTTAATTCATTCCTCTTGATCTTCCCAGTGACTGTTTTTGGCAGCTCTTGGACAAATTCCACCTAAATAAAAAAAGACAGACAACAACGTAGCAAGCTCCATAGAGTTGATTTTCCACAACTAGCTCTTAGCATATGTGGAAAACTAAGAGGACTCCTATCAGTAAGAACAGTTTGCCTAAAGGATCAAGTCCAAGCCAAATCAAAGCAGCATATTGTGCCATTTGTCAAACAGTTTCTTTGGCTGCCAAAGACCTGTGTAGCTGCTTCCCAGCTAACCAAACTGAGTACTGTAGCATCAGTACTGTAACAAAAGGATGAATACCTAAATGGTACCAGAAGTCAGAGAAAAATGATAAAAAAGAAGAAGAAAGAGACGTTATTGGCACAAAGTCTTTAATGGTCCTTAGCTCCTATGAGTTCTGCACAAGTGAACTAGGGCACTGCTAGTAGCTCTTCTCCTGTAGGGCTGGGATTACCGAGAAACACGAAGTGTATTCTCCTAGGCTTTTATCTTATATATTAACTGTAAGAAGCAGTAGATAAAAGCTTATTCAGACTCAGTCAGATACTACCCTAAAGTTACTATAGAGTACTCAGTTGAAGATTAAATATGGAGAATTAGGATTGCGAGTCTGACTTAAAATACGCAGAGCTAACTAGGATATTATATGAAGCTTAGAAATTTTTGAGAGGTTTAGGCAAACACTGAACTCAAATGCATGAAAACCAAAATAAGCAAATGTTATTTAGGAAAGATTTCCTGGAGCCAGGGCTTTAGCTGAATCTTTACCACTGTCTCTTTCAGGTCAATCATGAAAATCCAACTAGTAATTCTGTGAGATTTATGGAAGGGTGACCTGGTTGACCACCTCAGAAGCATTTACCTTTCTGGGGTATTTATACGGTGCAGTAGTTTTCTTGACATGCTCCTGCAAGTCCCAGGTTAAGCTCTCTAAATCACTGGATGAAAAAGCTGGGGACAGGACCACAAATGCTTTCACAACCTGTAAGAAAATGTCAACAGAAGTGATCTAACACCATGCATATTTAAAAGCTGATACACAAGTTACCAGTGAACAGTACTGCTCAGTCTCATGACATGCAAAAGGGAGGAGCAGAGAAACCAGCATGATGTAAGAAATGGCTATGCCCAGCTTCTGCGCGTGTCTCACTGAAGGGAAAGTTGAAAGCAGAGTTTTTCTTCCCTCATTACAAAGCAAGAACATTTGCTCTATCTTACCAGTATGCATCAAGAAGGAGGAGTAATAAGAGGTGTCTCTGCAGAGTTCTCCCTGAAGCTGAGGGACATTTTATTTCTCTCTGAAGTTCACACTAGGGACAGAAGGACCATATCATCCCAGCACAGCACTGTGCTTTCTAATGCCAGTTACAGTATGCTAGTTACATATATGTAACTAGCTAATGCTAGTACAGAACAACTTTGGTTACACCAAGACAGCCAAGAAAGACAATTTCAGTGTACAGACAAGTGCTTAACAGCAAGATCTCAGGATGAAAATAAACTAAGAGCAAAGGCATGTAAATAAGAAGGGATTTTGCCTGTCATCCCAAGCAGGATTATCTGTGATGACATGACTACCTTAGAGCTGTACATTATTCAGTAAAGTAGGAACTGCTTTATAAAATTATATATTTAAACAAACATACTGCTTCCCCCACCACTGCTCAGCATCATTACCTCTCCTCTGAGGGGATCTGGGCTGCTGACAACAGCTGTTTCTGCTACTGCTGGGTGTTCTATCAGGGCATTCTCTACTTCAAAAGGCCCAATGCGATATCTAGGTAAGGAAAAAAAAGCAGGATTTGTCTTTATGATCTGGAAAACCAGTACCAAATGGGTTTTTAATGTTCATATTGCAGAAGAAACCCAAACCAAACCAACAACCAACTACAGAAACCTCAGGCAGAATGGGAAGGTTGGCTGTGTAAGAAGGCAGGAGCATTTTATGGTGGTCATGTGGTAGAGGACTCCTTAGGCTCTCCCACCTCTCCCCTTTCCTTGCAGCTCCTACACTGGAGCTCCATCTCATCCTGATAATTGGAGTCTGTAGTACCAGCCGATATCATGTTAGGGTATCACATCATACAACATAAAATTGTTTCATTCCACCACGTTAAAAATAAAACATTTCAAATATTCTTTTGATAGCAATGTCCTTCAATTTTAGTTAAAAACCCAAACCAGATTAAAATCCCTCCTCTGTCAATGGCAGTCTTCACCTTTTGTTGAAACAGACAAGATGTTGCAGGTGAAATTGACACAGAGATGCCACTGACATCACCAAGATGGTACTGCAAGTCTGTGAAAAGCTAATAATAAAAGCAAGTATTCCTAAATCAAAAGGTCAATACATTCATCACAGAATTATCATGTCAGAAGCTCATCAGGAACACAACATGTAAGATTATACAATGGCAGATTTCGAAATGAAGTGTGCAAACTGACCCTGAAGAAATGATGATGTCATCATCTCTTCCAATGAACTGAAAATATCCATCTTCGTCCACAATCCCTCTGTCTCCAGTGACATAAAAATCCCCACGTTCAGTTTCTGCGGTTTTCTTAGGGTTATCCTCAAAGTGGTTTACAAACAGTAGTTTAGATTTTGAACATGCACTACCCATACATTGTGCTGTAACACACATAATATTAAATGCACTGAAACTTAATTTTTCGGTCAAGAATGTTCAAGAATTGTACTGGTATCGCTATAAAATTTTAACTCAGTCTTCAGGAAACTCTTCCATTTTCTAACATGCACCAATCCAAACAAACAAATTACTCTGGTGATAAATAAGAAAGTGGTGAAAAACATTCAGCCTTTTGAGCCACTATGCTCAACTGGAGAGATCAGTGGTGGTGAGAATAAAATAAAGTCCTTACCACATATCCAGAGAAAAAACCAAGTGGTTTTATAGGTTTGCTTCTGACAGCAATTTCCCCCTGTTGTCCTGGAGGCAGAACATTAGCATTTTTGTCCACAATCTAGAATGAAAAACAACACGTTTTAGTCCAATGGGAAAATCAAACCCAAACCAAACCCAAACCCAACCAAACAAAAGACTTGATGAAAGAATTTAAGAGCAGCCAACAAACCTGAACATTGTAAAGGGGAGCTGCCTTCCCCATTGATCCAGGTTTAACCTTCATTCCTTTAAAACCAGAGCAGATTATTCCCTGAAAAAATCAAAATTAAATCAATGTTTTACAATAAAAAACCTGCTAAATTTATATTCAATTCATTAAATGTACTTTCTAGAGTAATTCCAAAGTAAGGAATTAAGATTCATAGGATCCTGTATGTCAGAGCTATGTGGTACAGATAAGCAAATCAAGAAACTCCCTGAAAGGATACTTTTCCATTATCTGCAAAGAATTAATGCCCTCTGCTAAGCAGTCCCCTTCCTTAAGAGTCAGACCCTGCCCTCTTGCCTGTCCCTGTCTCTTGGAATTTGCTTAAGGACATTTACGGAAATCAGCACATTTCCTCCCAGCAATCCATGTTTCTGGCAGGTTCTGTGAGGAGAGCCATGAAATTGTTTCTTTCAGAGGTTATCATGGCCAGGGTCTGAGACACTCACAGAAAGGAAGAAATAGGCTGTGTTCTTTCAAAACAAACCATAAAACATCATGCAACAAAAACGAATTATAAAGATTTAACAGAACATTGACCCTACAGATGTACCGTTTCAGTCTGCCCATATATTTCATAGATGTCCAGCCCAGTCTTGCTTTTCCACTGCTCCAGAACTTCTGGGTTGAGTGGCTCTCCTCCACTCACACAGTGCTTCAGGTTCATGAATTTGTAGCTTCGCAAGGAGTTAAAAACGAAAAGAAGCAGTATTTCAATCTAGTGGCAAGACAAGGAGCATGCAACTACAAACAATATTGGAGAGCTGTTTACTGGCAGAGTTAGTCCCATGAAGTCGGGAAATAAGAGGATTCCTGATCCTTCAGCTCCTGATACAGCAAGGCTATCAGTCTGTGCTCAACACTCTGAGTAGTAGCAGTCAGAATTAAACACACATGAAAAACAAAGTAAATTTTTTGCTGAAGTCAGCTGGGATTTAAGGACATGCCTATAATGAATCACAGAGCAATTTGCTGAGCCAGGGCCCTGACTGCTGACCCTCTGCAGCAGCCCAAGTGAGAAAATGCAAGAGGGGAGGCAGGAACAGTGGCAGGCAGTGGGAAGTGGAGCAGGGGATGATGTACAACTGCCACAACAAGTCACTCCCTCACAGATATGCTGACACTCACTTTCTAGGATGACAGTCCTTCCCAAGGCATGGAAAATTAATTTGGTAATTGAAAATTATGACATTTTCTATGTCAGTCTTTTCATGAAGGGTATTGTAAACTAAACTGCTACCCTGTTTTTGGTCAAACAGCTAGATCTGGGAAATCACAAAAGTTTGGTTTCGATAAATTCAATATGAGTAAATAATTCCTTGACATACCTGGAAACATCATTTTGTACCAGCATGCGGAACAGTGTTGGAGCACTAACCAGTGTGTCAATAGGGAATCTGCAGAGAGTCTAGTGAGTTAAACAACAAGACAGACATGTGAAGCTGAGACAAAAAACTGCCTTTTGGATGTATAGTGAATAGGTAATCTAGAAGGAAAATGTAGGCTCCCCTTTCTATGGAAAAGCACCATACGCTCTCTGTTGGGTAAGAAACCCTCCTGCAGTTAGTGTAATATGCAGAGATTCACAGGATATTTGGTAGGACAAAATCCTGTGCTAATGTGTCGACATGACACCCAGACCACGTAGCTTGGAGCATGGCCAGAATAGGCTCCTCTTTGTCAACATTATAGGTAAGGTTTTCACTTTCATCTTGGTCAGCATGGGCAGAGGAACCCTTAAGTTTCAGTCTGCATTAATACCAGCAATTAGTGCTGCTTTTGGATGATTTTCATTCATGTGCTCACCAGCTATAAGCAAAATGTATGAATGAAGGGCAGGTTTGGCCCCTTCTGTGTACATCAAAGATGCAAGTAGGGGTTTTATACAACAGATACAGCATCTCAAACACAACCCTCATGAGATCTATAGACGCTGCTAAGAATATTTTTTTGTTGTGCCCTTTCGGTAAATTACCACATCTCCATGAGTTTTTCCTTACATTTAAGATGGCTGCTGATTCAATCCGTGGTAGCTTATGTACAAAGATGCATGATCCAAAAACCCAGGGATCAAAAACAGATGCCAGTGAAGCTACTATCCATCCTGTGTCTGCTGTGCTCCATATCACATCTGAGGGAGTCAAATCCAACCAATACCTGATAGAGCAAAAAAAAAGATGAAAAAGATAATGAAAAATTCTTGCTTAACACCCTCACCTAAACCACAAAACTAAAAAACCCAAAACCTAAAAAAACCAAACCAAAAAACCAACAAGCACAAGATTTCTCACAAGATACATGTGCACTGCACGCTCTGAATAAGCTTATTTTATGAGCTAGCCCTAGAATAAAAGGGCACCTAACTATATGTTTGCATAAATATACGCACACATGTATATCATACATATATGATGTCATTCATAAGATAGAGTAAGGGGAAGAGAGTAGTCTGAATTTCTTTCAATAAAGTGACTTTCCACTAGGTAGGAAGATAGGGCTGAAGCAGCAGCATTGATGGATGCTCTATTGGACACCAGGTATTTCAGTTCTAAGGCTAAGGGACAGGATGATCTGTGCAACCAATAATACTCTGCCTCTGCTCATCTACACATCACCAAGCATTCTGCAGCCCCAACAGCACAGTATATATTGGTTCTTTGCACTACATTATTTCTAGCTGATGGCTGTCCTTTGAACCACTCTAAAGTAAGGATAACATATATTCATTGAAAAATGGGAACACTGGGGGTGATCCTACTGCCCTAGAAATCTGCTGGAGCTTCTAGTTCGATTTCAGAGAGAGAAGGGCTAGAGCCATACATTGGTATTTCTTATTCAGTTATTTTTCATCAGTTCTACTATGCAGCTTCAATTACCCCAAGTTCAATCAGGCTCAGACCTTTCATACCTTTCACTTAAAAGGGGTCTGAAACCAAGACTACCCTGGGAATGTTCAGTCATCTTTGGAGAACCTGTGGTTCCACTGGTAAAGAAGATAATCATCGAGTCTTGAATCCTTGTTTTGACACAGGAATGGTCAGCAGATTGGTTTCTTTAAAATAGAGAATGCAATAATCAATAATGCAAATAATTCAATGGTTACTTTACATAGGCTTCAGAATGTAATTAAATTATTGCATGTTGCAGAACTCCTACCCCAAATAAGCTTCACAGAAGCTTTTCACCAAATCAGACTAAAATAATTTGGAGTTACACTTCCTCAAAGACAGACTTCCCCTTAAGAACAGGACAGAAACTGCCCAGAATAAGACCACTGTTGGTAAACAATTTTCATGTGTTATTAGCAATCAAGCTGTCACAATTAACACCTTAATGCTGGCATTTGGTGTTACAATGAATACTTGTAAATGAGTACTTGTGAAGAACAGGTCAGCCTTCTGCATCATGACTGCAGTGTCTCTAACTCATACTCACTTGTAGAGGTCCGTGAAGTTGAGCCATCCCTCCCTCCTGCCTTTGGACACAATTAGCTTGGTTTTCAGAAACTGACACTCAGATGCCACTGAGTCCACAGCAGGAGTCAGTGTGTCATCGGTAATGATGCACGTGGCTTTTGACACCTGGAGTCGATATAGTATGTCTTTGGCTGACAATTGGGATATTCCTGGAATTAAGACAATTCCTGGAAGAGCAGTAAAGTTAGTTAGGGATAGCATTTTTACATCTGATCCTTTTCTGAGAACCTAAACTATTAACTATTCCTAAACTGACCTCTGAGATTAATGTGCCCTGGCATTCCCAAGCCAAACGGTTATAGTGGAATAATGGAGCTGCTTGTGCTCTCCTGTAAGGAATGAAACATAGACCTGCCTGGTGACTTCCATGGCTCTTCCCTGACTCCTTTCACCTCCATGCCTGCTGTACAGGCCACTTTTCCCACAGCACCTAGTGCAAATCGTCCAGGACTGCCTGCATAGCTAGGACACTCCCTAGATTATTACATTACTTTTTCTTTACAAGCTATATTATATTCTTGATCCTCTCAACCAATTTGCATTAGCCAATTTTACCAGTCTCAGATATGCTGACTGACCTGCTCGCATACAAGCCACAATTATCAGCCACCATTCTGGAACTCGTGGCAGGATCACAACAATTCTGTCCCCCTTCTGCAGTCCACATACTTTAGTCAGTACATTTGCCACTTTCCGAGACAGGAACCCCAGCTCCTCAAAGCTCCACTTCACTTCTTCACCTTCGCCATTTATCCACCAAAAGGCAGGGTTTGATGGTCTCTTTCCAGCCTATAAAACATAGGGATCCAAACCCAAAACATTTCTTCTGAAAAAAACATGAAAGTATAATGCACAAATATCTGCAAATATTGAGTATCTGCAAGTTTTGAGTATTTCACAACTGGTATATAAACTATTATTTTCTCCTTTGTCCTTAATGGATCAAGCTCAGGTATTGCCAATAAATTCTCCTTTTCTGAACTGGAAATGTTTACCAGATAAACTGTTTCCAGCCTCAAGGCCTAGTCTAGACCCTATTTCAGTTTAAACTTTATGCTCAGCATTAATGCTCCTACAAAATAACAGATAATAGGAAATACTTCACATACTACTCGTGATACTCTTGATGGAGTTGTGGAACACTGTTAAACAGAAGCAGCACAGAGAGAGGACAAAATAAAACAACAGGATGACACAGTGTCAGGAACAGGAGAGTTGAGTGCTCTTTAACTATAGGGCATCTGGACAAATGTGAAATCCACTTTGGGACAAGGCAATTAAAATATTTGTGTGAGGGTTTTCCCCAGAGTGCCATGTTATTGTTATGTTACCTGTATTTTTATGATACGAATATCTCATGTTATAGTATGCAGAAGGAATAAACACAGCCGTTCCGAAGTTAAATCAAAGTCAAAAGGGACTTACCACTGCTTTTTCTACTTATATAGGAAGCACCAAGGGTCAAGGACACTTTTAAAATAAAGCAAGAAAGAATGAGATTTTGTGTCATTTCCTAATGCAAATGGGTTTTGACAACTGATTTTTTTGATAAAAGAAACACCCAACTTATTTCAAGTAAAATTTCAAATTAAAGTATCTCATCTGCACACCAAAAGATCGTCTACCTTTTCAATCTCAGACCATTTGTCCAGTACATCACTTGCAAAGTTGAAGTATTTTGGTATTTCCTGTTTGCCCTGCCTGACAGGCTCGTATTGTGAATACACATCAGATGCGAGCAGCCTGGGGTGTCCATGGAAAGTCCTATTAGGAGGCTTCAAAGTCCACAGAGATTTTAGAGTCTGTGATTTGAACAACTTCATGGCAGAAGAGGATGTACGTAAATGCCATAGACTATATAAAAATCCGCAGAATCGTTGCAGTGAATCCTGCCTGCAACAACAAAAGAAAAAAAGAACCTTAAGATTATCCAAAGACAATTAAGTTTGAACTGAAGTTATTATTTGAAGTCACTTAGGCTAGTCACAGCCAAACTGATGTTTTTATCAGTTCAATTAGATGTGAACTTCTCCATCCTGCTTTCTTTAATTTTTTTACCATCAGCTTTTTAAGGATTTGATGTAGTGTACCAATCTGGCATCTTCCCTGTAACTCAGCAGACCCTTATGGATCTTTGGGGCTGCTAATTGCCCACAACTCTCCTTAGTCAAACACAACATCAGAGGTTATTGTTTGCATTGCAAGAAGGCTACTGGTTCTTACTCCAAAGTATTCAGTAGCTGATTCTCTATTCCTTTTCCTTCACAAGGAGCTGAAGGATGTTTCCAGACTATTTCCATCAAGATTCTCACTGCTTTAGCTTGAACAGTTGCTGACTGATATATCCGTTCATCACCACATATCTCTCAGAGACCCTTTGCTTCAGTAATCCCTTACATAGGTCCCCAAATTTTATTTAGACACTTGTACATTTGCTTGCTGTAAATGCCCTCTTCCATATATACTCCCCATAATGACTCTAAAAGCTCTCAAGTAAAATTATTTTCTTCCTTTCCATTGCACTTTTTTCTTTCTTTTTTTATTACTACTATCATTTTCAGCAGTCTAGAAGATTGCTTCAGCACTGTGCTCAACTCCAAACATTTCAAAGCTATCAGGAGGTTTCTTGTACCTGCACATGAAGATTATCAAACATCTGGGAAAGCCTGCAGTCAGAGCAGGAGCCAGTTGATGATCCTAAAACCTAGGTCTATCTATTCCTTTTTTAACCACAAGCACAAGTACTAAGGTTAAGGTGAGTCACTGTTGAAATACAGGTTAATTTTCTGTTCTTACAAAGGATGAAGCTATTCACAAACTAGGAACCAAATTATAGATAAACTCTCAGCTAAGTTCCTTTCCATGTGGGAAGTTCTGTGGCCTGAACAAAGCTGCAAAGTTTTGCCCTTTGTCCCAAGATTTAAAGGTTTTTTAGTATTTCTTTACCTTTTGCCCTGTGCCTTCAACTGTAACCAATTCTCATTACATCTCTGATGCCTGGATCTCAGTTCTGGTCAAATTTTATCCCCTGAGAAAAAGTAAATTATTTAACAGCTCCTTATTCTTTAGCAGAAGCTTTTACAATAATATTTAATCTGCCTACCAGGTGAATGAACTCAAATACCTAGAACTTGGATGACTTGATCTTTTCACTGATACCTGACAGCATAATTTTCCCCCCAGCACAGATATGTTGTTAAATCAACAGTAATTCACAGTGTTTTTTCATGCTACATTGAGGTTGGGGTAGAGAAACACAGACCAGCTGTAAATAAACCTGTAAGGTATAATTTGCTCCTGAGAAACAATCACAGGACATGGATATAAAACTAAGTGTTGTGTCCCTAAGTGTCACCCACTTCAGAATGATGATTATAGAGAAGAAACTTATTTAGATAGTATTTATATTTTACATTGAGTTTTTAAATCAAAACTCTATTAATAGCACCTGGTAGAAAAAATTAATCTAAAAGGATTTTACTGGTGAAAAAAGGTATTTTAAGTATTCCCTAATTACATCCATAGAAAATGGACATTAATTCAGGGGGTTTATTTCATATTTTGGGATATACATTCATTTTTATTTGGGTTTTTTTTCTTACATGAGGAAACAACTGCCAGTAAAAATAGGTAAGATTTTTGTTAAATATAATCTTTCTTCGAGGTCATGACCTCCACTGTTAATGCTAAAAACCAATGGATCCACTTTAATTCCCTTAACAGAAGAACCTAATAACTCAGATTGTTCTTTCTAATAACACAGATATTTCTCATTTCTTCGTCTGCTCTGGTTCTATGGTTTAGCTTTAATCTGCAGATTTAAGAGCACTGCAATGACAAAACTTACACAATAGCCTGTGAAGAAAATAGGAGAGGAAGAACATTCAGGAACAGTATTCAAGATTGGAAACGGTATTCAGGACCGGTAGAATGATGAAACATTTTAAATCCAGGATTCCCTAGCGGTCTACAAAAATGTCATCACAGTTTTGCTGTGACAGCCTTCAGTTTTTAGCACTTTTTCACCCGCAAGCTTACAGGTGAAAATGAAGTTGAAAAATTGAGGAAAAGACCCGGTAGTGGCAAAGACCTCTGAACTGCTGCAAGAATCACATTTTTTTTCCTAATTTAATACCATCTGCTGCTTCTCAATCGTCAGCAACACTAGGAATTCAAACAATGTTTTCCTGACCTGTTTGTTGCTGACAGCATAGATGGAGAGCTGGCTGGGTAGATCCTCTTCATTCAGTCCATTCTGCTTTCAGGACATGTTTCCCAAACAAGGCACTGTAAAGATTAGCTTTTATCTAAAAGTGACAAACATGACATTCTGCCAAAAAAGGATTTGGAGTGAAACCCTTTATACTCTTTCACTTGCTTCTTTTGCAGTAATGAGAACAGGACATAGCACAAAACAGACCAGGCGGCACGATTTTTCCTGAGGAGCAACCTTTTTCATGCAATCATTTACACTGTTGTCAATTGTGCGTAAATTGCACCTTTACCTAAAGTACTTTGTATCTTCTTTTTTCCCCCCACTTTAACCACTTAAGTAGATCAGAAATTCATGAAGAGGAAGGTGTTAAAGAGTATGTCTTTTTCCTTCCAGACAGAAAGAAAATGGGAATGCTACAGGGATAGGTTTTGAAGAGAGAATATCACTTCACTGCTGATACCCACTACAGGAGAAAGATAATTTTTATTAATTTCTCATTTATTTGTAAACATTATTAAAATGTTGTCATTACACTTTTTTTTAAGGAAGCTGTTCATACTAATTCCAGTAAAATAATTAAAACCTTTGTAATCACCCTTTTCTCTCCTAATCCTCATTCTTAATTACTTGCACCTTCTGCCTCCTGGAAATCTGTAGGCCGATGGCATCCTCAAGCCATGTGAGTGTTACTTCCCCCCTTTTTTTTCTATGGCTTGTTTTTTCCTAAGTTCTCTTAGTGCTCTGGGTCATGACCACATGCCAAGTGTGATGTGCTATGGCTGGTACAGATGATGGGAATCTTCTCTCCTCAGTTTCCAGATCACGTTAGACTCTTCCCCACTCTTTGTTCCTTAGAACCTTTCTCTTGATTTTCCCAGTAGCCGTCTTCGGCAGATCCTGAACAAATTCCACCTGAAAGGCAAAAAAGCTCACTTTTAACGAAATAACATTCTGATTAAACTCCCACGTGCAAGGAAGGGACACTTTAATTATGGCTGGAGTAAAAAGATGGGAAGCTGCACAGCTTGGGGCTGGGATGGTGAAACTCCTTACCACACATCTCAGCTGATTGCACAGGCAGTATTTGCAGGGACACAGTCCTGAAGAGGTGGGTGCTTCGGCTGTCAGGACAGGGAGTTACTGATGTTTTTTTCTGGTTATAAGGGATGGATTCCAACCCATCTGATGCCAGCAGGAATTTCCCCTTTGCTTTGGGTGAGAGTCTGAACAGAGCTCCAGGGAGGAATTTGTAAGAGCTGAACACCTTGCCCTTGAGTTGCTATAAAAACCTCAGTATTTTATGAAAGGACTCTGATAAAAGCAATTTACACTACCATTTCCTCCCTATGGGTTCTTTCCAGCACATATAGGGAACCCAAGGCCACAGCTACAACAGACCCTGTAATTTATTTTAATTTTATTTAACTGTGGTTGGGGTGTTTGTCAGAATGCAGCTGAAAAGAAGCCAAAGCAGGACAAAGACTGTTCAATGCTAGATGCCATTAGAAGACCTGTCTTTCTGTGGTGTACTTACCTTCCTCGGATACTTGTAAGGTGCAGTCACCTTCTTGACATATTGCTGAAGCTCATGAGTTAATTTTTCTGGATCGTGTGACACATAAGCAGGAGCTAAAACAATGAAGGCTTTGACTACCTGTACCACAAAAGTTAAGGACTCCATTACCTTCCAGACATGGGAATAAAGGGATATATTTCTTGCCAGAACTGAGTATCAAAATTCAGAATGCAAAAATTTGAGCTTTTTCTCTAATTTCTCTCTTCATTGGCTGTTTATTACAGAATGCAATATTATGAAGGAAATATTGTGCAGCTATTTTTTCCACCTTATACACTACTAAACTTTCAGAAAGTTGTAGAACAACAACAACAAAAAAATAACCAGCTGAAAATCTCACCCCGGAGCTCAAAGCTTCTTTATTGTCAACTTCGAAACATAAAGAAAAATTAGATACTCTGTATTATAATTGCCACCAGGTGCTTAATGACAAAAAGAGAAATAATCTGAATCCTAGTTCTTAGACAAAAAGATGCCAAAATAAGTCTTAAGAGGCAAACTTTTCTTTCCCCAAATAAAACCCTGCAAACAAGGAAATAATTGTGAAATTCTAAGATTTGTCAAGGTATGGGTTTAAAGTTTTTTTGACTGATTTTAATCTTATAAATTGGCAAGATCTTAATTCCAAAGCAGCCTAGTACATACAAAGAACTTGATGCTCAGAATAAAGTGCATTTCTTTCTGTATCTTCCTTTTTGATATTTACCTCCCCCCGAGCTGGATCAGGACTGCTGACAACAGCTACCTCTGAGACTGCAGGGTGCTGCATTAATGCACTTTCAACTTCAAATGGGCCAATGCGATACCTGGGAGAAAATGCAGATATGACAGCTGCAGCAAGGCAGCCACTCAACTGGTGTTTCAGATTGACTTCTAACAAACAAATGAGCACTGCTAATAGCAAGTGACTTACCCAGAAGAATTAATTATATCATCAGCTCTTCCAACAAACCAGACATATCCTTCTTCACACATACTCCCTCTGTCCCCAGTGACATAAAAATCTCCACGCAGACAGGCAGCAGTTTTCTCTGGATTATCCTGACAACAATCAAACATGTAAAAAAATGTATCTGATTGTTAGTGAAAGGCAATGTGTGTAATGAAATGTAATGCATTTATTCACAGTGATGCTAAAAATGATCAAAACAATTTCTAAGTTGTTCTCAACGTAAGTATTATTTTATGTCTTCAATTAAGAAAAACAGCAATTTTGTGGTGGAAACTTGTGAGAGGTATAAAACACCATTTGTGTAGATATGGTTTCATGTTCTAGGGAAAAAGGCTGTGTTAAATCAAAATGCTCATCCATCACAGCAAATTACTAAACTAAATAACCCACTGTCTTCAGGGAAATGATTTATCACTGCAGGGGGTTGCCACAATAACCTCCTGTCAGTGGAAACCGTTTACCCCCAGCCTTCAAGATCAAAACACAAATGAGGTGACCTACAGGAAAAACTTCACTATCTAAGCCGGTCTATCAGGTGCAGATTACGCAGGAAAAACAACTTGATGACAAAAGACAAAATGAAAAGTTGAAATAATAGTACTGAACCAAAAGAAGCTTTTTATCACATAGTAATTACTCTGTGCCAGTTGTTGTTTGAGGATGCTAAAATATCAAAATATTACGGGGTTTCAGAGGAGGCTTAAACACATAGACACGTTCCCAAAGCATACACAACACGATAGTTCAAATGCAGAGAAGAGTATCTTTGTTTCTGCCTGATTCTAGTGTTTTCTTAACTATGTACTACAACTCAGCACCATCGCAGACTGAATACTACCTTAGATGGACCTTTGATCTGAACCAAGATGGCCATTCTTCTGAATTTTGTTAAACCTGTACTGCTTTCAATGGGTAGAGCATTCCCATTTGAATACTGATGTTAGATTACATATGCTACTACCACAAACCCACGGGATCATCGCTGTACAAAGGGTTTCTCTGATACCAGATACATGTTCATGCTGGTAACTTTTAAAGATGTAAGACAGAAATCTATTGATACCTCTGACAGTGGTATGAGGTCATAAGATGCCTGTGCTCTTTGGAAAGTCTTTCTGAACTTTTGATGTATTACAGTAGCCTTTATGGGCTTCCTTCATTAATCCTTAGCCAAGGATGGGAGTAGAATGGAAGGGAGTGATGCATTGAATGTGAAGTTTGTGCCAACTGTCAGTTACAGGTCTGGAACAAGGTAGCCCCTGGTTTATGTTGCATCTTGAAGTTATACTCTGCCAGTCAGTCTGTTCCAGGATTATCAGAACAATGTACTGATCAGGCTCAAAGTCCTCAAGCAGCCTAGGGAGACTTCGTGAAGATCCTAGATGAAATTCTGCGTCTGGAATAAGTCAGAACTTTGCCCTGGATCTCTCTTGAGCTTCTTGGAAGGCACAGACAGACCAACTCAGACTTACCAAGTACTCAGAGAACATGCAGAATGGTCGTGTTGGTTTAACACGGACAGCAATGTTGCCTTCTTCTCCTGCAGGCAGAATAGTCCCATGGTCATCTACGATCTGCAGAAAGGACACATCATTACTGCTTTGATTAGCTTAATGAAATATCTGCTACAGCACAGTGCAGGGCAGAGAAGGGACACAGACAGCGTTCCCTTACTCTTGTACACAGAGCTGCAGCTGAGCTCAGATGAGACGTATCAACATACCTGCACATCATAAGGGGGAACAGGTTTTCCCACAGAGCCAGGTTTAACTTTCATTCCTTTCATATTGGCACAAATTGTCACCTGCAAATAGATTTTATTTTTAATTTGTGCAACATCTTGTAGACTTTATTATTGTTTCCATTAGGCATGACACCTCTTCATGACTTTGTCATGACAAGGTCTGAATCAGGATTAACACACTGTGGTTCTCAAGCACATCAGAGAGGGTTGAGAGGCATTCTAGTTCAGCCTTGTGGAATGAGGTTGGCTGTGTTCAGTCTGAGCCACTGGGTTCTTCTGAAAACACTTGATTTTGCAAGACGGCAGATGTGAAATTATTACAGATTTTATTTCACTAATGGGACAATTAATTTGGGACCATACCGAGGGTAAGAGGAGAGAGAGAATGCTTGAAATCTGACTCTTAATAGCTTCGTTAATGTTCACTTGCAGAGAAGTCTGGATGTGAACTGATTTAATATTTTTCATTAAAACCTCAGACAGGCCAAATTGATACCCAGAGCAATTATTTATTTTATTTCTTTTTAGTTCTGCCTTTTAAGTAAAGATGATGGAAGGGATCTACTACAAGTTATTTGATCTGAGATAATCTCTGGCACGGCTTTTGCAGGGGCTGAACTCCACAGTCACAGTACTTCCTATAAACATTAAAACATGACGTTAGTTGATTTTGGAACTATATAAGCATAATTATATATTGCCTATAATTCATTTAAATGATTCTCACATTTTCCATTGATTTATCAGGTACAATGTGCCTCTGGTATTGTTACCTTTGAAAAGGCATACTGCAAGAATTAATGCAAACATACGGTTTCTGTCTGGCCATAACCTTCATGGATATCCACCCCTGTCTGGATTTTCCACTTTGCCATCACTTCAGGATTGAGTGGTTCCCCTCCAGTTACACAGTGTTTCAGACTCATGAACTTATACCTTGAGAGAAATAGCAAATTAAGTATTTATTTCTTTAAACTCCTGAAAACAGCAGTGAATGGTCTTAACTGAACAGCCTCCCTCAACTTTCAGAGCTAGTATGCTTAAAACTTCAAAAGCTACTTTGGAAATTACAATAATCATCCCGCTACACATATCTGGATTGAGCTCCTAGATTGCTCATGTTACAGCTGAGGACAATGGGGTTTATATCTGTGTCACTGGAAGTGTTACCATAAAAGTTGGTTAGAGAAACTCTCTAAGACTCAATTTGGAGCTTCAGCAAGCAGGCATTCTTTATTGCAGCGCTGCGCGCACATGTGGATAGTTTTGCAAAGGTGAGCATGCCTGTTACTTATTGGCAACAGTTACATACTTAGCATGCTCATGCATATTTACAGATTTTCCAGGAAATGCTTTACATATTCATGATATTTCCATGAACTAATTACAATATTTGCATTCTAATTATGCATGCGCTTTCTTGCTGAGTGGGGGTCTCCGGTGGTCACTGATAGTCTTCGTCACTGTGTTTACTGAATGACTTCAGTGCTTGCACTTGCTGACAAGGTCCTAGTACTGAGCAGTTGGTATGTCCTTGCTTCTGTTCTGTTCCAGTCTCGCCCCATATTGGGCACCATGCTGCTATCTTGAAGGCTAGCATCCTTTGGTCTCCTTAGTTGTAATCAGTCCCATGATGTTTCTTCCCCCATCAGCTGAACATTCCTTTCTCTCTATGTGTTAGCAAGTTAGAACAGTTTGCTGTACTATGTTAGTTAAAAGCCACACAAACTATTGTTAGTTTAAACCTATGATTTAAGCCTACAGAAGCAGCTTTTTTTTTTTTTTTTTTTTTCTGGAAGAAGAGGGAGGAAAAGTATTTTCCTGGAAGAGCTAACAAGAACGGAGAAGTCTGAGCAAGCACATCAGATATTTGTGGAAAGCTGAGTTATGTGTCAACATCCGAGATCAAATAAGACACTGAGAATTTTCTAGAGCAATTTCAATTATATTTCTTTTAATTGAAAAAAAATAAAATAAAATTAAGCAACATAAGGAACTAAATGGCCAGAGCTGTCACAGCATTGTATCCCAGCCTCTCTCTGCTACCCCTGGAATGGATGGATGCTCAGATGTACCTGCTCAGATCATGTTGGACCAGCATGCTGTAGGCAGTGGGAACAGTACAAAAGGTAGTGATGGGGTATCTTGAGAGAGTCTAGGAAACATAGAAAGTTATTTTGCTGAAAAGAGAATGTAATGCTGGGTCTGACCCTGCAAACGTGAAGGTGATTAACGCAAGTTATGTGCTCAAATGTCTGCAAAATGAAAACTATAAAAATGCAGCATACATTCAACGCAGAGAACACCTATGCATTGGTGACTATGAATCCTGACTGTGGAGTGGCTGTACCTGTCAGTCCCACTGCTGTCAGAAGTATCATTCTCATGCAAATGAACATCCACTGAGAGTAGTAGTTCCAGTTAAGACTGCTTTCTGCTTCCCAGGCAACAGTGTCCTAGGCTCAAGATTAAGTGACAACAGTGAACCAGATCAAAGCTTTTCCAATTTTATTCTTGAGAGGTCTGGGTCTCCTCTCCACACAAGAGACCAATGTTGGGGCAAATAGGCCAGCTGACTGGTTTTGTGAAATGGCAGAGCAGAGAAACAGGCATTTTGCTAACTCACTGAAAATTCAGGATAAGAAGGGCCCTGATTCACATCTATGCCATACTCTGATCACTGGCCTATGCTCATCCTGAACCCAAAGCAGCTGAAGTCCGTACTTGAAGTGAACTTTGGTTAAATACGGGACAAGACGGCAGTGATCCTGAGTTCTTTTTATCGTGCACCTTTCACCACATCCCCTCTACACTGTAGCCATGTCACATGGCCTAACCAGGATGGAAAACACTTGTTCCTTTAGGTTTCTGGACACCAAAAGGAGGGATGATTGCTTGGGATGTGGGAATTATTATCTCTTCTGCTCCAGAACAGTGGGAACCCATGCTCTGTATGGGCTTTGCTCCTATTATGCAAAATGGCAATAAAACTCAGTTATAAATGTTACACTTACTTGTGCAATGACTTCTGGTTTAAACTGTGGCATATTGTGTACAAAGACACAGGATCCACAGATCCACGGTGCAAAAACACTGCTCCAAGCCGATTTTACCCAGCCAGTATCAGAAGTATTCCACATTATATCTGAAGGAGTCAAGTTCATCCAGTACCTGATGATAAAACAGAGAGAAAAAAAATGCTTCATGGAGTGTGAAAGGCTCAGGCACAGGTCACAGCATAATTAAAGGGCAAGAGGTTCCCATTAGAAGATGTGATGTCAGCAAGTGGGGCTCTTCAGAAAGTTTCTAAGAGCTGAAGTATCTTAAACACTCTCTTATTTCCCATCACTCCCTCCTGTTTAACATTTACAGCATTTGTTTTCCTCCTGAACAGTGCAAAACACACTTGGCTTGAGTTGCGCAATCTGGATCTAGATGAAAAACCAAACAGATCATTTGGAGTAGGCCTTCCCCACCTTGTGGATTAGTGACATCAGCTAAATCACATTTTATTCTCTACAAAACTAATCACATTACTTCTATGGATTATATACCATCAACTTCCACCTCAGTGTTCTTTGGGAAATGTATCCTTTGATTTTAATTAAATTTCTCACTTCTTCAAAGCATAAACAAAAGATGTTAAATGAAAGCAAATCAGTACCAAAACACAGATTCAGAATAAACTGTAACTTTTAAGGTATAACGCTTAAAAGTTACAAGGCCCAAGTTTGCCTTCATTCTCAAGGAAGGTTTACACAATACTAAAGCACTTTATCTGGCTTTGCTACAAGGACGCTACCCTTATTGCTACTCTGCAGTCAGTCCTCTGAGTGCCAGAACACTGTGTTTGATGTTGTCAACTGAATCTTCAAGAAGCTTTTTATAATTGAAACAAGGGGGACAGAAAATCACATTTCTCCGAATCATAATAAGGATTCACTGTGAGAGGGGAAAGGTGAAGAGGAAGCAAGAACTTACACTTATGAAATGCCTACACTTACTGGAGTTTTTACAGTCACATTTTAAATTTAACTGCGATCGTGTCACTTAACCAGGACACCGGGATCAACTGCAAAGTTTACCTGCCACTGGTTGCAAATCCAATTCCGTAACTGCTGTGAGACTGCACCACCATTTTTGGAAAGCCTGTGCTTCCACTAGTAAAACCAATTATCATTGGGTCTTGACTCCTTGTCTTCACACATTTATGGTCAGCAGATGCCATCCTTCAGGAGAAACAGTATATGACAGTTACTGCATGTAGTTTTTCATGAAGGAAGTAGTACATCTGAGGGTTTGCGAAATAGGAAAACAGCCCCAGACTGTACGATCTCACTAAATAAATAGTTGCCACTAAATAAATAGACACCACAGGTAAGAGTTAGAGAGCACATTTTGCTAGTCACAAGTGTGCTCTGTATGCTGTAACTTTCAAGATGTGAGCACCTACAGCATATTCCAGTGACTTTGTTTACAACTATTTTGCAAGGGCACTCAGGGTGCTTGTGACAGAACAAAACCAACCCCTATCTCAACACATATTGTCTCACAATATGAAGTCAATGGGGCCAAATTCAGTCTATCATGCCAGGTCCTAGACATGTACTATACCATTTATGTTCAAGAGATTGACGAGCAATTCAGATTGTCTGGGCTACCAACATAGCAAAGGGAAGAAATAACTGATCCCAGGTTAGCTGAGCTCTAAGAGCTGGCAATGGGCATCTTCCCATTGAATTCAAGAGGCATTAGGCTGGGCTCTAGACGACAAGTGTGAAAAAATTGCAAGATTAGTACTCTGCGTGCTTGTCCTGTGATCACAGTAGAAGCAAAGAGCTTTTACAAACTGGCAGGCTGCTGAATAAAAAGAAGCAGAAAGATCTGAATGTAGCTCCCAAGAAGTATGTTGGGGGGTTTTGTACGTAATGCAGTGATTACAGCAAGTTGGCAGAGGGGTGCAAAAAATGTATTTCATTTGCATTCTGGAAATTAATTAAAAAATTCAACAATGTCACCTGATACAGCTTCTCACCTCACAGGGGTGAAGGTGAAACAGCTGGATACTCACGCAAAGAGTTCTTTGAGGTTCAGCCACCCATCTCTGCTCCCTTTGGCTACAATTAGTTTGCTTTTCAGAAACTGGCAGTCAGGTATGACCGATTCCACTGCAGGTGCCAGTGTGTCATTGGTAATGATACACTTGGCCTTCGAAGTCTGGAGTCGGTATAAGATGTCTTTGGCTGTTAATTGAGATGTTCCTGAAATAAAGACAATTCCTGGAAAAAAGCAACAAGCAATTTAGAAAATTGACCATTTCTCTTTATTACATTCACAGGACATGACCCCAGACATAGAAAAGCTGAGCTATTTCCTATTCTCTGAGAAAAAGGAGTCAAGTATAATTCATGTTTGAAGGCAGACCTTGGGTGAATTTGTGGCCTAAAAATGACCTGGGATTATCTGGCTCTAAAAGACCTTCAAACCCTGCAACACTGATGTTAAGTTTTGTGTCATCCATATTAAAGGTATCTAGATCATGAGTAATATGTAGATTTAGAGTGGTTTTCATCATTTCCTTCATGATTTATAACTCAGGAAGGAAGTGTTATCACCCCCTTTATTAAGTATGTGAAGACGACCATCATATGGATTATATTTACATGTGGAATAAAGCCATTATTCATTTCAATAAGGAATTAATATGTCTTGATAACGGATAAACAGATTGAGTCAGGCAGCTTACATACACTGCTCAGTCAACAAATCCCTCAAGCTTGGATTCATTTTGTAGTGTGAACAAACCTAAGTTTGGATACTGACTACAATGTGACTGAAATCACTTTGAGAGTGGTTGAATGTCAATTTAGTGCACTTCTGTGCACTTTAGTGCATTTCTATATCTTCCTTTTCCCAAGGATTTCAATAGAATTGACCTAAACTGATTACAGTCTTCATGCACCTTCAGCGATGTCTACCAAATTTTACAACTGGGGAACAGAGACACTGAGATACTGAATGCTACTCCCACATCATAGTCCAAACAAATCTTGGATGATTTAGAATTGGATTTTCTGAGCCTTAACCCCATTTACAACCCGCCAAAATCATAGAGCTTATAAGCGGGACAAAAATACTTGATCATGTCCCCGTTGATGCTAAATTGTTCTATTATGGATGCTTAGTGCTCTAAAAAATGCAATGGGTTAAATTCTGCCAAAGAATTTGCAAAACTGTAATAGCAGAGCAAAAATATATTGTACTGAATTCTTAACCAGTCTGGTCATATAACTTACTGCATTAAAACTGTTCAGACTGACAACATATCTGGTCAAACCTGGCCTTAGATAATAACCATTCAGCCTTCAATGGCTTCAACTAAGAAGGCGTTTAACTGGACCATGTCTGTTCAGCACCTAGTGCAGTGTTGCTTTCATTCCTGTGTGGGTGCTGCCAATTCTCCCTCTATGCAAAAGCTGAACTGTACAGGGCACAGCAGCATATTCCTGCTTACATTTTTTTTTTCAATTTAATTTAGTGTACTTTTCATATCTCCTGTTTATTTTTTCTGCACCCAGGAGATCAGTAAATTCACTTACCTGTTCGCATACAGGCTACATACAGTAGCCACCATTCAGGAACACGAGGCAGCACTACTATAACTCTGTCTCCTCTCTGCAAACCACATGCCTCAGAAAGTATATTAGCTGCTTTCCTAGAAAGAAATCCCAGCTCTTCAAAGCTCCACTTTACCTCTTCTCCCTCATCATTTACCCACCAAAAAGCTGGATTTGCTGTTTGTCTTTCAACCTAGAATGCAACAGAAGAGAAACCTTAAAATGTTTCATTTCTGTCCAAAATACCTCCAGATAACCAATTCATCCTGGCAACTAGTGTCTTAAAGTGATACCCATATTTCTGACACAGAAAATAGAGCAGTGCATTCTACTCTGCAGCTTATACTACCCAGTATCAATCAGGAAAATTGATTTGTATCATCTGAGATTTGTTCCAATGTCTGTGAAGTAAAAGAAAAATACTACCTTTTCCAGTCGTGACCACTCATCTAAGACATCACTTGCAAAGTTGAAATATTCCGGCAGTTCCTTTTTACACTGGTTTATAGAGTCATAATAAGAAATAATCTGAGATGTAAAAAGCCTGTTGCATCCATGGAATAACCTGCGAGGTGACCCAAGAATCCGCAAACACTGAGGAATCCAAGATTTAATAAATGTCCTCATGATAAGTGATGTTTTATCAGACAGTGGGTTAAAAAATCAGATGCACACCTGCAGGAATCAGTCATCTGAAATGAAAGAAAACACATTTAAAATCAGCCATATATTGGATGCTGCCTACTTTGCGGTGCTGGACAAATTAATGCAAGCCAGCTTCAATAAACAGGTTGGTTGTGTCTGTCCTCATTTTCCCCCATTATTTTATATGATTTATAAAATAAGTGTTTCTCTGTTTCTGGCAAAGAGATCTTATGCTGTTTTTGTCATTATAATCTTTGCCATCTACTTTGCCAGCTGAGGAATGAATCCCATATCTCTAAACTTTCACTTACCAGTCCTTTTCTGAATATCTATCTCTTGATTCCTGTAGATTTCAGATTTTATTTTGCCTGCATACATAAATAAAATGCCACTAGCTATAGAAAGTGTTTTGAGGACAATTTATGACCTTGATTTAAGTCTCTATAATTATGCAGTGTCTTAAATATACACTAGATGGCGATTCACACGGATCTTAGATACCAATAAAACTGATGAATCTAATTTATTTCCTTGTGAGTTCTATTTTCATTTTGGGCATGGACTAAATACAAAATAAACACTAGTCAATGAAACGTGAAATGTCAAAGGCTTCCATTCGCTGTGGGCTTCAGCTGAAGTGTGCAACTTGGAAAACAATACATTGTAAAACAAACTTGCAAAGAAAATGCCAGCATTTCCAGTTCCCCCTAGTCTTTCCTACACACTATACAGGTACATGTGTGTCGTAGTTTAAACCCAACCACAAAGCTAATCCACTCACTCCCCCCACCTTCTTTCCCTTCCTCTACCCCTGGAGGGATGGAGAGGAGAACCGAAAAGAATGCAACTCCCACGGGTTGAGATAAGAACAGTTTAGTAACTAAGGTATATCACAAACCACTACTGCTACCACCATTAATAATAATGATAAAGGGAATAACAAGGGAAGAGAATACAACACCTCAACACCAGCCGACCAGTAACTCGCCCCATTCCCCCGAGCCGATCACCGACCGATACCTCCTGCAACCCTGCAGTCCCAGCCCTTCCGGATCACTCTCCGTTACATCCTGGGCATGACGTGCTGTGGTATGGAATACCTCTTTGGCTAGCTTGGGTCAAGTGTCCTGTCTCTGCTTACTCCCGGCTTCCCTTCCTCCCTGGCAGAGCATGAGGCTCACAAAGTCCTTGGCCAGACCAAACATTTGAGCAGCAACTGAAAACATCAGCCTTATCAACACCGTTCCCAGGCCAAAAATCAAAAACACAGTGTTGCACCAGCCACTAAGAAGGAGAAGAATTACTGCTACTGCTAAACCCAGGACAATGTGGAAGAGACAAAATTGATGATACTGTAGTTATTTAAAGCCCAGCTTTGTAAGTCAATAAAACTGGATCTTTACTCACAGATGAAGAATCTTCTGATAAACTTGTTTTGAGTGTAACCAATTTCTTGATGCTTTTAAACCCCTCTGTGGCATTACCTTCTCCTTATTTAATAGCACATACCTTTCTAACATGGATACTGCACAGTTACTTTCATTATGTATTGCAAGTGTAGATCTCGTAACAGGTTAAAGTGTTTAATGCCAATAAATAACAGTGTCACCACTCTAAAATAACTGTGAGGCAAAACAGAAATGCAAATAGAAGGTGCTCACATGTGAGGCATTTGTCAATGGCTCTTGATCATACAATGATTTCCAGGGTGTGGCCAGTAACTGACCAGAAGGCCCAAGAATTGTACTTATTCTGCATTCAGCGTTTCCTGCTGACCAGCCAGTGACTTCTGCAAAAGGCAGATTTTCCATATACCTCTCAAAACATGTAAAGCACGCAATGAAGGAGCCAGAGCTAGTCAGCGCTGATAAAGAAATGTGCAGAAATGTGACCTAATCTGCTGTATGCCCAAACCAAAACACTGTGCTCCATCAGTTTCAGTTTTCTGTTCAGCTCTGCTAAATCCCACTCCTTTCCTCATTGCAAATCTGACGGAAACTGCAGTTTCCTTCCAGGACATAGAAGTCCCAGCTTTCTAAGCAAATGGTTTTGTCATCCTACCGACGTTCTTGGAGCCTCAGGCTGTTTTCTGAGCTTACAACACATCCTGTTCAGGTAAGACAGGCCTTGTTAGGTTTTCCCTGTACTTCCAGAAGATGCTTTTTAACAATCCTAGAATGTTACTTGGAAGGCATGTTTGGAAAGGAGCCTGTTAGGAAGAGAAAAAGACCACATACAGGAGACTCTTATCTTTCCGCCCTTTTTTTTTGTTTAGTACCTGATTACTGCATCTATATTTATGTGTGATCTTATCTTGTAAGCAGCCTGAATATACAGCTCCCTCTGATTTCATTATGCACCCTGTGCAAGTGCTCATAGGACACATCTCAAGGTACATTACAGCCTTTGAGATTGAGAGGAAAGAGTTCACTTGAGACCCAACCACACCCACACCAGACATGAAAACAACCTAAATTGAAGCTATATGCCACCCAACATCCTTCACCCCCAATAAATGGGGGCTACCACATCAAACACCATTAGGAATACTCCATCTTTTAGCCTAAGGGCATGAAGGAACAAAGCAACACTTAACCGCTCCAGAAGAGAAAGCAAGAGCCATTATTGGAGGCAATTTCTTCAGCTATCAGTTTGGTTCTACTAATCCAGACCCACCTGTCCTTGTCTGTGCCAACAAAACCACCACCAGAATACCTGGTCCGCTCCTGAGAGGCTACTGCTTTGGGTGTACAGTCCACAAATTTCAGCACAGTTTAAGGGTTAAAGAAAGGGTTTCTGCTACAATTACAGCCTGGCACGGATTTACACAAATAACTATTTCTTAGTAAATGGTGCCTCAATATTTTTTGTAAGATACTTCTTAAAATGTTCTGAAAAGACCAGCCAGGGAGGCCTCATAGTTCACAGACACAGCTAATGACTATCCTAAGAATGAAATACCTATCTAAGAATGAAAAGAACATTTAGCGCTTTCAGCTTACTCTACAGGTATTAGCTGCATGAAATCATGCTATCACTGAAAACCAGTGGCAAAATCTCTGGTTTAACCCACAAAGTAATACCTTACTTGAGCTACAACTTGCCACTTCCCATCCTTAGCAGAGATGGGAGCCTCACAGACAAGGCACTGAAGAAACATAGATATTAAAATTACACATGCAAAGCAATGGGAATTTTTCCCGGACTACAGCATGATCTGAAAAAGATCCATAATCAGATAGCTCTGTAAGTGCAACAGACATCCAAATATTCAGTGGAGGAGCAGCCCTCTAATACTGCCCCAGATACCCCATTTACTGTTTTGTCTGCAGCTCTGCACTAGGTAATGGTGGCACAAGCAGGCTGTCTAATTAGAGATGTGCACTACAAATGGACTGGTGCTTCTGCAGGCAAGGAACAGTAAATCCAACTTCCCCACACATACTTCTTTTCCAAACATTGCTGAAGTCATTAACTATATTAATCTTTCCGTGGAAAGGTGCAGTTGGCTCCACTGGTGCTGGACTCCATTATCAACCTTACCAGCCTCTTAGTTTGGCTGATAGAACAGTAGCCATTTAAGCAGCAAACCCTACTGCTTAGCACTCCTTTGCTTTCTTTCTCAGTAATTGGACAGATGAAGACACATCAGTTTTTCCTTCTGCCATTATTGCCTCTCACAGGCTTCCCGGCAGCAGACAGCATAAGCCCAAATGAAACAAAGCCAAAGAAAGCCAAACTCCTCAAAATAAAAAGGGAGAACAATGCCCTCTTGCTGAAAAAGACCAACTTTGACTGAGCAATGAAGGTAACTAAGTACCTGCTGGTGCGGTTCTGCGAGTATCAATTTCTGCTGTCTCTTACACTGATGGCTGTGCAGAGCATGACTGATGCTGTGGCACTTTGGTATACTTGCTTTACCATTGCTTTGTCCCCCAGCAGTCCTTGTTTCTTTTATTTTTCTCCATGTCTCTATTTCTGACCATAACTACAGTAATTTATTCCCTTTTGGGGTGGGTAAATACCAGTCTGCTATGTAAGATGGATACTGCGAGTAAGATGGGTCCACGCATACAATACTGAGTTGGCACTCTCTGCTTCCACTGCCTGATTTTGCAAGTATGTGTTTCACAGCAGTGATGGATATGAAGAAAATCAGAGAAGGCTTTTCTCCCTCTTACATTTTCATTAGTGCTTTGTGTAAGGTTTTTGCTGGTTGGCACATCTCCTCTGTGAGAGTCTGGGCTTCAGGGAGTGTCTTTTCCAATATTCTGGTGTCTCTAATTGTGTTATGTTGGACTCTTTACCTGAAATTAGCACTTGATAAGGTGGAGGCCAGTTTTTTTGTTTTTCTACTAAGTTCATGTTCATTCCTCATGGGGAGGAAAGTAGTGGGTGCTTTCAAGTAACTAACTTTGTTAGAAGATCTGAACCTTACAGAAAGCGTATCACAAAAGCAAAAGCCAAAAGGTACATTCTCATGATGTTACCCATGTAAAAGCTCAGGCACTGCATAATTATGTCTTCACGAACATGGAGCTGTATTTCCCAGCAGTCTGCTGGTAGGTGAAACTCTTCATGTGCATAAGAGAGCAAAAGCTTTGTCTCCATTGCTTCCCCTTGGCGTTGCTTCACTGTGCCATACTCATTGAGCTCACTGCATGCATCCACAAAGCCTTAAATTATAGCAACACCTTGCAAAGCGGCACACCTTTGGAGACAGGCATCAGAGTAGGTACAAGCTAAAAACCCCAATCTATTTCATATTTAGAAGGGATATTTGAAATTAAGGCGGCAATATCCCAACTTTGCAGAAGTGCACATAAATTGTTCTTTTGCCTCACTATCAAGCCTGGATGATGATGATAATAAATAGTAGTAGCAGTGTAGGTCAATCTGAACTGAAAACACTTGTATTTTTACAACAACAAAACCTAAATATATAGTAACAGATTAACTCAACTAAATATATGCTTGGAACATACCAAACATTTCATTAATCCTGAAAAAATATTATAAAACCTTAAATATTTTGAAAACTTTCAGAACAATCACATTAGAAATTTCTATAAAACTTAACGGTTAAGACTTCTGAACACTTTTGAAAGTGTTGAAAGTTAGCAAGATTGTATTTTTCAGTTGTGCAGGTCTAAAGCTATTTGCCAAAGCCAGTCTGCCCCTGTGAACTGTTCTGATCCCTCGGAAGATGCATTATTTTGGTGAAAAAATAATTTCGCAGAAAACCCTCAGTCAAGCTCCATTCTCAGCTTTGTAAGAGCTGATTCAAAGCATACAACCTAAACATCCAGATCAGAGAAGAGTTTGCAGCCAAAGCTCCTTAGTACTGGCAGAGCTGATCAACAAAGACATACTGCAACACACTCCATGATTTCAACCTAACACTGAATGGAAAGATATGAAAATTCTCATGAAGAGATGAAGAAAGTATTGTTCAGAATACATCAGCCCAGGGACTTGGGCACTCAAAGGATGCAGGAGATCTAAATCAGGATTTCTTCCCCCTACTTCAGAGCAGAATCTTGGACTTCTCTCATATCCCACTATCCTCACAACTGGTTTTCGTCAGAAGGGAAGGAGAAACACTCTTCCATTCCATTTGTCTTCTAAAAAAAGTCAGCTATGAAACACTGATCCCCAACCATACTTTGCTCTAGTGATTCTCACTGCCTTCTGGTTTGGATTCAAGGTCAAGAGCTTACTGAAAACTCATGGATTGCCTTTCCCCCGTAAACCATAAAGGCATCTACAGACTCTGTGGAGAATTACAGAATCACTCATGAAAGTGATGAGCTCCAGAGCTCACACACATTATCTGGAAATCACTGACCTCAATCTCAATAGCTCTCTTTGGAGACATGCCACTAAACAGCCTCTGGGGCAGTGAAAAACTATCCTGCAGCAAGGCATTGCCCAGGACGTAGGGAACCTGAGTCCACAATGCTGAGCCAGATGGTTCATTTTCTGTAATCATTTGCACTGCCACAATAGAAAGAGACTAAAGACAGGACACATACACGCACCTGCACAGAGCCATAAAGCCCTAATATTTTATGTCCTACTCCTTAAAACAGGCTACATAAATAAACAGTCTGTGTGAATATGGAGCTATTAAGGGGATTTACACAATGAGAGACAAAGCAATATTCCCCAGAGACACAGGAAGTCTGTGGGCCTGTCAGGAGTTCGCTTCAGAAATCCAGAATGAAGGGAGTACCTGAGACTGTTCTCTTCTTGACCCATTCTCAATCACAAAGACACAGTCAGAGAATGGGAAGGAATCCCATGTTTCCCAGAAAGCGGGACTGATACAGCAGTGTTCCAACACGGGAAAATGATTCAGCACTCTAGGATCTGCCCTAGGCCTATCTTTTATGTGAAAATCCTAACGCTTTCCCTGTTGCTTACCAGTATGTACTTACCAATCCCACAATATTTATCAGGAGATGCTTGCTTTGATGTCTTCTGCCCAGTTACTTACAAGTCCTTCTAATGTCCTTCAGTTTCATCTTCACAGTGTCCTAGATCTGCCTTTTTTCAGGCAAGGTTTACAACAGAAATGTACTCTGCCTTTCTGCCAAACAGCATGAGGCTACCCTCAGAGTCTGAGCAAAGTACACTGGGCAGGTACCCAGCATGGAAACAAAGTAGTGGCCCAGAAATCTGCACTCTTCTGTCAACTTTCGTTGAACAACTGCATTTAACAAAAGAGTAGCTGAAGGGGCAGCATAAAGAGGGAGAGGAAAAAGAGATTCCAGCTTCACTTTGTTTTTTGGGAAGGAACAGGGAACAATGTCTGAAACCAGTGCGAGCAGCACACAGCAATCTGCCTACCCTCCTATACAGATACAAGTCTTCCTGCCTGCCCAGCTGAGTTGTATGTCCTGCATGTTCTAGGAGGACCTAGTCTAAATGCTCAATTGGAAACCGTCCTCTGCTGCAGTTTATGGCGTCTCCCTATTCATGTTAAACTGATCTAAATATCACAGAAATGCCTATCAGCACAGGGAGCATAGAGCACTTGCCACCAGCAGAAGGTAGATACTACATCAGTGTTGCCTGCATGGGAGACTTTTATGCTTTATACTATACATTAAATACAAGTTCCAATGTTAGCTTTCACTGCAGAATACTGATGCTTTCAAAAAACCCAACAAACCCCCAAATCCCAAGCAGTTCACAAATGTCTTCATCACAGGGAAAATAAGCTTTGTACACTTAAACCCACAAACACTAAAAGCATTGCTGCACACCACTGCAAACTGTAACCAGCTGAAGTCATGCATTACTCTGATTTTCCCAGGGGCAGCAACTATCAGAACACAGTGAGGCACGTCTTCTGTTTTGTTCCTCTTCAAAAGCCTTTTGTAAACCCTTCCAGTTTTCTGTTGTCAGAATGGTTTTCACAGGACTCCGCAATTGTCTCATATTTCTCCATGGAAGAACAGTCCTCAGATCTCCCAAACAGTACAGTGAATACCATTCATGCTTAAGGTTTTCCCAGGCCAGAGAGGCAGAAATAGCCCACAATATGCTCCAGCCCAGGGATAAAATACAGTGCATCAGCCCACATCAGCAACAGACCACATTGTGACTGAGAGGAGACATGTTAAATGTAACCAAATTCACTGTTTCTGCATAGAAACAGGTATTACACTGTTATTCATTTTCACTGGCAATGTAATGGATTTAAACACTACAGATATCATAGGCAGAGATAAAGATGACCATTTACTGGGAAGGCTAATGATGCCTAGGGTGGCTCTGGTACATCCACTCATGGCAATATTTAAAGCCAGATTAGTCAAATAGCTGTCAAGATTGGTTTAGGTATCATTTCTTGAATTAGGCCAGACGAACAACCTCTCCAAGCCCCTTACAGCTCTAGATCTACAAGCCTTTAACCTGGTTAATAGCATATTTTGGGAAACAAAATGGGTGCAGAGCACATGCTAAAGCCACTTTCTCCTGCCTGAACAGAATAATTGAGGAAAATGCCTAGACCTCAGCAAATGTTTGACTCCTCAGATCTCTGAGAATTCCCGCTCCTGTCTTTTCCAGTGAAATTTTCAGCTCCTAGATAAACCTAGAGATAACCTAGGGACAAACACAAGCAGTGCAGAACTCGTGCTGCTGCTCTGTGTGCTACATGCACTCTCATTTATGAAAAAGTAATGTTTACCTTTTCTAGCAAAACATTTATACACCCAGTGAGGCACCGGGTCAGCCATAGGATTCCTGCAGTCCGTGACTAACAATTTGTGCTGAGATAATGACATTTAATCAGTAAGATATGGGTTACTCTGAAAGCCAAACATCTCCTGTTCAAGGCACAAAAGCTGAAGGTGATGTTATTGAAAAAAACCTAAACCACCAATAAATTGCTCCTTATGTATAGATATGGGGGACTTCTAGAAAACAGGGTGGGGGACATGACTGGTCTTAAATCAGTTGTATAGATCAGATGATCAGCTCACTTACAAAGCCAACATCCAAAGCATAATCACTCCTGTGCTAAGAGCTGATTTCAGCGTACGATGGTCTCCTTAACACAGGAGATGAATGCAAACAGTTCAAAACCACCAAGAACAGCTATTTCTTATAACTAAGCTTACTATAAGAACCTATTGCAGTGTGAAAAACAGTGGAACGTGGGTGACTCATGCCTGTAGGTTTTCTCAGGAATCTGTGTCAGTCTTGTAGAAATAAATCTTCTTAAAAGAGTCACCTAAATTGTTCGCAAAGTATGTGTGCAAAAAAGAGCAGGACAGTAGAAATGTATGTTCAGACAGGTACAAGAGTCACTAGATGATGTTCTACTTACCTACAGCACAGACTTACTGATTAACATGGGTCCCTTCTGTAGGTGTGTCTTAACACATGCTTATTTTATTGAATGCTTTGAATAAGGATCCAAACTGTAGAATAATGCTTGATGTTTGCATAGCAGATGATCTCAAGTGAACTACAAATGTAAGTTTAAAAGTACAGAGGTCAGCAGAGGAGAGAATGGGAGAATTCAAGGTCACACAAGAAAGTTTGCAACTGCAACAAGATTAACATCCCTCCAACTCTGGTATGTTAAACATAAATCCATTCTTCATCTCAAGAGTCTGCTACAGAGAAAATTATAGATCTGTAGTAAAACTGTAAAAGCAGCCTACACACAAGATGAAAAGTGGGACTGCTAAAATTACTTTCAGACCATAGCAGAAACTAATAGCTAGGAAATAAGTATTAAGCATGACAACAGGCATATTCACAAAGACTGCAGCAATCACTAGACCATCAAAATAGACTGCAGGAAAAAAATTGAGGCCACCAGCAACTAGCTAAAGGAGGAACTTCGCATACTTTCATGTATGCTTGCTTCAAAAATGCTTTTATCAGCAAAAATTTTCTCTATCCACATTTCAATATATGTTAGTTCAGTAAAGTGCAGTGAAAAAGAAGAATCAACTTACTCAGGTTATTGAAGTGCTCAAGAGAAAGAGTCTCTCCAAGTACAGGATTCTTGGTTCTCTTCCCACTTTTGCCATATCCATTTGGTGTGGCTTCAGGCAAAATATAAGCTGCTTCTCTAAAATAGAGGTGATAAGATGTAATGATACCCACCTTGTTCTTGATCCTTATGCAGTCACACTGTAAATTCTTCAGAGAAGTAGGACGGCTCTCTCACAAAACGTTTTACAGTGCCTAGAACAAGACTGCTAGCAGCTTCAGCTGTAAAAATCAGCAGTTTTGACAATCTGATTCAAAGTCTGCATTCCTTTTCAGTTTGTCAGGCTCGACTTTCAATGTACATAGGATTTCATGTTAACTTGGTTCACTGGTTGTCCATGGAAAACAAAACCAACAAAATATCCTTTACTATAGTTCATGAAATGGAAAATGTGTCAATCTTCCCACACCCAACATGCTTCCTTTGTACAATGAGGGTGTGTGTAAGATCTGTTCAGAATGACCTTTAGAGAGAAGCATTCTTAGAACACTTTCTAAAATAAGGGAAACTTCAGTTGTCAGGGAAGGTGCTGAAAATGTGACATTCTTCAGTGCGGGACCTTCTCCTCACAAAGACAACATGCCAATACTGTCAGAGCAAAGTGGCTGCAGAAATGGTGCTACAGTCTCCCCCCTGCAAGTGATTTTAAAAGGTGACTGGTTGCAGCTTAATTGTTATCAAAGAGAAAAGAAAGAGTAGAAATTCAAGAAGACACCTCACAGGTGCTTTTAACTCTCCTAGTTCTGTGGTTCCTTTTAATTCTTCCCATATTTGAGCCAAAGAGCCTGAGCTGTTCTCAGACAATTTATTTTCAGGACCTTCTGTACCCATGACCAAATGGTGGAAATCTGTTAAAACGCTCCATTAGAGGTTTACATGTGTTTTGAAAAGGATACCTCACAAAACAGCAGTGACTCAGGGTGGGAGGGAATTCAGTGATACTTTCAAAAGGCAGGTCAAAAACACTATCTAGGAAAAATTTAAAATCTCAGCAAACCCATGTCCCACCACCCACACACATCCCCCTCATGACCTTGCCACCACCTCTGTTACCTCTCATCTGTGTCAGCCCTTGTATTCTGCTGCTGCTTAGCTCTCC
The DNA here is from genome assembly GCF_037157495.1 of Lathamus discolor. Lineage (NCBI taxonomy): Eukaryota > Metazoa > Chordata > Aves > Psittaciformes > Psittacidae > Lathamus > Lathamus discolor. The sequence continues at coordinate 83,595,633 of NC_088889.1, read as the reverse complement.
TTAAGTCGCGCTCTGTGATGCTGTGTTAGCCTCAGCAGCTGCTTCCTCACCCCAATGCCTGAAGCGATCAGTGTCATTAAAAATCTAAACCAGAGGAAGTGAAACAAAACTCAAGAAAAGGCTTCGAATAAAAGGAGTGATGATTTCCTGAGACATTTAAGTGACTTGAAAAATAAAGCACCTGGGAGGCAAACAGAGAATGAATGGAATGAAAAGGAATTGATGGAAAGCTGAAGAGGAGCCTAATCATTCAGGAAAGGTGTGTGATGGATGTTTCCACACGCTTTTTAGGTAGTCAAGGAGTTTTTATCTGTCTGATGAATAAGGCTGTTCACCCACTGAACTTCAGTCTCAGAATTGTCAGGTCAATGATACTTGATTTCTACTGGTCTGGTGACTTCAATGAGTACTTTTCATGGGGTGGAGTCATGCACTTTCCCCAGCTCCAGCCAGGAGCCACTAACTTTACCAACTCTAATTACCTAAGCATGCTAGTTACATTACTAGTTAGTTACCTGCAACTCTGCTTATTCAAGGTCATTCAGTGGTAACAGATCATTCTCAAAGTATCTGTAACTGGAATATTTCAGAGAAAAATGGATCCTAAAACCACAATTTGCTTTGGACTGATGCTTTAAGGATCATGTACTTTTTTAGAGAAGCACCTTTGATTCATCACTATGGTATCTGAGTGCCTCCTGAACAGACACTAAGTTTTGTTCTACCAACAGGAACCCCCTTTGGCACATAAGCAGCTGGAGCAGCTGTTCCAGTGCTGGGGTTTCTGCGAGCCTAAGTCAAGATGGCTTTATACGTGACAGAATTTATAGGGCCTATCACGTTAATGTTTTGAGAAAATAGCATTATTTAATGCTACTCTTCCCAGTCCTTGCTGTAGCAGTTAGGTGGAAAAAGATGACTGATGCCTGGGATTCAGAGCAAGGATAATGATGAATAATGCAAGAAATGTAACTCAGTACTGAGTTAGATTAGTGGTTTTATCTTTCGTCTATCAGAACTCCTACAGAAATGTTCCTTCACTTTTTGGTTACAATTATGCTGAGCAATATCTTCACCAGGTAGGCTGTACAGAAGTGCATTTGTAATTTTGTGAAAGAACAAAAGAGAGTTACTCTGTTAGATTTAGTGTGTGCATGTCTAAGTATGTATCTAAGTGTATGTAAGTATGTAAGTGTATTTAAGTATGTATCTAAATGTGTGTATACTAAATGTGTGAAACTAACATTAATTGGATGCTTTTCACCTGTTCCTATTTGAAAAGTATACTGATGATACATACTCTTCTGTGCACAATCTAAAGAAAAAAGTTTTGCTCTTTATAACAAAACAAATTCAACAAGATAGGCTATCTCAATTTTAATCAAAAGAAAGTCGAATTTATTTTCTTGCCACCCCAAGCTGCAAAACTGTAAAGCTCCAGACCTCCACCTCTTACTTGCCTTTGAATACAGAGCAGCTGATTTGTGATCAGTTTCTTTCTCTTATCCTTTTTTCACATTAATATAACTTACAGCTCCAGGGCTAAGACTAGTATGACCCTTCTCCTTTCTCTAAACACACAACTGTATTCTATCATCTGAGCTACAGAAGGGCTGGCACATAGCACAACATGCAGAAATACTTCTCCAGCCTCTAAAAGACCTGTTGCTTGCCTTCCCCCACTGCCATCTCTTATCTGGAAAAGTAGTTTCTGCATCACAAAGGTTTGCCTTAGTGAAGTGCTTACAAAAATGGTATCTAATCAAAGAGTCCTAATGTGAGTAATAACTAACTCTGCTCTTGACCTCCCTTTGATTCATACCCAGTATAGTCAGTCAAACTACTTTTTAATTCCACATCACTTCTTCCCAACAGAACAGTACTGAAATCTTACTTGCTGGTCACTGTGACTGGTCCAAGGATATGCAGAGCGGCCAACAATCACCACCAATACAAAGAAGTAAAAACTAAATATAACTTTTCCTTCATTTGAGTCATAAAAAACCTTACTCAACCTCTTATTTAATAAGCTGTTGTAGCTTATTCAAGCTACAACGTGACAGAAAAATCTCCACTAAGAAGCTTCATGCTTGTGTAACCCATTTGCTTTTGGTTGACCCTTTCCAGATGTTTCTTTATCCCAATCATCTCAGAATTTTTCTGAAGAATTTGCAGAAGCTGCACAACAGCTTAAAACAGCAGCTCCAAGAATCCAATTTGGTAAAATTGATGTCACATACCAACCTGATTTGAGAAAAGAATTTAATATTCAAGAGTTTCCTACTGTTAATTTTTTTGTGGATGGCAGCAGGGAAGATCCCATAGACTGCAAAGGTAACCAGTCTCATGCACAGATAAGATAATGATATGTAACAGCAGGATGTACCTATCTATTATGCTGCTGAGAAGAAAAATACAGATACTCAGAGAATATGCAAGGTAGAGAACTGGTTTTGCCCATGATTTAAAATACACGACTACATCTGTACCAATGCAATAACTTTGATTTTAATTAATCTTCCAGGTGTATAGCTGAACATGCTTTGCAATGTTTAGTTCGCTTAGCCAAATTAATTGCTGGTGTAATTCCACCAAGTACAGAGAATATCCGCAAGAAGATGACTTACTCCCATTTACACCATAAACATAAATAAATGAGTTATGCCAAACAAGAATGTGGTCCCAGACTTGCTCCATTTGCTCTTCTAGTTCACAGGTAGTGCACCTATGGCAGTAGGCTGGAGCAATACTCTTGTGCATCTGACAACGAATCATCAGAAGGTTCTTTAATATACTTCCTAAGTTCCTAGGTATACTTCCTATATTAATATATTCCCTACATATACTTCCTAAGCCAAGGAAAATCATTTTGCAATTTAGCCATCAGAGGGAGCTCATATGTGGCTCAGAAAACCCATGGAATTATTTGAAGCCTTTTATAAAAAGTTATTAAGCAAAGACAATAGGACTGAGCAATCCTAGGATATCCAGGCCTTATGGAGACTTCTTCTTTCACTGAAAGTATATACAAGAAAGATTTTTTTTTTATTTTTCCCTAAATTAATGCATTTTTTCAGAGTTGACAAAAATGGCAGGACTTGGCCAAGCATCTGTCAGTGTGCTCTGAGCAGATACAGTTTAATCACAAGTTTAATATAGCCAACAAAAAAAGGAACTTTGAGTTTGCCTCCTGAGCCTGTACACAACCAAGTGCTCTGATTTCTTTAACTGCTGGGCCCCCTGTGGCTGCTGCTGCTGAAAGCTGATCTTCAGTATTTTTAGTAACTTGCTCTTCATTGCTATTGAATTTCTTACCAAGTTCCCACCACTTGTGCGAACAGCAGCTTCTGCACAAATGCCACAAAAGCATGATTTGCCACACTAAACTTTTATTAGAGGTGCTGCTATATGAGAACAAAAGCACCTACCTTCAGTCTTTGATTGTATCTATAGCACTGACAAGAAACCTCTTGTAAAGTAAACCAACATGACAGGTTCGCTAGTGAGAACCAGTGAACACAGAGTATCGGTCACCCTTCAGCAGAGATCTGCTACTGAAGACACACTATCAAGATATTAGGAAACTGTCTTCTGCTCTGTGATTTGTACAAGATAGCACCAACCTTTCAGACTCACCACCAGTAATGACTTAAACTACACTTTGTTGACTGGTAAATGCTTATGTAGAACAACTAGTAAAATCCGACCTATGGCATATGACTTTAAAACTACTGCTACCTGGCAACCGAAAACATGCAGTGCCTGCCCAGTAACTTCTCATACAGAGCTTGGTATATACTTTACATCACAGAAAAAACCTGCAGACCGCAGTTAAATCAAGAAATTAACTCGAATATTTTACGGCAGAGGGAGTTTTTAAATGGTTGTCCTGCAATGGACAGAGTGTAAAATCCAAACCCTAGGCTTTGTAAAATCATCATTTCCAACTCCATTTGGACAGTACAAACAAGGTATACAGGCTGTTTAAAGCAACTCAGTAGAAAGATTAACCATATGAAAAATATGCTGACGGGTTGTAGCACTGACATAAGCTGCAAGACCTCAAATCTGCATGTGAGACAGCAGAAGTCAAGCACTATGTGGCCACTAGATACTGCTGTGTGCTTTGCTCTGGAGCCTACTCACCCCCGAGCAGATGCCTGCCAGCTTCATCTTAAAAAAACAGTGGTTTAAGCTAGTTGCAGTGCAGCCTGCTGCAAAATGACTTGATGGCAGTAAAATGGTCTGACTCAATTTTGATCTTGTCATAATGCTAAAATGCACAGTACCAGGACTCGCATCTTTGATAACTCACTTGTACTGTACATCTTAACTCTAGCACTTCTCACAGCATACAGACTTTTTCTTTTTCTTACATATAACTTCCATTAACTCTTTGCTGGACTCAGCTCTGATCCAACAAGGATATCATACTCACAGAAATGAAAGAGCTACTTTACAGCTGAGATTTTAATGTCCCGAGACTAAACTTATGGCTCCAATTCCTCTGAAAACATGACAGCTACAAACTTTAAAAGAGACTCAAGATTCCTAAAACTCCTGCAAATTTGAAGAGAACTTGCCAGATAAACAGACTGTCATCTCTGGTAGCAGTAATTTGGAACAATCCAGAATTACAGGAGAACTCTGACACCTCAACTTTGTTTCTTGTGTCTAAACTGAACAGTGAAGCTGCAGCACCCCAGAGGAATTTTAACGTCTCTAAGCCTATCAGATCCCTTCTGCAGTACCGAAGGAACAATTCTGACACCTAATTTAATTGAAGAGACAGTTCAATAAAATCTGCCATTGGTTTGAAGTCATTTTGGATTAAACCTCAGGTCAATAGCTCTTTATAGCTGACTGTGATTTTGGGACACAGGAAATCTTGCTGAACTGGTTCTCTACTTGCCTAAATTTCCTCATCTCTATTCTCCACATGTGATTAAGCAGCTAATTGGACATACAGCCATTTACAGAAGTCTCAGAAAACACAGCACTGATTTACCATTAATATTCTACAGCCAGCAATAGTTTAAACAATGACTAGAACCTGAGCTTGAATTGGGATGCCCCAGGCCCACCTTGAATCAGTTTTGACCCCAGTCCTAAGAAGCCCAAGTCCATTTGTATTCACTATCCTTCTTCACCCCACTACCTCTATTCTGATTGCACAGAAATTTTTGTCATTCATTTTGAGAGTCATTTTAACAATCTTTACTTTCCACAGGAGTCAGGCAAGCCTCAGCCTTTATTACATGGGTGAAAAGAAGAACAGGACCTAGCACGGTTTTAATCAACTCTACTGATGAGGTTGAAGCCATCATAAACGCTGATGATTTGGCATTGACTGGCTTTTTTAAGGCAATTCACTGGAAAAATCAAAAGGCTGGTTTTTTTTTCAACTTTGGGATATACTGCTTGCTATTGTCACCAAATCCCACATATCCAAAAGACCTAGAACTTCCCTGAAACCTCCAGGCCCTCAGTTTCTCTGCATTTTCTACTTGTTTTTATCTTTTTCACACTTCTAAATAAGCAGCACAGGCAGAGATAAGAACATCTTGCACCACAGCACTTTTCCCAGGCACAGAGACCTACCACTCTGAGACCAGCTTCTGAGAACATGATGTGATAGCGGTGTTTGCACAGCCCTGGTCACAGTAGACTTTCCTGTATCCTCAGAGAAAGAGCTTCTGCCAAACCATCCCAAATTTGGTGGCTGGTGGGAAGAGGGCAGAACTACTGATCTACCTATCCTTACTTAATCCTTTTCTTTGGAAAGCCTCAACCCATTGTTGATGTGGATTATGCTGCTGCTGGAGCCTCCAAATGCATAAAGTTGTAATCCTTGGCCAGAGTCGTAACTGAACTAAAAATCTAGGGTTATCTGATCACTGCATTTCTATTCAAACCCAGGGTAAAATCATAGGCGTGAACAGTTGCAGGCTGTTCTAGTGAAGGACTGTTCCCTTCCTGCTTCAGTCCATTAAAAAAAAGCAGTAAATATTGTCTAACATACTGGAGTACCTTTTCTTCCTCTTTCCATTTGATGATTTAAACAACTTCAGTAAAACTCGGGGGGCAGAGACAGCTCCATAAATATCAGGCTAACTGTGCATTATAGTTCCTGCCAGCTAAGAAATCTGCATCGACAGGAAGTCATAAAATATTTTACTGTGTATGATCCAACTCATATAGTCCTTTCTCAAGCTAATTCCTACTAATTTCCATAGCAGAATAAAGTTGTTAAGATTTGGGGCTGAATGATACAGAACAACAGTTAAGTAGTGCAAAATAAATTTTAACTGTCAAGGCATGAAGTCAGAAGGGAGTAAAATAGGAATATTTTTTTCCTGCTTTTCAATTTGTCCTTGAAATCTTTCATACCTGAAACATTCAATCAAGGATTTTCTATAACTAAAGAGACTTTTATTGTGGTATCTCTCTGCCTAGTTAAAAGCACAGTGTCTGGACTTACACCTCAGCTGGTAAGGTCCCAAGTGTGCTGGCTACAGTGGATAGTCCAAGTCTTAGGGATGTGGAAAACAGGATTCATTACCAAAATGCCCCATAGTAACAGAGCTAGTGAACACGCACAGCATAATAGGACAAACTGTGAAAATGCTCAGAGTGCCCAGAATTTTGCTTTGCAGCAACCTGCCTGAAGCCATTTATGAAGGAAGGCAGTTTCCCAGTGCTGGGGCAGGTTGAGAAGCCCTTGCTATTGCAGTGATACCGGTGAGCTCACAGAACCATGCTGATAGCAGATATTGCCTGCAGATGTGTTTGACTTGACTCCATGATTTCACTCTGAGGCTGAAATGACAATAGATGAGCATGAGTTAGGTCATGTCAGAAATTTAATGGGTGGAAGCCAACAAAATAGCATCCAAGTAAATAAAGAGCTGTATTTGGCCTTCTATTAGTCACAGATTGTTCACAAATGTGAGTGCCAGGATGTGCTGGGAGGACTCAGCATATAAATTACTATTCATCTAGCATGAAATAATTGTCTGATTAAATCAAATCTGGAAGCGCTGTTGCCTTTCATCATGCTTATTTACTATTAGTCTGAGGGTGGACAGCACAGTGACTATTTGACAGATGTAGGAGTCAAGGTCCCTGCCTTGAAGAGCACTCAGTCAAAGCACCAAACACATCAGTCAGGTCCTCTCGCAAGCAGAGAGCCCTCCTCTCTAATCCATCACATCCTGCCGGTTGTACAGATGATCTGTAGCAGGGGAGCTGTTGTTGGCATGATCTTCCCCGTCTGCAGAAGTCTTTGCAGAGCGTGGAAATGCCAGGGGAGTGCTGGGCAGATGAGGTTACTGCAAGAAGGACACAGGGAACCATACACCATCTATATTCACCCAGGCCAGCCAGCACTTGCTGGAAAGTTGAAGGCACTAGTAGTGTCATAGCATTCCTAGGATCTGCCCTGTTGTAAAGATCTCCCCTTGGAGGTAATCACAGCAAGTTATACCCACATCACAATTATACTCTCCTCTCTACCTAACAAGCCTTTAGCAGCCTGCCTCACTAATAGCTCTCACTTCTACACATCCTAGCAGGATGCAGGACACAGTCTTAATACATATTCTTTCTGGGACTAGGAACTTCACAGTGTCAGTGTGGAAGTTTTCTGAGAGATGGCTAGAGATGTGCCAGAGATGTCTTTGGGGATGACAGCCAGTGAGGACATCTGTGCTAATTACAGCACCCAAAAGAACACCCTTGCTCTGTTTAAGAAGGTAGGAGTACAAACACCTAGGAGGCAAGGTACAGTAGCTGCCATAGCAGCTTTAGGTTACGGAAAGGCAGTTTGGGAATTTTTCAGGTTAAATAATTTCCTAGTTGAAATTCAAAAAGCTTATCACAAAAAAATATCACATGTACAGACAAGAGTGACATGTAGAAGCAAACAGCAACCTTTGGACAACTGATGTCTTCAAAACGGTTGCCTATATTCAGGCTCCTAATTTATACTTAGGTATCTTGATAAAAAACCTTTATTTTCCAACCCACGTTCTGATCAACACATGCTGCCAGGTTCAGTGAGTTTTGCAGACATTCACCTCTTTTCCTTTGTGTTGATTTTGGCCAGGAATCTTCTTTTCTTTCAGTCCACAAAAGAAGAGTCAACAACAAGAATAAAACTACACAGAAGTAGCACCACCGTTTACGCTACGAACTAGTCAGACCAAGGATGTCCCGAGTGAGTGTATGTCACAGCATATATATAGAACAGATCTTTCAGTATGTTAAGATTACCAAGCAAATTAAAATTGTCAGCTGTACCTTGAATTTTAGCTATAATCTTGTTCTGTAATCTAGCTGTGACATTCATTTTACAAGTTATGGAATTTCAGTTACTGAGGATCATAAACCAGCAAAGCTGAGAACAGTATCTTGGAGCAAAGACAGTCTCTTTGCTGATGTAGTCAATAAGGGCAACAACCTCACAAACTTCACTATCTGACCAAGGGAAAACCTGTTCATAATGAAGCGCTGGAAGATGGCAGACAGAACAAACTGGATCTAATGAGGCTAATAAAAACCTCTACCCTGGGTTTGGTCACTGAATATAATTTTGAGGTATGTGTATTTCATCGTATTAACAAAAGCCACAGGAGAAAGACAAGAAAGACATGAACCCATGCCAAAAAATACTTAGGGAGCTATTCTCCTCCTTAGTATTTGAGAATTTTGTTTGCTTGTTTGACTAGGCTAGCCCTAAACACATCTAGAAACACCAGCAGAACCCAAGAGGCAGCTCTTGTCTAATCCATGCCAAAGTATGCTTCCCTTTGGCAAGGCGTTTCTTAGAAGAGGAATGGCTGGCCAGACAGTGAGCTTGCCTGAGTACACAAACACCTCCCTCCTGTGGAGCCAACACGAAGGCCTGAGCTGCTTCTGCAGTAACTACGTCGGGTTGGAGGTTGGAAGGTTTTCAATTCTTCCACTCCCATGCAGCAAACAGGTCCTCTTGGCCAAGGCGAGGAAGAAAGAAGCCAGCAATAATTTTTGTTAGTGCAGATATGAAGGGAAAGACATGGAAATCATGGAAATACCTGCTTACTAAGGGGACATCTCACTGCCTTTGATCATGGTGGGGTGGCATGAGAGAAACGGCAACTCTATGCAGGGAAGGAGATGTAAGCTGCTGATGCCACTCAGAAATTAAGGAAGTACCCCAACCAGGTCCAGCTCCCGCAGCTGCTGCAGCTGGGCCTTCCTGGGTAACAATGCTTTTTACTTCCAGCACATCTTTATTGTTAACTCTTCAGTGTGTGTTACATAGGAGGTCAGACTGGCAGATCACAACAGTCCCTTCTGACTGTAAAAATCTATGAATAACAATGAGGCTTTCCCTGGAACAGAGAAAACACTCTGCAGCTGCTGATTTTTCTCACTTTATCTTCTTTAAAACAACGAAAAAACCCAACAGTTATGGAAATAATTGGGAACTGAGTCTTAAAAAGTAAAATTTGCAACAGCACGACTAAATGACACTGATACGCTGAGCCCCCGATTCACTGTTCTGTTTACAAAGAGTGGAACAGATGTTGAGTCTTTTGTTTCCCAGACATCTGTGAAGATTTTTGAAGTCCCTGTTGAAAATCACATCCTGCTGTTCGCCTCAACGAACTTGGAGACGTTCAGTGCAATTTGTGAAAACTACAAGTCTGCTGCTGCGGAATACAGGGAAGGTTTGTAATGCTGAATTCCTGCTTTGCAAATATGAATGCCAAATGATCAATGGAAAAACACCAACGTTACTGGTAAAAGTACACTGTTGTCAGTTTATCTTCTAAGTCTACCAAATCATTTTAAAACAGTATCAGCAACTATTCTTTAGATGTTAGGGGGACAAGCTGAAAAAGAGCCTCCACTTGAAAACGATTCTTTCAAATGCAATACTCACATAAACCAACACTTAATTCCAGCTGCTCCCAATAAAATTGTTTTTGATATTGCATATACGACTTTGTAGGAGCAACTTCCGAGCAAAGATAGTTTTAGCAATGTTGTGGCAATTTCTGCCACCATTACATTGGTAAAGACATTGGATTACAGACGTTTCAGCTCTTTTGTCCTGTTAAGATTTATTAGGCGGAACAACAAAAGTTTTGAGGGATAATTTGGAAGCATTACTAAAATATGTGATAGCAAACCACTGCAAATGACAAAGAGAAAAGCTTTGTTCCTTTTGTCTGCTTTAGCGCTTGTTATTAACTAGGATCAAGGTATGATGAAGTCCACAGAACTGCTGGTTGTTGGACTGAGACCAAACAACCTACAATTCCTTGTTCCACACAATTTCTTGCATTTAATGTCAGATCCTAACCCACTGTCAAGCTCCACAGGCCACTTCTCTAAAATGGCTAAAACAAAGCTGGAAGACTCAATCAGATGCACGACTCTTTCTTATCAGATAATGTTTGTCTTGGTGGATACTAATGAACCAGGGAAAGGAAGAGTTTCTGAGTACTTTCGCATCAGGGAGGTTGACATTCCTGCCTTGAGAATCCTAAATTTGACAAGTGAGGCAATGTACAAAATGCTTGCAAATGAGATGACTGTGGAGAACCTGAAGGAAGTCTGCCAGAGCTACCTAAATGGAAAAGCAAAGGTATGTCCACTATTACTAAGATATCCCTTTACTACCCCAGCCAATACACTGACAAATTTGCAAAACATCCTTTTTTAAATGATAACAATGTGCTGTTCTGATCATCAGTTTAGTAATTTACTCTCCTTTCAAAGCATTCATCTACAGCTGCTGACAGCTTTCTTCTGTATTTAACAGCTGATGTGAACTACAAATTTCCCTAGTCCTCCCATGTAAAAACTGGATAAATCATTTGTCGAACAATGTTCATTTCAGCTGATGTACTTTAGTGGTTTAAAAACTCAAACTCCCTATGTCTTGATCTTGCCAGTACAATAATGGAGCTATTTAATTCCCATAGTTGGAAGAGATGCAAACAATGACTGCAACAGATTCTGAGGATTAAATAAAAAAATGAGTTTCAGAGTGGAGTAAGATTTGGTATTTGTTGTAAGTCAACTCAGAATGAATTTGCACCAGGAGAATCATTCCCAATGGTAAACTCAGTATTTGTTATCATAAATGAAGCATCATTCTCCACACTCACAAGACAAATACATTAAAATGTTTTGTTTATTCAGTGCTCTTCAGGGTGATGCACTTTCGTTTCCATCATGAGGAGAAAAGATGAAATAGTCCATCTGACAGCAGACAGAATTTACAAGATTAGAGTAGTAGATCCTGATTTCAATGTTGGGGGGGGGGTGGGGGGTGGGGGGAGAAGTACAGAAGAGGTGGGGATGTTCTCTCTTCTTCACCAAGATTTACTTGAGTGACAAACTCCCATCAGGGAATAGCTTCCATTTGGAATGTGAGCCTTTCCACTACTGTGCTGGTGTGTAAAAGAAAACAAATTGCCAGCTAACACACTGTAAATTGTAGCAGTTCTGTGACGACTGTCACTGGTGGAAAAGGCAGAGATTTAAGCAGCAATGCACAGTGTTGTGTGTTTTGCATCACTTTTGAAAGCCAACAATGGGTAAGCTTTTCAGTAGTCTAGCTTCTGAACACTGGGCAAAAAGAATTCAGCACAACGAATGCAAACATTTCAAAAGGTCATTTTCAGACTGTGTACTATGGAGTCTGTATTCAAGAGAGAGGGATGAGCAATTCTGACTCCCAATTACACACGGGTGCAAGACCTCAGCTCCCTGCTGAAGGGAGAGAAGGTACTAGCACACGAAGGCTGGCTCCAAATATATAAAAAAATCCACATAGCAATAGCGCACATTAGGTAGACAAATGTCCCACTGGTTTCACAGTAATTTGAGCTAGAGTACACTTCCTCAATGCTCTTTGCTCTTTCACAGAAGTGTTTCTGTTTCCTCTTAGCTAGACCTCTCCAGTGAAGTAAATTCCAGAGGACTGGGACAAGATGCCTGCCAAAGTGCTTGCTGGGAAGAATTTTAACAGGATTGTCTTCGATAAGACCAGGACTGTGTTTGTTATGTCTTTTAAGTGTTATTGTGATATGTCACATATGAGATATATAAGTGATATATCACATATAAGTGATATATCACATATAAGTGATATGATCAATCTGAAGTGAAAAACAGAAGCTCATGTTTATGTACCAAACTCATCTTCACACTTTACAGGAGCTGAGCTTAATGAATTTTCATTGTCTGATGAAAGCATTGAAGCAAAAATGTGTCATATCTATGGAAACACTGTGATACCTTTGCTGACTTAGGGCTGTACTGAATAACACTGGCTCCCTTAAATAAATATTTGTCAAGGCCATATCAAATGTCAGTGTTGAAAGATAAAATGACACTAGAACATCATGTTGTACAACAGAACATCACAGGGTGCTGTACAGCATGAGTCTGTCTTCCAAGGACAGAGGGAGAGCTAAATGCGATTGTCAGGTTATCATGCTCTAGGATTAAATCCCAGAGAGGAGTTGTGGTTTAGCAAATTGTAACTCCTTTTTGCTCCTCTTCCTGCAAGGGAAGTGGCTTTCCTGCTTGACTCTTCCCAGCAAGAAACCGATGCCCTATCCCTGTACCAGACACAAGGGATTAGTTTGTGCCTTAATTACTTCAGTAGAGCAAACATACAACATCGACAATGACAAGTAGCTGTACTACCTGGAATTCTAAAGTTCTTAAAGGTAGTATGTTCCTGCAATCCTCCTTGTTGGCTGCAGCCATTTAATTCATGGAAGTCATCTTTACATTGCAGTATCATGAATAGACTGATCTAGGAAGGAATTGAACCAAGTCTGCTGGAAATGAAAGGCTGATAAATGGGATAAATGGGATGTAGTGTATTCAGGGAAGTTTAATTCCATCCAAACTGAGTATGAGCACTGTTCTCATGACTTAAGGACTGTGACCATGTTGTATGCTATTTAAGGGGATACTGTGTTCTCAGCAGTCTGCCTTTTTGTTAACCAGCATGCATGCAGTGATCAGAGTCAAAACACTGCCATAGCTCAAACTCCTCCTTTTAATGTAAATATACCATAGTTTATTAACATGGTTAATTTTAGTATGCAGAAAGCATTTAGTGCTTCTTGCAGGCATTTCACCATAGGAATGATGCAAGACTCACTCGGGTTGCATTGGTCATCTGGCACATCCCTCCAGCAAAGACATATGGCAAGGGTTGTGTTTGTTATAGTCTGTCCTGGTTTGAGCAGCAGCAGTCAGTTTTTTCCTTCTTAGGAGCTAGTACAGTGCTGTGTTTTGATCTTTTGGCCTTGGAACAGTGGTGATAATGCCGATGTTTTCAGTTGCTGCTCGAATGTTTGGTCTGGCCAAGGACTTTCTGAGCCTCATGCTCTGCCAGGGAGGAGGGGAGGCTGGGAGGAAGCAGAGACAGGACACCTGACCCAAACTGACCAAAGAGGTATTCCATACCATAGCACGTCATGCCCAGGATGTAACTTGGAGTGACCCGGAAGGGTTGGGGACTGCAGGGTTGGAGAAGGTATCAGTCGGTGCTCGGCTGGGGGGAGTGGGGCGAGTTATGGGTCAACTGGTGTTGAGGTGCTGTATTCTTTCCTCTTGTTATTTCCTTTAGCACTATTATTATTGGTGGTAGCAGTAGTGATTTGTGTTATACCTTAGTTACTAAACTGTTCTTATCTCAACCCGTGGGAGTTGCATTCTTTTCGATTCTCCTCTCCGTCCCTCCAGAAGCAGGGGGAGGGCAAGAAGGGGGGGAGTGAGTGAACGAGGTTTGTGGTTGGGTTTAAACCACGACATAGTCATAAAAAACCTAAACAGAGCTAAAGCAGCACTGCTGTCAGAAATGCATTAGTGAACAGGTAGTAATCACTACATGAAAACTCATGAAATTCATGAAGGGGAATGATTTCAAGTAGAGATTGACCACAACTGAAATCCAACCCCCAGTTAATTTTAACGGCTAAATGTGCCCCAGCGATTGCACCTGCACATGCTCTCTGCCAGACTCTGTCCTTCTACTTTTATTTTTAATTTTGCAGATGCCCCTTGGTCCTATGACTGCAGAAAATTCCTGCCAATCTGGGATGAATTAGGAGAGTGCTATGAAAGTCGCACAGACATAATCATTGCAAAGACAGATGTCACAGCAAACAACATCCTGTCCGTTGGATTAGCTCGCTATCCATTCTTCAGACTCTTTCCTGCTGGACCAGACTACCAAGTGAGAAGCTGTCAGGGAAGAATGCAGAGACACTGAGGAGGGATGTGTGTGTGTCTGCATGTGCCTGTCATGGTGAGGAGTCCTTTAAACGATCAATCTTTGGTCCTTATCTACTTAACATTGGATTCATTGCTGTCAAGTACGTGAATTAGAGGAGAAGTCTTCCTGTTGTCTTTTCCTATGTAGGACGCTGTGGCAAAAGCCCATGCATCATTTACCAACTGGGACTTGCAAGTCATTACAACCTTACATTCTGCTGTTGAACAATCTCCAATCTGCCTGTTGGGTTCTAGCAACAGTCTCAACTCAGAGTGAATTTACAGATACCTCCTCATCACTGAAGTGTCTTTCTACTTCAAACCATGAGTAGATATGTACTGTTACAGAACTACCCTGCCATGGTTGTTTCCAGAGCAGGTATGACTATACCCTCTAAAATGCTGGTGCTACTCTTGATATCCTCTGTATTTTCACAAAATCCAAATCCCAAACTTTCTTCTATACACTTATGCCAGTAATTTTACTTCATTCCAGCATCACAGCCTCAATTTGGAATAAATATTTGTTGTTAAGACCAATGATCTGTGCAATATGCTACCTATCAGCTATAGCTATCAGCTATAATCAGCTATGTTACACAATAATCAGAAAATGCTGCAGAAAGAAGCTGTCGTGGTTTAAACCCAACCACAAACCTCGTCCACTCACTTCCCCCCCTTCTTGCCCTCCCCCTGCTCCTGGAGGGACGGAGAGGAGAATCGAAAGGAATGCAACTCCCACGGGTTGAGATAAGAACAGTTTAGTAACTAAGGTATAACACAAATCACTACTGCTACCACCAATAATAATAAAGGAAATAACAAGAGGAAAGAATACAACACCTCAACACCAGCCGACCAATAACTCACCCCACTCCCCCCACCCAAGCACCGACCGATACCTCCTCCAACCCTCCAGTCCCAACCCTTCCGGGTAACTCCAAGTTACATCCTGGGCATGACGTGGTGTGGTATGGAATACCTCTTTGGCTAGTTTGGGTCAGGTGTCCTGTCTCTGCTTCCTCCCGGCCTCCCCTCCTCCCTGGCAGAGCATGAGGCTCAGAAAGTCCTTGGCCAGACCAAACATTCGAGCAGCAACTGAAAACATCGGCGTTATCACCACTGTTCCAAGGCCAAAAGATCAAAACACAGCACTGCACTAGCTCCTAAGAAGGAGAAGAATGACTGCTGCTGCTCAACCCAGGACAGAAGCGAAGAAAAATATTAAAGTTACATTCCTCCATCTACATAACTTAATTAAAAAGAAAATATCTCTGAAGCAAAAAAAAAAAAAAAAAAACAAAAACTAATTCAATGTTAAGACACTGTTATAATTAAGACATTACTAAGCTTTTCGTTTTTCTTCTTAGTCCTAAACTTAAATTAAATTCTAAGACATTTGCCCATGTCCTCATTTAATCTTTGAGGGAGAGATTTTCCTCTCAGATGTGCATGCACAGCTCCTAATAAGTTGAACTGCAGTCCTGCATACTCACACCGTGTTTAGTCTTTATGCAGGAAAGTAGGAACCCACTAAATGCACACAATAAATGTCAGTTTGTCAAGAAATATCAGTAACAATTTTCATTAACTATTAAGGGATTGTTGCATATGTACAATACCACAAAACCAAAGAGTATTTGAAATCTCACGCTCTTCCTTGTGGACCACAGTTTTTATACTAGCTCCCTCAACTTCAGGATTTTAAATTGGGCATGACTGCCAGTGCAGAGATGTCTGACTCTGGCCTTCCTTCTTTTGGCACTATATGAACAGCTGGCCACATCCATCTTTACTCACTACAGGCAACCATAAATGATCTGAGACACACTCAAGCTGTTAACACACAGTCAATGCAGCAGTCATATCCCACTCAACCAGCAGTAATACTGGGAATTCTTCCACATATACTTGTCCTTTTCTGGAAGGTAACCAAAGTCAGAACACAGGATACAAATGTAGTATCACAGTATTGTCCTGGGTTAAGGATACTCTAGAAAGCACATCAAAATGCACATAAAGAAGTCTGAACCTGATCCTGGTAAACAAAGGGAAATGCAGCAAACATGACCCAAAGATATTTTATAGAACTGGATTAAGTTCTCTGGCCACCAGCGACACCCTTACACCTCCTTAGAGGCAAAGCCATGTGCAGAACACATTATTATGCAGTGTCTTCCAAGCCCTCTCACCTGATGAGATCGTAGTCGATATCATCCTTTGAACAGAAGTATCTGCTAGGTCTCCAGGCTATGAACTGTCTGTGGACTGTCACTCTGTTGAAGTCTGTTTAAGAATAGGCTCAACTTTTCCTGAAGTTAATGACAAGTCACCCTCTCAATTTAAGTGGATGCAAAACCAGATGCACAACATTTTTAAATCAGGAGCCGGTCCAGGTTAACTGGAGTTCAGTGGAGCTGCATGAACTAAGACATCTAGATCTATATCTGGGTGTTTAAGCATGTGTCCAGTTTTCCAAAGCACTGAGTGTTTCTATGCTGAGGAACAGTTATAGCCGGGGCTGAAGGAACAAGAGAGGGAATCTGATGAATTACATGGAGGAGGGAGTGACCAGGCATCATCTGAGCTCCATCTGTGAAGATGATGAACGACTCATCCACTGCATCATCCACTCCAAATGTAAGAGGAAAACATGCAGACAGATTTAAGATTATTCTATTTGTTTCTACGGATTAAGTGAGAAAAATAACATTTACATACTCTTACGCACAATCACTCTATGGAGAAGTGTTGACACACACCCTCAGTAACCAGTGCAGGGCTCAGCTGCTTCTCTGGCTTTACAGGACATTGGGCTCTGAGAAACTGCTGTTCCAGCTGACACACTTCTTATTAAAAGAGAACACCTAACTGAATGGAAACATCAAACCTGTGCACACTTCTAGTGAATTCAACAGAGAATGGAGGTGTTTTGTTAACAGTCCTTTGAACTCTCATCAAGTGTTAAGATTAAGTAGTGTAAAGTAGCACAGCACTAATAGTCTCAGTGGGAGTGAGCTTAACCCAAGTGAGAATAGGTATCTGCCTATTTCTAGATAAACTCAGGTAACAGCAGACAATTCCCAGTGTCATGCACACGAGCTTCTACAGTTTTTTGTTAGAAGGCTTGTGCAAGATCTTTTCATACTTCTAGAGAGCAAAGTTATTTGGGGGGGTGGAGTGGTGGATCTTTAAAATACAGTATGGTGCTTAGACCTACCCAGACGATTTAAAACTCTAAGCTGAAAGTGCTTCTTCCATTAAAATTCCTCAGAAGAAAATCCTCAGTAAGACCTGAACTTAACATGAAGTGTAAGAAAACTAATATCACTGCTCATCATCATCTTGCTCTTTCAAGCTGTGCAACAGCTGGGACTTATGGACTGTGTATTTCCAAGCTTTTTCAGAAACTCTATTTCCATTAAAATCTTTAGCCAGCACTGAATATCATGGGTGGACACTTGAAAGACTGTTCTTCAAAATATCTTGCAAGTGCTTACTGTTAAACACAAAAAGACACTGGTGTCTGGCATTGGTATTATACAACAATGGTTATGGTTTTGATACAATTCCTTTCCTTCTGAGGGACATACATCTATTTCTTCTTCACACTTGAGTTTCAGACGATGTTGGAACCCACTGTGCCTCCACTCTCGCTTTCTAAACTAAGCACAAAAGTCTGGAGTTCAGTCAGTCTAAAGAACTGAAATCCTGCATCTGCTTATGGCATTATTTCCAGCATTTTGTGTACAGAGTTAATACTTAATCTTAAAACTCTTTCAGGAGGTGGCCTATGCTGGGGAGCACACCTTAGAGGCATTTTCTGAATTCTTAGAAGAACAAAGCAAGACAAAAGCAGAAGCAGGAGAGAAGGCATTTGATCCAGACAGACTGATCTGCTGTCTAATCCAAGGCATGTTCACACCTTGTACAGGCATGGCTGAACTGCCTATAGCACAGCCACATGTATGGGCTTCAGCCACTGCTCTGGTCAATGCTTGGGTGGTTCTTATCAGCTCTTAGCTGGTTCCAAGCTGACTAGCTTGGCATGACCATGCTAACTGCAGTCATGTATCACTGCCTGGCAGGCACACACCCACTCACATCCTTCTTTTCATCACACAAAAACTGCTTCTCACACTCTCATGACATCACTGAATCACTATGTTAACACTCCGATACATGGCAGAAAGGAACCTTCACTGTAACAGGTGTAAGCAAAACTTCATCAGGATTTTGGAGTGGCTGGAGTGGTTCAAACATCCATTGCTTGCCTCATCCTGCTATATTCAGTGCGGCTTCTCTTCTTCATAAAGCAAGGGCACAACTGAGAGCAGATACTGTCCCCTCTCCTGGCAATCCGGTTTATGATTATTGTCCAATTCCTCAACCCCTTCTCCTCCCCTGTAAATCAGAACGGATAAGCATTAGCTGTCCCAGATCAGCCTAGGATGTTCCCCAATCCCAGACACTTCACTGCAAAAAGACATACGTATGTGAACAGTATGATCAACCTCCACACAGACACCTCCAAGCAACAGAAAAAACTTGACACATAAGATGGAGACACTGTCCATCCAGCATAAGAATCATGGCCATTCTGCACGGAAGTGAAGTAGATCCACAGGATAGCAAATGCTCTTTTCAACCAGCAGGGAAACAGTTTTGAGTTTGCAGACTTATTTCCACCAGAGGCTTTGATTTGCTCCCAAATTCACTGCTCAAATAGGTGGTTACAAATAGAGAGAGATGACAACACTAATACTGGGACACTTAAGTCTGCAGTGAAGGATGAGACATTGAGCTCTGCCCAGTCATTGCACAATTCCGTTTTCCAATACTCAGCCTACATTTGGTGTCTGCCCTTGTTGTATGTTCTTTAGTAAGGTGTTTCAAGTCCTACACAGCCTTTTAGATACAATGTACGAGCTGTATACATTCTGTCATCCCTTCTTCATGCTTTATTTCATATGAAAGAATAAGTTAAAAGGCCAGTTTAACGCATTAACTTTAACATATTTTAGCAACAGCTGCACTACTTCTGACCTCATTAACAAGTCTTCAAGTTTCTTGGCTGGATAGATGAAAATCTGCATTTCACATAATCCATTTTTTTTGGGGGGGGGGAGGGTGGCAGGGAAGTAAACAATTATTAGAGCAATTCTTTTTGCAGTAAGCAGCTTAGCTCTTGCATTTCCTTTTATAAAAGGATCCTTTGGGAGGAATCAAAGAGAACTCAGCCGAAAAGAAACTCTAATAATGGAGAAAGAAGTTTAGCAGCACAAAGAGCAAAATTCCGAGGATTGTGGGGAATCCTTCCTAGAAGGAACTCACTGGAAGAATGAATCACCTCAAGTGAACACAGAGCTGAATCAAAATATAAAACATTCAGAACCAATGGCTCGTTATGTGTGACCTCTCTTCTGAACCCAATTTAACTCCTAGTTTTACTGGGATCAGTTGTCATCAGTTCTTAATCTATTGTCAATTTTGCTCAAATGATGCCTTTATTATTGATAAAACTGCTCTCAGTTTGGAAGGTGCAAGTGCCATGGCAAACAGATCAAGACATAAAACTATTATTTCTGAACAAAATTTGCTACAGGTTTGCAACCATTTCCTTTCCAATGTACCCCAAGACAGCCCTGTTGTTTTCAAAGGAGATTAAAAGCTCACAGAAGGATGTGACTCACATTACAAAGAGCATCTCTAAAGTAATCTTCCAAAGTAATAATTGAAGCTAAAGACTACGCCCAAAGGGGCACCAAAGGGCAGTTTGTGATTTTTTTGTATTATCAAGCAGTAAAAAATGCAAAACTAAAGATATAATTTAATTCCAGTAAGAAAAAGATCATATCTAATAAATAAAGTCACAGGTATAATTCACAGTTCAGTTATGTTAGGTCCCTTAACCATCCCACATATAAAGTTATGCAAGTGCAGCTGGTGGAACTGCTGGACAACTCTAATTTCTTTCTTCCTGCAAGAGCGAGATAAAGCAGAAATAATTCTGAAAATCTGAAACCCTTTCCTGCACAATTAGAGAAGGAAATTCATTCATTAGCATTTCATTTCAAAAGCAGGTTTCCAAGTCTTTGTTCCCAACTTGTTAATGCTAATAAGTTACTTTCCTATCTATGCAAAGGAAAAAAAGGTGAAATCTTACAAAATTAAGGGACACCCATTTGAATGGATTGAGGATTAATCACAGCAGTGAAGAATACAGCACTGAAAGAACAGTGGCAATCTCCCAGCTCTCACCTCTCACACAAGTCAACAAGAAATGGACAATTTTAAAGTACTGGATCTCTTACAATTATTTGCTAAAAGTGCAGTACCTGTGAGATACCTTGTATGCTATGAAGGCTGCAATGTGCACCTGCTCTTAGAGATTTAAGATGAAATATTAACTTCTCTACTTCAGTTTATCCAAATAAATAGAACCCAACACGCAACACACATACCTCATGAGCTAGACTTCGCTGATAAGGAGTTAACAAGACAAAACAAAGTACAACAGTATGGTGATACTTTGCAAACAGTTTAATCTCTGTTGGGGTTAACATTCACTGGGAATTCAACTAAATCCTGTTAATGGAAGAGGATTCCTGTGGAAGTGTTCAGTGGTAGATCAATAACAATATGGTCCACCTGGGTTTTGAAGGTCTTGGACCTAGTTTATGAGAAGTTTACTTAAACTATCTGAAATTGGTGAAGACAACAGATCAAACGCGTTCCACGCATGCAGCTTTGTGCCAGCTGCAGCTCCCAGCAACATTATCTACGAGGGCAAAAGGACCTTAAACCTACATAGGGAAACTGTAGCTCAAGTCAGAATGGCAGATGCAAGAGCTGCAGCTTGCTCCTTCACTTCTAATTGCGCACCCAGCTGAGATACTATTACTTAAAAGAAAAAATATTCTTTGAAGATGCCAAGTAAAGTTGAATTCTCATGGGGTTTGGGCAGAACAAGTTTTTGACAGAACTGCAGTACCCTGCAAATCAGCTGGACAGTGTGGGATCCAGGAAACAGGAAGTGTTTCTCAGCATCCTTGTTAAGAGGACTTTATTTACAAGTACCTGAGAGAAACAATGTCTTGTCAACTCAACCACTGAAGTGTGCCAAAGCTGTTACTCTTGCACACAACTGAGAAAGTTCTCCTTTGGACACAAACATGAGTTCTCTGGGACATTGCCAGAAGGGCCTTACACACTGCTGGATATCAGGTTTTATTTCACTTTCATTTAACATTGGGCATTCATTAACAAACAGAAGCTCTCATTTGATATCTTGGGAGATCAGATTAGAAAGCGAATGAGATGAAGTAAAATCCCAAAGAGAGGGAAGTGTCAGCATGCTCTCCCTTTGCTGCCTGCAACATGATGAAATTAGAATGGCAAGCATTGCCACCAATATATTTTGAACAACTATTAAACACAGAAGCTATAATCTTTTAATTAGTTTCCTCACAGAAAATCAGAGCGAGCACTGTTCAGCACCACTCTGTATCTGGCAGATGGGTTTACCATTCAAGATAATGAAAAAAAAATTAATTTTCACTGTGCCTACTCACTGTACACAAGGCTGAATCCTGAAGCTGCTATCTACCCTATTATAAGGTGTAAGATTACATTTTAATGAAAACATGTGCCATCTCAGCAAATGATGTTCTCATTTCTATTCCAGCCACTCTCAGATGCTGTGTCAAGACAAGAGGCCAAGTGCAGACACACATGCTATGCCTTGGTGCATGACAAGAGTTGTAAATCTACTTTAAAAAGCATCTGGCAAAAGCCTGCCTGAAAGGCAACTCCTCCTGTGGTTGAAAGCCTGCCTCCTTCCTGGCTGGGTGAGGTTCCTCCAACACTTGACCAAGGCAGGACATGCCCCCTGTGCCAGGCAAGTGACCTTGCATGTTGTCTCATTTTCCCTCTGACCTGAAGTTCCAGAGTATTTTCCTGGAACAAAAATGTAAAGGGGTTTTAAGCAGATTCAGATAATCCAGTGCCAACTCACTTCCTCTATCATGCCGGCTTCTGTCAACAAATAAAACTCGTAACACTATAGTGGCTCCTCAACTATCACAAGCAGAATTGAACCCTAAGTATCTGAAATGGAACCACTTCTTCAAGCTGTGCTAAGTCAAACACTGCTTTTATTTCAGTCTAAACATGAAGCAAATCTGTTCAATTTTAAAGAGTACACCATTATAACTGTGCTCAGACATTCTAAAAATTACTTAAATCCATTAAAAAAAATGAAGTCAATGCTTAGTAGTCATATTTGTTCCTGTAAATGAATACCAATATTTTGAATACACCAATCATATGAAAAATCTCCTCATGCACACATATAAGCCCTATTAATTAAGATCAACAGGACTAAGTAAAGAGAGATCAATGTGTACCGAGCATGGAGCTGGTTTCATGTGCAGTGTCAAGATGGTCTGGTTATCAACACAGAGCACAGGAAGCACCACTCACAGCTAAGAATTTTATTTATAAACGAGCTCACAAACAAAAGTGTGAAGCACAGCAAGGTCTATTACAAAAAAAGGGGGTAAACCTGAACCATCCCCAAGAAATGCTGACTCCTTTTTCACTAAATGTCAGCCTATTCTGCCTTAAAATACACCTCTGAGCATCTTGCAGCTGGCAAGTCATCTCATTCTTTTCTTACATCTCAGGGAAGAAAAATGTTGTTCAGAATTGACAGCCAACCATAAATGCTCAAATGCAAAGGAAAAATCAGTCCTAAAGAGAAATACAATAATTCTTTTCCTCTTTACAACAGTTTCATCCTAGCTTAACTCCCCAGGAATTACTCTTAGCTGGCATCAGCATAACAGAAACAGAACCACAGTACATTAAAAGAGATTAATACAAATGCACAACAAAGATGCTGACTGTTCAAAAAACCCTGATGTGTGGAAGTGGCATAATTGGTACAAATCTGAAGGTCTGGCTTGAAGGTCAGAAGTTTGACTGTGGTAGAGACATATATATGTCTTACATATATATATACACCATCTCTGTGGTAGAGACATGTATATGCCTTACATATACATATATATATACATATATATACACATATATATATGCCTTACATACATATATATAACAAGACTGTGTGTTATATGTTTGAAGACCGACGGGTTGGCCAGAGTGAGGTGTAAATTTCAGGCATTTAATTCAAAGACCTGGACTGACAAACTTCATGTTAGGAAGCCTTTAACTGTCTCGCCTTTCTCTCACGCTCACTCCTGAGAGCAAAGAGAGGAGAGTTTGCTGCAAGGCCACAATGATTTTATGTAGAAATATTAACAAAAAGTAACAATTCACACATTAAAAAAAATACGCTATTGTGTAAAGTGGAGTTTGGCTGACGGAAATTACTCAGCTCAGACGTCTGAAAACTGTGCTTGGTATAATCAGCTGTGATGGGGGAAGGAGGCTGTGCTCGTCTGAAACCTTGATTTGGGAAATGCATCAAACCCACCTGGGCTTGTGACCACGCTACTGCCTTTGTGCATCAAGAGTCCCACAGGAACTGTCAATTATTAGCTCAAGTTTGTGTCCAGTTCAGAGAGCTTCCAGGTAAATTCCACTGCTTGTGCTTCACATTTGATACACTACATGTGGGAACTACCATGACTAAAAGGAGCTCCTTCATTACTGTCGGAGGAGGCAGCAGTTTGTCGTGGTGCAGTACTGGACCAAGAGGAACACACAGTGCTCAATGAGTCCTCATTTTCCAGTTTCTGTGAATCACCAGGAAGTAGTTGTTTAATGTAAAACATTGACAGAGCTAAAGCCACGCCAGCCCAGCTGCCCATGCCTCTTGCTACTGAACAAACATGCAATGGCTGCCTTTCCACCAGAGCCTGCCAGTTACACTGCACCAGGTCATAGGTGGGACTGACTGAACCATCCACATGCTGTGTCTGTATTAGCAGTTATACACCACGCAGTGAACACAACCAACCACAGAATTGTTTTTCTCCGCCTCCCCAGCAGTTAACACCTTCCTGCATTTCATTTAAGCTCTCCTGGGCAAATACATGTTACCAACAACTGCAACCAGTGAATAATAAATATTAATAAAACATTTAATCGGAATCTTATTGAACAGCACTTTCAACAGCACAGCTGGCAGGAGCCCCCTTGAACAAATGCTGCCTGCTTGCCAAGAACAACATAGGTAGAATCATAATTAGTCAGCAGAGGCTAAGGACCGTACATGTGTAAACATCACTGCTGAAGCCTGAGCTTTTCAAAGCATGCATTTAATAGACTGAAATAATTTGGGAATTCTGCCTAAATTTCTTTTCTCTGGCCTTGCTATTTTTGAGCAGTTGCTGGTTATTTCTTAGCATGCACACTACATGCTAACAGACTCAAACACTGCTCCTGAACTGAAGCAATACGCTGGGAAAACATTCCCTCCAGCCACTACATCCCAGGTTATGTCATCTATGGTTGTCAGAAATGCAGTTCCTTAAGACCGGTAATGGATGGAAGGGTTCATAAATATTGGTTAACTATTATTTCCTTTCACTTAGTTTGACACTGCTGGGTCTCTGATGCCTCACTTTTCCTCCAAAGCGCTGCTATAGGAAAATACTCACTCTCTTCCACCACTTCCTGATCCTTTTCATAAATAGCTATTTTGCCAAAGTCTAGTAACTTCAGTGGATAAAGGCATTTGCCCAGAAATCACATGTGCTTGGAAGACTCAGACCATATTGCAAAAGTCTGTATCACTGTTTTACACTGGCTGCACAGCATCAGGTGCCTCCAGGAATATTTGATTTACAGGTGGCAATTACTACCTTTGTAAGAGCCATGAGTAGGAAGTAACAACCTTCCCACTGGCGTTAAATACATGCCTCTAGTTTGAACCGGTTTTGTTCTAGACATTGATAATTTCCGACATAATCCTTTATTAAGATTAATTGAAAGAAGAAACTAGACACTTTTTAGGGTGCGCTTGACAACCTTTGCTGTCAATTCATCTGTGTATTTTCCCCCTTAAAACCCTTAAAACTAAGATGCTGGTTGGCACAAGAATGCTTTGGGCAATTTCCTCAGCTCACGGATGTGGAAATGTGAAGGATGTGCTCTGTCAACAACTGGAAGACTTTATACAGGACAAGAAAGATGGCTTTCTATTGAACAGTCATTGGTGAAGGTGAATTTGTGATATAGGTAAAGAAGATCCATTTGGATAAATGAATGCATTAATTTTGAAATTAATGTAATTTTGCAATCTGAAATCTTCTCTTCCAACAGAGAGCCTCTGCAGTTTTGAAGTGAACAAATTCTCATTTATATTGGGAGCACGTAAAATAATTTTCCAAATATGTTCATTCCTCCATAAGCTTGTTCCTAATAATTTATCTAAGCCTTGTATAACAATGTATTTCAATGGTACAGTCAGAGATGAAAAATTAGGCCATATGACTTAGGAAAAATCACTGAGTGTTAAACAACAGAAACTTAAAGCCATCATTCTGCACAAGACTTGAAAGTGTCAGGAAAGCTGCCCAAGTGCAGTCTAAGGGAATGAGCTGGCGGGTAACAAGGTACCAGGAATAAGCCAAGCTTCCCAGGAAGCCGGTACCACTGATTTTCTTCATTAGCAATGTCCAGAACCCGTCTCTATCTGCTCCGTTAATGCCACCTGCTGGTAAATCGGAAGATCATACTCTCCGTGTTGGCTCCTTGAAGGACTTAGTGACCGGGGGACACAATACAGAGTACCAACAGGTCCAAAGAACATCGTATCTGACACAGACTTCACAGGCAACAGCTATAGGGACCCGAAGGATCATTGACCCATCCACATCAAAGAAGAACAGCTGAATGAAGATCTACTTGATCCTCCATACCTGTATGTAACACTCTCACCAAGCTCCAGGACTAGTTGCAGAGTTCGGCTGAGTGCCAATGCATTTCATAAATCCAGTTAACCAGGGTTAATATGTCTTCCAGCTAAGAAATGCTGACATCAAGCTACCCAGAACAGGAGTAATTTTGGCCTTCTGAAACTGGCCTGACAGATCAGACATTTTTTTGCAAAACAAAACATCAGTGAAAAAACAGAGGTACAAAGTTTCTGAAACCTCCTATGCCAAAGTTACCATTGTATGTCAAAGCATAAAATCACAGCAAGGTCTTTAAGTCTCTTTCAAGAGTATCAAAATATTTTTCCCAATTCTACAAATTTGAAACAACTGACAGAAACAGAACACATCAAAACATGCTACATGTGACAAGCCAGTTGAACTCTTCACGTTGGAACACATCACTGCAACAGAGCTACCATGTTAATGTGCTCAGAAGCTGCAAACGCAGCACTGCTGTGTCTATCATGGGACCGGACTGCAATTTAAATAATGTCTCCTGGAAATAGAACAAGTGGGCTGCTGATGTTTACAGAAAAGATAGAGTTCTACCATCTACACTGAGCCACAGAATTGACAAAACAAATTCACAGCAAGGGTAATATCCCAAAATAGCTTCCTCCTGATCCTACTAGACCAGCTATTGTGCATGGTCTTGGGTTTTGCTCTTTTTAACATCCCACTGGCTTACTCCTCCAAGGTACTCCTATTTTTGATGACTTCCAGGATCTGCCCAGTTCTTCTTTACCGTACCTTCATTATCATCATTTCCTCCAATACTTCTTCATCATCCTGGCTCTAGTTTCTTTGGTTCTCTTCATACAGAAGACCCAAGACTTTATCCTCTCCTTCTGGGCAAAAACTGCTGTCTCTGAAGGACTATGCACTAGTGCTTACAGAAGGGGGATCAGTGACTGCGGATCAACAGACAGCACGCTGATTAATGTAATCAGAAGCTGACGTTTATTCGCTTAAAAGCATTGCCTTTTATAGTTTCCAAGCTTGATCACATGCTTAAGCTTTACAATGATTGGTTTCTACGCATAATGCAACAGTAGCTGATTGGTTCCTTCTTCAGCGTCTGGGAGTTGTTTTTCTCCTGCAGAACTTCTGCATACATGGCCGCAACTTTGCCCAGAAGTAACCCGTGAATTAGGCTGTTAATCCTTACTACAAACTCTGGACAATGGCAAGAGTCCTGGATCGCTCACATGTCCATTGTTTGTCAAAAAGCTCTCCACAGTGATGACATCAGACAGTGATGTATTGAGGCCAGTGAAGAGCACATTACAGGTGACCAAAGATCTCTGCTGTAAAAAATGAATTCTTTGTACATGCAGGAAAATCAAGTCCCGGCAGCAAAGCAGCAGTTGATTTTGATCCCTCTGCACTTTTCAAAGCTAAGACAAAAACGTAAGAATTTGTTCCCAATCGATTACCTGATTGACTGACAACACTGAAACACCATCTGCATTCAATATTATGTTGGGGACTTCCCATCGCCACCACTGTCGTTTTAACGTCACACTCAAATGCATTTACACATTTGTTATGGAGGCTGACACAGCCATTCCACCATCAGCATAACTCAACAAGTATTTGAGTAAACACTCACTTTAACTGATTAAAAATGAAACCTTTACAAGATCATGTAAACACTCTGAAGCTTGCTCTACGTTCACCATTTACGTTTTCCTTAGCTTGCACTACAACAGCTTCTCTTACACATCACTTTTTGGCCACCACAGTTGCTGCACCACAGCTGTACAATAATGGGGAATGCCCCTCCTAAACCAATCCCAAGAGAATTTTAAAGCACGGAGATGTTTTTGTGAGATCTGCATTTTATATCTCAAAGGAATGGAGACAGGTTTTTAAGCAGTAACTTCAAAATCCCCTAAAAATACAAGCCAAATGAAAAGTGACATAACATAGTAAAATACAAACTATGATGAATAGTGACTGGAAGTATAAGGCAAATGCCATGCATTCAAAATGCTATCTATTCCTTCTGATATCTGTATTTTCAATGAAGTACCACTTCAGTGACCCTCTCAGCAGAGGCAGTACCATTCTATCAAGCTCAAATGAGTAATGCTTTGCACTGGCAGGGTATGCATCAGGCACTCTGCAGGCTGGCAATATGAGCTTTGTTATTTATGAGCAACTTTTTGTATGTAGCACACATTACTGGGGAAATTCAAAACATTAAAGAGAGTTTGGTTTAGAGACAGGTATTTTCTCAGTGGATCTCAATCCCCTTTTCATGAAGAATTCCTCCACAGTTCCTCATTGGCTCAAAGTCAGGAGTGAAAACTGAGGTTGGAGGATAGTAAAGCATGGCATAGCCCATAGCATAGTGATGATCACTTCAAACTGCCTGGTTTCTCATGGCTGCATTACATTTCTGTCTCTGACCACAACGCAAACCCTCAGCACATACCTGCAATGCCTACACCTGATGAAAGTCAACAGGGCTATTTCCTACCACAAGTCAATAGACCTGGCATGGATTCCCCTCACGCTGCAAGACATTTTTTGTATGTACTTGGTAGTTTTATGTACCTTTATCCACTGACTTGTGAGCTGTCTATACATTTATTTTCTCATTTCAGGGCTACCTCTGTTATACAAATATGGATGCACTACTGCATAATAATCTCAAGCTAATGCTTACGGGAAAAATACTATGCATACTACAGAAGAGCAGGATACTTACAGCTCCAGATCAGTATATGCCACTCCATGCCAACCTCTTCTTGTTTTACTAGAGTCCAAATACTCTGCTAGCACCACTGAGCATCAGGAGGTGCTGGGGCAAGGTTAGCTTAGCAGGTAAACCTGGATAAATAGGTAGATGCAAAAAGCTGAGGTTGGTTGTGCAAGAGTTGTGATTTTCTCTGTGTGTAAGAAACTTCTCTGGATTTTTTTAAGCTTTCAGGAGCAGCAGGGTTCCTGCTGATAGCTCGTTTCCATCTTATTGATTTGTTGATTTTAATGTTCTTGTGTAGAAGAGCTCTGATGACAACAGCAACAGTATCAGACACATGCTCTTCAACTAATGGAGCTATGCTGACTGATGCATGTTGAGAATCTAATTAAAGTTAACTGGACTGACATCATCCCAATTCTAATTTTCATTTGCTCATGATCATGACCAGCTACTAAACATCCTTAATTAAAGTTGCTCAAGTTGCTGTGTTGGATGAACTCTCCCAGTTTCTCTGAGTGCATTTTTGACCAAAGAACCTGGTTTTCTTCTTTTCCCTCTCTCTGAGGAGGCAAGAGGGAAAAAGGACATGCTACAGTTTTAAACTCACTCTGTCATGGAAATGAGGGAAGCAGATTTTGTGTTTTCCCTGCACAGATCAGCTTCTTCTGTACACAAACACCACTAATTACCTTCTCTTCATGTCTGAGTTTCAGAAAAATTACCTATATTTAGCAGGCTCCATATAACATTAGGAGTAGGATAAGGCTTTGGAGCGAGACACAATGAACATATTGTTGATGAGAATCCAGCATTTCTCAAAGCTTAATGCCATCAGTCCATTTGCTTATAGAGAGAAGAAATGAATTTGATTAAATTTTCTGCTATCCTTTCAATCTTATGGGATCTCAGCAGAAATCTTTTAGAGGACAATGAAAGACTTGTGTTCTGTGCATGTTACTCCTCCAGCAGATACTAGTTTTCAACATATACTACACCATACTCAAGCAGAAAATGACACAATCTCTCATTTACGTCCATGTTGTACCGATCTTTCCCTCCCGTGTTCTTCTAGTGTCACAAAATATACAAAGGGAAGGGTAGAGTGGAAGGTGAAGATGATCTGTGAAATGAAGACATACCATGGGACTAGTGGGAGAGCAAGCCACTGCCTAAATGAGAGACCCCCAAAAGAAGAAAACCTAAAAATACTAAGTAGGACAGGCCAAGACTTCATGAAAAGAGAAGCATATAAGCATAAAGAACAGAAGAGGAAAGAACTGATTTTATAAGAGGGGAGAAGCTTTACTGCTGACTACTCCTGTATCCAGTCCTAAATACACAGCCACATCATCCTTAAGACACCTCACACACAGAAGATCAACTATCAGTGCAAATCTCCCCAGCCCATTTCCAATAAAAGCCTTTAGATTCCACTATGAAATCATTTGGGTTTGATTTACAAAGCCTCTACTTTGGAGAAGCAGTTTTATTGAATCTCAGAAAAGCGCCAGGCAGTGGAGAACATTCCAGTTAAACCTAAAGTGAAAACCATCAATATGATATAAAACCAGTTTCCTGGAATTCTTCTGATTATGAAGTTTCCAGTAAGACTGTGCAGTACGCACTGTGGATATGTCACACCAGGCTGTGCTGGGTTATTGTTCCAAGTACATCAGTTACCATGTTGCCAGGAAAAAGACCAAGTACAGATGAGAGATTAGGACATCCCATGATGTCACTCACCTCGTTTCACGCTGTGACAGGTAAAATGTACACTTCAGGAGCAGGAGAACAGCCCTCATTCACATTCGAGGAGACACCAACAAGTGAATTTTAGTTAGAAGTACTGTAATTATCCACTTTCGAACAGATAATTCTCAATGCTTCTAATTAAAGATAGATAACTGTACAGAACTGTGTAATTACATGTGATTACCTCTGCATCAAAATAACACATTGCCCGCACTTCCTTGTTCGTGTTGCACAGCCACGTAGGTTCAGAGATCACAATAAACTTTTCACCTTTAGCCAGCTAGATCAAAAGCAGAGGTACAGACCTACTGACAAACCTGCAAAACTCACTGCACTCAGGGAACTAGCACACATACGTTCATTCGGGTGATATAAATATTATCTACAAGGAGAGCTTGCCAGACTGGTTGCCATCAAGCATTTTCTAGTAGAAAGAACTACAGCCTCTACAAAGACCACCAGCTACATAACTGAAGCTTGGGCCAAGCCTATTTCAATGAATTTACTGGACATCACTTTGAGGAATAGAGCCTCTGGGAACTGGCAGTGCAGGCATTTCATCTTAACCCCCTTCACAATATTTTCTACAGTCTCAAGCCAGTCTGCTTTCTGAGACAAACCCTTCACCAGACACCCTTTAGCTTGGCCAGGTGGCCCACCATGACCCGAGAGAAATCCCAAGCAATAACCTTCCTAAACAATCCCAAATTTCAGAGGCATAAATGAAAGCAGTTATGCCAGGGAATGATCTGTGTAACCATCAATATAAAAGTTAGGCAGGGAATTACTGGTGAGAACCAGAGCTGCCCTTTCCAATCCACAATTTGTTCTTCATTCTCTTGAATATCCTGTCGTCAGGGCTAATCACTTTGGTGGTTTTATACCCAGAATGAACCTACCCTTGTGTGCTTATGGCTGTTCCTTCAGTTTCTATGTAATTTTTCTCCTTGCTTCAGCACAGAGATAGAAAAAGACAACGATTACTTCAAGACGGCCATACAGCAAGGTAATAGTGAGCAGTGATGAAAGAATGTGGATGGGAGGTGTTACTATGGTAACAGGGGGACAGAGATCTTTCCAGGTTTGGGAGACCAAGAGAATTTTATCATCACATTTTGGTTCTCCTCTAAGCTCTGAGCAGCCCTTGTGACTTTGGGAGGCGGTATAAGAACTAAAACAGCACTTGGCCCCAGGGAGCTGTTACATTATGGCAACGGGTAAATGAGAAAGAATAGCTGAGCAAGTAACAAAGAAATTCAAATTGGTGTTCAGGTCAGTGTCTTCAGCCTGAATTCCTGCTACCAAATTTTGCACTGGATCCATAAATCTGTTACGTTTCAGAATAAGTTACAAAAATCTCATTCCTGTTCTTTTCTGAATCAAAATGTTTAATAGCACATTCCCAAGCACCAGCTATGCTTGCCAATGTATGTCATGTAGGCACTGTACAGCCAGTATTTCCTTGCCAGAACTGACTCCAAGAAGTAAAAGTAATACATGAGTTATTACAAGAGTAATTACAAGAGTAATAGATGACAATAGCCATGGAAGAATCACCTTAAAAGCAAAGAACAGAACAGATCTGTGACTAATTAAGTGCATCTATTGATGGTCCTATAACAGTATTAACTTTGCCCCTTGGTTGGCATAGATTTTTCAGATGAACAGTATAGCATGGGGAATGTGCAGACACACAATTATGGCACAGCATAGCTGGATTACAATATACCCACTATCTTTAACAGACCTAACAGTGATTACATCTGTTACTCGCATCAGCTATCATTTACATTACGTGTTGTTCCTAAGTGCCCAGCATAAGCACAGAGAAAGCCAAACCCAAACCCCCCTTTCTTCTCTAAAGTTACCAGACCTAACAGTGATTACATCTGTTACTCGCATCAGCTATCATTTACATTACGTGTTGTTCCTAAGTGCCCAGCATAAGCACAGAGAAAGCCAAACCCAAACCCCCCTTTCTTCTCTAAAGTTACCAGAAGATCAAACATAGTAACTGACCAGCTGATGTGGCTACACTATTAAAAGGGAGCACCAATTTTCATTTAAATGTATAATGAAATAGCAAAAAGGCTGCAATGCTTTTCTGAGTTAAGATGAAAAACTGTGTATGTGCGTGCTTAAATATAAAGAAGCTGTTAGCCTAAAGGGTGAACCACATGAACTCTGCAAGTTGGCAGAAGATTTAGAGAGAGGCAAAACTGCCAATTTTCAGAGCTCACCTCCTGCGGCATACAGTCTACAGCAGTTATAATTTCTGAAAGAGACTGTGGGAGTGCTATTAGACCAAAGTGCCATTTGGAGAAAAGAAACAAAAAGCAAGAAAATATATTTGAATATGTTGGTCTGCTGATGGTAGATGTCTCTGCTGGTCAGTACAAATACGTTTTGGAGGAAATCATGTTAATTCTAATGTCAAAATAAAGGCTGATAGTAACAGCAAGAAGATGCAACTTCTTCACCTTCTGAGTGGCATGATATCGCTGACAGTGATATATGGGATAATCTCTCCCCCTGCTTCTTTGGGAGCTTGACACAATCTCACACCTGGGGAGCCATGAAGACTTTCACTGAGGTCACAGCCAGTTGTGTAGAACGTCGTGGTGCAGCTGCAATGATTTGCACTTTCCAGTTTGTTTCTGACTCCCTCTGCAACCAGACCTCAGTAGCACACAGAATACAGTCCACATCACTTTGAAAAGATAAGACAACCTAGAAGCAGGAGGCTCATGATATCAACCCACCATCAGTAGTGCTCAGTGAGGCATGCAGGCTGCTGGGTGCATCAAACAGACATCCACAGATACAGCTATGCTATTCCATCCCTCACATGGCCTGCCACAACTCACCTAGTGCAGGAAAAAAAAAATCCCTCCAAACTTGTAGCCAAAGAATGCTCCCTCCAAGCCATTCATACTCCATACTCTGTGATGTCACGCTCAGTATAATAGGGCTCAGGGAAGAAGGAAGGGGGAACATATGTTTGGAGTGATGGTGTTTTGTCTTTCCAAGTGACTGCTACGCATGATGGAGCTCTGCTTTCCTGGAAATGCTGAACAACTGCCCGACTAGGGGAAGCGGTGAATGGATTTCTTGTTTAGTTTTGCTTGTGTGCACGGTTTGTGCTTTACCTATTAAACTGTCTGTATCTCAACCCACCACTGTTCTCACTTTCCTGATTTCTCACCTGACCCATTGGGGGATAGTGAGCATGTGGCTGAGTGGGGCTTAGCTGCTGGCTGGGTTTAAACCATAACAGCTACTCTCAACTGTGCAAAGCCTGTGATGGAATCTCTGCAGGTCTTTGGAGCGAACTCTATAGATACAAGTATCCTATTAACATGACGTACTCAGAGAAGTTCTGTTATCAGAGGCACACATTACGTTCTCAGGCACTTCACACATCTCATTTCCCGTATCTGGCCCTCGATATATTCTACTTGCTGGTAAACATGTAATAACAGCCAGGGGAATGGCCACTGTCAAATATCCAGGAAAAGAGTATGATGTTTCCTGAGAGGATACAAAATCATCCACTCAGATAGGGGGAAATCTGGAACAACACATTTGTCTCAGATGATATTGAGAAACTTCTATGTGAGCATAGATGTGCCTCTGGGAAAATGAGAGGGTACAAGTGGAGTAGCTCTAGGCTGTATGGATGTGATCACCAGCTTTGTATCTCCCATTTAAACCCAGAGAGCTGTTTTCTCGCTGTGTATTAACTCCCAGGGAGACTGAAATTATGTGGTTGGAACTGTTACAAGTAACCTTATCAGAAATAACTCTCATCATACCCAAAATGATTACTTTCTTAGACAAGCTAAGGACTCTTCTCACCTCCCTGTATCACCTCAAATGGTAATCCTGCAATTTAACAGATTACAGTGCTTGCTGAAGAGTCTGTTTTCACTTCAAAAATGGTCCATGACAGATTCCGCACTCTCATTAAGAGCACGTTTATATTCACAGTGGGGTGGGTACCTCCTAAACTGGCAGGTTAATACACCATCAGACTTTTCTACATCAAGATTTCACTTTTCCTTATTCAAACTTCGATCCCAAAAGGGATTTTCTGTTACCAGCCTGTCCTGGGTTCAGCAGTAGCAGTAGTTTTTTCTCCTTCTTGGTAGCTGGTGCAGCGCTGTTTTTTGACTTTCGGCCTGGGAATGGTGCTGATAGCACCGATGTTTTTAGTTACTGCTCAAATGTTTGGTCTGGCCAAGGACTTTGTGAGTCTCATGCTCTGCCAGGGAGGAGGGAAAGCCAGGAAGAAGCAGGGACAGGACGACCCAAACTAGCCAAAGAGGTATTCCATACCACAGCACGTCATGCCCAGGATGTAATGGGGAGTTACCCAGAAGGGCTAGTGCACTGCGGGGTTGGACGAGGTATCAGTCGGTGCTTGGTCGGGAGGGGTGGACAAGTTATTCGTCTGTGGGTGGTGAGGTGTTGTATTCTCTTCCTTTGTTATTTCCTTTATCATTGTTATAATTGGTGGTAGCAGTAGTGATTTGTGTTATACCTTAGTTACTAAACTGTTCTTATCTCAACCTGTGGGAGTTGCATTCTTTTGATTCTCCTTCCCATCCCTCCAGGAGCAGGGGGAAGAAAAGGGGGGAAGTGAGAGAGCGACTGTGTGATTTATGGCTGAGCTTAAACCACGACATGACTCTATGACTCTATGACACAGCCTCCTAACAGTGGTCTGGATCAAAATAAGTTGGTGACTGCAGCCAGATGGTCTGGTGTGAGGACTGGTTAAACAAGGAGCTGCTGGGCA
The DNA here is from genome assembly GCF_037157495.1 of Lathamus discolor. Taxonomy (NCBI): domain Eukaryota; kingdom Metazoa; phylum Chordata; class Aves; order Psittaciformes; family Psittacidae; genus Lathamus; species Lathamus discolor. The sequence goes on along the minus strand of NC_088889.1, from coordinate 83,560,166 downwards.
AACTCAAGTGGAAAAGGAGAATCTATGGATTATGTAAGGAGGGGCTGGCCGCTTGGGAGGAATATAGGACAGTTGTTAGAGGATGTAGGGAGGCAATTAGGACAGCTAAGGCCTCCTTGGAACTCAATCTTGCTAGTCGGGTTAAAGACAATAGAAAGGGCTTCTTCAAATACATAGCAAATAAAACTAACACAAGAGGCAATATAGGCCCACTGCTGAACGAAGTGGGTGCCCTGGAGACAGAGGATATAAAGAAGGCAGAGGTGCTGAATGCCTTCTTTGCCTCTGTCTTTACTCCTGCAGACTCTCCCCGAGGGCCCCGGATTTCTATAGCCCCAGAAGGAGTCAGGACAAAGGAGGAGTTTGCTTTGGTAGATGAGGATTGGGTTAGGGATCAGCTATGCAATCTGGACATCTGTAAATCGATGGGTCCGGATGGAATGCACCCACGGGTGCTGAGGGAGCTGGCGGAGGTCATTGCTAGGCCACTTTCCATCATCTTTGGTAAGTCGTGGGAAATGGGCGAGGTGCCTGAGGATTGGCGGATGGCAAAGGTCACACCAATCTATAAGAAGGGCAAGGAGGAGGACCCGGGTAATTATAGACCGGTCAGCCTTACCTCCATCCCTGGAAAGATGATGGAACAACTTATTCTTGACTCCATCACTAGGCATATCAAGGATGAGGGGGTCATTAAGAACAGCCAACATGGTTTTATGAGGGGGAAGTCATGTATGACCAACCTTATAGCCTTCTATGAGGAAGTGACTAGGTGGAGGGATGATGGTAGAGCGGTAGATGTAGTTTTTCTTGATTTCAGTAAGGCATTTGATACTGTCTCCCACAGCATCCTCATAGATAAGCTAAAGAAGTGTGGGCTTGACGATCAAGTAGTGAGGTGGATCGAGAACTGGTTGAAAGGAAGAAGGCAGAGAGTTGTGGTCAATGGCGCAGAATCTAGCTGGAGGTCTGTGACTAGTGGAGCTCCTCAGGGGTCGGTGCTGGGACCGGTGCTGTTTAATATTTTCATCAATGACCTGGATGAGGGAACTGAGTGCACCCTCAGCAAGTTCGCTGATGACACAAAACTGGGAGGAGTGGCTGACACACCAGAGGACTGTGCTGCCATTCAGCGAGACCTGGACAGGCTGGAGAGTTGGGCGGGGAGAAACTTGATGAAATTTAACAAGGGCAAGTGTAGAGTCTTGCATCTGGGGAAGAAAAACCCCATGTACCAGTACAGGTTGGGGGGTGACCTGCTGGAAAGTAGTGAAGGGGAAAGGGACCTGGGGGTCCTGGTGGATAGGAGGATGACCATGAGCCAGCAATGTGCTCTTGTGGCCAAGAAGGCAAATGGCATCTTAGGGTGCATTAGAAAGGGAGTGGTTAGTAGGTCAAGAGAGGTTCTCCTTCCCCTCTACTCAGCCTTGGTGAGGCCGCATCTGGAATATTGCGTCCAGTTCTGGGCCCCTCTGTTCAAGAAGGACCGGGAATTGCTTGAAGGAGTCCAGCGCAGAGCCACAAAGATGATTAAGGGAGTGGAACATCTCCCTTATGAGGAGAGGCTGAGGGAGCTGGGTCTCTTTAGCTTGGAGAAGAGGAGACTGAGGGGTGACCTCATCAATGTTTACAAATATGTAAAGGGTAGGTGTCAGGATGATGGAGCTAGGCTTTTTTCAGTGATATCCAGTGATAGGACAAGGGGCAATGGGTGTAAACTGGAGCATAGGAAGTTCCACGTTAACATCAGGAAGAACTTCTTTACTGTAAGAGTGACAGAGCACTGGAACAGGTTGCCCAGGGGGGTTGTGGAGTCTCCTACACTGGAGATATTCAAGGCCTGCCTGGACAAGTTCCTGTGTGATGTACTCTAGGTTACCCTGCTCTTGCAGGGGGGTTGGACTAGATGATCTTTTGAGGTCCCTTCCAACCCTTGGGATTCTGTGATTCTGTGATTCTGTGACTGCAATCACATACCCAGTGGTTCCTGTGGAGCGAGGCCTTCACTTACACATTGCAATCACAGGAGGGAAAGTTACTTTGCTGTCTAAATGTATGCATTTGAGGTAGGATACAGATGAGGTAACACTGGCTGAGATCAATAACAAAACAAAACACTATAGATTAGTGTTGGCCAGCAGCAGTACTAGCATTGGTTTATCTATACCTCTATTACATACATCGGGTGCAGCTACACCTCAAACCAAGTGCAGTGCAGAGAGCTCTGAACAAGTACCTGTTACCAGAAGGCCAAAACCAGAAGTCAAGTAACAGCATTAGCAAGCTGCTGGACCTGAAATCATTAAGCCCTGCTGACTGCAGCTGATTTTAACCAAACCAGTGCAAGGGGACATGGCACCAAATTCCACCCTGACTCCTCCATGTTTCAAGCCACAGTAAGTTAGTCTGGTTTGCAAGGTGGATGGCACTGATGGATCACCTCCCAACTTCTCCAAGCCAGACTACCTGGCAGGACTGCAGTGGTTACCATGCTTCCCCGAATGTGGCAACTGTTCCTGCCAAAGGCCTCCCTGCACTAAGACCATGCTGAGAATTAACATTTGCTAGACTTTATTCTTACAGCTCACGTCTCCAGGACACAGCACTGGATTATTACTGCTGGTATGGTCTTCCTCCCATTTAGGATCACTGGACCAAGGATGCCCTTGTAATATCTGTGCCATAGAAGCTGCCCTGCAACAGTCCTCAGCACGGCAAGATGGGGAAGCAGTCCCTTTGCAGTTTGGAAAATGTCCAAGAGGCAAACTTGTAGGGAGCCCTGGGGACTACGAGGTATTGCAGTGGCAAAATGCAAGCAGAATGAAGTTTTAGCTGAGAGATTCTGCTAAAGGCAAGGGAGCAGCAAAGAGGTTCAGAAAGCACTTTCTGGAGACTGGTTAGCAGGACAAAGAGGACGGACAGATGGATCAAAGTGGTGAAAAGTTCACCAGCTCTAGTTTTGAATCTGAACTCTGTTCCTAAGTTCTATCCATGTGGCAATCATGCACACTGACCACAAGGCATCAGGAGACTCTATAATCCAGGTAGCAACCCGATCAAGCCATTGCCTAAAGCGGAGGTAGTTCCCGGATGCTTCAATACCTCTTCATCTGGGATGAAAAAGAAAGGAGAACTGTTTCTTACACAGCCAGGCTACACTGACCCACATTTCCAAGCAAAAGTAGTGATGTTGAATACTTTCCTTGAACGCCTCACTAGCTGTTCTGTATGTTACCATGAAAGCAAATCAAAGTGAAAATATAAACTATGTCTGCCTTTCATGCAACTATCACCCTCTGTCTTGCTACAGAAAAAGAAACAAGTACTAGCATTTCTATTTGGGGGAAAAATACAACAAAGTGAAAGGAACCAAACAGAACAGCTACAGGCAAACTCTGCTGTACACTCAAGTCTTTTGGGTCTTAACAAATACCTTACTCAAAGCAGAACAACAAATTGTGAATTTCTGCATTTTCTTTCAATTTGTCCTAAAATACTATCAATCACACCCTGGCAGACACACACACTGCTACAGCTCCACCTTACCACAGGGATCAACTCCATGTTGAGGCAACAGAGGTGAGCAAATGTTTTGCTTTTGCAGTGCTTTGGAAAATCCTGTAGATCTACCAGGAAAAGAAAATTCCGAGCTCAGAGGTCCCTCAAACCATAAGCAAGCAGTAGAAAGGGCTCACTCTAAGCTGTTCACAGCAAGTGCTGCAGCAACATTTTTAGGGCTGCAGAACAGAAGTTTGGGCTGAGCAACTGAAACGAACTATGGTCCAGAGTCCAGCTTGTTCGGTTAACACACAGGTCAGGCCAGCTGAGAGATGTGCTTTCTGTCTCATGCCCTTTAACTCACTGATATTCCGGGAACACTAAGCCTCAGGAAAAAAAGCAGAAATTATTCAATTGAAGAGTGTGATGGCCAGTCTTTGCTGGCCCATTGGCAGTTGTACTGAGCCAGCAACTGATAAACTGCTGCTGCTTATAAGATGCTTTCTCTACTTTTTAACCTAGGCAGTAGCATCAGCAGCAACCTCCAACAAAGCTGTGGCTGAAAACTGGGGGCTGGGACAACACTTGAGTTGGAGCGGAAAGGATGACTGGGGCTACATTTGGTACAAGCCTATTGACATGTCTTCTCCTCGTGGGCTGATCACACAACAAAAATACATACATAAATTGGTTTGATTCATATCCAGGACTCAAGGGCAGAAAGGTTAAAGTTAATATTTGCTCTGGACCACAGCTGCACACTGTTACTGATACAGAATACATTTACAGGGTAAATTTCAGTAGTTCTTTTTTACACCACTAAGTTCAGGAGAAGGATCATCTGTAAAAGGGGTCAGCCAGGGACAGAGTATTTTTCATGAAGCGGTTATGAAAAATAACTGCAGCTTGGGAGGAAAAAAGCCTCCAGAAGCGTGAAACTATATTCTAGTTCCTACTGCCTTTCCTGCTTCATTCCCAAGGCACACACCGCCCAGGCTGGCAGTCCTTCCCCTTTCCACCATTAAATAAGCCTCCAGGTAAGAAGACACAACAGTGCAACAGAGCAGCACACTGTCAGAATTGATTCCTCCCAGCCTTCAAGCTGACTTCTTGACTTTGCTTTATTCAGTTAATGCCTATGACTATTACAGCACAGTTACTACGTGTATTCTCTTTTGATCTAAACTTCTCTACATAATGGTGAATTTAGGCTACGTAATGGGAGAAGAAAAAAAGAACAACAGTAAATAATTTTTTCTTACAGAAGACTATTTGCAGGAGAAAATAGCTGGTAAATTGCTGCCATTTTGCTGTTTTGTTTGAATAATTTTCTGTAGGAGAATTTTAAATGCCTTGTGCATCAGGAAGGGGCAGCTGCTCCTTCTTCCAGATGGGTATTATGGTACGAGGCACTGATGTAATTTGGAAGATGGACTATTGACTGTTGTGAAATGATGCTGAAAATGATGCAATCAATTTAATTCTCTAATGGCCTAAGGAAAGGAGGGGAAACTTTCTGGGCATTGTTTGACCTGCCTTATGAGAGGCTGAAAATCCTGTTCTGAGTAATCAGAAGATGGATCTCATTTTATACAACTTTTTTTCATTCAGTAGCTGAATGAGGAAGAACTGAATCTCAATTTATAATTCTAGTTCCTTTCACTATTACTCAAAATGAATGAAAATGACAATTTCCATTCCAAAACCCAAAAAGCTTCAAGCCTTTAGATGACCTTCAGGAGAACTGCAGGATAGTCTAACTACAGCCATCAAAACTTTGCTGGTTCAGCTGGATCTTGTAGAATTGTGTTGGTTTAGCAAACAATTTGTGGCAATTAATTAGTCTGAACTTTTTAAAAAATAAAAAAATTAAACCGGAGATGATGGTATCATAGAATGAAGGGAGACTTTGGTTCAGTTCCCTGTTGTGGCCAAGTCAGGAGTATCTGGGATAAGAAATTACCTAAGCACATGAACTCCTGTGTGCCAGTCAGAGCAGTTGGATCTTGGTGTCCCACACAAAACTGGACTTTCACCCCGGAAATTAAGTGACAGCAATTCCGCATTCATACAAAAATAGAGTTCATATTGCTCCACAGCAGAATTAATGTGCTTCAAATCCTGAAAAGCTGCGGAAATTGGAGTTGCTGCCCTTTCAGCAATAAAATACTGACATCAAAAGAGAGGGAAATTGTCACATCCTCTTGATCAATACACAATACAGGGTGCTTCAGAGAGTGTGCGTACTAGAGAAACAATCACTTCTGTTGCATCATTCTGTTCAGCAGAAGCTGAAGATCATGCCCCTCTTTTTAAAAAAAAAAAAAAGTAATTTTTTAAACAGGGAAGCTATGAAAAGAGTTTTCTCACACCCGGTGAATTGAGGTTCCAGGGACACATTCAATATAGGTATCAAAATAGGCATCATTTAAACAAACCAGCACTAAGTTCAGAGTGTTGCCTGATGCTCTACATCTGAAGAGCTCTTGTGCAGCTGCAACACGAGCTCCTGAACCAAACCCTGGGCACTACGACTGGATGGCCATTTACTGTATCATGAAATCTCTCTTTGTTACACTCTTTGAGCCCTAGACACATTAACATGAGCTGCTCTCAACCACAGCCATGTTCAGGGAGCAATTCTAATCCAGATTTGTTTGCCTGCATTAGCTTGGTGCTGTCTACAAAGGACAGCTTGGCTATAGTTTTGGGACTAGGATTCATGAGTTCTGTTTTCAACATTCAGCTCCACTAGACGTTTCCTGAGCAAGTAATTTAATTTCATTAGCACTTGCACCTACTCCAAACATACACTAACTGCTTAAACTGTAAATTACCCAAGAGCAGGACCACCTAAACACTGAGTAACTTGTAACAGCTGGCAGAGAGTAGAGAACAACAGACAGCTGGACTTCAGTGCAATACTGCACTACAAACATCAAGATACCAAGCAAGCTGCTCCCAGTCTGCACACCCTGACTGGACATTTCTCCCACCGTTTCACTGGCAGCCACAGGCTGAACATGCAATGAAATGCTCTGAATTAAAAGTCAGGCTTGAAGCTTCAGAAACCTGATTTTTGCATGAGGACATGCAGGCGAAGCGTCCTGGACCTGATGCAACCTTGCTGGTTTAGCCTGTCTCCCCTGTATCCATCACATTCTCCCTCTATAATGAGCCTTCAGGATAAACAGTGCCTCAACATTTTTGATTAAATGCTTTTCAGGCTCTTAAAGTCCCTAGCAAGCAAGTTAGTTTGGTCTGTGATACTGCGTTATAGAACAAGCATGATTGATTGAAACAACCCTTTTTCCCTTCCATTCCACAGCTATTTCCACTAGTATTTTGATTCTGGCAAGAAGTATGACATTATTGATTTACTCTGCAATGCCTGGTCTGGAGCCTCATCTGCAAAAGCATTATTCTTTATTGCTTCAATAATTTCACTGAGTGCAGAGAACTCCATTGTATTTATTTTACTTAGCATTTAGTGATTCTTTAAATTTTTTATGTGCTCTGAAGCTGAGCATCAGCCATTAGTAGAAATGCTCTGGAAGGTAACCAGAAATTCAGATTTCTCCATAGACATGGGACTACTACTCTTGCTGATTCAAAGTTCCCCACAGATGTTTTGCTTGGTCTGGGACACTGACAGCAGACTGCATTTATGCAAGATTTGAAGTGATTATGAGGAACAGGCAAGGAAGGGAAACTTATTCTGAACTTAGGACAACATCAACTTCCATACTCACATAGCTCCTGGTCAGCAGAAGTAAAAGCAGTATTTGATGCCTGTGGCAGGCCCACAGCAGATCCTAGCAACGGGTCTCAAAGCACCTCTCTTTTACCTCTTTTCCTTCCAAAGTCCTCTGTTTATGGTGCTGGATGCACAGCAAATTCCAGACCACTGAAAGATTCAGGGGTGCCTCAAGTGTATGTTTCTGGCAGATTTCCTACTGTGGATCTGCCCATGAAGCCTGTGAACATGTGGGAAGACTGAGTACAGACTTTGCATTTTGACACAATATGGAGCTTGGTTGTCTGCTGTCCCCTTTGGTCTCCACATCAAGGTAGAAGTCAAGACTGCAGCGAAGGCACTGATAATGAAGGTTGCCAAAAGGGTGCCACTTGTTTCCTCAGACAGAGCTTGGGTAACCCTTTATAAACCCTACATGACTGAAGCATCTTCTGCTTTTTGAGAGGTGAGCTGTAAATCCAACGGGATTGGAAAATAGGCGCTGGGAAAAGGAGCATCTACAAAGCCAGGCTAAGAGGTATTCATCCTAAGAGCCACTTCCACATGGAGGAGATAACAGACTGACACTGGGCTCAGATACATGCTGGAGGCTTGAAGTAAAGGCAGTGCTGTATCCTACTCAAATAAAGGGAAGCCCAAGAACACATAAGTACAGCATGGTGTGACTTGAAGGAGCTTTGGTCCAGTGGTTTTGTAACAGGCCAAGATTTACCATGAGAACCACTGATCACTGCTTATTTTCATTATTGCTCTTTCTTTGTGTTTCAAATATATGATTTAACCCAGCTTGCAGGCTGAGGACCAAAACTACGACACTAACACAAAATACCTTCCACTCTGATTAGAGATGTGAATGAGCTGTGATCTTCACATTAAGTAACAGTTTAAAGTTTCCAGGATACTGCAACATATGGAGTTATCTAGCAGCCTGAAAAGGTCACATCTATTCTGCCTCATGCCACTGTTTACAGAGCACAGCTGGCATCAAAAACAATAGGTCATGTATTTTCATGCTATAATTTTTGGGGGCACAGACATTAGAAAAAGGAATGTGCTTGCAAAATAACAAAATTGTGAATGGAGCAAGCGGACAGCAAATGCATCCTCTGTCATGTAACAGTGCCCATTCACTGGCCTTAAGAGGAATTACTGAACATTTTCCACAGCTGAGGAATCAGACTCAAGCCTAGAATACTGAGCAGAGAGTGAATCCCTAAACTAAGATTTCATTATACACAACATGTGCCCAGAAGCCATTCTGCATCTCAACCTTTTCTTTATAGCCAAAGAAATTAGCAGCTTTCTGTGAAGTGTCAGGCAGCAAGTTCATAAAACTGAAACCCCAAAGCTTCTCTTTGTCAAGCTGCCAACTTGTCTGGTTTGGGTAGCAAAGGGTGTTTAAAAACACACAAAAAAAGAGGACAAGAAGACAGTGTTATACCCCAAGATATTGCACTGTGACGCTTTAAAGATGTATGGTCTTACAGCAGATTGTGTGGTAATTTTCCCGTGCAGAAGATAAATATCTTTAGAGGTTATGTTTAGAAGAAGAACACTATAAAATGTGCAATGCTGCATGCATATACTGAAACTCAATATATAAAACCTTTTCACATGCTTTCTCTCCCTCTGAGCATCTGGATGATCTGATGCAAACCAGCTGACTCATTCCCATCACCACTACCCTGCACTGTATTTCCACACAGGGTAAGAGGTAGAACATCATCCCAGCAACAAACCTGACTCACTTCAAGAAGTGCTTCACGATCCACTTCCTTCCCTGCTTCAAAAGCAGGAGATCTGTTTTTAGAGCAATGGAAATTCCATCCCAAATCCTCAAATAAGCAGCTCTTCCATGAAGGCACACAAACCTGATCCTGCCTGAACACGCAGAACCTGGATTGCCAGCGTAACCATGGACCTCCAGCACAGCTCCAGCGCATCACTCGCAGTAAGCACATACACAGGCTGTTGAATGGTTCACAGCAAAGCCAGATTAAAACACTAAAATCTGGTTTTGTGTAAGTGAAAACCGGGTTAGCTCCATTGAAATCAGCAGAACACTAGTGAAGAATTAGGCTAAAAATTAATTTGGTCATGTTTTTAAAGACTGTCCCAATGGTTTTAAACCTATTTCTTTGGCTGTGCATGTATTGACCTTATTTAAGAGACTTTTCAGTAGTTTTAATCTGCACATCTGTTCAATGCAACAACAGGGCAATTACAAAAGCAATTTCCAAAGATACTTGTAGTATTTAGGACTGACAGATTCTCGCAGGTGACAGCTGTTCTGCAACACTGCCAAGTCCACAGCAAGCTTTGTATCCCACCCAGAACAGCTCCAGGAAAATAATACACAAGCTACAAGTCACTCTAGTGAAGTGGAGACTTTGTCAATGGGTAAAACATCCCGCAGTCCTGCCAGGGCACAGAGGAGGCTCACCTCACCTTCAGCACTACAAGCTCTGTGGCACTGTCCTGCTCACATGCCAGCAGCCCCATGCTTTCTGGACATAGAAAGCATGCCCTTTCTTCCAGACACATTTACCACATACAGCATCTTTCCAGACACCACTGGGAGAAATTGAAAGCTGAGGGGTAAAGTGAGAGGGCATTATTTTTGTCTTGTTTCTAATGTTATGGATTTAGCCTAAGCCTTTATTTAAAGGGGCACACTCCCGCTGATTTGAGGAAAATTGGAGCCAGTTTAAATACTGTTTTTATTTTTTTCTTTAAATTAACACCCACATTTCTTTTCCATTATTTAATGCAAACCTTGCTGATAACAGCTGGATGCTAACTGCCATCCTGCAGGTCATCAGCCAGCACTGAAATAAGTGAAACAGGAAAACATTGCTTGCACAACTGCAGTAGCTGGTACTGATAAGACTACACCAACAAATTGGGATGTGCTCTGGATCACAGCTGCTCTTCAATGTTCTATTAATGTCTGCAGTGCTTTAAACCCTCTCTCTTCTGATTTTAATCCTTAGGACAGTCAATGTCATTATGATAAGTGATTTCCCTGTCTCCAACCCTGCTTGTACTGTACTGAATTATAAACTTTAAGAACCATCTTTCCAACTGACTCATCAAACCTTTCTTTGCTGAGGGAGCTCAGGCTTTTAATTTTGTGTCAGAAACAGGTGAAGTCCTGAGCCTGTTGTGAACAAACTAAGTTGACTGAGATTTTGTAAGTGGCTCTTCTCTAAGAAGTCACTAAAGCAAATAAATTTCTCTGTTAAGTAAAGAGGTATACTTCCTATGAAATACTAATCTTTTCCTGCTTTCATTATTCCAGTATCAAAAGTATGCTGTAAGTAAGCTTTCTGATCTAACAGACAAGTCTGAAGGTCTACATGAAGCTCAGATGTTGTAATGCTCCCATATCCAACATAATATTTACCACTACTTGCAAGTGTCATTCACAGGTTATTTGACTTTGGATTTGTGAGTCAAAGGGACATATCTGCTTGTTGTTCACAACGTCCAACCCCTGTGAAAAGCCTGGAATACAAAGAGTGAAGTTAGGTGGTTACTTTGCTCCCTCTTTGCTGTTATTATCTTAATGGTATTTCCCCCCATCCTAAACAGTACCAGCTGTAGGTAGCTACCTGTCAAACTCATTTCTAGAGGCCTCGGAACTGCCGGTTACAGACAGTCAAATTCATTTGTTGACTGCTAAGTCCTGTAAAAAAAGAACAGCTCCACAGCTACAGCAGCATCTCTTCAAAATATGACTGCCAATACAGTGGCTTTAAAAGCTCTTGCCTTGCTCTTTTAAATCCAGAATATATATTTTTCTTGCTATATCAAACTGCTTTTAAAAAGGAAAAGAAAGAGAAATTAATTATTAGTGAGGAATTAGATAGGAGACCTATTCTACAAGGACACAGAAAATCACTGCACAACACTGGAGAACAGCCGCTCTCCTCTCTCACACCAGCAAGTCAGTTGACTGAAACCACCATTTATTATTGCATTTGCATCATCTGAACTGAAGCAGTGTATTAATGTGCTTTTTCAAATAAGAAATGGTGGAGATCTGTTTAACACTTTAATGAAAAGGTGAGGCATGTGTTGACTTCTGAATTCAGTATGCACGTAGCATTGAGTATTTCCCACTGCTCTGCAGCAGGAGGGCAGGCTGGGGCCTCTCCTCTCTGCCCCTGCCAAACATCTTCTCTGGAAGTCGCTCATTTCTCATAGAAGCTCATTACCTTTAATAAGACAGGAACAATGTTATTAGACTACAGTGAGCAGATTCATCACCCTCTTTGCCAGCCTGTGTTCCCCACAGCCTATCCTCATTTGGCTGTTTTTCCCCCAGCAAAGGACAGCAAATCAAGTCCATCAGAAAGACAGCAGCCCTTGGATATTTGGGGTTTTTTTGATGCTTAAATAAACTATTTCCAAGGGGGCCAGCTTTCACAAGCTCAGTTCATTCCCACTACACTTGTGCTTTTATTCACAAGCATAGCACAAGCTCCTTTTGCATTTTGTCTGACTTCATGTGTCATTTAGTTAGGAAGAGGTGCCAAGTGTTGCATTTTCCATGGCTAAATATTTTATAAACTCTGTATTTCACCTAGCCAGGACACACTGACCAATCCAAAACAGAACCTCATTCTTCTGAAAGTCTCTGTTAAGAAAACAGGAAGAAAACAGGAGACCTTAAAACTACACTAATATAGCACCAATCACTGTGAGTGCAAAGTGCTTTGGAGGCTCTGACAGCCCTTTCGTTCTGACTTCAAAATTAAGCAAGGGCATCTGAGCCCTCAATCAAAACTCTTCAAAGCCACCTATTATAAACTGATCCTGGAGGAGCAGCAGCTAGCACACAGCTATGCTGGATGAAGAATCTGGCCCCAGGAATACAGTGAGATACCCCAGGATGTTTCCTGTATTAATCTCCTTCAGTAAGTTTGCCTCATAGTGTGAGGCAATTGAGACATTTTTTTAGTCTGATGTCAAAACAGAAGGGATTAACATGTTTTCTGTCAACAGTTTATGTGTTTACTGCATATCCAATTCCTTGCTAGATGTGGGTAGTGTTATACCCAAACTACCAACGTCTGACTCTGTCTGGATTTAGAAGGAACATAAATCTGGTGACCAATAGCAGATCCATTCTGCTTGAAAAATCTGATTTTATTTTCAGAGATTAGTGCCGATTCACAAAGTAACTGAATTTTAAAGAGCACATTTTCAGATGTTTCGATCTTATGAGTGTTTTTAAATTCAAGAGCTTCATCTGCACTGCAAAAACATTCAGAGAATAAATACAAAAAAGGGAATATGAATTAATCAGAGCTTGGTTCCTGACAGAAGCTGAGCATCTGCTGAGCACACAGATCAAGTTTCCAATGGGAAATAAATAAAAATCAAACCCTAAATTAAATAATTTTGTATTACAAGCACTCAGAACCATTCAGGATTCAGCATTTGTGACCTAACATAAAGATAATACTAAAGATGTTCAGAGCTAACTGCTGTAAGCAGCTTTTTCACAGGCGTCTTAACATCAGTATAGTATTAGCATTAAGGAGCCTGGGACTACACACAGAAAGCAGGAGCTGCCTATCAGCAGTAACCTGCATCATGCCCAGTTTTGATGAAGGACTGGGGATATTTTACAGTATCCCATCCCATAAATAGATCAAAGCATGATAATTACTATTAAATGCAGCTGGTTTTGTTACAGATTTTTTCCTGGTCAACACACAAATTAAGTTTTTGAGATCAAGTTATCCCAAGTAACAATTCTCAGTGACTTAGCTCTGGGATTCATTAGATGCCTTCTATGTTGACTATGAAATTTTTGCTGCTGCTTGAAACTTTCCTGTCATCTCTCCTCTTCACAGTTTATAACAGCAAATCCCTTGCAAAATCAACTCTGTGCTTTATGCTGTGTGTTAAGGACACCCTCCCACCTGGGCCACTCAAGTCACTAAGGGGAATCTGACAGTGTACATATTCTCTTCCCCTCTCTTGCCTCTATAGAAGTATCCTAACGTGCCTTATAGAAGATGGTAGTACAAACCCATGTATGAATGGGGCTGAGAAGATCATTTCAGAAAGCAGTCTCTCACTACAGGTGATTCACTGCTAATTAGACTTTCAGGGCAATACTTACATACTGCTTTAGGATGCCACTGTTGCCCATTCATCCTTTCATCCTCCCTGTTTTCTTTCAAGACAAAAATCTCTCAACTAAGCAGCAGCCTGCTGATAACCTTTTAGCATATTCTAAGATATGATCAGAAAATAAAACCAATAGGGAAATACGCACCATTACTAATTCATAATTGAATCGAATGACCAGCCTAAAACTAAATCTCTCACATGACTCAAACAGTACAGGAGCATAATTAGTAGCAAAATGCAACATTATTACAGCATTAATGCAGTGCATTGTATGGGAATACCAAAATCCCTGGAATGATTTAAAAGCCGGCTGACTTGACTGCAAATCACCACTCAGTTATTGGGTCTGCATATATGAATTGTGCTGAAAACTGGGGAGTGGTAAAACTCCAGCATTCCTTTCGTCATTTTCCTTCCCCTTCCATCTCTCCCTCTTCCAAATATGAATTTTTGTTAAGTTTCTGGCAAAATTCATGCCCTTTTCCATCTAAAAGGCTATTCTCTTCTAGCTTGCACTAACTCTGGTATGAGAATTGCCTTCTTGCTTTTTCACTGCCTTTAATACTCTACAAGACTGATCAATTATTTTGCAACAGATTTATTTACAGCTAGAATACAACAAAGATGGTGCACACCATCTTGCCAAAAAGAGAGGTTAACAGTAAAGGTGATCAGTCAACACAGGCAGGGACAGGCCCATGATTTAGAGTAATTTTTATTACCCTTCCTTCCTTAATCAACCATTACTATTGATTAAGATGTAAAATGGATCCAAGAGCTCCAGTTTGACCAGAAGTTGAATCAAGTCACTGTTTTGTGAAGGTTAGAAAAATCTCACCTGAGCCACAAACGAAGATAAAGTACCAAAATGTCAGCCAGGCTGGGAGAGCCTGTTCTTTGCAGAATTAAGTAACTGTAGGCTTCAATGAATTTTTAAGTAACTAAATTGGGCCCACTTCAATACAGTTCTGCCTTTCTAGTCTGCACTGCTGTACTTAGCTGTTCCTCCTCCTACTTTGGAGGAGTTTTATGGCCTTCTGGAAATAGCTATCTGCGAAGTTAGTGGTTGCAAAAAGTACCTAAAATTCTGGAAGGTCATCTCTGAAAAAGTATGTAAAAGAAAAAAAGTCTTACAAAACAAACCTCTTCCTACTCTATACTAAATTATTTCCACGCCCTCTTTATCCTGCCTAAAGGAAAACTTCATTTCAGAGGGTCATTAGTTCTCAAGAGCAGGAAGGATGCTCTTGAACTTACACAGGAATTGCAGACTAACAAGCTAGTGGTGGCATGTTAGACTTGGTGTCCATGATCATACGTTAAAAGGAACCTGAGGCTGGCAGCAATGGCACAGTAATGACTGGAGCTCTGCAGCTGGGTTTTGATTTCCACTGCTACCTGACATCTCCCCACTTGTCAAGATCAGCTTTTTTAGGTAAAAGAAAAAACTACTTTGTTCCACTAATTGACAAGCTCTGTGCTAGTCTTCTGCTCTCTGTACAGGATATTCCCTGCTTATCACAGCTAAAAGTGTTTTATCATTTGTCTGTTTCAGGAGCATAATTAGCATGGGGAAGGGATCAAATTTTCTAACTTTTATTGTGCAGATGAAGTATTTTCTCAATATGAGATAACTGGCTGTATTAGTTACCAAGATACAACACCCCAAGAGGTTACTAACTACAAGCCAAAGAAAAACATCACTTCTCAGAAGCTAGGTTTGCCAGAAGTGACATCTATTGCAACGGTTTGCACAGGCACTTGCAATCAGTGAATGATGCTCTGCACACATACAAGTTTATAAGAAATCAGGACCTAAATAACTTCAGAAACACAGACTGAAGCATCCCCTGGACTACTGAGGTACCACACAATGCCGAGCACATTTTAAGATGCTCTTATTTTCTACCAGCATTCTATGAAAATACATGCACTCTTCATAAAATGAGAGCACAGCAGAACCGTGGGTTTATTCAGAAGTTTAGTGGCATTGCAACATGTTCCCAAATCGATGATCCTACCACATCAAACATACCACACTTTAGACTGGCATTTAATATTTGTAGCCTCCAGGAATAACAAATGAAACTAATGAAGTTTAATAATTCAAGAGGCCCTGGCATGCCTGACTGCTACAGAAAGGCTCATTATCTTTCTCCTCTTCCAAAACTCTTCCTCCCCCCAATCTTTTTCCTGAAAACTTCATAAAATGCAAATACATCAAAGAACCATTTGGTTCATGTGTGTTGGCGCACAGTAACTTTCAGTGAAGATCTACTTCATTCTTCAGTGGACTGTTTAAAAGCATGAGTATTTTTTAGAAAATTACTGTTCTCTTGTTTCCGCACATTTCCCAGTCAGGGCTATTATCAAAACACAAGTATAACTTCATTATTTAAACCTGTAACAGTATCTTAAACTGACAGAAAAACAATTCAGCAGTTAAGAGAACATAAACTTGAGCAAGTTTTAGCAGAAGCACTAGACTCAAGCGGGTAAGTACACATGTGTAGTTTTCTCTGGATGCAAGTCATTTAGTGTGAAATGCTCCAGCCTGGCAGGTACCAGACAGGAAGCAACATGCAGCTGTTTCTACCTATGAAAGAATGTACATACAAATTAAAAAATGTAGTATTTCCAGCTTCACCTATTCGTTTTCTTCCAAAACCTATTTTGAATCAACACTCTTGCCAAGGTGAAGAGTTAAAGAAAATACTGTTTAAGAGATGATTAATTTCCTTTACAGTACGGTGAAAAAATCGTTAGAGCCAGAGGTTGACTTAAATTACTTTGCTAACCAATAAAGAGAGCAGGTTTTTAATTAGGTCTCCCAAAGCTCATTCTTCCTTCATTATTTATAATTCTTCTTTTGCACAGTGTAATTACTACCACTAACATAAGTATATCATAAAAAAACCACCTACACACACACACATACATAGGTATAGAGACAGGACACCATGTCATGTTTCCTCCTCCTGCACGGGCATTTTTACCTAACAGTAACTGTGCAAAGAGACTTTGCATGTGGAAACATCAGCTTTCCTCTTCTTCAGATTTCTCTTTTCCTGGGACATCTACAGGATACATTTAATAGACAGGCTGCTAGGGCACTCAGTGTAACCACTACCACAGCATTTCTTTCCATTGCCCATTGCCATTTGGCATTAATGCTTTGACTGGAAGCTCTTCCAGGCAAGGCTGTTTTCTCTTGTACAGTGCCTTGCACACTGGGCCCTGACCAGCAGTGATAGATTCTCAGCAGCATCATTAAAACCACAATTTTTTGTTTCTAAAATATGTACATTTGCATGATAGAATAACACTGAACAAGGTTGGCTCCCATATTCATGTTTGAAATTACTAGAGATGGTAGGTTTCACATATATATAGCGTGGGATATGCAAAGAGCTAGATAAAGGCTGTGAGTTATTTACACATTTACTATTATTCATTTCAAATGAGTCGCCTTTGCTCACCAAGTCCCATGTCTGCTCATTTACTACGAGCATCAGGGAGACTGTATTAAGCCAACAAACATCAACCCAAGGAACATGTCAGACTTGCATCTCACAGAGGACCGGATGTAAGGCAGCCCTGAGGAGCAAGCTGGGGAAACAGTGCTGTGACATGCAAGAGAGGTACCTAAGCCAAGCAGCTCTACTTGAATTTCAAGCTATCGTTCTTTGCAGGCAGAGATGGCTACTGAATACAGGAAAGTAGAATATAAGCCTACACACCACTAAAACAAAGTTACTTCCCATGCTAAAAGGCCTGTTTGCCAAGTGTTCAAGTGTTGAACCACTGCTTATCAAAAACCTGCAAAGGCTCTGCATTTTCCACAGTATTCGGTTTTGTTAAGAGTCTTTTGGAGAGACTTTGTTGTTTTATGCATTTCACCTCCCTGTAGTTCTGTTGTGCAGGTTTATTCCTTCTTCCTGTGCCCAGAGAGAGAGCATTTAAGGGCAATAATTACATATGCACAGCACATCCTCCTATTGTATACTGTGCTTTTTCAAAGTTTAATAAGCCTCTTAAAAAAAAAAAAAGAGCATTCCCGTTCAGTAGCATCTGAGTGTAATGAAGTTGGGTTTATTTTTCTCTTTTTTTTTCCAAGAGTTGAATTAATTCACAGTAGTACCCTGCCTATGCAGATATACTGCTGCCTCTATCTATGCACAGGGAATAAAAAACAACAGTTTGTGGCATCATTCATTCATGCTGTAGCAGTCCTAAAAGCCTGACACTGAGCAAGCATTGCCTTTGTATCTAAACAGATCAAGCCTTTGTATCCAAACAGATCAAGCAGAGCATCTCCAGCTAGCGAGCTCACATTCTCACAAGGAAGTTTTAGTTTGGGTTTTTAATCTTTGGTTTGGGGAAAAAGCTTACTAGGTTCAGGAATGACTGCCCTCCATGTACTTTGCATGCACAAATCAAAAAAAACCTGATACCAGGCCATAATAAAAAATAAAGTCTGGGGGAAGAAGAAACAAAACCACATTTGCTTTTCGCCTTAAAGTATGTATAAAGAGGGAGTAGAAGGCAGGCAGGCTATCTGAGCAGCTTATAAACATATGGTACAACAGCTTCCCAGTTGGAACGCATAGGTTCAGTTTTCTGCTCAGATGCACTGGCATGCAAGGTCCCTCCTGCAGGAAGGACACTGACAAGGGCCATTTCTTTGCAGCGTGGATGCAGAGAAGCAATTCAGGATTATCAGCCCCACAAAAGAGGCATCTTCATAGCTACAGTGAAAAATATACTTAGAGGCTTTTCTGACACATACCCACCACAGATGCAGGTACCTACACAACATTCTTACGGCTCTGGCTATCTACACCTGAAGTAAAGGCCTCTGAGGCCAC
Organism: Lathamus discolor; assembly: GCF_037157495.1. NCBI lineage: Eukaryota > Metazoa > Chordata > Aves > Psittaciformes > Psittacidae > Lathamus > Lathamus discolor. The sequence goes on along the minus strand of NC_088889.1, from coordinate 83,541,893 downwards.
AGGTACAGGCATCGATTAGTACAGATCGGTGCCTACATTGATGCAGAACCCTCTCTTTTGTTCAGATCAGCATATTTAGGTTAATCGGGGTAAAACTGGACAACAGAGAGGTCAGACTGCGAGATGGCCAGCAGCAGGACAGACATACTGTTTCCAGGAAATGCAGGGAATTGCTAGAGAACCTGACTCACTCAAGAGAGCTTTCTCCCCATTGGGTTTGTAAGATTTATATTACCTAATTCCCAAATGATTCTTGTTAACAATCTGGTTACTTGCCTTCTGTCAAAGTCTGATAAAAGGTTTCACTGCCTGAAGTGGGTCAGATCTTCACGCAGAAGGTTTTATGTTTCTACAGGGAATTACTCAGCAGAAGTTTGGATTCTCAACAGAATTACAGTACACTCAGATTTTCCCCTCACTAATTCTGTAACAGGAGCCCTGATCCTTATTTTGGCAGCTTGCCTCATCTGACTAGTAGCTCCTCACACATTTGAATTTTGTATTCCTAGAAATCGCATGTTTAAGTCTTCAAAATATGCCATCTCTCCAGAACATGTTATCTATTTATGAGACAGCAACAAGAGCCTTCTCTACTTAAACCTGATATGCTAGAGAATAAATTGCTACAGATACTTAACAGTCAGGCCTTGCAGGCACACTTCAAAAGAACAGTCAAAAAAAGTTAACACAATTGTATGAGGCACTGAAATATTTCCCAGCTTACTTTGCTCATGAAGAGTCCTGATACAGAGCTTGTGATGACCAGCAAGTCTTTTCTTCCTCACTGAACAGAGGTAACTAATACAGAAACCTGCACATGTACACCCACAGCTTAAAGGAGGAAAGACCTACTTGCACTATGGAGATCCACAGACATCCAATGCACAGTATGTTCCTGCCTACGAGCATGCACTCATGTGCTTGCAGCTCCTGGCAATGCTTGTAATCGCCCTTAGTTGATTTGCATGTCACATTTTAAACACTAGAGATGAGCGCAGAAGTTGCCTGCAGGATGGAATCCTTTCAAAAACACTGCATATCGTGGCAGTGGGTATAGATGAAGCAGTTCTCTGACAATACGACAGCAAGAAGAAAGTTCCCTCCAGTAGTTCTACAGCTTCTATTCCATAGATCAAGTACCAATTTGAACAACGATAACTTCACTTAAGCCAATACAGTTGCACTGGGAGGAAGAATTATGCTACTGTGTCTATACAAAGGCCTGTTACCTGCTTGTTACAAAACCAGGTGCCTTTTAAAAATACATATTGCTGAATTCAGGTTTGGTAAGAGTAAAATTGATATTCTCATTCAGCCACCATCAATGGAACAGATTCCAATAGTGTTACTGATGTTTTTGATAGTCTATTACTTCAGCAGGGCTATTGTTTGAAGAGTGTACTGCTCAGCACAAGTAAGGTTACCCAGAACCTAAACCCTATATTAGTTATTCACCTACTAAATTTTGTAAATGGCCAGCCTTTAAAACTGTCAAAAGTATATTCAAAAGTAAATATCTATGAAGAGTTATAAGCATAATTCTGCCAAGTACTGGCATACAGGCTTCACTCCCTATTCAGGATTTAACATTTGTAATATCTGCTTAACTTTAAACACATGCTTAACTCTCAACAAAATTAGTAAGCATCAAATGCCATACCTTGAACAGAGGCTTCTGTCCAGCAAGTCCATTGGATCAGAGCTCTAACATTTACTAAAACAAGTTAGTTCTTATCAACTCACCAGGAAAAAAAAGAATAATTAATCCCTTCAATATTTTTTCATGCAAATTTTAATAACTTTTTCAATGTCAAACCTGTAATTAGGCCATTGCTAGGAAGCAGGGTGCACAGGCCATTAGCAGTACGGTCACAGAACAAAACCCTATTAAGAAAATGACACTTTCACTTCAGTAGACTCAGACATATTCCAGTGCAGTTAATCTGACTCTCAATATTCCAAGTAAAAACACAGAGATACAGTAACAGCACTGAGTTCTGGATGCCCTCGATGACTGTTCATCAGAGCTGTAATTTGTACGTGTATGCTACAGTAAAATTGTACAGAAATGCCAAAGAGAGAGTCTAAGATTACTGCAAAGAAGACAGAATATTATTTCATTTTTGCTATTGTTATGGAATTTCTGGCAGAAGAAGCACTTTCTTCATTTGCCTCCACTGCAAGGAAACAAACTTTTCTCATTTTGACACTAGCAGAACCGTGAACCTGTAGTACTGAAACATGATGAACTACTTTAACAATCGCTTACTTGAATTACCAAGTTGATGGGCAATGAACTGGACTTTTTCAATGCACACAGTAGTTTGTAGTACCCAGCAATAACTCTAATCAGTATTATAAGTAGTGCTGTACTCTTGGGTATTGGGAAGAGCTATCCTCTTACCTGTTTCTTCAGACACACTTGTGCTGTCTGCAGGGTTCAAGTTGACTGAAGAGAACTGAGGCAATAAACACCATCATAAGGGTATGGCAAAGCAAAAAAGATGGAAAGCATGGAGAACAATGATGAAAAGAGGAAAAATATCATTACATTCAAGTTATAAAAGGGTGAACAGAAAACAGATTTTACAATAAGTGGAAAAGCAAGAAAGTTATAGCTAGAGATTAAAAAAGTACAGTGCCTAGACCTTGATGATTCAGAGAGTTTACTTGAAAAGCCTGAATTGCAAGAGAAGCTCCTCCATTTGTATCAGTAATGGAACAATAAGCAAGCCTCTGGGCAAAATATGAGAGCAAGGCACATCAGAGCTGAAGTGCGAGACATGAAAATTTTGTGCTCAAATGTTTTTATCTGAGGAAGTTATTGTAAACAGTTTTATTTTAGGAACTGTCCTCTGAGAAGCTACTACACAGAAATGCACACAAAAGAAAGCAAGATGCTCTTCTCTATTTGAACTTCGCTTTAACAGAAAAAATGCTGTGTGCTATTTATAAAGAGTCAGAGAGTCAACAGCTCTTACAGCGTACTTTAAAAAATCCAAAATAAACAACTGATGCTCCTACAAAACTTATGAAGAGCTGCAGAGTCTCTCACTGTAAAGTTTTCGGTACAAGCCATGAGAGTTCATTTTTGCTTTATACTTTCAAAAAATACAGACGACTTCAATTCCAATTTTAATACCCATGGTCAAACAAGTCTGTGAATCTCATGCACAAGAATTAACAGTCTCCATGCATCTTCTATCTCTTCAATAAGCAATAAAATGCACCTTAATTGTTTTGGAGATTAATAATATTATTTAAAATGGCAGTGTCAAAATTGTCAAGTGGCAGAAGTGCAGACACTAGACAACAGGGTGCAGTGAACTTTATGGGCAACAAGTATTGCCAATCTTAGGAATATTAAATTCCACAAGCATCAGTGCTCTGCTGTGACTTTGAGGCCAGCTGGAACAATGAACCAGCTCATGCTAAAGGTGACAATACAGAAGGTTAATGCAAGTTCATCTTAGCTGTTTATGCGACTCCAGTGCAGAAGTTGCTCATGCTCAGCTCTGATACCTGGGAATCATCCCGAACCTACAGCACTAGCAGAAGATAAACTCTACTTATTTAACAACCATTTTAACTTCACAAAACAGATTTCTAGAGTTCCACTCCCCTGATTTCCATCGGAGAGCAACTCACCTAATGCGGTACTGGAATGCACAGTGTGAGCTAAGGCACAGGCCCAGGGACATGCTTTCTCTAACGTATCAGCTGTATATTTCTCCTCTTGCCTTCAACAGATTATTTGACCACGCTGAAATGCATCACAGCAAAAACAGTGTTCACAGATTTATCTTTCCCACTACAGTATTCAATAATTCTTTTTTCCTACCGTAAAGGCCTGTAAAAACTTTCCACCAGCCACTTCCCCCTTCCCCTCAGATGCTCTAACTCTAGCTGCTTGGTTTAGTCCAGGGAAGCCCAGAAAATAAATAAGGAGCTGAACAACATCACCCCCAAACATTAACATGCTGAAAAATCATGCTAGAATATGGAAAAGCTTCGGACTCCTTCCTTCTGTCTGGGCAATGGAAGCAGACACAGGCCGGCAGGCACAATCCAGCTCACCCCACCAGCACCGCGGCTGCCACCACAACCGCCATGCAGGGCTATGTGGTGGGGGAGAGCCACGATGGCAGGGCTGCCCCCCCCAGACATCCCGTGGGCATCATGGTGAAGATCTCACGGCTGACAGGAACTCTCCGGGGAGCACGTGCCGGAGGAAGCTTGTTAATGTGTTGCACAAACAGCACTCAGCTTTTCCTCTCCTGTGAGATAAACAGCCACAGGAAAACAACCTGTGCAGAATGCAATTTGGGGGCAGCTCATGCTCACAGCACTTGCTTGCACTTCCTTCACATCCCCCTTGCAGTCCTTAACAGGCTCTGTTGAACTCTCAAGATATTTCCCTTAGCCTGCTGGCACCTTTCTGGTTCTAAGAGACCCAGAAAAAGTAACAAGCTGAAGGGGGTTAAAAGCAAGCAAAGAGCCCAGTCGGGCTGTCCTAAAGGCTAAATAAAGACAAACAGCCTGACACATAGCAAAATATACTGACACATAGCAATTTCCTCCTAACTCCAGAGTTCCAGCTACCTTCCTGCGTTCCTGACTTTAAATGGTGCTCAAGCACCACCGGTGATGGCCCTGACCCTTACCTGTTATTGAACAAAGAGTCCTCATCCCCAAACCAGACCAAAAAGTGAGCATAAACAGGTATATGTTGTTCTGAACTGCAGGCCCCAGTGTACTCGTCATTTTCTCAACAAGGATGAGAAGATTCCAGCAGCTACAGCTCCCCTCAGAGAGGTCTCCTCTGCCTACTTACCTGCTGCTTATGGACTGGCACTCTGCAGAGGGTTTGCTGACCCCGAATATTAACCAAGATTTAATGACACCATCCAGCTAACCTTGCTGATGTCTGGGGGAGGGATGCTGGTGTTCTGCCCTTGACAGTTCTCACAGAAACATCTCAGTTGCTCTATAGGAGACAGCAATAAATTCAGTGACATACTCAGAATGTACAGATCCTGGACCAAGTGTAATTTCACTGACATGCATGAAGTTACATCAGAACTGATTCACCCCAGTAAGGTTAAGACTTCAGCTGTCTGCATCCTTGCTGCCCTTGAAAAGCATGTGCACCATCAGCCCACAGGGACAGAGTCATTGCTTGCTCAAACTCAAGCCCCAACATGGGCTCCCATGGTCCCGAGCTCACCTGGTCCCTCGGGAGGTTGTAAATGCTGTGTTGAGGGGCTCACTGCACCACAATGGTATGTCCAGATAGGCTAAGCAAAGCTTCCATCCTGCCACAGGAAGGCAGAGAACATGTTTCCACTGTTCCTGAATACAAGCTGTGAAAAAGTAGCCTCTGGATTGGATCTGAGGCTCTCACGTCACATAAAGTAGGAATTAGTGACCCAAAGGACCCAAGTTGTTTTGGTGAGAACATTCCCGAAAATCACTGATTTTTTATTTATTTTTTTAGGAGGAAGGAGAATGACTTTCCAAAAGCTCTTTTCTCGTTGGTGCTAAGGCAGTGTGTCCTTGGCTTCTTGTGATCATGGGACATGCAGCAGTAAGCACTCTCTGAGTTTCATTGATATTTTCAAGGGTAGGAGAGAACTTCACTCCGTTCGAGTACCACTCTGCCAAAGATTAAAAGCTTATGAGGGTGCCAATTATATAACCTGACTGAGCTGCCTTGTCAGTGAAGAGCTTTGCAGGATGCATTCTGGCTTCACAGGATGGAAATTCAGCTTTTCTTCAAGTAGTCTGATTTGGTGATTTCACTGTTTAATCCATGCAGCTGCTGTGATCAGTCAGAAGCGGTAACTGAAAGGGAAGCTGCTCAAATTAATTCTGCCACGATTTTACTGTGTTGATGCTCCTGCACCTCTTGGGTAGCATGCCAGCAAGACCATTTCAAGACAAGATTTGATGTATGGTGCACTGGAGACAACATATGCTTACGCTGCGTGACAGAGCCCAAAGCTGAGACGTTGGACAGGCCCCAAGTAGGTTCCCACAGTGCAGTGGGCATTCAGATCTGGCCTGGAAGTTGCATAGCCACATTCATGCTGAATTATATGCAGATCAGTAAAACCTGTCTCCTGGCTTATCACTGTAGGCCCTGTACCAAGTCATATACAACCATACTGTAAGCTGACTTTAAGACAGCATTTCTCCTCTTCCTGATCTATGGACACATGGACCGCACTAGACTGCCTTAGGTTGCCAGGCCTTTGGGATAGGGACAGTCCTTTGCTTACAGGTCTGGGTGATACCTTCCATCTTGTGGTCTCACTCTTGAACAGTGAGTTGCAAAGTGCTCCTGCAGTTTGAGTAATGACAGCTCTTCCTTCTGTAGCAGGAGGACAGAGCAATAAAACTGCTGCTTTTATAGAAACAGAGAAAAACTATCAGCAAAATGTATCTGAAGGAAAACCAATGCAGAGCTTATTAGCCAAGTTGCCTACAAGCTTAAAAATGTATCAGTTTAGACCTGGAAATTTATGTTCAAAGCCACAAATTCAGAGTTAATTTATTATGCAGTAGATTTCCAGCTCCACTGAGCTTAATGGGATTTGTTATTCTGTTAAATGGGCTTTTCCCTCAGAGCACCTTGTTTCATTAGATCATTTAACAGAGCTTTGCATGAATAAGGTGTGTAAACACAACACAACCACACCAGCTGGCCCTTTGTTTTGCACACTGAAGTGCTAATTCCTCTTACTGGCTGTGAGTGCACATGTACTGCACTCCACGCATGAGCGTATACATGTACTGTGGTCATGGAGGCAAGGGAAGGTGGTGGGATTTCTCTTTCCTGAAAGCCAAAGAGGAACTGCAGGGAATTTCACAGATCCCTGAGAGAAGGCTTTGACGTGTTAATGGTCTCCAGTATGTTTAGAGCTCAAAATTGGAACTATCTTCCTTGCACTAACAGAGTTGAGAACAGGTTCTACAAGAGCCAACTAGCACTTTGGGACTTGACAATGTATACAGAACTGTCTGTAATTAATAACACTTAGATTTGTAGCAGGACTATGTGGATCTGACAAAGTCAAGGCCTCAAGACTCCCTCTGTTTCCTGTAAAGTGTCTAAAACCTAAGCGTCAACACAGAAAAAGAAAACACAATGAAGGCAAAAGAACAAGCTCCCATTTCCTGGGAGTGAAACCACAGCATGGAAGCAGCACATGACCCTGGCAACAAACCCAGGCGCGAACCCAAGCCCTGCTTTTTCATTCAGCATCTGAATAAAACTCCTGCTCTGATGGTCCCACCACAGTGCGCCCAAATTACATGCTCGTCCTCTCAATGTCTGTCTCTCTGATGAGAGAAGAGATCCTTCCATTCCAGGGCTAATCAGAATGTTAATTTTCTATCTACTTCAGTTTTTCAAAATGAGAGTTCTTTGCCATTCTGACCAGCAAGTTGAGGGTAAATGCTATAACCCTTAGTCAAGCAATGCATCCATTAAGGAAACATTTTGCACCTTTTTTGTTATAATCTTATACTGCACAACTGACTGACCTCCACATCATTGCAATCATTTAATTTTCAGATACAATATTATGATGTTTCCCAAGGAAAACTTCAAAGCAATTTCAGCAACTATTAGGCATTGTCAGTGAAACTCCATTTATGGTGAAGAACAGAATAAACCCCACAAAAATGTCAAGGAAAACAAGAAAGTCAATGTCTCAAATCCTGACAGTAACAACAAATCTAGTGTGAAATGGCATGAGTTTTCCCCGGATATCCATTTTGTAACTTGTATAGAATAGACATCTTGTTGAAAATAAAATTAATGTACAGAGCAAGGACGGCACAAATTAATAAAAGCTGTGGGACTTGAAATGGTTTCTTTCTCTGTTGCTTTCATTTGTGTGTGTATTCATGACTGTGTGTAAATCTAAATATATTCCCAAGCCTGAGGGCAATGTTGATTCAGAAAGGCAGAACACAAATTAAAGAGTCAATGACCTGTTGAAATAAAAGACAAAACTCCCTTGACTTCAGCAGAGACAGAATTTCGCCCCGGATGTTTGGGCCAAACTTATCAATAGCCAGTAGGCAGTAAATGTGATCTCTGAAATCCAGTGAATAGAAGGAGGAAAATGGTCTCCGGATTGTCCATCTGGTCTGTAAAATTTTCCTGAAAATGTATCAGATGATGCTCAAACTTGCTTTCCTACCCCCACCTTGTCATACATCTGGTGATACCTCTTTCTCCACTACCTCAGGGGTGGTGTAAGCTCCTTAAGTGGGTGTGTCAATCTAGAGTTAGGTGGAGTAATTACAAAGCTTCGTGTGAGACAGGACAGATCAGAATTTACCTTCAAGATGTGGCAAATGACTCCATGCTTACTTTGTGTTAAGAGCATGCAGTGGGAGGATTAGTGCAGACTAGCTCATGCGGTATATACATCCATCCATGGCACCCTGTATTGTGCCATATACACAAGCCTATACTGGTTACCATGACTCCATCCTTGAATCTTCTCATCTTCTCCCACTTACCCTTACAGCTGCCATCCTGAGATGTAGAGAGGATGCATGGTCTCACATTTCCAGATGGAGGCACTGAAAAAAAGGGAGACCATATTTCAGCCTCTTTAATGTAATAAAACTGGTTTCAGAGCCTGAGTTAGAGAGAACATAAATGTCATGAAGTGTGCAATGAAGCCTGCCAAGATATCTGTTGATCTCCCTTGGTGGCCCACCAACGCCTGCATGACAATGGTGTCCTTGCAGTCTATTTCACTGTAGCTGCTCTGGACCATGCACTGAAAAGCAATCTGGATGTCATCATTGGCTCCCTCAGAGACCAAGAAGCCTGGACAATTTCACTGACATTGCCTGTGCATATTGCTAAAAGACTGTGGAAGATGTTCTCGGAGGTCTCAAGCACTGCCCTGACTCTCAGGTTTTGACCACCCTCAAGCAACCTAACCACAGACTGACCAGGGAGGGAGGCTGCGAGGCTGCACAGGAACAGCCATTCTCTTGAACCTACCTGTGGGTTCCTGAAGCATCCTGGAGGATGGGGACAGCATGGCATCAGCTCCTCAGAGACCCTAAGTGCCCTTGCATTTCTGGATTTGCACCCACTGCTGGTGATCAGTGGTCCCTGGGCAAGCTTGTCTACTGCACCCAGACCAAGGGGCTGGCTGACTGCATCGGGAAAATGAGGTGCAGCAGGACAGGCACTGGTTCCAGTAGGTTGCCTGATCCTACAAATGAACCTTCTTTCTATTGGCATGAGCACAGATCTTCTCTTTCCTTGTTATGGTGGTACAAAGCAGCACTAACACCCAACAACCACCAGACAGGTAGAATTTAACACCATCATTATAATAACAACAGTCTTCAAGCAGAATGGAAATCACGGCAGAAGAAAGCATCAGCTTAAGGTGGAATGATGCATGCTTGGGACAACCCCTACTGCTCTCATTTTTGTGGTATTCATGTTTTATTACCTGGTAGTTCAGAGTGCCTCTGGGAGTAAATCCCTCCTGGATGAGTCCCAAGGTCACTTCCATAGCTGCAGGTGGGAGAAATGTACTGAAGCCTGGCCAGCTGATAATCTTTTGCCTTGCTTATGCCAACTGAATCCTTTCTTTTCTTGGACAAACTTATCCGGGAGCTAGCTAGACTGTAGGCCCCTGTTAAATAATGATGATTATGTTCTTTTTGCTCACTGCTGACAAAGAATTATAGCCCCTCATTTAGAGCTCATTTCAAAACCATGAGATTCTGTAATTGAAAGTGGCTGAAGCTAATTTGATAACCCAGTTCTGAACACAGCCGACTAACTACTTTCCCTTTGTCCTTTCAGCAGTAATGGCCTTGTCAGGAAAGTCTTCTGTGCTACTTTTAAGAGGGCAATTATGATGGAGGTTGAAAACTATTGTTCCGTGACAGGCTGCAATTTCAACATTGCCTTCAAGTTCCCAGCAAGGTGAGGGGCATGGCAGCAGGTTCAAATGCCCTCCAGCCACAACTGCTCTCTAAAACACCTAAGTGCTCACTCGCTTGGGCCACTGGCTATTGCACTCACCAAGGTGCAGAGCTCTGACCAGGAGAGCATCTGACACTTCACCAGTTGATGAGGATACTTGCTGGGTTCCCCCAGCACAGGATGGAGAAGGTTGTCTCTGTGCCCATATAATGCCTGGCAGCTCCCTCAGAGCTGCCACACTCTACGTCACACTGGACAGAATGGTCACACTGGACCACTGACTAAATCCCACATCAGGACACGCTGAAGGCTCCTCCTCACTTAGCGCTGCCATCAGCTGCTGTACTGGGAGGCTACTGGTTAGATACAACAGATCCCCTTCTTGTGCTTAAGCCATGCATTAAATTTCTACAGCACAGACAGGAAGGAGCAATCTTTACCCCAGTGGACAGCCTAGAGCAGGGACACATGCCCACACACTGCTGACTGCGCTGGCAAAATACCTTCAGTTAGGAACACACGCCAGCAGGATTCCCTGGCAATGCTTCCTGCCCTAAGAAAGGTCAAAGCAGCCTAAACAGTCAATACCACAAAAGATGGAAGATAAAGCCTAAATGCAATGTCTGCCTAGTGCTCTATCTGCCAAACTGCTGTCTCTGCTTTGCTCTTGTGATTAACAGCCCTGATCCCTGAACACATTTACCCCGCTACAAGCAGCAGTGCAAGAAGCCCCTTTTACCTCTGATTCTTGTCTGTAGCCGGTTCGCATCTGCATCTCCAAATGCAGTGGGCTCAGGAGATGAGTCTCCTTATGTCTCCTTTGCAGTGATCACCGAGGGAAACCTGCCCATTGCAAGATGTGCATCTTTGGTATCTAAGTAAATATTTCCAGGTGTGCTGTGGATTCTGGGCCTTCCCCCTGGTAAACAGAGGAAATGTAAATAATACAGCAAACATTTCTCTTGCCGTAGCCTAGAGCTGTGCTCAGAACGGCTCTAGCTGTTGTAGTAATTAGCATAAGCAAATTGCTAAATTGTGTGCTGTGATAAAATGATGGATTACAGCACGGAAGAAATCATTAACACATTGATTAGCAGCACATGCCTTCAAAATCACTATCTAAGCAAATTCTGGGGATTGAGGGAGCTTTGTGAATGTTACAAGCACTGCCTTCCGTAAGCAAGAATCAGGAAATGCTAATATATAAATTGCCAAAGTACCAACATCAAATTTTAACTATTAAAGTTGGTTCTCAAATGGTTTCTGATATTTACTGCAGGCTGTTCACATGGGGCTCCTGTTCGGTGTCTCCCAGTACCCCGAGGCAAATAGCTGTAACAGTGTCTGCCCGGGGCAGGGTCTGGCACTGGGAGCTTCTCCAGGTTTCCTGTTGCATGTCCCCCTGTATCTCTGCCTCTGCTGCATGTGTTTTAAGCATTGCACAGCAGTGGATGGTGCAATGGTGTGTTCATACCACACAATGTATACCTCCTGGCAGAGCAAAAAGATCATTTATGTACAGCATGATAGTACCTCTGTAATTTTTTTGCAGAATAGTTTTGTTTTGAATGTAGTGGGAATCTCATTTTCTTCTGTTCTATTAAAGAAAATGTTTCCCTACACTTGCATATTGAAAGGATCTCCTGCCCAAAGTCTGTGTGGTTCACTGGCAGCATCTGCTGCTAGGTATTCCCTCATGGTGGCTTTAATAATCAAAATCAGCCTGTTATTGCCAGAGCTAATAGACGTAGCTCTGGCAATAACTTCTTATTCAGCACAAGTGCTCAGTAGTTTATAAAATCACTCATTTGAATGGGTTTCCTTTTATTAGGATTAGCAGGCCCCTCTACACCTCCCCCACCTCTTATTTCAAATGAAACACACATATTGAATTTTAATACATCACTGTTACAAAAACGTGTGTGTCAATAATGGCTAGCTGCTCTGCAACAGGAATACAGGAACCCTCCCCGTAGCTCTGTGTCAGCACATATACCTAATCCCAGAGGATTCCCAAGTTCATTATCAGCGGAACATAAAATCAATACAAGGCTGTGATTTCACTTATTGACTTGGGTACTGCCACAGTAGAGAAGATTATACCTGTAGGTGCTTACTGCCAGAAAGTATGAACACTCACAGCCACCGATGGTGGAGAGGATAAATCCATGTGCGGGGACACTAGAGTCTCTGTCTGCGTTGCAGAAATGCTCAGCTCAGTCTCTCCCTGCCTTTTACCACACTCACAACTCAACTGGTGCAGCTCAGAGAACAACTCCACCTGAAAGACAACTGGTTATCACAGCTTGGACCTCCAGAGGTCCCCATTTGCTCCAGTGCATCCCCCTGCCTGTGTTTTCTGGCATTTCCAGCATTTCTCTCTCTATGCATGCAGAATGCTACGGCACCTTCTTGTGTTTTTCCTTTATTTCTGACACCATTCTGCCTTCTAAAATGTGTTGGTCTCTGCTATCACCCATGTGCCCAGTAGGACCAGAGGTTTAGCTATTCTGATTTTACAGATCCCACAGCACACAGGCAGGTCATTAAACCTGTTTTGGGTCCTACAGTGGGCTGGATGGGAAAAGACAATATCTGAAAAATGTTTGCATTTGTTTTGCCAGAAGTAAATATCAGGGATTCCCTCTGTTTCACTATGAGGTTAAATTATGGACGTGGAAACTAGTGACCTAGCACCCATAAATGAAAGAGAGTTTCAGTAAGAGGGTAATTTATTTCACTTAATTAAACCCACTGATTTGCAGTCTGGACCCATTCAATAAAATGCCTTTTAAATAAACAAAAGAATACCTTTTGAAATGGAAAGATTTGCAGATATGATCTTCAGTTCCTGCTGCAAGGCAGTTCTTGGAAATCAGAGGCAAAGCGCTCTTCTCCAAGGAGAGTCCATTTTATGAGTGCTTCGTGGCTTACTGAGCTGCTCACTGCTTCTCTCCCAAGATCTAGCATCTAATTGGAATGCCTTTTTTAATTTTTTTTACTAATTAGGCAATTTTATACATAGTTCTAAAAGCACCTCTCAGGACAGCATTAATTTTAATAGCATCTGAAAATGACGAATTCAAGATATGCCACTAAGTGACTATATGTAGTTAATAGATTTTCTTCTTGCTGCACTTGCTTGGCACTACATTTGTCACAGCAGTGTCCTGTTTTGGCACCATTCTCATCCATTCCTCGTCTACTGATTTTTATAATCACAACCTATCATTCACTAGCAGGATAATTTCTGCATTACCATACAGGCAATGTCACATACTTAACAAACTTTTCATAAACATTTACATCAGGAGCTGTCTGTGTTAGACATCAAATGTTCTCTTCTGGAGGAGTCTGCAGTTTCACCTACTATTATGGTAAATCATCTCCCAGAAACAGCCTCAGAAATATCCTGCACAAATTTAAGTGTCATAACTTCCACAAACAGCCTCCACACAACCAGACATAGAAAACTGTCGGGATTCTTCATCAGCCATAAGGAATCTGCAGGCTGCAGGCAATGCTGATGAATACAGCAGCCAGCCCCTCCACTAGATTGCCCCTCTCAGACCAGCCGGACTAATGGTCTAATAGCATGAGTCCCTGTTCTCCTATTTTTAGTAGGATATTCCCATTTTCATTCTTCTTCAGGGAGTCTGAAGACACTTGACATTGTTTGTGGCTGTTTGAAGAATACATGCTGTTTCACAGTAACACAAAGCAGCACAGTACTTCCTAAATTTGTCTTCCATCCCCTTTGAATTTGGAAAGCTGGTTTGTTAAGCCTAGACTTTTGAGTACTTATTCAAATGGAGCTTGCACATAAAAGCTATGCAAGAGCAGAAATGAAGTTTGCTGCCATTAGTCCCAGAAGAACATAGACACTGAAAATCGGAACCCAGGGAGGATAGTTATGTTTTCCCAGTTATATTTGAGTGATTTCATTAGAGTACTTATACAGTTTTTTGGTACTTCATGATAGCAGTAGCCACAAAGAGCACAACACTACAGAGTTAAAACTACTTGCTGTAGTTTCAGCACACTGAAACTATTAGGTTGTCTGCTAAACCCCACCACTTGTGTTCCTTCTAGAACCATCTAAAATTTGATTAATTGAAGAAGAGGGAACAAAACCACTGGTAAGTCCTTTATAGCACACAAAGCAATTGCTTCAGTGTTTTACTTCTGGCTGTCTTCCTGGAGCCTAGTAATAAAGACTACGACTGAAGACCTTCTGCTATCCAGCTGGGGCCAGGAGTAGATACAAGCAAGGATGGAGGCTTCAAAAGGGCTTGTGTTTTCTGGCCTATCTTCTCACTGTTGATAGAACATGGGACAGTGGCACGGAACAAAGAGGAAGAGCAAAGCTGATTTGACAAGTCTCGGAATAAGCCCTCAGGAGGGCCAGCTGAGAGAAGCTGTTCTAGGGACCCTTTGAGAAAACAGAGTGGAGGACCTTTTGTACGGAAAGACAACATCTCCGTAGCTTCCAGGAGAGGAGGAAGACAACAGCTGGCCTGGATGCAGGAAATGAGAGGCATGCAAAGCAGTAGGGCTCACACTGCACACAGGTTTCCCCTTCCCTGGCTGTTTGCACCACTTCCCAGCCAGCCCCTGACAGCAGGTAACTACCAGGTGCCAGCTTACGCCTACAGCAGTGAGAAGGATTTCAGGACACAGCATCCTCCTTACGCAAAATGCCATAAAATTGTGGTGCATTAAACATTATAGTTGATGAAACCCTTGTTCCACTGAAAGCAATTCCAAAACTACCTCTGACTTCAATGGAGCAAGTATTTTTCCCATCTCACTCTCCCTCTGAGCAGCTCTGTTTCCTGTTATCACTTATTCTATTTTTCTGAAGCTCTCCCAAACATTTTCAGAGGAAATTAACTGATTTCATATCTTCTGGCTTTAACACTTCTGTAAAAGAATTGTATTCTTTGTCCTAAAAGGAATCTCTGTCAATATGCATTTCAGGTTTTCCATCTTGGACAGTTCATTTTTGAAAGAATCAATAAAGGTCATGCTATGTAAAAATGCACAGCCTGAGCAGAGTGCAGAAAAGACCACAGAACTGCTCAGTGTTTCCACAGCGATGCATCTATTTCTTTTTTATCAGCAGATGGTACAGCTGACATCTGCAAAAGCAAAGGGCACAGCTGGGTTGCAGCTCAGGTTGTGGAAAGCAACAACATCTACTATGTGTCACCTGTTTGGACTACATAATTCATCCTTCTCTGAGAACAAAGTGCTTCCCCTATGAATAGAAAATGACTGTGTTTCCTATTTATGACAAAAGTGATGCCTCGACCCTTGTGGGGACAGAAGAGCAAGGAAGGACCTGTAGCATTAACAAACAGGTATGATATTCATAACAAAAAGCAAAGCTACCAACCTTCAAGGTGCTTTATATGTTCTGGAATTGAAACTCATTAGATGAAAAATGTTAACTTAAAAGCAATAATCAGCATTTTGACAAAAAAAAAACAAGACCTTTTCCTGTGGGAATGCATTTGCTTCAGTACTCCACCATTTGTTAAAGCAATGGCGATGTTTGCACTGAGGATGCTGGACGATGTGGACTTGGAGTAGCTGGAGCACCATAGCGGCAGTGAGGGCTGGGGGAAAGGGATGCCCACATGCCACAAGTTCAGGTGGCACCAACAACGTGCTCCCCCTGCTCTCTCTCCCCAGCTGGCTGCAGGTACTGACAGTCATGTCAAACAGAGAGGGAAACAGCTTTCAGTACTGGGAAAAGAGTTAGCAAGCAAACCCAAAGAAGGTATACAAGAAGTTTCCAGCCACTCCGTAGGAACTGGTGAATTTTAGAGAGCACTAATTGTATTTTTTCTGGCTTTACTGTCCAGCATTGCTAAAACGAGCTTTTTATAGTTCTGATGTGATTCATTCTGTGCCAAGTGCTTCCCAGTCTGGATTCCACCTCAGGTATTCTACTTCTGTGCATTACTTGAATGTACTGACCTAATATACAATATTACAGATAAGGGACGTCTGTGGAGAAGGATGCTACTGAATGCAGAACAAACAGTTGCTGCTGTCAGATGCTCTAATCTCTGCACCAGTTCTGTGCATTCAGAGCAGCTGATAATTCAATTTGATGTTTCCCTGGAAGCAGGCAGAGGGCATGCACTTTCAGAGGAATAGATGGCATGACTGCAAAAGCACCCTAAAGTTCAGTCCCACCCTCTTATTTGTACTGCATTAAAGATACTCTGAATGTGTGCTTTCTGTCAGGGACTTTTCTGCATGCTGGTGATAATGTTGCCTTGTTCAGAGGGGTCAGCAAGAACAGTACAGAGTATTTTCCAATTAAATGGTCAGAATTACTTAGCTGAGTCCTTTTATTTAAAAAAATAAAAGGGTTGCTTAGTATCTCAGCAAAACAAGATCTCTTTGGCTTGATTCAGTCTTGCATCTAAGACCAAAAAGGGCAAAAGTGCGAATGGCATCCTATGCTTGGAGTGGGGAAAAACCCCAAAAGTGCGGTCACACCTTCCTGAACTCCTCTTAACTCAGATTTTAACTCCTGATGTTATAGTTCAGCACTGAGGTGCTCATGCCTTGAGCATGCTTGAGTTTCCATCTGATGTATGGCATACTCTCAGCACTATAGCACTTCACAGCTTGATGTAAAACTGTAGGAGTGTTCACAGCCATCCAGAGGGCCCAGAAAATTGTACAAAGTAGCACTGAGATTAGATATAAGCAATAAGCTATAAATAACTCACATTAAGGCACTCCAATCACTGCCTTGTTATCATTTTATATATAGCTAATATTAGTAACTATCAAAAGGGTAATACTATACTATTAGACAATTGATCTCTATCCCCTAAATCAGAGAGGCAGTTGATACCCAGCTCATGGATGCTGCTGAGTAGCAGAAATGACAAGGAACCACAAAACAGGACTTTCATGCGTAACTCATGCCTGGGGCTGTCCTTGGCCTCTAGAAATTAGGAAGGCTCCCCCCATTCTTACTTGTTAAAGCAAAACCTCTGTGATTACTGCATTGAAACCTGGGCTGGGGACACCCTGGGCACCCTTCTCAGGAAATCAAGCCATTGGTCTATAATCTCGAAAGAATATAGGTTCTTTGTTAGAAAGACACTGTAACTACCACAGGGAGTATCTCAAAACTGAAAAGGAAATACATGTATTTTAGCAGCCCAGTGACTTTGGAGCCAGTGCTGTCTCCAGGAGGAAGGGCTCCAGGAGTTTGTCCTCTGGAGTTACAGAGTAAGACCCTGAATTCCACAGGCACAGATCAGTGTGTGACTTACACTGCAAGGCATTTGAGGAACTGCAGAGTAGACTCTAGCTGTTCTTCCTGTTTTCTCTGGTGGACAGAGAAACTTTTCCAAAGCAACTGAGACTATACAGTAGATGGATGATGGCTTACAGGGTTGGGTATGAGCAGGAAGCAAAAAAACTGGCTGGCTGGATTAATACTATCATTAAGTAATAGCAATATGTATTTCAGAGCCTCATTTTGCAGGGCTTCCAGCCGTCTCATTTTCTGCTCTTGATTCACTCTCTCCTTTTAACAAGCCTGTATCTTACCTTGTGCTACCCTGTCTGACGTTCTTGAACACTCCTTTTCCTGCTGGTTAGGGATGAAGAATAATGGACAACTAAGTGTAACTATCCAGTGTGACGCTATCAGATGCAGCATGGATTTAGCAATAAGCATTATGTGCCATCAGCATTCATTCTGTTTGAAAGTCAGTTCCTGCCTTTGAGGACTCCTTGTGTGCACTTCAAGAAGCTTGTGAGCAGGGCTACAGGAAGAAGACATGGGAGACTTCACCTTACATTAACACTTCAGTAGGAGAACAGTTTCCTGATAGGATAGGAATGCTGCTTCATTGAGGGGGACCCCCTCTCCCTTGTTCTGAAGGCATGAAGGCACTCCTGCTTGGCTGGGACATAGCAGCTCCTGGGCTGCAGCCACTACATACTGCAGTGTGGAGGGGAGCAGGGCCAGTCAAAAGCACCTTCGGGGACTGCAGCAGGAGCTTCCCTCAACCTTGTCCTCACCCGGGTGGGATGCAGGATTGGGCTCCCTCCCGTGTCTGAGGAATGCTGTGAATTAAAGGCCGTTTTTCAGCTGAAATCAGCAGGAGCTGTGATAGTGGCTCCTGACCCCTGTCCTTCCCTAAAGCAGACCCATCCTGAGGAGCGCAGCACACTCAGGTATTTGCCTTCTGGGCAGATTTAACTGGACTTTGAGGTGCCCATCATCCTTCCTCCTCAGCTCCTGGTGAAAGGCAGGGCAGTGCTCCTGACTCTGACAGCCACATAATCATAATAAATGCATTTGCTGGTAGAAATTAAACAACAACAGGTGTCCTTCAGAGCCCTCAATGACTGTTAAAGGAATTTACATTTGTGAATAAACAGCAGACGAAATTATTTGTCTGACAGCTTCTCATTATTAAAATTCAGGCCCCGCTTAATCCTGCCCACGTCAGTGGGACCCAAGATGACCCGCTAAGTGCGGTCGCAGCAGTTAATGTTACTTAAGGGAAGTTTTAATGGAAGCAGCCTATTTAAAAAAAAATAAAATAGAGTATAAAAATATTTTGGAGCTGTCTTTGTGGCTGTGGAAGTCAATGACAAAGTCCTGTGGCTTTCAGTGGAGCAACGAAGCAGAACTTTTAGACACTGTCTACAAGTGCCCTATGCAACATCAGAGTTTTGGGGACTTACACCAGGAGGAAGTTTGGTCCTATGCAGTGAGATGTGCTCCACCAAACAGTGCCCAAACAGAAGCTGCACTTCTACTAGGAGGAAATTCATAATCTGCTATGCAGCCTTCTTGTCACCTTGACAGTCCTTTTTTCGCCTCTGCCTGCAAAATGAGTATGCCAGTGGCCATCTGTACCTCTAATGTGCTTTTAAAGCTTAATACTATTGGAAACTTTCTCCCTAGTGCTGTAGTTAAATTACCAGATTTGTGGTGTAAGATAGCCCACAATGCCAACATTTCAAGCAAGACCTTAAATGTAAATCCTGGTCACTTAGGAGAGAGCCTATACCACATATGCTCAATGAGGCTTACTATGAGCAATATTAAGTAAGATGGGGAAGGTTTTATGCTGACCAGCTTTCCTTTTCTTCCCATTTCATAGGTAAAACAATGCATTTGCAACAGATTTGTCAAATGTAAAAGTATTGATTTTTGAAGAAGCTTGCCCGCAGGAGGAAAGGAAGTCAAAGTTAAAATCAACAGGGATACCTTAGGACTTCTCCAGCTATATAAATGTTACAATAACAGAACCTTTCATGCACAAAAAATCCTGTACATCAGATGACAAAAGCAGTTTAAACTTACTTTTCACTTAAATGTTAAAAGGCAAGATAAAACGTCAGTCATCTCTCACTCTACATTTTGAACAGTATGTTGTTTCACCAGAGTACCAAGAGTCCTACCAATGCCCGGTAGCCTCACAGGGTCACACTCAGCCCCTGATGTAGCAACACAGGACACACAGCTACCTGGGGGAGATACTCTTGTCCCAGTAGCACAGAGAAACAGCAGTCTGAGAGACATCATAACCTGTCTGTGGCCACCTCCAAACACTTTCCACCTGCCTGTAAGCCATTTGCCCAAACTCCAGAGTCACATCCCACACAGACAGACACATCTGAAGAGACTGGAAGGTGTTAGTGCCCAAGACTAAGCCTTCTGATGGTTTCTCACCTAGTGCTGTTCACCACTGCGGTTTAGTGACAGGATAGCTCTGTTCTGGGCCTTCAATTACATCTTTGCTACTCCTGTTCCCATCTTGCTTTCCTTCTCTTGTTTGTCAGTGATTCCAGCAAGTGTCTAGCATAGCTCCTTATTTGATCAAGTTGATCTGCACTTCTGATTATTTTATCTCTGTGATGTCTGGCTGAGTTAGGCTGGAGGTAATAAAAAGCACGATTTTCCAGGCAGGAGCAGACATGGCTGCTACTCTGACCTAACGCCATGTTTCGTGGAGATTGAAATGACTCCTTGTCTTAGATCACTAAACAAGGATAGCTCGACCTCTCAGGCACTTTTTTGTACCTGTATGAATTAAGTGATTCTTTTGTTATTTATGAAATTCTGCTAGTGACCTAAAGAAACATTCTGGGTTGTTGGGAATATCCCATGACTGACCACAGAAAGGGAATGGGCAAGCGATCAGCCTTGTAGCTGGTGTGAGAGTTCTGGTGTGGCACATACTCCTGGGAAGAAAAAGGACAAAAGTTCATCTTCCACGTTTCTGCCTGTCTTACCAGCAAGCTTACATTCAGCCAGAACTTGCTTGTGAGAGAAGGTTGGCAGCTCTTCTATTCTCGCTGGGTCTGAGAAAAGATTGTTTTAAATACTTATGATGCGCTTTCACACCATACATTTTTTGCAACAGTTACACTATTCCTGAGAAGTTGCTCAAATGAGACTTTTCAATTGCTTATGTGGGAGGAAGTATTTGGCAACCAGACAAAGGAAAACAGATTCTTTTAGGACATGCTTTATCCCCAAAGTGCAATTGTTTTGTCACACATTTCTTTCACTCTCTCAAGGTTGAAAAGTTTTGGCAGCAATAACTGTAGAGCTTGCAAAAGACATGGTTTCCAGCACAGCGTGTCAGATGAACCTAATGAGACAGATCCTTGGCGGCTGTAAGCGGGTACAGCTCCATTGACAACAGTACAGCAAAACTCATTTACACCTGCAGAAGATAAGCCCCAATATGTTTTAAACTTGGAGGTTGCAATTACTCTGAATACAGCTTAATGGCTCATGCCCTTACTCTCTTTCAATACTGTGTACAATGCCATTCCATGAACTGTGGTAATGGGATATTATACCATTACAACAGTTTTGGTTGGCTTCTTCTTTCTCCTCATCTTGTTATTGGAAATATCCATGCAATTGCCTGTAAACAGATTTCTTTTTACAGCTCTTGATGTAAAATGACTTTTTAATGGTATTTTTGTTGCATCTGCTCCTGATGATGATCAGGCCTGAGAACAGTAAACTTTCTCCAGTACACTTTCTTGACTCGAGGCTGGTAATGCTCCTGGTGCTCAAAGGACTGGACATATGCAAAAGTTGGGACCATCAGCCTGATCTGTATACGTGTGAGCATACTGTTATGAATGCAAAAACCCCATATGTTCTCAGCTGCATGCAAACTGTGCTTTCTTAAGTGGCACAGAAGGATATTTCCCTCTGTAGTAAATGAGGCTTTACAGCCTGTGTCATACTGGGCATGATATTATGTGACTATTGGTTCATCTTGACCTGACAGATAAGAGTCTAAATATTTTGCTTAATATACTCAGCATTCACCCCCAGGAGCATTCACACACACATTGAAAACTAGGAATTTCCCACGCAGGCAAATACCGAATCTGTCAGTGCAGCTTTGCGCTCACTTCTACTTCTATAGATGTACACAAACAGCTGTAAACAATCCTAAAGTGACAGGCACCAACAGCATATGCAGAGGCTTTACATCCACAACGAGATCTGGGGACATGCTGTAAGGGTTCAGTCAGACTGTGTAACATATACCTTTGAAAAGTAGACTCCGCGGCCTATTCTGTTTACCTGGCATGGCAGGTCTCCCATTTCCTTAGTAGAAGGTAATAATCAGGTCCTGAGTGTTAAGCAGAATTCAAAATTCCTATTTTTCATATTTATTAAGATTCCCCAGTGTGTGGGCTCTCTAAAGAGTCATTAATGGATGTGCTCTTTACACAAAATTCAATTCACCTAATTTCCTTATAAGCTTCCCCATACAGAGCTTCCCAAAATGTTCACCAGTGCAATAAACCGTTACAGGGATTGTTTTAAGTCATTTGCCTCCAGACAAAATAGACATTTTGGGACATTTTGATTTCTTCTGTCTAATAAATGAAGTGCTACAATTCTAAACTTAATATCTGGCATCACCATTATTTTTCCTTGCTTTACATCCTTCCTAGAGGATGACATCGAAAGATAAATTGTTGTAATATTTTCTGCACATGGGGAAACATCTATTTTTTCCTCCAGGTTTGTCTTTCAAGATGACTTACTGTAGGTTGCCTTTTCCTATTTTCCCATGTTTAGTTTATAAAAGCTTGACCTCTAATTAGAGGCTAATTCACTGAAGCTGAGAAATGTTCTGCAGTAAATGAGAAGTGTGGATTTTTGGACAGAATCCCACTGACTGTGAATGGACCTTGTCCTTGAAGGGCTTTAACAGGCTTGACATTTCTTATTTTATTTAAAACATTGATGCTTTTAGATATAATTTATAGTTTTTCTTGTATTTGTAATTCTAAGTGCAATTCTGAAAATGTCTTATACTATAGTATAAACACTGCCCACCATCACCAAGAATATTTTCATTGATGCAGTCGAGGACCGTATCAGCTCATTTCAGACTGGACACTTTGGCAGCTCATCATTTTATTACAATTGACTCAAGTTTACAGTCTCCAACTGCTAAGCCTGCAGTATGTAGCAAAAGCCCCTGTAGTCTCTGACACTGAGTCCATCCTGTGGGACACAGATGCTAACACCTGTCACATATTCTCATGCCTCCTTTGGAAAGGATTCCAGTGTTTATCATTCAAAGGCATTTCAGCTAGGAAGCTGGGATCACCAGCCACTGCCAGTGCCAAGACACGTGAGAGCTCTTTGACCTTAAACCCTTAAAAAAGGGTCAGAGAAATAGACCAACCCTAACTATTCTATGATTCATTTAACAATCTTATCATCTCAGTCTTGCCATCTTAAACACCAGCAAAAATGAATGCTGCATCTCAGACATGGTTCCTGTGTCTCTCTATGAAGACCTATTGCTATGGAGCTGTTTAACCATTCTAGCTGCATTCATTCATTCATCATGTATTATGTCACTTATCTCTTGGGTTCTTGAAGCATTACACTTCTAAGACTCATATTGCACAAGCTGTAAATTCATTTGATAGCAGTTTCCCTGCTATTGAAAATAAAAGTAAGAATTTGGAAATGGAAAAACACTAAGCCCAAGCACAGAATCACAGAATCACAGAATCCCAAGGGTTGGAAGGGACCTAAAAAGATCATCTAGTCCAACCCCCCTGCAAGAGCAGGGTAACCTACAGTACATCACACAGGAACTTGTCCAGGCGGGCCTTGAATATCTCCAGTGTAGGAGACTCCACAACCCCCCTGGGCAGCCTGTTCCAGTGCTCTGTCACTCTTACAGTAAAGAAGTTCTTCCTGATGTTAACGTGGAACTTCCTATGTTCCAGTTTACACCCATTGCCCCTTGTCCTATCACTGGGTATCACTGAAAAAAGCCTAGCTCCATCATCCTGACACCTACCCTTCACATATTTGTAAACATTGATGAGGTCACCCCTCAGTCTCCTCTTTTGCAAGCTAAAGAGACCCAGCTCCCTCAGCCTCTCCTCATAAGGGAGATGTTCCACTCCCTTAATCATCTTTGTGGCTCTGCGCTGGACTCCTTCAAGCAATTCCCTGTCCTTCTTGAACAGAGGGGCCCAGAACTGGACGCAATATTCCAGATGCGGCCTCACCAAGGCTGAGTAGAGGGGGAGGAGAACCTCTCTTGACCTACTAACCACTCCCTTTCTAATGCACCCTAAGATGCCATTTGCCTTCTTGGCCACAAGAGCACATTGCTGGCTCATGGTCATCCTCCTATCCACCAGGACCCCCAGGTCCCTTTCCCCTTCACTACTTTCCAGCAGGTCAACCCCCAACCTGTACTGGTATATGGGGTTGTTCTTCCCCAGATGCAAGACTCTACACTTGCCCTTGTTAAATTTCATCAAGTTTCTCCCCGCCCAACTCTCCAGCCTATCCAGGTCTCGCTGAATGGCAGCACAGTCCTCTGGTGTGTCAGCCACTCCTCCCAGTTTTGTGTCATCAGCAAACTTGCTGAGGGTGCACTCAGTTCCCTCATCCAGGTCATTGATGAAAATCACATATAAAGCACACTTTATATATATATCATACTATACCAATGATACCCTGGATAACAAATAAATGCAAAAGTTAACCGAGTTTCAATGCGTGCCCACTCAGTACATACAATTTAAGAGTCTCCCTTTACAGGGAATGACATATTTCAAAGCATTAGTTAAATAAAGTTAGAATATTTTATATACTTAAAACCTAATTTATATCTAGTGCAGTCCTTTTACATCATCCCTCACTGAATGTTCCCATGCAAAGATTTAAGACTGCTACGCTCAGAACAGCAAAAGCATCCTGGTTACCCAGGATCCCGGCCTGAGGGGAGGTTATGCCAGGCTTTTTGCAGTCCCAGTAGTTTGTTTGCAAAATACTTCACAAGAATATGCAAATCCAGCTCCCTGATCCATTGCCTCCTCCAGTGCCATCTTGAGATTTAAGCACATTTTTATAATTTGACAAGGGCTGCATTAACCTAAGAAACCTTGTTGAATCTGCTGTGATTCTTGCTCCAGAATTCTCTTGGATATCCAATATTGCTATCAGATATTATATAGACATTCTAAAGGAGGGAGGGGATGTCTAGCTATGCCTTAGTCCTTTCCTAGAATCTATAAGATGCCTTCACTGCCATTTAGTTCAAGCCTAAGCCTGCTCTCAAACCTAGAGTCACTTACCAGCCACACTTCATATACCAGCATGCACTGAAATGCAGACTCAACCTGAGCTCTCTGGAGGGATCAGTCTCACCACCTTTGGCATCTCTGCATAGGCCAAAGCACTCTTGTAATCTAGGAGCAGGCACAGAGTTGTGTATGCTTCATCCCAGTCTCCGTTCTTCCTATGCCTAGACATAAAGGCAAAGTGAGAACGGAAAGCACATAAGCTGTTGGGCTTGGCACACCTGAGTCTGCCTGAACACCCACTGCCCACTTAAGGTTCTCAAGAGGTCACAACAACAGAATCCCAAGGGCTATCTCGTTCTTGGCACCGCTCCCCTCACTGCCTCTCAGCTATGTACATTCCATGTTTTCCAAGCACTGAAATTCTTTTGGTCATCCAAACTCTCACACCTCCGACCAGCTCACCTGAGCCAGAACTTCCTGTGTTTTAACATTTCAGTAGTCACCTAGTCCTGGGACATGTCTGTTACCTGAAGATAACTTTAAAACCTCTTTTTTGGACAATCCCTCCACAGAGGCAGTGACCATCACTTCAGCCACTGTTCCCAAGACAGACCCAAACTGCCCGAAGGTAATTTCGGGTCATTTACCTGAAATTCCCTAGTGAGTCAGGAGCAGATCTGGCACCTGAAACTAGAGCTGCCAAGTCCTCCTGCACTGCTGTGACACCCCAAGAATGCTGCTTGCTCTGTCATTGCTGTTACTGTGATACAAAGACTCTCAAATCTGGTTTGCTCTCCAAAATGAAATACTGGTGCAACTCTGACCCCTTAGAAGTACCAAACAGCCTGCTGAGCTCAGGCAGATAACCTGTTTCCAGGGTTGCAGGACTTTAGCAGAAGAATCAGAAAAATCAATGGTTTCTCTTGTCCAGCCCTCCTCTTCAGAATTACAAGGAATTTCCAGCCTCCTGGTTAACAGAGACAGTATAAATCAACCCAAACACCCAAAGGGCAATAAAAAACAGCTCAAAACCAGACAAAGCTTGCTTAGCTACAAGTCTGGAAGAATAATAAATGATATATACTGAAACCATGAAAATTTGCTTATCTACATCAATGCTTCTGAAGAACCTTTAATCTTCATTTTGCACAGAATTAATATGATAACCCTGCCTATACCAGGCTCTGAGCAGAGGTTCCTCCCTGCCCACAGCACCAGCCAAGCTCCTCAGTAACACTGCCAAGGAATACCAGGGGCACTGAGGCTCTCCCAGCTCTCCTCCTGACACCTGTATATGCACCAGACCCAGCAAACACTACAGCAGCAAGGAGCAGAGATGAGGAGAAAGCCCTCCATAAGGCATCCACTATGGTACAGAGGAAGGACCTGGACATCCAGACAGTGAAGCAAGACCTAAACTAAACTTTTACTGCTGTAAAAGGGCTGGGTGTGCCACTCGTGCCTAGAAATGTGATTGTGGAGATTGTCTAAAGGGATAAAGGAATGGCAAGATCTAAAGACAATGGCAAGATCTAAAGGATCTTGCCAAGTCACACGGACACTGCACTGCTGCATGACAGAAATGTACCATGATCAACAATAAACTTCAAGAAATGTTTAAGCATAGCAATTAGTTACCAAATTAGAGCCATTCTTGATCTCTTTAGCTATTTGCCTTTCCAGAAAGTCTCAACTCTTAAATTCTGACAGAGGACGTGAAAAAAAAGCTTCTCTCTCCCTAATACCGCGCAGACCTGAAACTGACACTAGAAATCATTCCTTACTACCAGTTTCAGAGCGGCTATATCAGCATAACTTCAACAAGATCTACCCCTTCTTAATGAAATATCCCAGTGTTTCCCCATGACAACAGTGGCTCTCTCAGCAATGTTTTAATTCAAAATGGATCGCCTGTCTCTGTATTTCGGGATTAGTTTGACTACACACATCAACACTATCAATGCATAATCACAGTTTATGAAGCCAATTTGCCAAAAAGTGACTTTATACAAACAAAGTCAATGTTTGCATGCCGCAGTAGCTGGTATGTGCTCAGCTGCACTGACAGTGGGTTCTGAATAAACGCGGGAAGGAGATAGCAAGAGCACCAGTGACTGAGTTATGCAAAGCCCTAATTGTGTTTGCATAAAATCTACCTGATTGGCTCCCTAATGACGTGCTCCTCCAGTTTCCACTGATTGTATCTGCTCCTGCATTCGAATCAGAATATGCAACCTTAACACCCATATTTAGAAATGCTTTGATGGGACCTCTAAGATAGAATCATAGAATAGTTAGGGTTGGAAAGGACCTTAAGATCATCCAGTTCCAACCCCCCTGCCATAGGCAGGGACACCTCACACTAAACCATCCCACACAAGGCTCTGTCCAACCTGGTCTTGAACACTGCCAGGGGAGAGCATTCACAGCTTCCCTGGGCAACCCATTCCAGTGCCTCACCACCCTAACAGGAAAGAATTTCCTCTTTATATCCAATCTAAACTTCCCCTGTTTAAGTTTTATCCCGTTACCCCTTGTCCTGTCACTACAGTCTCTAATGAAGAGTCCCTCTCTGGCATCCTTGTAGGTCCCCTTCAGGTACTGGAAGGCTGCTATGAGGTCTCCATGCAGCCTTCTCTTCTCCAGGCTGAACAGCCCCAACTTTCTCAGCCTATCTTCATATGGGAGGTGCTCCATTCCCCTGATCATCCTCGTGGCCCTCCTCTGGGCTTGTTCCAGCAGTTCCATGTCCTTTTTATGTTGAGGACACCAGAACTGCACACAATACTCCAGGTGAGGTCTCACAAGAGCAGAGTAGAGGGGCAGGATCACCTCCTTTGACCTGCTGGTCACGCTCCTTTTGATGCAGCCCAGGATACGGTTGGCTTTCTGGGCTGCGAGCGCACACTGAAGCCAGCTCATGTTCATTTTCTCATCAACCAGCACCCCCAAGTCCTTCTCTGCAGGGCTGCTCTGAATCTCTTCTCTGCCCAACCTGCAGCTGTGCCTGGGATTGCTCCAACCCAGGTGTAGGACCTTGCACTTGTCGTGGTTGAACTTCATAAGGCTGGCATCAGCCCACCTTACAAGCATGTCAAGGTCCCTCTGGATGGCATCCCTTCCCTGCAGCATATCAACCAGACCACACAGCTTGGTGTCATCAGCTATAGGATACATACAAGTTGTTAAAAATGAGAAGTTCTGTGGGACTATCTGAGACAAAAGTGGGATGTTCCTGTTCCTCCATCCTGGGAAGGTCTCCAATCTCATTATGCCATTTTTTTCTGCTTTAAAAGCTCAGTCAGAGCACCATCAGTTAGGATGGTTTGTGTAGGCTTGTCTTAACCAAAGGTCCCTGTGAATGCTGCAGACATAGCACCCTCCATAAACCAAAGCACATCCTGAAAAGTTTTGCATTTTGATTGCACTGTTTTTCCCATACTTTGTAGTAGCTGAAAGAGCTGCTCTTCCCTTTGCCTCCAGGTCAGTATCTTGAAGCAAACTAAATAAAAAGAAGATTAAAAGAACTAAAATTCTTCAAAGCTGCATTTGGAGGATCTCATCTGAGGTGTTTGGCTCTTGAAGGTTGAGCTAGTGCAGAAAGAATTATATTAGGGTCAAAGTCTATCTTATCTGGTCTTTGTATTGCAGCCATATAATGAATAGAAGCAAATACATACAGAAGAAATTAACTTGAGCCTGTGGAGTTTCCTTTATTTTATTCAGGGCTTGATTTAACGCACTCCTTTCTAAATAGATTATGGTACTGTACTTGTATCTATTTGTTTTTTAAATGCCCTTCCACTGTCAGTAACTATAAAGTAATCCTGGATTACATAGGAAATGTGTTTTAGCAGAACACTAATGAAATGATGAAGTATTTGAAGACAAGAGTGTACCTTTATATGAATAGCTGGAATTACCTTCATGTTATGTGATAGGAAACGCATGCAAGTAACAAACTCAATGTCATTTGCCTTTTTCCCTTTAGTCATATTGCTAAAAATTCATTAGTACAGGGATCTCTGAGAAAGTCAACACCCTGCTCAACTAAGGAACAGTGAGGGTGCCAGAATTAGCCAGTTTCTATTATTTCTGCTTGATTAAATGGATTAAGGGCTGAAGATCATGCGGTGCATCACAACAATGTTCCGTATTTTTTACATCTGCTAGTAAGAGCTGACATTTACAGTCTACTGAAGTACAGGACCCAGCTCTCATCTACTGTAAACTCGTACAACTTTACTGACTGCAGTGGAAAGTACTGGTTTATACCACTGGAGCACTGGCTGTAGAAGTTGGGACAGGTGCTCACTGGAATCAAATGTTTTTTGCTTCTCAGTTTTCCTAGCTTTGAAAGTCTTCGTTACAGCTAGCAATATATCATCAAGTCTATAAAATCCCTTTGAAGAGTAGCACTACTCTTGCCCAGGATTTAGGATTCCACCAGGTCAGTCAGACTTTAGTTTAGGAAACTTAATAGAAGAAATATTAGTTATTAGTGACTTTTACCCTTGAGAACACCACTGCAAATCTGATACAAGTACCTGGATGGACATTAATCAGGCATCTTTGTTTTAACACTGCTTTAAAACTCCCGCTAGAGTGGAAACAGAAAAAAAAGAAGATACGCACAGCATCATTCCTCACTTTCAGTAATGCTATTTACCAGCCCAGTATGGCACCAAAACACCGCCCAGATGTTATTGCAGCCCTTTCAGATCTTTATACATATGTCTCAATACAGAGAAACTCAAGCTGAATACCTAACAGCAATTTCAAGAGACATCTGCAGCCCTCCTTATTCCATTTGAAATCTCTTCAGCTATTCTGTCTCAGGCTTTTTCACATTCTTTAAACATGATTTGGCAAAATAATTACAATGAGAGATCAGATCAGCACTCTTGGTCAAAATGAACTGCTTTTTATTTATTTGAAGGTATATATTGCTCCCTGCTTCATTGGATTTCATTTCCGTGTTAGTGAGCATTTGTGATACTCATTCAAACCTTGTACTTCACATCTTAGTATTAATCTTTATTTCTTCTGTCCTTGATCAGGAATCCCAAAGTTAAAAGATTCTCTAATCTCAGCAGCACAGTCTCCTCATGCTTGTTGTATGTATTAGACTGATATCTGAGAAGTACAAAATGTTCCTCCCCAGGAGAAGGCTGATGGCAAAGTTACTTCTCCCTACTGCTCATCACTAGGGCTTTTCTCAGGAGAGAGGGACTCTTTCGGTAATCTACTTTGTAGATTTGAATATCATTCCTACTCCCAGAATACACAGCAAAGCAATCATTTGTGTCAAAGATGCAGAGCAGGACGTAGTCCCCTCCTGTGGAGCCAGGAGATAGCTGTGATATCCCACAGCCTCCCAGAGGTCAGCTTGCAGTGCTGAGGTGATGCTCTCCTTGTGCTGGAGTTTCACAGTCATCTGAAACCCAGCAAGAGCAACAGGATAAACACAGCCCACTCATCCATTCCACACCAGCCCAGCATGGTCAGCTACCACTGTGGCTGTGCACACTGTTACTTAGTACTGTTGACATGGTTTGCTGGGGTAGAAGCAAGTGATACAGGCTAGAAAGAAGGCAGCTGAGTTCAAGAGATAGAAAACAACATTGGATCTGGCTTCAGACATCAAGTAGTGGAGGTAACGCTCCAGAAGTGAAGTTAATGAAAGACATAAATTCCTCTTCCTTCAATAGACTACTGCATAGTCTATTCACTGTACTCTAAAACACCATACAAAATTTTCACCAAACCAAGAGCTTAACTGAGAACATAAAATATTCCTGAACAAGGTAAACTGAGACCTGTCTGCCCTAGAGGAATGCTGGGGAGAATCTAATAGCAGATAATCATAATATAAGCAATTAGAAGATGCAGACTTCTGCACCTACATTTAATCTGACCAAGGATTTCAGAGCCACCAGATAGCATTGTGAAGGGGCCTTATCAGAATTTAACTTTAAATGATCCATCAATAGAGAGGTGAATAGGTTAGGTTGCTTTCCACTCATTTTACTGGGATAAGAAATCTACTGCAGCGCAAACCTTGATGTTGGCAAAGGGATTGTTGAGCGTACAGCTCCACAAAGAGATGGTTATATAAAGAGATGGTAATATACAGAGATATCAAAGTACAGAGCCCTCAACTATAATGAAAAAAACACAGTCTACATTTTGAGGACACCAATACCCTTCCCCTTTCTAATCTCTCCATTAGCCTTCACCTCTGACTCTTGTTACACTGGTCTCAGCTATACAGATATGTCAGGTTGGGTTTGTCCTCCCCAGCATTTTTTCATTTGGAACCATGACATTTGACATTTTAGAGGACTCAAAACAGAATTAAAGAGAACAACTTGGTTTAAATGCAATAGTAGAAACAACATCAAACAAACAATGATGACTGCTGTAGCCAGCCTAAGCAAATGCCTGTCTTACAAGGGTCAATCCAACCACCTACACACCAGAAACTAGGTTTGAGTCTTCTTCCTAGTAGGTTCTGGAAAACTGTCTGGAAACTACTACAGCAGTTCTTAGATACCCATTGTTCCCTTTTTCTCCTCACCTGAACTGTCTCATCTGCAGTTGTGAGTTCAACAATAAAATGTAGCTTAATCAGAACTAACCCTTGCAGAGGAACAAACCCCTTCCACTGCTGAACAGTGGATTGTCTTCAGCATAATGTGCAAACAGCATGGTTGTCAGCATAAAAAGAGAATGGCAACAAATCTACAGGTAGAACATGCAGTATTGCAGGCAGCTCTACAAACTTCATTCAGTCTCTTAAGAGCTTATAGTCTAACACAAATATATACCTGACCCATCATTCTTGATGTCCAGTGTTCAAAATACCATCTCTGGGAAAGTGTGTGGAGGATAATAAGAGGTGGAAGGAAATCATAACCCATCCAAACATTTCTGAAAGCAGTTTGTCCATGTTGAAAGCAGCTCTAGCTATTTTCAGGTATTTTTTGGTGTGTCTTTGGTGCTATGGCCCATGTGCTGTAAACCACAGAATAAGATTAATTAATTAGAATGAGATTAGCTAACATACATTTTCTCTACACCACAGCACCATGGAAGTATGAAGTGCCTCTATGGTCTCAAGTCCTGCAAAAAATCATAGCCGGGAGGGAGTTACTTTTCTGTCAGCATACAAAATAATTGCTTTGTAGCCAGACACTGATTTGAAAATGAGTTTTTCTTCTCATTTCATCATTCCTGTTATTAGGACACACACTACTCTTTGTCCCAGCAGGCCAAGTCATGCATTCACAAGAGATGACCTGGGAGTAACTGCATTCACTTATCTATCTGTTGTATAGGATATAAGAACTGGGGAGCCTGCCTGCTGTTTCACAGAAAACAGGATTCATCATTCAAGAGAGTCATACTATACTTACATTAAACTATGCCAGTAGCACCTAATGGGGGGAACAGAGATAGCAGATAATGTGCTCAGCTGAAAGCTGGGGAGTTGAAGCCACTGCAACCTGACCACTTACAGGGTGAAGCTTTACCACTGAAACACAGAACTTAGGTGACTTGGCTCTCAGGACAAGGAGCAACATATCTTTATGCTGTCTAGTCATTTTGGCCATAATGACAAGTGAATGACATTATCTGGTGATGATCACACTTTCTTCTAGACAAATCTGAGCACTCGGATGAACATTAAGCTAATTTGATACACATTGATTGGGGATGAGCCTACAGTCATCTCGTTTCGCTGCACTTCAGCTTCCCATTTGTAAAATGGATATAATATTACTTCAGAGGTGATGCAAGGACAAGTAATTTCAAATTCGCAAGGTCTTCGTAACTGTTACTGATGGGAATAGGAATAACTCTTATACAGCTGTGATCCCGATCGGGACAGCACACAGTGCAGCCTTCCACACAACACCACATGCAGTATGCTTCAAAGTGCTCTGTGCCCAGGGGGTGGGCTACAACCCCATAAGCCCCACCAAAACATATGAATCTAAAAGTTCTCCTTTATATATGATTTTCTTTTTTTCTTAATGCTGTATATACAACTATACCTGAGAACTGCAGATATAGGTACTCCTGAAACTACAGCCATCTTTGTTGTATAGCACAAGGTGATCTTGAAATTCAAGATCCATCAGATCATCACAGTTCGAATCACTGCACATTGGGGTTCTTCCATCTAGATAAATTTTCTGATTAAAATTATACTCCATTGCTAGCTAGTAGTAGAAGAATAGATCCATATTTACAGGTTGATTTGATCATAAAGATTTGATAACACAATTTATCTCTTGATGTCATGAAATAATATTTAGCATCCAACTAACACAACCCATCCAACTGAAAAGGTAACTGTATCAACATATAGACATATAAGCATGCCTAGAAAAGTTCTGGTATTAGGTCAGTGCTAACCTAACAACTACAGAGTACTTTAATGGTACACGAAGACTCTTAACTTACACTTAGATCTGCACAGAATGAATCAAGAATTAATTCCTACAAATAATCAGGCAACTTTAATACAGGACTTATTTCAGTGATTTCAGTGGAGCTGTCCTGAGCTGCAGCAGCTGATGCATCAACTCACTGCAGTTACTTATGGTTGTAAAACTGCTGAATAAAAGGCTCCAGAGAAAAATGTCCCAGCACATTACTCAATTACTTCAAAAGTAGCATTGTAAATCAGCAAGGCTATCTACATGGGGGCTTAGACTGAGCGGGTTCTTAGCTTTGTGTTAGTTCATTAATGCCAGGGAACAGTTGGGGTGTCACTACTCTGTGTATTTACTACAGTGTCTGGAAAAGCATTTTATATGCTGCAGATAACTTTGCTCAGTATCTAGGCTTTCTAATAACCAGTTTTGCTTTGCAAGGATATATGAGAGCTATAAACAATGATGATACCTGCAGATCCATCTTTTATTATTTTTCCTTCATAGGAAAGCAAACTCCAGCATATGAGTACATACAACAGGCAATAAAAATGGGGAGCAGAATACAGGAGGCTCCTATGAATAAAATTAATAAATTAATGTAAATCTATGTCTACATTGTTATGCTGACGCATGCAGTTTCCTTCTGTTCATTTATGATGCCACCAGGTTACTTATTGGTACCCACACCGGGGTATCATCCCCCACCAGGCATTACTGATTTGCTTGGGTAAGTGTTGCAATCTAAACGCAGGCAGCTGCAGTGAAGCTTGCAACCAGTTACTCAAGAGCAGAGACTTCATTTTGAACTCCTGTCCCAACAATATCTCATCACCACAGCACTCACCCATTGGATGTTGTAACTGATGCCATCTCCAAATGTCCCAGCAATGGAGGCAAAATCCCACTTCGTGCTGGTGGCAGGAAGAGAATGGCAGGGAGTGGGTGGACAAGATGTCTTTCTGTGAGATCCATGATTTTCAGAGTCTGGCTGGATACAAGTCAGGGTGTGACAGAGAGGATGTGCAAGGGAAGAGAGTGTTGGTGGCAAGAGTGGAAAGGGAGATGCCAGGGAGAGTTAGGAAGCTGTCAGGAGAGGAAGGCTGGGAGGGGTGAGTAGGATTTTTGAGGGGGAAGCTGCTGAAGGGTTTGGAAATGAGTAAGGTGTAGCCCTTCCCTGTTTCCAGATCCTCTGTTCCTTCCCCAGTGCCCCAGGCACAGGATGCTTCTTGCTGTCCCTAGTCCTACCACTGGCCAGGCATTATCTGCCAGCACCTTCTGCAGTGAGGCTTTGGGAAAGGACCAGGGAGGGACAAAACCCCAGAGATTCCTGTTCCTGCTGCCAGGGAGATGGGGAAAAGGATGAAGCCAGTATTGGCAGCACAGGTAAAAGCCTTCCACTCCCTCCTCCCCTGGCAGAGAGCTATGGGATCTGGGAGCAGGGCTGAGCTCTTCCTATCCCTCCCTACGCCTATTCCTCGGCCAGGAGAGATGTCCCCGGCAGCCTGCCAGGCCAGGCTCCTGCCTCCTTTGCCCAAGGTTTGCACCAGCTTTGTTCTCAGTTCAATCTCAAAATATTATATTCAGAATTACATAACTAAATTCATGTCTCGTTCAGCCTAACCTCATCAATGATTAAAAAATTAAACTTATTATTGCTTTTCTATCTAATCCAGGAGGCATCATAATGAAATAGCGTGTCTGGAAGAAATAGAAACAATTGAGCAGTTGCAGACAGAGGTCCAGAGGAAGGATGAAAACCCAACAGGGGCATTTAATGAGTGTCTGGGCTATCACTTCAAAGAGCTTCATTCTTTCAGGCTCTTCAACTCCCTCGGCATCTTGCAGAAGAAGATCCTCATTATCAGTTACCAAATTCTGTTTCGAAGCATGATGTACACATTAGTGCAAACATAACGTCAGAGAAGCTGAGGTGCTGGATCCTTCCCATGTGCAAGTAATGGCTACCCCAATGCTCTGAACTGATGATAGTTTGGGATCTGGGTAGCAAAGAGATGGCCCTTCCTCCAAAGCAGCTCAGCTGTGACCCAGTGAAGTCAATAGAAGGGTTCAGGTTTTGGGAGCCACCAGAACATACCTACATTGTTGCAGCCAAGATCCATATGGGAGTTGCTTTTATGTAAATGAGGATATTCGGTGATAAGGAATTACCAGTGAAAACACTTCACCTATGGAGAATGCTTTCCTCCTTCTTCTGCCAGATCTTCTTGGCACGCTGTGCCTATCTTTTCTCTCAGGCATCTTGTAGACTTGGTCATTTAAGGACAAGGAGTAAAAAATCAGTAATGTGCTACTTTGGCAAGGCTCTGAAGCTCACCTTCATTTAAAACCTGCCAGTTGTCCAACCAAACACAAGAAAGTTTTCATTAAAATATTGTCAAAGGTCATACCCTTGTTAAAGCAAATCAATGCAGAATTGTTAGTGAAATCTCTAACGTAAAACTAAGACGGCTTTTTCAGATTTTCTAGAAATCTGAAGGAGGTTGAATTAAAATTCCTGGACCAAAATCCCTCTTTAAATCAGTTGTTGTACATAGCATTCAAAACACAGGCTCTCATCACCAGCTATGATTATATGCAGCCCAGGCAACAAATATTATTTGCATAGTTGGCATCAACAAAGCCTGAACCTTTTCCTTCAGCTCAGTTAATGCCATCTAAAGCTAGTGCAGAGCGTAAGGCTGCTTCCTCTACACATCTACACATTTGTTTTGGTTAAGTTTCATCCTATCATTTCCAGCAACCACATGGTATAATTATCTGATGTATAATTTACACTGCTATTCAGACAGCATAAATAGTTTACTTTATTGCTGCAGGAGCACAGCATGTCCAGATAACATCAATATTTTATTTATCTCGGTTTATGTATATATTTGGTTATCTAGGTGTTTAGTAATTACTATAATAGCTGAGAATAAATAGGAACTGGAAAGGAGCAAAAATAAAGCTGGAAACAAAATGTGTCTGAAATGAAGTCTGCTCTTCCTCTCCTGCCTGCCAAGTGTCTTAAAAAGAGACTGTTTTCAGGGAATTTCCAAAGAGTTAAACCCACCGGATGGGTAGTTCTCATTAGTGGTGTCTCTCACATTTCCAGAAACTCTAACGACTTGCCTTAACTGGCAGGTCTGAATGAGCCACTTGTATTTTCAGGCTTCTTAACAGCAAATGAGATCCTTAAGGGTGTTGTTTTTAATCACCAATTTAAATTCCATCATCTAGACAGTGATAAAAAGTGACACCCAAAATTCAAGCAAGAATGACGGTTTGACAGCTTTCCTGGAGTTTCATGCAAATAGACGTGTTTACAAGAAGTGAAACAACTTCCTCATTTATTAAAAAGTGACTTGGGTAATTAAACAAAAATTGGAAAATTCTGTGCTGCCTCAATTTTGTCTGTATACAGCAATACAAGCATTAACTGACACATTACATAGTGATGGCAGCTGCTGAAGCATTTAGTTTTTAATATGGATTCCAAGTTAAGTGGGCTAAATACATGCAGAAAGCAGCAGAAATTTTCAGAAAGTTTATGAGCTTGATCCTGCATTGCTCATGCATCAGGAGTGTGAGCAGATTCAATTTCATGTGCAAATATATTATATGAATTGCTCAATCATATTTACTTTGGACTATATAGAAAGGAAAAGAAAGATTATTATGGTGTCTTCAAAATAAGAAGTACATGGAGCTGTTGGAGCAAGTTCAGAGGAGGGCCACAATGATGACACAGGAGCTCAAGGACCTCCCGTATGAAGATAGGCTGAAAAAGCTGGGGCTGTTCAGCCTGGAGAAGAGAAGGCTGCATGGGGACCTCATAGCAGCCTTCCAGTATCTAAAGGGGGCCTGCAAGGACACCAGAGAGGGACACTTCATTAGGGACTGTAGTGATAGGACAAGGGGTAACGAATTCAAATTTAAACAAGGGAAATTCAGGTCAGATATAAGGAAGAAGTTCTTTATGGTGAGGGTGGTGAGGTACTGGAATAGGTTGCCCAAAGAAGTGATAAATGCTCCATCCCTGGCAGTGTTCAAGGCCAGGCTGGATGGAGTCTTGGGTGACATGGTTTAGTGTGAGGCAGGAGGGTTGGAACCTAATGATCTTAAGTTGCTTTCCAGCCCTAACCATTCTGTGATTCTCTGATAGATAGGAGAAGGAAAACACAATCAGCTCTGGTACCTCATTGTTCAGTTGTCCAGTTGTCTCATCAACACACAAAATTAAAATATGTTAATAATAATGCAGGTACAGAACATAAACATGTGATTATGTTATAGTCATATATATTCACTCAAAAATTACTTAGCTTTTCCCTTTTGCATATAGAAATTATTTCTGAAACCTAATAATACTCATATAGAAATAGCAATGGCTGATTGCAACAAAACTCCTTCCCTGCAGCTGCTCAAATTTTGTCAAGTTTTAAAAGAGAATCTAGGGTTTTTTCACTTTGCTAGCTAATGGAGAAGTAAGGGAGGAAAAGATGCAGATTCAACATCATAATGACAAATCGTGCTGAACATTTTGGAGTCATGGAGTTGGTTGAAATTTTAAGCAATCAACTTATTAAAAAAAAAAAAAGGAAAATCTAAATAGTAAAGAAATTTTAAAAATCCACTTTAAAAATCATTTTTTGCTATGCCTTTTTCCTTCCACACCATTTTCACAAGCTTCCCAAACCCAAATTTGCTCCCTCAGCTCTCCAGGTACTGTAATACATCGACACAGCTCTCCTGTAGCAGTACCTCATCTTTCATGCCACTATACAACCACCATAAAGACAGCACCCCTTAGTGGGATTGCTGTCATGATGTGGTATAAATAATTATAAGGATTGCTCAGAAAGGGAATTTCAACTCTCACAGCCCCTCACCTTCTCTTCAAGAAATAAAGTGGTTCTGAAAAATGGAGTAATATGATTCATGTGCAACTTTAAGGGTTTTTTCTTTCATTTCACCTAATTTTTCTAATATTAAATTGTGGTGTTATTATAGCCTATGTAATATAAGGTGCTTAAAGAACAAATGAGTACCAAAGGAAGCAGTTTTCTGGGACATATATATAGGCTTGGGTAGGTAGCCCATCATTACTACAGTTAGCATTACACAGTTCCCATCCCACTAGAATATTCAAGTACAAAGTACTGTAGGCAGCAAAAGAGCTGCCCTGCCAGCAGGCCATTAGTTAGTTCATGCCAGACACTACATACATTATTTGTGGCAGGCTTCTACTTTAAGAATAATGATAAAAAAGCTTATAATGAGAATAAGCCCCAAATGGTCCATCACTAGGAACTGCATGGCTTTTGCAAATACCTCAGCCAGCCAGTCTGATGTACTGTACTAAAGGAGACAACAGCTGTACAAAATACTGAAGTCTCCAGCAAAATAATGTGATTTATTTAAAGAAAGATAATGTTCAACTTCTTTAATGTCACAAAGCTTCAGAGCAGAGAACTTCTTTAAACCCAAGGCTGGGAGACTTCACCATCAGGAGCTACATCTTGGTTTGGGAATGGATTAATTCAAATTGTTCTCACCTTAGCATTCACACACTCAGGAGCCCCAGCCATGAACAAATCCTTTGTGCAGTAGGTCCTACAGAAGTACACAGAGAGCAGAGAGATCTGAGTCCATTCTGCCTGGATCCACTCCAAACCCAGGACACCCAGAAACGCTGGTGCAAAACCATCCCAGTAGGAATTAATCAGTTAGGTTAGAAAGTTGTCTGACTGCAACTTTAAAGCCCCTCCACCTGCATGCACTGTGCACACAGATACACAAGCATGTGTTGAAAACTGAAATCTAAAACTGTCAATAGTGAAGATGTGGCAGGGAAGTGAACTACAGGCTCTTAAAATGATTATTGAATATGATCTATTACAGAAAAGGGAGAAGCAAAACCTAAGCTTCACACTTGTGGATTTTTTCAGTTGCCCAACCAGAGCTCAGCCTCTGCACAAAACAATGGTGTTCAGACTGCAGCAACAACTGCCACACAATTGATGAGCTCAAGAATAACAAGCTGACGAGTGGACTTGGCATTCCCACAGCCAGAGCCTAAAGATTTATTGCACTGGAGTGGTGCACGTCAGTTTTCTTTATCACTGGAGTCCCACAGCAGATTTACACATGATGACGTTAATTGAAAAGGAATAAAGCCACACATTCTGCTAACAACTGGGGCTCTCTCAGCATCTCGCCATCCAGCCTGACTGGCAGCCCAGCACTCACTGCTCTCTCGGGGGCAGGCACCTGGCAGAGAGAATAGCCCTACAGAGAAACAGGATCACAGCTGGGCTCTTTGTCAAAGGATGCTCTAACCCAAATGCCAGCTATTTCCAAGGAATCTATTAATCTTCTACAGCTCTAACACAGTCATTAAATGCATCCCTTTTCTTGCTTCTCATGACCAAAATAGTTAATGATGTCTTCTGTATATGCCTAAGAGAAGATGGGCTTCCTCCTTGTAATTCAGTTTACTCTGCAGAAAAATAAGAGAGCCCTTCCCCTGCTTTACAGCAGTCCTTGTCTCTAACATAACCTGGTATTGGTCTCATTTGAGCCTTCCCACTGCTATTTCCATTACTACCAGAGAGCCAGTCCATGCGTTCTGTTTTCTGGGTTGTTTGCCAAGTTTGTGGAGACACTGACTGCTAAAAAGAAAACCCTTAAACCAAGCAGAATAAATAACCCGTTCTCTCTCCTGTGTGTTCAAAAATAAATGGGAGTTGTGCCTGATAATCTTTCCCAAAGGCCAGTGCTTCAGCAGGATCACAGTCTTCTTCCACAAAATACAATTTCAACCCTGGAAATGAGTAAAACTTTGTCTGCACTGTCGCTGAGTTAATCCTATCCTTAGATATGAATTCCACTGAAGCTGACAGTAGGAAGCATCTCTGCAGAGGTGACCGCAAAGGACAGGTCAGGGTTCCGGCTCCCTACACCACCACTGCCTGGCCAGGGAAGCAGGTCATTGGGGTGGGACATGCCGGCCTCACTCTGTTCTCTTCATGCTGCAGGTACTCATCTGGGAGCTCCATCACTGCTGAAAATCTCCCTGGAAAGCCCCAGCTCAAGGCCCTGTCTGGCCCAGGGGTAGACTCAGGCTCTCATTAAGAGGCTGCTTTCCCGAGCTCCACGCGTATTCCTGATTTCGAGGGTGAGCTCGTGGCATCTGAGAGGTTTTTCAGGGTTATTCTGTCCTGATGGTTACCTGTGAGCCCTGCCACTGACTCAGCCTTCCTCCCCCAGTGCCAGGGACTGCCCAGCTCCCTGCAGAGAGGGACAGAAAATGCCATCCCAGGCAAAGGTAGTTTTATCAAGGAGAGAAACCTTGTTATCTCTGCCCAGATCTTATGGCTTTTTGTTGTTTCCATTAACTTTTATGGGTCTAATAAACATGCCTGATTTTAAAAAAGAAAGTATTTCCCAGTCTTGGAAATTGGATTTTCCACCAAGTCCAAATGTAACAGCCATTTTAAACTGCTCACCAAGAGAAATCACTGGAATAACACCCTTGAGTATTTTGTATTATTTCACTGTGAATAACACGTAGATGATTTGGAATATAGCCACTAGATTAATTGTGTTTACTGTTGAATAAACCCCATGAAAGAGCAAAAAGAGCAGAGTAAAAACATCTTTACCTATGTGATAACTTTACTTACAGTCTTTTCTATCCAGCTGCTCATTGGCCAAATCTTTTAACTTGCTGACTCCATTCGTTAGTGCATTAAATCTATTTTGTGATGGTAAAAGACTTGAAAATAGCAAGACTAATGCAATGACTTGATGAGTCTTTACATACAATCAGCTGGATGTGTTACTGGCACCCCTGTCTCAGAAACATGTAAGTGATGGCAAAGAAAAGATATCATGCCCTGCTGTAATCTCATTTCCCTTCCAGTTCTCCTTCAGAGTTCACCAATCTCACAATTACTGGAACACAGTGGTAGTTCAAAGTCACCTTTGTTAAACCAGCCAAGCTTCAATATATGCATGTCCCTGCAGCCCCATTCTGCACCAGCGTCTGGCTGAATTAAAATAGGTGTGAACCCTCCCTAAAACTTGAGAGGTCTTTGCAAGGACTAAAAGTGTTGCTACACAGAAGATGGCAGCTGAAAAAAAAATCAAGCTAATTGAAGGATTGCAGGACCTGAAACGCAGTCCAGTTGTCCAGAGGGCTGTAGAAAATGAGGTCACATGGACCACACTGCATAATTACTCACACTGGGCTAAATACAGACGAGGACATTGGGTCACTATCCAAAGGCAGTTCCACTGACTTTTAATAGGTCCAGAAGAGAAATAGAAAATTACTAAAAACCTGCATTCCTTTCTGAAAATGCAGGACTTATTTAAATGCCTTTCCGGTAATCCCAGAATTATCATTTAGAAATAACCTAGGTTTTTATTTAACCTCTGTGGAATCCTACTTTATCCAGCCTATTCCAAAACAAACCTAATCAGTTTGCAGCTACTGCAAAAGCCCCAAGAAAGATGACACCAAGTCTTTGATAAAAACTGAGCTGCCTTTCCTGATAATTCCCATATTACTGCACTGGTGTAAGCTGTAATGAGATATAGGAAGTGAGATGAAGGCCTTCCCCTCTCTTCAGCTCATGTTCAAATTATTCTTATAAAACCATTTTGCAGCAAAACCATATTTGTTTGGCCCAGGCCCCAGGGCAGAAATTCTCTATCTGATGTTTAAATAACAACAACCAATTTGCAGGACACTGGTAATCTTGGATCAACTGCCCACAAGCTGTTTTAAAAAATATTAAAAACTCTTCTCTGCACACTACTCAGCAGAATGCCAGTGGGCTGCAGAACAGCGGGAAAACTGCAGAGCAGGGAGAAAACGGAGAATCAGACCAAGAGGCTTTATGACATTGTGCAATCAGCAGCTGCAACCCCGAAGAAAAAGCTATTTAGAAGTCTACTGCCAATGAAAACCTTTGTCTTTACACCTGTAAGCTGTGCACAGTAACCAGCTTGCTCCCACCGTATATTTCATTTGGTTTTTTCTCTTCTGGCTGAACTGTTCGGGTTTCAGCTCGGCAGGAACACATCTCCCTTCAGTCTTCCTCTTCCCAAATAGAACAGGGCATCATGTGGGAAAAGTGGCTCTGAAGACATTGAATGGCGAGGCTCAGCCTCTCTTTGAGGCAGTGGGACCTCAATAACCATACCTCCAGTGATTAGGTCAAGACCGCACCAGTAGGTCTCTAAGGTCAGACACTATTGACTGCATAGGAGACAACCCCTGGAACAACACAAAAAACCCCCGTAGGCCAGGAGACACTGGTCTCGACTGCACCCACCCTGTGCGGCCTCCACCTACCCCCTGGGTGCTGCGTCCTGCAGGCAGGGCCGTGGGCTGTGCCCTGCGCAGCTGAACAGCAGCAGCACCAGCAGGACCCATGCGTTTAGATGAAGCTCTTCAAGAAACATCAATAATCTTTCCCCAGAACTGTAAAACCACCCAACAGAGTTCCACTGTGGAGACAAAATTCCCCATAAAAATATATATGGCACCCAAGTCATCTCTGCAGAGCACTCTTCTCTTCAGGCTCATTCCAGTTTACAGGCTGAGTACTTTCAGATGAAAAACAAAAGGCACAGTAATTTGGTTTTGCCTCATAAGCAAAAATTAGTTACAAAAACTATTTTCATACAATCTGGGATATTGTAACTGGGCTACACAAAATATCTCATTTCCTAACTTCCATTTCTCAGTGTTAAGATTAACTCTGTCCTTCGCTCTTGCTGCATTTCTGTAGTCAGTGGGCGTTGCTGAATCATAGAATCAGTTGGAAACCTGGACACTTGGGTGGTTTTCTTTCTGGTCACACCTGATCAACTTCTGAATTTCAAAATATTCTAGTAACTGCATATTCTCAATAGGTGAAGGTAAAGGGACATTATACAACTAGTGTTGCTGCCATCCACCTACAGACCTGGCTAACAAGAGCCTTCTATCATAAAACTACATTTAAAGGATTCAATCAGACCTCGGCTGCAAGGAAGAAGATTCCAAACAAACCTGCTGATTTCCATGGCATTTCAGTGACTGAGTATAAACAAGTTGCGAGTGTGGAGCCATCTCCTTTTGATTGCCAACAGCTTTCTTTCATCACTAGTGGGTAAGACATGGAGCTATGTCAGGCAAGGTGGCCTCTGCAAAGGCACATCCCAGCCAAAGTTAGACCTTTCACTTGGGGGATATAAAAGCCCCAAGCACAAAGCTGTAGGATCCCCTCCAGCAATAATTCAGGCTTGCTGGAGACAACCAACTTAATGCAATTTTAATGTGATAAACTGCTAACTTGATTGGATTCAATGAGATGTAAATTATTAGATTCAATAAGTACACAGAGACCATTTCACCTTACATTCTGCTCAAGAGATTTCTGCCTCCAGTCTCTTCATCATTCCTGTTAATTATGTGCAATGCATCACAGAGATGGGAACAGTTTGGGACTTCAGTTGACCTCTGGCTCCTCCCAAGCCACCACAGTGTTTCCTTCTGTAGTAAAGTGTTCTATTGAGAAAGACCTTTTTCCAGGATAGCAGCAATCACTTATGAAAGCAGCATGATATGTGATCACTTATGATCTTCAGCATGGTCAAATTTGAACTAAAAACTCTATTCATCCAGACTTCTTCAAAGTTCCTATATGCTCAAGCCAGAGAGTGTCTTCTCATGTGGGTTCATTTTCAGTAATGAAAAACTTTGTGGCCACAAGCAGACATTTATAACTTCTCATTCCCTGAAAGATTCTTTAAAATCTGTTGTTGCACACAGAAACCAGTGCTACCATTCCAAAAAAAAGGGAAAAAACATAGTACATTATGAAAACGTGTACAAAGAT
This sequence comes from Lathamus discolor, assembly GCF_037157495.1. Classification (NCBI taxonomy): domain Eukaryota; kingdom Metazoa; phylum Chordata; class Aves; order Psittaciformes; family Psittacidae; genus Lathamus; species Lathamus discolor. The sequence continues at coordinate 83,497,965 of NC_088889.1, read as the reverse complement.
ATTCACAAAACATATGAGCTCAAACCAGTGCCTCTGAGCTTGTAAAACTCAAGTGGGATTTACACCCCCCTGTGGCTTGTAAACGCTTTGAAAAGATTTCTTCTTCTAACCTTTTCCAGGTTCTGACTCAGACAAGTGATGTTTCTTAATTTTATTTAGCTGGTGTATTTCTAATCAGAAAAAAAGGCAGGTTTACACTTTATGCACTCTGTAATGCTTGCCTTCTTTTCACCTTAAATTTTCCCTGTCTGCCATTGACACATTTTGAACCTTGCACAGTATTTTCAGACATTTTCAATTTACCATAATGTTATTCATAACTACCACCCTTTTTGACAATTAATCTTTGCTGTGATGAATGCACACTTCCACTTTACAGATGTTGCTTTTTTCCCCATCAAACATGTTCTTCTTCAAAATTTAGTCTTTCATCTTAAAAGCCTTTGAGAAAATAACTTGAAATACGTAACACATAATCTCTTAGTCCTACCAGGAACATCACAGTGTACCACTTAGCAGAGGTTGCAGGTATTCCTCTACTTCAGGCATCTCTGAAATGAATTCTTTAAACAAAACATTCCTACTTGAGTTGAATTTGCTCAGCAGTTTTGTACTGAATAACACTGTCAAAATCAAAACTCTGATTGATGCTTTCAAAGGATTTGTTCAAGAGTTCAAAACCCAAATCAGAACAGTTAAGTTCAGACTCCGTATTTCATGTTAACTTTTTCATTTTGCCTTAAGGAGTGCTTGAGAGATCCGAAGTGATATTGTAAATGTTCTCCCCTAATTCCCAAACACAGCCACTCAGCAAGACATTCTTCCTGTCCTCTGTGATATTATTATATGTTTCTATTATTTATGTTTATTATATTTATTATTATATGTTTCTGTGACAAAAGGTAACCAAAGAATTACCTAAGCAGAACAGATCTCTTGGGAGAGCATCTAGTAAACAGAGCAAGGGATTTCCAGTTCCTCTCTAACTCAACAGCCCTCAGATGAGCAGCACAAACTCTAAGCAACCCCCCCCCACAAGCCTGCAGCAGGCAGCCCCCTTGCACCCACATTACAGCTCCTCCTTTTCCTAGGTTCATTTTCTCCCGGTTTGGCACAGATCAGAGCTGGGCAGGGTCTGCCACCATTGAAGCCAGTTTTTCAGAGTCCCAGCTGATACCACACAAGGGACAACAGCAGCACCATGGCTGCCATGGACTAGCCCTGCAAACGTTTTACAGCCTCATGAGAAGGTGGATTGGCCCTACCGTCTGCTAAGAATCCAGCTTAGGTGTGGAGATGGCTTCTTGGTTTGATCATCTGGCCCCAGATGACTACAGGATCGCATATGGTCCCTTTTGTGGGGTTTTCAAACTGATGCCTAAAGCACTGATGCCTCCAACTTTGAAGTTATTATCTCTGTTTCTCCTCTTTCAAGTTAACACAGAGCTTTTGGACATTTTAATGCGCAGTTGCTAAGCAGTGGCATGGCTAAGGAGCCAGTAATATCAGTGGTACCTTTAAAATGACACTTCTGGGTATGTAAGAGCTGCTTATGCTGCTCTTTCTGCTCAGACTAGAACTGAGTTTCACACTCCATCAAAAATGCAACCTGCTGGCTGGCTTCACTGGCATTCCTCATTGCTTTTCTTTTCCTATACTTGCAGACAGCTGAGTTATTTCTAGTTTATTACCAGTAAATAACTAGCAATTGCCTTCCAGATTGGAAAATCCCTTTGTGATCCAAAGCCACAAATGCTGCAGCATGGCCATAAAGATAGAGACTGGTTCAAGGCAAAATACACTGAAGTCAAGAGACAAGAGAGGAGGACGCATCATGAGCAATTGCTGCCCAAAAATACAGGTGCAACTTCCGCAGGGAACTTGTGGAAGTGCCCCTAAAATATTAGTGGTGTTGGATTTGGGAAAAGAAGGCAGAAAACAAAGGAAGAGATAAGGAAATCTCTTCAGTTCTCAACCAGGATTGCTACAGTCATCATCTCATGGTGAAGGAAAATGTGAACCTCGTAAGGTCAACCTGGTTTAAGGGAGCAGTGCAGAGCATTTTGGGGCATGAGGTAGCTCCAGAGAGAGGTAAAACCTGAGTGGGCCTTTAGCAGACAATATCTTTACAGGCTTTGCCTCCAGAAAATTAAATTCTTATCCAGAACTGTGTATTTCCTTCCTGTTAATAGTCCCTCTTAGAAACCCAAAGGGATGGTTAAAGCTCATTCTGCTACATTAATACAAATAGGGACTTTTATTTCCCATTGACTTATGTGCTAATACTTGGCTGTATTATCACCAAGTGTCAATGCATAGCCCAAAGGGTAGGGTTTGAGTCCAGCTTTAATTACTTTACTCTAATGAGGTAAACCACGTCCCACCTTTCCAAGGAAGTAATTTGCACTCTTCCTGCTTTTCAGCACTTGCACCACCTTCTTCATTTGCAATGGGGGTGGAAGTTGGCTTATTCAGGAATGCAGCAATATATAACCTGTATATACAGAAACAAGGAGGAAAAGCTCCTGAAAATGACACAATGGACCAGATGTAAACAAATAGTCAAATCAGAGACAAGACGAGCTGCTTTTCAGACATGTCACCTCATTAGTGTCCAGCTTTGGCAGTGAAGAGGGCAGCCAGCCGCTCTCTGATTCTTCAGCCTCTGTCCCTGAGGCACTCTGCATATTGAACATGACATGGCCATTCCCAGCACATGAAACACAAGCTGGGGCACAGCAAACTCTGCACCATGCAGAGAGGCTGGTGGAGGATGTTCATGGGGGCAGAGCACATCTAGCACCGAGGTGCAAGGCAGCAGGACTCCAGGGACAGCTTGGGTAAACGGGAGCTGCTGAATGCCAGTGCTCTACTGGCCTGGCAGGGACGCAGCTGGGATGGATGGAAGAAAGAAATGGGTCTACAACAGAGCAGGTGAAATCTAAAGTAACAAAAATGTGGACTTTGAAGTTCTTTCCACTTCTCAGAATGAAGGAATGAAACAGGGCAGTTTCCCATATTTGGGGATTCTTCATCAAGCTATTTTTATACTAGGATCCGGAGTACAGGGATACAGGTTCCCTCTTCTGAGTGCAATAACATGAAGGATCCCCAGGCTGGGCCTTCTCCCCATCACTTCCCCTTAACTTCAAAAGCTTACAAGAGTTTAAAACCAAAATAAATAAGAAACCCAGACCTTCAAAAAATATTTGAGCATCAGTTAATACAGTGCATTCAAGAGAGTTGGGGATGAAGTCTGCTAAAGCAGAAGTTTTCAGTTTTTGCAAAAGAACAGGCAAATAAAACAGGGGTCATTTTTCTTTAAAAGTGGTTTAGCTCCTGCTTTCATGCAATGGTAGTCCCTGCAGGTGCCAAGATGGAGCAGCTCCTGCCTTCAGGGGATCAAAGAGACTGTGGCTGCTTTATTAATAGGGATTTTTGTCTCCATATGAAGTAAAGGCCCATTTTCAAAAAGCATTCATGGGGGGCTTTGACAAAGTGATTCTGAAAAGCCCAGTTGTTCATATCCCATACAGACACCTAAATATCTTGTGAAATCTTGCTCTAAATAAAAGTCGAGCAGGACCTCCTCAGGCTCAGTATATTCTAAATAAGCCGTTCCTGGAGATTTGCATTTTCTTCAGGAAAATGTATTGCTGCTGCAAAAATTTATCTCATGTTTTAAAACCACCTCAGCTATAAAAAAGGATTATATTAAGCAAGGGAGAGTCATGAAATAAGAATGATCAAATACTTCCAAGCCTTATCATCAATAAAACTGTAAAGTTAGCCACACCAGTTCACTTCAGGGCATCTGCCCACATGTAATTGAATGATTGTTTTAATTTTTCATTGTTTAAAACCACTCAACCACTTATCAAAAGCCAGTGCTGCTCTTAGAACCGAGTATAAAAACTTCTCGCTCAGCTCCACTGAAAAGTTCATAATTTTTTAGGGATCCTGGACACTGTGAGAGCTGCAGAAATGCAACGGTCAGGCCAGACCCTGAGGTTTCCCAGGCGGAATTTCCTGAGTGGGATCAGATCCTGAGACGTGTCCTTGGGACCATTGCTTGCTTTTATCAGAAGAAACCAAGGTGCTATTTCCTCCCCCAGTCTTTCAATAGGCAGTTTTCCCCTCTGGCATTTTGTTCCTTTAAGGAATCTCAGAGGCTGAACTTTGCCTGACATAATGCAGATAAAGAACACGTGTCCTTCTCCAAAGAGATTGAGTATATGGATCATTTTCTCTTGGGTAAGATGTTTCTGGAAAGCCTGGGGTAACATCTACCAGTATTGGCACTGGAAACACCAATATTGGCACTGGAAACATACCAGTTACCTTGTTAATATAAATGATGCAACCAGTTGACACCTATGAGATTTGAAGTCCTCAGCTCAGCGCTGTACAAAAAGAAAAGTGACCATCACTGCCCCAAAGACCTTCTACTCTATAAAATCACAGCAAAAAAGAGAAGAAAAGCTTTTCTTACACACACAACCAGTACCATGAATGTCCCCATTTCCACTAGTTGGCCAGATTTAGCAAGGTGGATGCCATGAGGGTGGTGGCAGCAGAGCCACACAGTGCCATGGTCTCTTCCCTTCATACCAAAAAGTACTGGCTGTGCTGCAGGAAGAGGGGCACAGTCCGTCTCCCCACTCCAGTCCCCCCACTCTAAATACAACCTAGCTAAAGCCTGCAGAGGCTGACAGCCCATGGGCCAGCACATGAGAAGCAGCAAAAAGCATCAGTCAGAAGAGCCAGATTTCAAGTCAGTGTTCCTGGGTTTGACAAGGTAATTCAATATAACCTCAAAACTTCTTTAAAACCAAGGCCTGGATGTGTGTTTTAATGCCCTGCTGATTACAGCCAGGAAGGTGAGGTATCCAGCTGAGCTCACTTTGTCACAATACAAGAAAGCCAAAGGAAAGGAAGCCCATAATATCTGCATACATAGAATCATAGAATAGTTAAGGTTGGAAAGGGACCTTAAGATCATTTAGTTCCAACCCCCCTGCCATGGGCAGGAACACCTCACACTAAACCATGTTGCCCAAGGCTCTGTCCAGCCTGGCCTTGAACATTTGAATTTGATGGAGCATTTACCACTTCTTTGGAGAAGTGGGCCAGATTCTGAGAAGCACTTGATTTTTCTCCATTGGTACTAAGGCACAAACCACTGCAGCATATTCAAGGTCTAGGCTCTATTTTCCTGGGGCAGCTTTCTCTGCAGCACTCTTCCCTAAAAGAACAAAAGCTTGCCAGCCACATCTCCAGACTAAGAGTGTGCATATAATGAGTGTATATTATGTCAAATCAAAATGTCTGCACTTCCATATTTTTTAAATCATCCCCTATTGTTTTGTTTATCTTCTTTGTTTAATTTCCTTTGTTAAGAACAACTCAATTCTCTAATGTAAACATTTGGTCAGAGCAAAAACTAGAATGTTTGAGAAAAGTAATTCAGCTTCTTCAAAGCAAAGTCTCCTGTTTCCCTCACAAAGTATTTGCTGAATATCATCTGAATCCACAGAAAGCTTCAGATCTGCTGAAACTGCCACTGTTGGGTTTGGGGCTTTTTTAAAATAGTAAAACTTAGCATTCACTGAAAGGAACTTCCCATTATGAGGCTGGCTGTACTGTGAGATGGGTTCTAAAATGATGAGATGTCAAGCAACAAACATCAGACTCTTCAGTCCATGGACTGTGAGCCCTTCCTAGTCCCTCAGCTCATCTCTGCAAGCTCATCTTTGGTACTCTGCAGTACAGAAACTTATTTTTTCTTGTAAGTGAAACTGAGAATCTTATGTAATTGAATGACTCCAGCACCAAATACTGTGATACAATACCAATTTGGAAAAGACTGTAGATGTCTTACGGCTAAACCCCACCGTTTCCCTGAGTCTGGATTCAATGAGTAGAATTACTGTGAGTTTTCTCAGCACGGCAGATGGTGGAGTCTCTAGGGAACCAACTCCAGGTCCCCGATTTTCCTTCCTATCCATGCCCTGTAGTACATTTAATAGTCCCCTATTTTGCCACTGGCAAGGAAACTACCAAGAATATATGGAGAGGAAATGGATTCTCTCACACTACCTTCCCATGCATGAAATTCAACTTATACTCAACAAAGACATAAGCAGAACTGTAAGGGCCACGTTCTCATGCAGATGCTCACCACAGCCTTCCTTATACTGGGGACACTTGTCGGGGTCACCCACAACCAAAAATTAGATGCCTGCTCTTCCCCATCCCTGTGTGATACAAACATGCTGGAATCACAGACAATAACCCACCTGAGATGGTAGCAGGGGCTGAGAGGCCCCAAAGTTACACCAGCTGGATGGCAAAATTGAGGCAAGCTGCAAATTCATATAATTATTGAATCCCTAGGGCCCAGTGCAAGTCTAATTGTCGACATTAAGTCTTTGAGTGCAATTACCAGCTCTAATGGTTGCAGGGACGGATTCCAAAACATTGCTATTTAAAACTTTCAGATCTGGAGGGTCTGGGATAATGCTAAAGCCAAGAAGGTCATCTCTATTAAAGAAGAAAACAAAATTGTGATTACATCTGGGCCATACTTACTTGATACTTGAAATTAAGTGAATGTTATGCCAGGACACACAACCTTGAAAGGGAACAATCTGGATTTTTTTTTTTTTTTTTGCAAATACTGTTTGTGTTAGATATCCAGACATTGGTCATTAGATCTAGTTTTATTACAGCCATAAAAGGAGTGAGTCAACAGCTTAGTCACATCAGGCAGGATATGCTTCAAGCACTGCCTGAATGAAAGAATGGAGTTAAACACTGAGAAATACAAGGTAATTAAGAAAAGCGCTAATATTTTCTTCCCTAAAAAGCAAGAGGTAACATACAGGAAAGCCTTCGAGTAAGACTTCACGGCATACTGGAAGAGAGCAGAGTATGGATTTAAAGGAAATAAACTGGACATATCAGCACACATCAGGATGGCAGTTTGATGGCTTTCAAGAGTATCAGGAGTCTTTGCCTTGTAAAAGAAATGCAAAGAAAGATAGAGTCTGGTTCTTTCCCTACATCAGCACAAAATCTGGCACCTGTTGGCTCCATTTGTGCAGATTATCCAATTACTAAGGCAGACACTGCCAGTGTGAAAACTGGAGGATAAATAAGAGAAACAGGTCAGCAGGCTCTGGTAACTTCACCATGCCGTGTAAGTACAGAGCGACCTTTCAAGAGTGATCCTGAAAAGAGTCTGATGGATACCTTACAGCATTATTTATTTATTTTAAATTAAGCCAGTAGCTAAATACTGTGCCCACAGGAAGAGAAAAGAGACAGTGAGTGGGATGGGAAGAGAGCAAGGAAGGAAATCTTTGCAGATAAGTCAAAAAGATTGTGTCACTGCAGGATAGAAATAAGTCTCTCACAGACAGCACGGCAGATTTATGCCACTCTCGGCTTGACTCCAGGAGGCTGGAAAGTTGGAGTGAGCTTTTTAGAATGTCATTTTATTTCAGTGTGGGTACATGGTTAAGACTCAACACTGAAGGAGTTTAATGAAGCTACATTCTCAAGGGAAACATAAAATATATAGACAGTCACATATGCCCTCCTATCTGATGGCAAGAACTAGTATTTCCTATTGAAATGGAAAATGTGAATGGGGTTAGTGGTTTGTGAGTAATAGACTGAAGAGCACCTCTCACAGGAGGTGGGGTGGGAGCCAGGGGACTGCAGATCCACAACTCTTGGGGTCCTCTGAAGCTCCGGATGTTGCCAGTGTTACTGTAGGCAACTAAGAAGGTCTCTGCACATTTGGTTTATGCCATGTGCAAATAATGACATCAGCTTCTCCTTTGGGATCCACAGATGAAATGGATGATATATCTGTATGTGAGGAAGGATTAATATAGAATCACAGAATCATAGAATAGTTAGGGTTGGAAAGGACCTTAAGATCATCTAGTTCCAAGCCCCCCTGCCATGGGCAGGGACACCTCACACTAAACCATCCCACACAAGGCTCTGTCCAACCTGGTCTTGAACGCTGCCAGGGGCGGAGCATTCACAGCTTCCCTGGGCAACCCATTCCAGTGCCTCACCACCCTCACAGTAAAAAATTTCTTCCTTATAGCCAATCTAAACTTCCCCTGTTTAAGTTTTAACCCGTTACCCCTTGTCCTGTCACTACAGTCCCTAATGAAGAGTCCCTCCCCAGTGTCCCTATAGCCCCTCTTCAGATACTGGAAGGCTGCTATGAGGTCTCCATGCAGCCTTCTCTTCTCCAGGCTGAAAAGCCTCAACTTCCTCAGCCTGTCTTCATACGGGAGGTGCTCCAGTCCCCTGATCATCCTCATGGCCCTCCTCTGGACTTGTTCCAGCAGTTCCATGTCCTTTTTATGTTGAGGACACCAGAACTGCACACAATACTCCAGGTGAGGTCTCACAAGAGCAGAGCAGAGGGGCAGGATCACCTCCTTCGACCTGCTGGTCACGCTCCTTTTGATGCAGCCCAGGATACGGTTGGCTTTCTGGGCTGCGAACGCACACTGCTCATGCTCATTTTCTCATCGACCAACACCCCCAAGTCCTTCTCCACAGGGCTGCTCTGAATCACTTCTCTAAAGATATATGAGATATGAGGATATGAAGAGATATGAGGAAAAGTGAATATGCCACCAGAGGGCAGTGAATGAAATGGGTTGGCTTCTGTTTGTAAAAGACAAGTTACAAGGAAAAAACAACTAAGCCATCTAAATTCTACATGCGTGCTTACAGACACAGCTCATGGCCTGGTTCACTTGTTGTTTATATCAGTTTGGTGCTGGAATGGCTTGGTGAGAGTCAGCAGAGATGTGCTGATATAAAATCACTTTAATGAAGTGACCGGTCAGTGCCATAATGTTTGGGACTGAACACATATTAGGTGGTGAAATAATGATGTAGGGGAGAAACATTCACATAAATACATCTAAATACCTAAAAGGCCGAAAGCTTCCAGCAGAGGTAAAGCCTCCTCAGATACCTTCCATGTTATCTCAGTCATGTAGCCAGGGACCTATATGAAATAGTCTTAATTCTCACAGACCCTTGGCCAAACTCAGAGGACAACAGTCTCCCCCCAGGGCCAGAGGCATTCTCTTGCCCTGCCCTGCTGGGACAGACCACCACCAAGCTTGCCCTTGCAAGGGAGGTGTGGGCAAGGCTGGAGGACACACTGCCATCAACTCCAAGGGCTGTTCTGCATCTGGATTCTGTCTCAGTGGGACATGACTACAAACAATGCTCCACCTCTTCAGCCTTCCCTTGCTTTCAAAGCATCCTCCACCCAAGGGAATATCCTTCCTTTGAACTGGAAGATGATGGGGGCTGCTGCTGCAGCTCTGCTCTGTTACTCTGCTTTGTCCTCAGAGTGCAATTATCCAAAACACATAGTCATAAGACACTATTTACAATCCCTGCAGTTTTTTGGCATCCCAGTGTATTGGCTTACAGACAGATTTTGTAGTAGGATGCAGCAGATAGAGCACTCTAATTACAGATTTACATTAAGAGGAAGGTTTAAAAGCTAATAGGACATTATTAGAATAATGATCCCTAGGTGTTCTTCCAGCTGAACATCTGCCATTACTAATTAAAAACAAGTTAAAGTCAGCCTGTTTAAAGAGAAATCAGTATTTACAGAAACTAGAGACTACCCTAATGTTCAAAGTGCTGCCGACCTACAAGAACCTTCCCACGTGCTAGACAAAATCTAAAGCTCATTGGTTATAAACTGGTACCTGCGCAAAAAACGCCTTTGTAAAAGCGAGTCAGAAATTTGACTCATGCGCAGCTTGTTTGTCTCTCTCATTAGTCAGCTGCCCAGCACTTCCAAATGATTGCCACATTCAATGATACGTTACCCACTTTCTGAGATTGGGGTGTCATTTTTTCCAGAAGCAGGTCAGAAATTACATTTTGAGTGGCAGATGAAAACGATCTTCTTGCAGCCTCTGTCTCCCCTGTCTGCAACCTTGATTGCTATTGAAGAGTCATTTTGTGGAAGCACACAGAATCTGCATCAAACTAACTACATGGGAATGTAAGAGTAAATCCTGGAAGTGAAGACATACAGTTACAGACAGAAAACAATTAGGCAAAAAAATTACAATAGCAAATTGCCTTGAAATCCATTAGCTACCTCAAACTGAAAACCAATGCTTATTTCACTGATCATTGTACAACCATCACAAAACAGAACAAACTCCTGAAAATGAGGAAACACTTGAGTGTCTGAGCTGAGGAGTATTTTAAGATCTACCACCAGTATTGTGCAAAAGAAGTGAAGTTCAGAAATATGTAGGTTCATTCAAAGACTAAAAAGAGAGTATTCAACCCACAGCTGCAGGCAACTCACTGCTAGCACAGTACTCCATCAATGCTTATACACATCCACAGAAGCTTACACCTGCATCATCTGGGTCAGAGGCACTGGCCAGTACCAAGAGAGGAAAAGGAAAGGGATGAAGTCCTCCTGATAGCTTTCCTTCCCCTCTCACATAAACCTAATTCCACTGAAAAAAACACCAAGGCCAAGTCTGACTCAGGAATGCAATACTGCCATTGATCCGACAAAGCCTGTGCGTATTAACCAGCAGGAGCAGCAACACAGCTATGAACTTCAGGCCTCATACTGGAAATGTTGACCACTGACAGCTTCCACTATCTCCAGGTGAAAAGCCAGTGGCCCCTTTGGAAAATACTGTTCTGTTCATGACATATCTGGAAGAAGAGCCCTGTAGTCTGGTAAGTGCTCTAGTGTTCCCAGGCCAACAGCAGTGCAAGAGAAGAGTCAATGGCAGAAGAGTCTCTGCTTTTATAGCAGTGCCCAAGTTGGACTTCAGGGGCCAATAGCAAGCACTTGTGTGACCTTGCATTTGTGATTTCCATAGACTGTATTATTAGAGGCTTCAGTTTGGTGTATGTTTTTGCAGTGTGGGAGCAATAAAGAGCAAAGGCAAGAAACAAAGAGCCTCCGGGTGCTGACATAAAATTAAATCCTGACTTCTCTTTCAAGTTCAAGGTAGGAAAATCACAGCCGTATGTCTTTGTCAGAAGTGTGCCCAAGCACTAATACCATCAAGGACAGAAACTTTGCCATGCAGTCTTACCACGCTCTCTGTATCATGGAGAGCCTATGTGGTCTTAGGTGTAAAATAATCTACTAACCCTCTTTAAAACATGCTGGCAAGCAGGATTAGGCCCCCTGTAAGTAACTTTAGATTACCGCTGCCGGATCCACAGGGAGACCAAAGCTTTCTTCAGGGCAATATCTGATTAGAGGAGAAACAGTTGTCGGCCTCTAGGAAACTGCAAATCATTTTTTGTTCAAACCCACAGGGATTTTTGCAAGGCCTGCTGAGCCAATTTAAACAGGGGAAAAAAATCTGAGAACCCTGCAATAATATTCTCTGCAGTTTTCTAAAAGCCAAATCCTGCCCATCCCACTCAGTGAAGCAATCTTACTGAAGTTAATGAAACTGGTCCCCGCCTAGAAAGCAGCCTTATTGCAGCTCAGCCTCTGCTGCTCGCTTGTCTCAGCTGAGTTGAACCACATCAGTTAGTTTGCAGTTACATCCCTCTCCCTGCTAATACTGACAAGTTCAATTTTCGGTTTCTTTTTTTTTTTTTTTTGCTTTCTTGAATGATGTGTTCCAACATCTTTTCCTCCTGCCACAGACAAAGCTAGGTGAGCTGTGGAATAAACATAAGGATATCAGAGTGCTGCACCTGTCTGTAAAATGACATGAATTTAATCAAAACCATTTTTAGTCTTGGGGCTCAGATACATCACTGGTCCTGCTGCTCTTCCCCCAGGCAACTGCTTGTTGTGCCTTTAGTGTAGGCTCGGACATACGCTCAACATCACCAGCAAGCAACTAAGCAGAGATGTAGAGGGACTACGTTATTTGATTTCCGATTATGTACAGCTATCTTCTTTTTTGTGCTCTCACTGGCCTTACGAATTACAGGAAAACTGCAGCTAACCTGAGCCAGATCCTGCTTATGCCTTGCTTTTGCCAAGGTAAGTTAGGAGAAACTGTGGCCCAGTCAGTGAAACTACATGAGAGTAAGACTGGGTACAAAGCTCATTAACGTTTTTAATGGCACTGCTGTTTGAATAAACGCTAGTTCTCTCTATCTAGAGCAAAAACAACAACAAAAAAGACAATCTCAAAGCGGGAAAATACATGTCCACTGACAGACGAATTACTCTTACTGAAGATTCAAAATAGATTTTTTTACATCAAGAAAATAAAAGCCAGACAAACAGCAGCTTTTATAGCCACTTAAAACATCCACCTGCAGGAAGGTATTTTTGCTGTATCTGCCAAGTGTGGTACCTAAAAATACCCACAATACCCAGAAAATTAGAAAAAATTAGTCTTCTGCTTCTGGTATGTTTTATAATGGTTACATCTCTATGTTTTATAATGGTTACATCTAATTCAGAGTGTAGCAGACAAGAAAAGGAGGAGTTCAAGGAAGACAAAACCTTTAATCTAGTTAATTAATAGGAGGGATAGCATGTGAAAACCATATGTAAAATGAGAACATAATTGTATTCTGCTCAGGCTGCTGCTCATTTGGTAGACAGGCAGAAGTTAACAAGGGGCCTTGCAATCTATTTAATTGGCCACAGGATCAGAGTCTGCATCAGCCTTTTGTCCACAGAGCCACACTCTTTCATGCCTCCTGCCCCTCCACACAGAAAACAAAGGTGATGCTGCAAGAGTCTCCTTCAGCTCTATCAGGCTGTCAGTAATAAGCCACATACAAGTCAGTGGAGAAGCTGCCTCTAGCACTCAGCTCCTGCAGCTGCAGGGATTGGCGCTGCGCACACCCGTGACAAGCACACCAATGCCAGAGCCACCACTCCTGACAAGACACTCTCTGTAGGAGCCTCGTTACCAGCCAGTGATGACTGCTCCATACAGAAACCATTTCCAGCTCTCATGAAGAGGTGCATTGATTTTGCTGGTGCTTGTTATGTTCCAGTAATGCAAAGGCATCAACAAGTACCTATGGGGAAGGAGTGTATTTTTTTCTTGAAGAAAAGCTCCAAAACTAAATGAAAATCACATAGCTTTATCTTGAGATGTGCAAGGAGGATTTACCCAAACCAGCTAAACATGGCACATAGGAAACTACAGAACAAAGTACGTAACTTTGTGACTTAATCTTGAAATGAGGTCTAATGAGGTTTTAGCATGATGAATATGAATCCTTTGTTGTAATAATAACATTTTTTGCAATAATTAGTACGGATAATTGTTATAATGATTTTAAAATAAGCAATAATCTAATCTGTTTTCACTCTTTTTCTTGGCATTCAAAGGCTGGGCTTGATTTCTGCACAGTAATGGAACAAGAAAGTTTCACCTTCATTTGTTAGGCCTTTGCACACTCTATCTTTTCTACAGTTGAACCATGTGGAATTTCCAGCCCAAGAAAAAACTTCAATATTCAAGTACTTTATTATTCAACTTTAAAAAATCCCAGCAGAAGAGACGCAGAGCGTCTGTGACATGAAACTCATGTGCTTCCTTTTCACCTTGGGGAGAGGATAAATTAGCCTCAGTCTTTACAAGTATTTGTCAAGTAGCTACATTTTAATCCTAATTTATGCCTGAATCCAGCAAAGCACTTAAGCATATCCTTATGCTAAACATATGAATTAGCCCATTAACACTACAGTTAAGGATCATGCAAACTCTGATGGATACTCTTCACTTCCTTATCCTGCAGAAAGCATTTTATTTATATTATAATGTATTAATTTTACCTGAAACACCACCTATATGCTGACAATCACAAAAATAGTATTAATTTGTCATAACCACTGCAAACTGGACAGGTGAAGCGAGTTTATCTCAGGGCACATTTCTGCCCCATGTTTTCAATGTAACCTGAAAAGACTACTATGGAAAATCAGGTGTATCACCTACTGGTTAAATGCAAACAAAACAGAGTTACCTTCCTTTGTTTTGCAATGCTTCTTTAAAACAACAGATGCTAGGCTAAATCTCATGTTCAGGCATTTATCACATCTGTTTTCTGTTCCCTTGGAAAGTATACTCACAATAGTGCTCAAATGAATTACAATGAGATTTGTCAGTTGAAACCTAAAAGGGAGTTCAGGGAATAAACATTTAATTTTAGGAGGAAAAACATAGGTGTTTAATAGCTTTAAACACGTTTTCAGATGGTTCAAATAGGCAAAGCTCCATTACAGCCACAGTTTGAGACCTGATGTAACCTTCATGAGGTCTCCAGAGAGATGAAAGGCCACAGGAAGAGGAGGTGAAGAGGAGTCTGCAGGGGTGGGGAGCCTGAAGGTGCAGGTCATGAACCCACAGCACAAGCAGGAGAAGCCTTGATGCACCAGTATTCCGGCCCTGCAGCCTTCTCCAGCAATCACCATCAGCACAAGAAAATTTTTTTCACCTTAAAAATGAATAAATCTTCAGTGTTCTCTTGTAAAACTGGAGCCTGCCTATTCAAAGGCACTGAGGAGGCTCCAGTAAAGAACTTTCATAATCACATTTTCTTCTTAACAGCTTTTATGAGAACACAGGAAGGTCTTTCTCCCCTTCCAAGCCTGAAGAGACCTGGAGAATGGTATTGACAAAGACAGTCCTTCAACTCAGGAGTAGAATTTGACTCAATTATTCTGCGGGCTAACAGTAAGTAAAGATAAAAATATTGAAGAGAAGGGTTCCATTGCAGCAAAATTATATACGAGCATCTAATAAAATATAATCTAAGACTTGTCATTCATACATCTATCATTTTCTCTGTAGCAGCTCTGAAACGAATTCCTGCAGCACTGCTACACAAATAAGACAACCTTGATCAGGTAAACCAGCTCTGTTGCCAACGTCCCTTCCTCTTATAACTATTAGCCCCCTTTTTTGTCCAAATTATACTTCTTCCTTTGAAAGACTCCTTTATCCTCACAATGGCTCTCCTAATCCCTTGTACAGACTCCATGCATTTGTCTTCCAGTTTTACCCTTGCTACCTTCCAGGCATGTTACTCATGCCAGTGTCTTGCAACAACACAACATTTAGTTCTTCCAGACTCTTTGAGTCAATGCCTCATTTCTCTTGAAGTAACTCCTTCTTTCCTCCACAGCTTGAGTGGAGGGGGGTGTATGTGACTAACATACTGTTCGATCTTGCTTCCCCAAGGATCACTGCCTAGCAATTTACAGGGAGGCTCAGTTCCTCTTAAAACCAGAAAGCTAACCAAGTTCAAATAGCTCTAGAATTTTAAAAGCAAAGTACACCTATCTCTTATGTAGCATGTCATACAAAGAATAAAGAGCTCTTTAGAAAAAAAAAATGTTATTTGTTGTCTGAGCACACGGCTGTTTATGAGATGAGATTCAGAAACCATCCTCCTTAAAGCTCCAGAGGAATTCTGCCTTCACTGTTAATTCACAAGCAGAACACAGTGCTCTTCTCACTGAGGGCCTGATGTTACATGTAAATGTCATCCCTTCAGAAACTAGCTAGAAAACAACAAGAAGTTTAAAGATAAACAGCTTCAAGTAGAAGCCAACACTGTGGTTAGGTTTGGATTGGCTTTATTGAAATTTCTTTATGTCCAAGGTTCTGTTACCACACAATTCAGTGAGCAGAACAACCAAATTCATTTCATTGAGGCCAAAAACTCATTTGAAGTTATTTGAAGGACAGAATGCTCTCAAATAGCCTTTTACACACTGAAGAGCAATCTTTGAGCCTTTAATTCTGACACATTACAAAGTATTTTGTTAACTTGTCTTCAGGGAAACAAAAGCAAATCAGACCTGGAAACCTGGTCCGTCCTGTTCTTAGAATCTCTTGGCGCATCAAGGCAGAAAAGTTCCTCAAACTTGAATCAAGTTAACTGAGGTACCAGGAGCAGATTCATTTTCTCTGGCCTCTCCATTTGCAGGGCAGGCCAGAAGAAGTGTCAGAGAACGTGCCCAGATTTTCCAGTTTTTCCCCTCATACACTGGGAACACATCAGATTGCAGCTGCAAAGCTCTAGTGAGAGCTCAAGGTGAGAAGACGGCGAAAGATTCTTTCTCTTCTGACCAAAATCTCCTCTCAGCACATGAGCAGCTACCTGAACAGTGCCCTGGAGACAAGTCTAACTCCAAAGAAACAAATGCTACTATTACAGAAACCTCTCCAGGGAAGTTCTATTGCTCAGGATATTTAAAACTAGGCCAGACAGAACCGTGGCAGCAGCACAACAAAAAAATGGATGGCAGAGGCGCTTCCTTAGTCTCCAGCCACTGCAGGATTTCACTGCTGTTAATTGAGAAGTTGAGAGACCCAGGGCACTGCAAATGGGATATGAAGCTTTTTAACCAGAGCTTGCTGACTACTGCTTCACTGTCCTCTGCTTTTGTGCACTGCCTTACCAGTAAACTTCACATAACTTTGAAACAGGGGGTCACACTTTCAACCCTGCTGATGCACTTACTTCTCCCAAGAAAAAGTTTAAGCAATCACCACTTCCTTTTTGGGAGGCAGTAAGAGTTCTCTTTCCTCACCAGGTCTGTTAGAGGAACATCAGAAGAAATTACACTTTTTAAAATAATAGGAAAACCCTGTAAGTTAACTGTCTATAAAAAAACCAAGCCACCCAGGCAGAGCTGAATTCACAAGGCCTTGTACTCTATAATCACAGCCCCCCCCACACCACTTTACAGAATTTGTTGATCGTTTGAATGAACAGATTCGAAAAACTTCATTTTAAGAAAACATCCAGTTAAAGGCCATACTAGCAGATTGTAACCACGTTTAAGGCTACATTCACAAAGACTCCAACTGAATAAGAAAAGGATAAATATGTTTTTTCCAGCACGTTTAACCTGGGAAACTTAACAGTGGTTTCAGTACAGTTCAAAAAGACCTCTTCTGTTAGAAAGCATGTGAATAATCTCACTGTGTCTCCCAGCAAACTAACCTGCCCAAGCCCTTGGAGGATCTTGCTTGCTCCTTGCTGTGTTTCTAAACAGAAGCTAAGCTACATTTCAACAACTTCAAACAAGCTCATGGAAACCCAAAGGTATACATGTCATTGCTTAGTCACCTGACAGACTGTTACAGCACTTGCCCTACTAGTGCCTTCCCACCTGTAGCATGTTTCATGCTGTATTATTGTTATGTTGGGTGCTTTCAGACAGCAAGAGACCACCTTTATTCAGCTTTATAACCCACCCACTGTACCTTGTGAGCATCCCAACAGACATGTCTCAGTGACCAACTTCAAAGGTATTGTGCACATACACCCCCTTGCCCTGCTCTGGCAGCAATCCAGGGGATGCTTTCCATATGCAGTACCAGGCTGCAGGACTCAACCCTACACACCGGGTGACAAAAAGGCATGCTTTCTCCTCAGTAAAAGTGTAATCAAACATCTGTTTTATCACTAAACTGTAACCTCCTCATCAGTGTTCAGCCCACTGATAGGTAGCATAAAACATAGGGCTCTACCACCTTAATGTAATGAGTGTAACTCTACTCTTTGCTAATTACACACAGGACTATGTACTGAAATATGCCAAGTGCTAAGGAAAAGGTGGAAACGATTTTAGACATCCTGATTTCCCTTCTGCTTTACCTCACACGAACGGCACACACACCTGTGGTTCCTGGGGGCGGGGGGGGGGGAGCACGGTGTATTTCACTGCTGGCCGTGTCTCTCTGGGGAGAAGAGGGACAGTGTAATTAACCCCAGGTTTGCGGTTCAGTTTTGCGGCTATAAATGCTCTTTTCCGGATTTACTACTTCCTTCACAGCCCGTTTGGAAGCGCAACCCGGGCTGTCAGACGGCTCCGCACCGCTGACAAACCCTGCCCGCCTCTCTCCCTACCCTACTGACTTGAGCGCCAGCTCGGGGGATCCGCTCGCTGCTCGTCGCCGAGGGGCCGGCCGCACCCGGGGAGGCTCACTCCCACAGCCGGGGCGGCAGCGCGGCTCAGAGCCGGGCACCCCCGGGCTGCCCCGGGCAGGGGAAGGAGCGTCCCGGGGGAGCCAAGGTGCAGCCCCGAGGCAGGGTGCCCTCCGGCAGCTCCGCCGGGCCACCCCTCCTCCTCCTCGGCCCCAGACCTGCCTCTGCCGGGCCGGAGGTCCCAGACTCCATCACTCGAGCGGCGGCGGGGCTGCCCTCAGTCGGGACCGGCGCTGGGCTGAGGCAGGAACAGCCGCGGGGGAAGGCCGCGCTGAGGCGGCGGCAGCCAGGGCGGTGTGAGGCGGGGGCTGCCCGCCCCGCCCCGCCCCGCGCTGAGCTCGCCGCCGCTGAGCGCGCGAGGGGCGGCCCGTGCGGCGGAGCGGGCGCCGGCAGCGCGGCCGCGGGGAGAGCGGGTCCATGGAGCACAACCACATCCACCTGCACAACGGCTCCCTCCTGGCGCACCACCGCTATGGCTGCGGCCTGGGGTACGCACCTGTCGTCTACTACAGCCTGCTGCTGTGCCTCGGGCTGCCGGGTGAGTGCCGGCCGGGGACGCGCCGCCGTGCCCGGGCTGCCCCGGGAGCGCCTCCCGCAGAGCTGCCGGTGGCGCCCGCCTGAGCGTCCTCTGCCCGGCTGCCTGCGGCGCGGCGCGGCGCGGGATGGGCGCCCTGCGGCGGGGCTGAGCGCGCGTGTTCCTTAGCGCCTTCGCCGCCCGACACGGCGCTGTCCTGCGTCTCGGGGGCTCGCCGGGGTTTGTCCCCGCCTGCCCTCGCACCGCTGCAGCCGCTTCCCCACCCGGCCTCGGGCGCTCTGACTTTGAACTTGACATGCAAAGTCTCAGCCTGCCGTGGAGTTCCGGCCGTTATCGGTCCGGAGATGTGAAGGCAGAGCCGGTGCGGGGACAGCCGGGTCTGTCCCCTGTCGATCGCGGGCCGGGCTGGCTGTAATGAGAAATGCAGCTGAGGAGGTTTTGTAGTGCAAATCTGGGGCAGGGTTGGCTTTAGGAGCAGCATGCCACCAGTGAGGAACTAGGCTGGGGAAGGAGCATGCTATCAAGAGGTTAGCTGACAGTTTTGTCTTATTCAGGAGCCTGTGTCTACAGCTGGTGGAGCAGGACAGTACCTAGAAAGTCCGGTTTTGGGGTCAGTGCCCTGCAAGGGCAATGGCAATACTGACATTGAGATCCCCAAGTGCAGGTACAGGGCTCAGAAGAAAGTCCCAGCTCACAGGCACCAGCCTCCAGCCTGCATAACCCTCAGTGAAATCTCCTACTTAGAAAGGGGACAAAGATGATATAGAGATACTAGAGATGAGAAAAGCAAGAGAGACCCCAAATGGGGAAGGAAAGGATGTTTCAGGCTTGGGTGTGAATACCTGTGAGGCACTGTTGCCAGCATGCACGTATCCACAGCTCAGAATGTGCAGATGCCACATGAGCATCACATCAGCATCAGTGTGTCAGCTGAGACAAGGGAATGAGCAGGTTTCACCTCCCGGAGGGGACTGTCTGAGGCTGTCAGTGAGACACCTTGGCACATAGGAGCACAGGGAACTGCTCGTGCAGCACCACTTCTGCAGTTAAAAGACTGGGCTTCAATAGGCAGAGCTGCCAGCCCAGCACAGCTTGGGTGGGCAAACGTCATGGCTTGCTCCCTCGCTTAACATCTCCAGCCTCAGAGTGCCCTACAGCGATACCAAGGACAGGCAGAATGAGTCGGGGAAAAGTTAGAGCAATGTGATGCACCAGGGTGAATCGGTATTTTAAGGGTGCAATACAAGAGTTTGGTTGTGTCTATGTACAGCTACACATTTAAATCGCTGTGTAAAATGACAAGCAGCAGTGACATTCAGGAGTCTACAATTTCTAAATGTTTTGTTCACCTAAATTCCTTCTTCAAGCAATTAATTCGTAGAAAAAAAATCTAATCAGACATGAAGAGCAGCCTACCATAGCAGGTACCTGCATGAAATGATGTTCTTTGTGGTGGGGTTTTGTTTGGTTTGGGGTTTTTTATGCCTCCCTGGCTTATAATTAAAATTTGAAGATTGGCTAATAGTTCAGACTAATACTTCACAAAACTGGGAAGTTAAGTCCTGTATTTCCCCACAGAGGATGTAGGGCATAAGCAAGTGTCTCTGCTCCACAGTATTGATGAGTATCAGCTCTGACCTGAAGGGACCCAGCCAGCAGGGGTAAGGAGGTAGTTTCCTCTTATTTATTAATGCCTTCGATGTCCACAGTAATGACAAGCTGTGTTTCAACACCTGTCCCCTAGGAACTGACCAAGACCCTCTCAAGATTATCAGGTGAAGAAGTTGTTATGAAGCAGTCTGTAGCTAAACTTGCCTTTGTATGTCTCTGAAAGGGGGAAAGCCTTACGTGCACAGACAAGAAAGATCACTTAATGAGTGTTCAGCACATACTTGCACCAGCTCCCTAGGGATACTGCATTGTACTTACAGACCTAATGCTGTTACTTTAAGAACATGGTTAAAATTGGTGTACAATCCACATTAGCAATGGTGACGTGCATTTCTTGGTGAATCGGGCGTCAGTTGATTAGAGCAGTGGCACCAGTGGTAGTAGTACTTAACAGAACTGACCAAAGCATTTGGTGGTGAAACAATGCTGGGTTCAGTGTACTCACATCAGGTATGAATGTGTCAGCTTGTTCAGTGCACATTATCTGAGGATAATGTTGGCACTAACACCTGAAAACACTGCACATGTACAGTGTGCTGAGTGCATGAGAAATTTATGATTCTCATGTGAAGACTGCACAGAGATGAGAACAAGCTGGATATGTTAAGGGAAGACTCAAATAGCCAAGCTTCATTGAGGATATGTTACAGGGTGAGAGCAGTGCTAAAAAGAGCTTTTCATGTTTTAATTTGAAGCTGCTTTTCGGTTTTCTGACATTAGAAAATTGTAAAGGTAGCACACTTACTACCTGTAGAAAAAGAATCCTGGAGTCTATGGGATCAGAGCAGTTAGCTTTGTGTGGTGCCAAGAATTTAAGAGAAACAGTGTCTAGGATCTGTTCTCAAATACAGCAGTAGTGCAGTGTTTTGCTGAAATGCAAACGGTTTACTCCTTGCCACAAATCTTGATGACAGACTGATGAGAAGAGAAACCAGTTAACTGTTTCTGCCTTTCCTGCTCTAGTGTCTGAAGGAAATTTCACTAACTCAACAACTCCACTTTGAGGCCAAGTGATGCCAGACCTGATTGTGCATGCAGAGAAAGCATCCTTTCCCCTCCCTTGCGTAACCCAGGCATCTCAGCAGATCCTGTTCTCAGCAGCGACTTTTTCTCCCTCGCTGTTCAACCAGGCACCAGAAAGTCTGAGAAGGGCAGAGACAAGAGAGCACAAAGTGAACTCCTTCACCCCTCCTCTGGCTGTGGCACACAGAGGCAAGTTCCAAGCTGTGCCCTGCAGAGAGGGGCAACCACAGAGGCACCAGTGCAAGCAGACCCTGCTGCAGCAGGTACTGTGTCCCCAGGTGGTCTGGTACTGTACTGCAGGTACAGTCTGGCAGAGGTGATTCTGCCTCCTGATCAGCAGGGATGGGAGATCTCTTTTCCTCTAAGCAGATACTGGTGAGACAGAAACTGTTTTCTCACACTTGTTCTGAGTGCAGATGTGCAAAGGTGTCCCACAGGTGTCTAGTCCTGCTGCCAGAAGCAGGCTGTGTGGGACAGGGAGAAGCTGCTGGTGCAAGCGTGGGGAGCAGAGCGAGGCAGTAGCACTGGAACTGGGGTCATACTCCCACTTGTGGGGGAAATGGTATAGTTTACAGAGCTGTTCTGCAGCCCCTCTTCTACCATCCCTGCACTCTCTTTGACTGTCACTCAGAGACAACTTCTGAAGCACCTCCAGTTAGCCAGGAGGCAAGAGCGGGGCTGCAGGAAGGCTTAATGGAAATGTTTCTTGCTTTAGTGAGAGAAAATGCCAGAGAAGAGGTGTTGTGGGATGTGGGGGAGAGAAGAAAGTGCTTTGATTCAATCTAGAAGGGGGCTGGTAAGGTGAGAAAGGAAACAGCAACAGCTACCAACTCTTAGTCCATCCCTTTGCTAGCGAGAGGTGCACAAAGCAGTTATACCAAAGAGCTCCTGCTATGGCTGTGCCTCTGAACATGGCCAGGAAGGTCAAGGAGAGAAGCAGCAGTGCTTGTTGCAGGCACCTGGCTTAGACCCTGATTCCTGCTTTGTTAGAAGGTGCAGCAGCAAGAGTTGCCTTCCATGCAGTCACCTTCCCTGTCAGGGGTGTAGTGTATTGCTGCAGAAAGGACAAAGTGGCAGCATTTCCCACACTGGGGCCTGGCCTTTCCCTTCTTTCCAGGGTTTTCCTCCTGGAGAGGGAGAGTAAAATCTGGCTTTCTTACTGTGTGATCGCTGGTTCCACTTTGCTCCCTGGTCAGTTGCCTACCTGGGGAGCAGCTCTGCTTCAGGGGTCATCACACCCCAGCGACACAAAGTACAGACATACCCGGCCGGCATCCTTACAGCATCTCCGGGAGGTTACAAACCAATGTCCCAGGGAAGTACCACTCCAAACTTTGAAAGTGCACAAACACTTTTCTTTGTGCTTAAAACTGGTCCCATCTAAATGCAAATTCAGGATTGCAAGCTTGGGAAAGCAGGCTGGACACACTTGGTTGTAAGCAGATAGCTCTCATGTCAGACCTGCTGCTGAACAAGGTGTTGTGGAGGTGGGGACAACCTGTATCATTCAAAGCCCAGCCATGCACAGAGCGTACTCAGTGGCCTCCACGCAGTGGAAGAGAAGCTGTAGCCCTGACCTAAAGGAAGTAAGCTCAGCAGGGTGCCTGGCCTTTATAACACACTGTCAAAAGATAGGTACAACATTATGGACCTTCCCCCAGCAGACTGGGTGTCCTCGCACAGCAAGCCAGATGCTCCCTAGGGTGTTGGATTGACACTCAGGAGCGTAACATTTGTACTGTGCCCATGCAAACCACAGTACAGTCACAGGCAAACTGAAACAGTGGAGAACTGGTCCTTCTGCAGGCTTCTCCCCAGATGCAGTGTGGAATAAGGAGGCTACTCGGAAGGAATGCAAGCCAGGATCATCATCCTGGCAAGGCAGGTAGTGCTGGTGGGCTGTGCATCCCTGATCTAAGAGACCACCACCATGCAACAACCCAGCTGTGCTACCTCCGCTGCCACGGTGTAGGGGGAATGAGACCTGAAGAACAGTGCCATCTCTGTGCTTATAGCCATGACCTGGTTAGTACCACGAGTAGGAAGGAGGACAGGTAGCAATGTTTGTTGATGACTCACATGGCATGTAATACCCAATAAATACCAAAGCAGGCAGAAGGTAGGTGTGCATAGAGCACACAGCAGTGCAGAAGTGTGTCTGACCTGTTTTGGATTCCTGCCATCTACTGCCTCGTATATTCTTCTGCAATCACAGTAGAGGCTTCTGATTAAAGAGAGCATTTCCAACACCTGAATAAATAGCCTTTTTCATAAAAGAACACCTGAACAATAGAAGTGCTAGAGGAAGATCTGAAAATATGAGTGGGAGAATTGTTACAAGCAGAGTTATGACCTTGAAAAAACAGCAATCTTTAGCTGTTGCTCATTAGATAGAGTTCATATAATGAATAAGAACTGAACACTCCTGAGGCCTAATTCAACACCCCTTTTAAAGGCCACACTTTCTCTGACTTAAAATCTGAACTGGACACAAAGCCAGTACATTGCATCCTGCTTAAAGGAGGGCAAATAAACTGGCAGAACTTTAGCTCAGCTGTCGGAGCAACTGTAGGGCACTACAGCACATTGCAGTAGCACTAGTGGACAGAGGGAAACAAAACTCCTGCTAACATGCTTAAAATGAGTGATTTCCTATTGTAAAATGAATGCTTTTTCTTTAAGGAAAGAAGAATCATTAGGAAAAAGAACAGTTTCATTACAGTGTCTCTGCATAGAACCGGCGACAGATGGGAGTGATTTAGTTTGGTCACTATGTCTGGAGACTGTGGCCACTAAAACCTTGCATCCTGAATGGCAGAGTGTGGCTGAATCCGCGCTAATGCAGAAGAGGACTTGATTGCGCATCTCTGAATGCCACTACAGAGTACAACTGCTAACTTTGGTTTTCTTCTGCCACATCAGTAGGAAACAGCACTGTCAGGGCTGTAATGATAACGAGGTGCAATATTTGGGAGGCTCAGTAGACTATGAAGTGCACAACCTTACATGGCAGGCTGCTAAAATGGATTGGGAAGGAAAAACTCCAAAGGAGATTTTTCCTTGAAATGACGACGCAAAAGAGAGAGCACAGCCAGTTTTCACGGTAGGTGGGTAATGCGGAGCCCCCAGTCGTTAAGAAGTCAAGCATTCAGTAGCACTAGGCAGTCTAATACCCTGCTGTTCTTCATCCAATCCCTTAGTTCTGTCCTCCTCCTCCTCCTCTTTGTGCTCCCTTCTGTAAAATGGGGGTGAATCAGCAGAAACAAGCCAGCAGGAGAAGGCCTTCATCCGCATACATCAAAACAATTTGCTATAGGCACCAAACAACATGGAGATATCTGTCCTGACGTGATGTGCTCTCTGCTTTCTCATGCCAAGGGCAAAACAGTCCCTGGCCTTTTACCTTCTGTTTCAGGTGGTCTTTTTGAGCCTTTAGTCTCTTTCCCCATTAACTTTGAGACACCAGAAAAGGAAGTAAAGCCACAATTAACCTCTTGAGCATAGGAGGCCTTGCACACAATTCCATTTTTATTCTGCAATGTAAAGATACATATGTATGTAAGCATCCTAAACCCTAGTGTCTGGAGTGCTGTTGGTGCTGTTCTAGGGGTGACCTGATGGGAGAAGACGGTATTGGGTTCCCACCCAGGGCACCAGTATGGTTGTGCAGAGGAAATGGAGTAGAGGCAACCAAGCAGGACCAGAATTAGCAGTACAGAAGATGACTACAAGGAGTTTTATGCCTTTGTAGATGGAAGAGGAGAGAAGCCTGCCTATGAAACACTGAACACGTTTTTCACTGAAATTGTTCTTTTCTACCACCTGAAACTGAGAGTTCCTGGAATAGAGTCATTTAACTTCTCCATCTTTTCAATCATACGGTGCATTGACTCTATGGACAGGTGCACTAGAGGTTGCCTTTGGTTTCAAGACAAATTACCTGTCACTTACATCAGACTAGGACATTTCACAAACATTTGTTCATTCCAGGTGTGTGTTTTCCTCAATGTCCAGACTAGCACGCCAAAGAGTGATCTATCTAGTATGGATGCAGTGTATTCTGTGTGGGGGAAATAAAGCCAAACTGTGATGATTTTACATAGCTTGTAATTTCCTGCATATTGTGTAAAATTGGCAGAGTCTCTGAGAAAGCTTGGCCATGGGGTTTGCAAGCATGAGCTCCTATTGCATTAGCTAATGCTTTAGGAAGACATAAAGACTGGGGTTTTTTTAGTAAAACCTCAATCAGAAGTAAAATCCTCTTAATTATTCATGTTCAGTAAAGAATTCATGCTGGTGCCCTTATGAAATCATGTCCTCCCTCCGTCCTAGTCATGCCATCAAATACCTTTGGCACCTGCCTTAATGCTTTGGTGTTTGGTATCAGAAGGGTATAATGCCATCTTTGAGCTCAAGTTACTCAGCTTGAGATCTCTTAAACTTTACTGACAGCCTACATTTAGAAGCCACAGACACCTGCCAAATGAGTTACCCGAATTGCCTTGAAAATTTCCTTCTTTCCAGATATGTTACATGGATAACCATCATTTTGCAGATCGCTTTTTCCTCCTCCCAGCACAAATTTCATGAGAAAGCTTTACTGCTATGGTGGCAAGATGCAACACTAGACTGTGAGATGGGAGTATTAAACATTTTTGTCCTGGTGCAAGTGCCTTTAAGAAAGGCTTCAAGGAGGGGGAGAACGTCCAAGAGTCATTAGAGGCTTTCTGCACTGCTCAGGACAGGTGGATAAGGAGGGTGAAGATGGCAAGAACCAGATCCCTGTCACATTCACATGTGTCATCAGTGAGCATGTACTGGACCTCCCCACATCCTAGCCTAGGGATCCTCTGGGCCATTCTAATATTGCAGAAATAGCCCTATTTTATAATCATTAGGGAAAAAAACCTACTCCAATGGACTAGGAAAGCCAAAAGCAGCACAATGTAATTACACTTGTCTGCCAGACAAGTTACTGCACTTAAACCAGAGTGGTTGGCAAGGCTCAAAGTGCATACCCACCATTGGCATCTCCATACCATTACCACATCTGTGCCCTCCAATAGAGAGGAAGTGCTTTTGGCTGGATTAAAATCCTTCTCTGGCCTCCATGACCCACTGACAGCTAGTGCCAGCTATGGAGCAGAGTACCCCATTCACTGCATCCTTCCTCAGAGCCACCTCAGCTAAAGCTGTCAGTGAGAAAAACAGCCCTGGGGGCCAGACTTCCTCATCAGAATCTGGCCTCTGACACTAACTCTTTGATTCACTCGTGACTTGTAAGTGCAAGGCCATGCCGTGTTTCCTCTGGCATCTGGGCAGGAGCTTGATCATCCTCTACCTTCAGGTTCACTCCCACCATCAAAACTGGCACAGTCTGTCCCTGTGCATGTGATTTCTAAGCACAAACCACATGAGAGCCTTCCAGCAACATTCAAAACCTCCTCCAGTGGCAGTCCTGCATCCGTGCCCCTACAGTAGCTTTTGTGATGATCATTTTCCATCTTAGACCCCTCTCCATCCCCTGGGAAGTGATGCAGGCACCAGCAGAAGGGGCTGAGGGCTCTCCCCTCCCCTGAGGGCGAGCAGGTCCGTGCCATTCAGCGCACTCAGACAATTGAACAACAAATAAATCAATTTATTTTATAAGTCAATCCTCACAGGAACTCTCAGGGAAGGACAGAATTGTATTGCACTAATTATAGTCTGTAAAGTATCTCTTTACACTTCACAGTGGTTTAAGGAAGGATCTCAGAATACAATAATAAAAGAGAGAAACAAATTACATTAGCCATGGGCAGGCAGCATTCACAGGGTCTGTCCCTGTATGCTGTAGTGTTGAGTTTGGCCAATACCAGTTGTATGAGGAAAACATGTAACTACCCTGTCTTCTTCAGGGGCAGACAGCATCCAGGGGTCATTTTAAAAGACCACATAACCAGCTATAGCCAACATCAGTAGTAAACACGTTTCTGTTACCACAGCATTTTATTTTCTTAACAGTTCTGTTGTGTAGCTTCCGTCAGAAATCTGACATTGTCATCATCTTCTCCAGAGAGCCCACACACAGAGTGAGTGCTGAATACCATCCTCATCTCCAATCTGGCAGCTATTGGCAAGTGACTATCTTCATAACCATGGTCAGATTTGGCTGCTGGACACTGTACCTGTTTACATCTTAATAACATTACTTCCTAGTTTAGAGGAAATAATCTATTTCCATCTAGCCAAGACATCACGTTTTTTCACCATATACTTTCAGCCTATTGGACTCAGAGTTTCTAAATCTAAGGAGGAGGTGTTACAAACATGTTTTCTATACCAATTTAAGTTTTATACTGTTTGTAACCATCTCTCCATGCCAGTCAGGTGACTAACACAAGGCCTGCAGAGTAGTTTCATGCCCTGCACAATAATTTGTAGGGATCCTAGCAACAACTGCATTCGGTAAAGGTGTCCATTATAGTCAGTGACCTAATGTTTATCACACTCAGTAAGCGACACTCACGGCTACTTCATTTAGGTGGTTTATGATGCTGAACTACTGCACCACACAGCAGGCCTTATTCCCAACTCAGCGGTGCTACCACTTGTGTTGTAAAGGCTATTTCACTGCACAGGCTGCTGTGTACATGCAAAATGCTCTCTCAATAAAAAAACCCACCACCAAAGCCCAGAAACCTGCCTGTTTCTTCTTTAGACAAATACAATTGCTCCTGCTTAAGCTCACACACTGTGATAATAGTCAGTGGAAGTAGCGCCGCAAATCGCCTGCATTTGAGCTATGACTATAATCCATAAAACAAGAAGGTGGAGAAAAAACTGTGCCTTTAGGTCACAGGCAGTGCTTTGAAGAGGCACAGAAGATTGACTGGGGTCTGCAGGCAAGGCAGAATGGCATTGGTATGGGAAGCAGACCTAAATCCACATGAGAACAAGGGTTCCTCCTAAAGGATGACCCCTCTCAGATACATAGGATCCCCAGTGGCATGAATTTCAGTGCTACAGTTTGTACTCAGAAGATGAGTCAGAGGAGATGTCAGAGATGCAAGTATCCCGTGACGAAGCCCGCCTGGGTTAGAAGGTTGCTGTATTTTGAGCAGTGTGGACCAATTGTGTTTGGGTGTCAAGAGACATTCTGATGTTGTGTCTCAATGTCTGAAGGGAAAGACTTGAGAGTGGCATTGTTACAGTTACTTCTCATCATCTGCTAGTGACATCTCAAGGCTTCAGCCGTCTAGTCCCTAATCAAGCCCTGGGTCTCAACCACATGCTTATAAATTCAGAATGCTGCACTGCAGCAAGCGACAGTGGCAGAAATTCCCATCTATCATCCCCTAATCAACTCCCAGCACAGTGATCAATGTCTTTTAAATTCAGATGATCTTAACTACTTCGTATCTAGAAAAAACACTGCAAGAAATGTGCAGTATACCACGCAGGACAATTTAGGAGCACTGACCTATCCAGTAGCTGCATCTCCCCAGTTACAGTAGGGACAAGACACTTTTATATCGCCATCGCAGTCTCTATCATAGTCTTTATCACTGACTACAATATCAGTGCAAGAATTAGGGTAAATTAAGTTAAGATCTGGCTGCAAATACTCTTTCATCACCTTTCACCTGGAGTAAATTTTTGCCTACAAGAGAGCTTGTGGGTTACTGAGTATGCACCCAGGAGTCACCAAGGTGCTAGCACAAGGACACCGTTATTCATGCAGTGTTGTTCCCACCCATTTCACTGAGCTTTAGGCAGTGTTTGAGGACACACCAGTGAGGACACTGGCTAGAAAATGGGTGAAGGACTGAGACTTGTCCATAGCTCATCTTCCCTTTCCCTATACATCATGCAGCAGGAAAAACAGTCCCAAGCCCTGTGCTAAGGCACTGTGATATTGGCAACTTTCTGCTGCACCCCAGTGTATGTCTGCTTTCATAAAGTAAATGATATTACGATATTTCATATAATCCAGCCAGAAAAAGCCCTAATGTGATCCCAGAGAAAGCATTTCCAATACAAGATACTGTAACCCTTGCAGAAAAATGGCATGTACTTTGTCAGATCAATTTTCTAATCCGGCTCATCAAGCAAAGCTCGCTGGCAGTAAGTGAATAACTTGCATTTCAGTACATGCTATTATTGCTATTGCTGGGAACCCTGAGAAAGACAGGGAGAGGGGGTACACAGGAAAGGACTGCTCATAAATCTACTCCTGTAGGAAAGTAAGAGTGGGGTTAGAACCAAACAGCAGGATCCCCACAATGGGCAGAAGGGGTGGGGAGCAAGGCTGCTGTGCCTGGACATGGTACGACTTCAGCATCCCTGCAGGATACCCTCCAACAGGCAGGCCAGTGTTACCAGCAGTGACCAGTGTCCTCAAGCATTCCCCTTGCTGCACACTGGCTTCAGCTGCTGCCACTGGAGTGAGTCATATCCAGAGGATTTAAAGAGAAGATGAACCCTGTGGGTCACATCCAGTAATTGTGAATCCAAGCCACTCAGCCTGGCTGGCCAAAACCAACATTTGCTGCAGAGTCAAGATAAACATTCCAGCTTGAGGATTTCCTTGACAGTACATCACTCACTGTACCTCTATAGCACAGCAGCAGGCATAACAGACGCATTTCATAAGCAAGTAAGTGAAAAATGACACAGCAGTTCTAGCTGTATTGCCCCCCATCTCCCACACCTGCTCTGAGCAGAAATCAATGCAGTTTTGCATTCATGTTAATTGAGGGCAGAACTGGGAAAAAATTACCCTGAAGGCGATTTGAGACTATGTTGTTGGAAAGTTCATGCTTATTTTTGTATTCAGGGAAGGAGTCAGTTGATTGTCATGTTTCATTTAGTTTTGTTCCAAGTTACAAAATTAATATATGAAGTTAATACAAAAGCAGGTGACACCTGTGAGGGCTATTACTCAGTATCATTCACTCTGCCGCAGTTCATTTCCCTGGTGGCAGAAGTCTGCACCCAGACAACAGGCTTTGAAGGCACTTATGAAGGCACAGGTTTTCTCCAGTGCCAACACTTGAAAAAGAATGAGCATTTTCAGTTGTAGGACGTATGTCCTAGGTCATCATTACCTTAACGTCAGCAACTTCCTTTCTCTCCGATTTAAAAGAATCCTTATAGTTATTGTTGATTTGTTTTGGGAAATCCATCAAAGCTGACAGAAACGTTTGAAGCACTGAATTCACAGAAGAGGTGATTTGTAGAACGCTTATGAAAATGTCAAATACAAACATTTGGCAGTCTCTAGTGCAGTAAACCAGAGCCCTGATTTTTAAGCACTACTTCAGGTATTGTAGGCAAATGATACAAACTTCTGATGGGAACAGTTTCACCTGTCTTGTTCCAGCCATACCACTAGTAATAATAGGATTTTTTTTCCCTGTTCAAGACTACACAGTAAGTTCTATTAAATGTGAGCAAGTGGTTAAAGTTCAGCTACAACTTGGTGCTCCAGGAAAGCTCTCAAGGACTGCAAGCACTGTTTGCAGCCATGGTGAGCAGCTCTGCCCGGCCAGGGGCTGTAGGACTGTGTCCTGCCTAGAACATCCCTTACAGCACCCGTTTCAAGCAGACACCAAAACATATCACAGCTTTAGAAGACTGAAGCAAACCAGACAGTGAAACAGCAGAGATAGGACACTTGCTTCACTGCAAGTGACACTATTCAGTGTCATGCAATACATCTAGGCATGGTTTAGGTGATGGGTCTGTACTGTGGCCAGAAAGTTGCAAGCAGATGCCTTTTCAGGAAACTCAAGGATGTTTATACTTAGCCTGAATTAGAACATCCATCATGTCTGAAGTGACCAGCAGCGTTTCCTTAAAGACTCAGCTGTATCACTCCAGAGGAAAAATGCCTTCCAGTTGAAGGACTTCTAAAGAACAGCTCTGGATAAGCAAGCAGGTCTGTGGAACAGACTGTTTCAGTGGTGGGAAGGGAGAAGCTTCTTCAGAGCCTGCCTGTAAGAGATGACAATTATGGGAGACTCATCCTGGGCAGAGCTGAAAACTTTGTGTGCTGTAACACACCTCCAGCTCTCAGGAGACCCAAGGACGTGTTTCCCCGATAGTCCCTCTCTAGATTAGGTTCCCACTCAGTCAAGGAAGAATCACCTAATCCAGGTGGCTTTTCAGCTCTTTCTAGATGGAGTTCTAAACCAGAACAGGGAAGCACCATGAGCTAGGATGAGGAACAAAGTGTCTCTCTCCACAGCCCACCCCATCCTTCTCATCTGTCAATTTAAACAGTGAAAAAGTGAAAAAAGCAAGTGGGGAAATAAGAGTGTGTGTGAGAGATACCAGTTCCTTTCTCCTGCTGCCCTTCCTTGCAGTGCACAGGCAGGGGCCTCAGCAGCCCCTGCTCACAATGCTGCTGTCATGCCCACAGCAGCAGCCGGGCTCCCCAGAGAGCAGCAACAGAGCTAGCACTATGACTCTACATCTGCTCCAAGGAGCTAGCCAAGGGATGTTGGATACCACCTAACCCCATGCCTGGGGTCCCACATTCCTGTGTCTCTCAGACCAGTCTGCCAGTACACTGTCAGTGTGTCCCACAGCTGGGAGCAGGGCCACGTGCTCCTCATTGCAACAGCTTCTCTGAAGGACCCAACCGTAGTGCTTTCCTTTTGGTTTCTTGTACTTCATTAAAGGTGGCCATGTTGATAGGTGATTGAACAGAGCTACTGCTCCAAGCAAGTGCTCAGGAAAGGTAGTGTTATGTCTTAACTGCCTAACTCTGTGTTTCTGTTTCCACAGCAAACATCTTGACAGTTATCATCCTTTCCCAGCTCGTGGCTCGCAGGCAGAAGTCCTCCTATAACTACCTTCTAGCTTTAGCTGCTGCTGACATCCTGGTTCTGTTCTTCATTGTCTTTGTTGACTTCCTCATGGAAGACTTCATCTTAAACAAACAGATGCCTCAGGTACTGGACAAAATAATTGAGGTCTTGGAGTTCTCTTCTATCCACACCTCCATTTGGATTACGGTTCCACTAACAATCGATAGGTATATAGCTGTGTGCCATCCGCTGAAGTATCACACAGTCTCCTACCCTGCTCGTACTCGAAAAGTCATTGTAAGTGTCTACATCACCTGCTTTTTGACCAGCATCCCCTACTACTGGTGGCCTAACATCTGGATTGAAGACTACATAAGCACATCAATGCATCACGTCCTCATCTGGATCCACTGCTTCACCGTTTACTTGGTGCCCTGCTCCATCTTCTTCATCCTGAATTCCATCATCGTGTACAAGCTGCGTCGAAAGAGCCATTTCCGACTGCGAGGGTACTCCA
This sequence comes from Lathamus discolor, assembly GCF_037157495.1. Lineage (NCBI taxonomy): Eukaryota > Metazoa > Chordata > Aves > Psittaciformes > Psittacidae > Lathamus > Lathamus discolor. The sequence goes on along the minus strand of NC_088889.1, from coordinate 83,465,435 downwards.
CAGGGAAAACAACAGCCATCTTGTTTACTATAACTTCTATTTTTGCCATACTTTGGGCACCGAGAGTAATCATGATATTGTATCACCTCTACGTATCACCTATAAACAACAGCTGGGTGGTCCATATTGTGTCGGACATCGCCAATATGCTCGCGCTGCTGAACACTGCAATTAATTTCTTCCTCTACTGTTTTATTAGCAAAAGATTTCGCACAATGGCAGCTGCCACGCTGAAAGCCTTCTTTAAGTGTCAGAAGCAACCTGTGCAATTCTATACAAACCATAACTTTTCCATAACAAGCAGCCCTTGGATTTCCCCAGCCAACTCGCACTGCATCAAAATGCTTGTTTATCAGTATGATAAGAATGGAAAGCCTATAAAAATATCACCATGAAAGAGGCAATAGTTTGAGTTTCTGGATGCAAGTTTTCAAGTGGCTACATCTTCAGGATGTAACTTGCTGAAATGGCTGTTTTGACAAGTGGTCATTTGATTTCATTTCCCTGGGAGACCGAGGGCAGATCAGACTGTTAAGGAGGAATCAGGAGCACTTGATTTTAGGAGCAAAAGTGAGAAGGCAAATGCCTGCATCTCTTACATAGCATTTTGAATATGCTTCAGAGTTCAAGTCTTAGTGTTCAGTTGCACTCAAATGCTTTGCATCCCAGCACCAGTGCAGTCTGAAGTCATTGGAGAGGGGAAGCCACAACAGTGTTTAATTACAACTTTTAAAACACAACAACAAAACCTTACTTGACCTTGCAGTTCACTATCGACAGAGCAAATTGATGCTTTTATGTACTGTGGAAGGTGCCATTTCTGCTGTGTGCACTTGCCAAAAACCGATATGTTGTTGCTGACACAAGGTACTACCACAGCCTTGCTATCAAGACCTTGCTTCAGGAGGTAGCCTGTGAGACGCAAACTGGGACATGCCCTTTTTGGCTTACCTGAACAAGGCTTGAGGACCGTTATAGTACCTGTCACAGCCTTGGCACGGATAGCAATCCTGCACGCTGCCAATATTCATATGTTTTAAGTTGTTATTTAAGAATGAGACCAAGACAGGAGAGCTCAAGGGAGGGAGGGAGGGAGGGAGGTTTCTAGAGCCAAGAACAAAAGCAGCATCTTTTCCCAGCTATTTCAGTTATGGTGTCTACAGACTTTCAAGTGTGAGGCCAAGTCCTGCCTAATGCAGAGATCCCACTGAAGCTGCTCCTGTGAGGTTTGGAGTGATCACAGCCTTCAAGTTCCCTCTTAACCAGTAAAGACTCTCAGTTATCCCCATGTTCAGGCCTTTAGTCATTAACATATAAAAACCTCAGTCTAAGATTTTTCTCCTGACAGTTTATGCCCTCCTATTGCAGATTTGCCATTTAATTGTTTAAAAAAAAAAAAAAAAACAAAACAATTTGTGAAATAAGTCCATTAAATACCCAACAGCAGTAAAAATAGATCAGCTTGGACTAAGGCGTTTAAGTATTTACCTTATTTAAATTAGCTTAACTTCTCCTCCTTTACACTCAATCCCAGTAATGCTGAGTGTAGAAATTGAGAGGAGATTTACAGGAAGGCTGAAAATGCATTCCTTGTAATTTCTCTCCTTCTCAGACCTTGGCATGTGGTCTCTCAGACCACATACCACCTTTTTACTTCTATATTAGACACTTAATGCAGCCTTACTGAATGCGAGAGCAGACTTCCTTGCGTGGTGAACACAAGCACAATGTGGTCAGTGGACATAGCAGCTTCCCAGCAAATGAGAAGTAGCCTGGTGCTAGCTCTGCATTAGTGCCTGTGCTGCCCATCTCCATTTCCTGTGGGGCATCAGGGGCTAATATCAAGGTCCTATGTGAAAGGATCCAGTCAATCCCACTTTGGTGGGATACGAGGGCTGAAAGCATTTCTCTAAACCCCATGGATAGCTCAGTTTTGGTGCATTTCTCCTAAAAAACACCAAGGTGCAAGAGTCCTACTGAGGACAGCAGCTTGGTTCCCTTCTGCTACAAAGGTTGCATTTGCACACCTACTTATATACTAGCATCCTGCAAGAGCAAAACCCATGCCAGACCTGAGCATGCCTTCCCCAGGAGGGAACGGCAGCACAAGCCATGAAGACCAGGACCCCAGGCTAAGGCTGGCTTGTGTGTGAAGGGGCTTTCTCAGGACAGATCGAGGCTACTCAGGTCAGTCAGGAGCACAGAGACAGAACGCCCAGTGCCTCGAGGGGCACTACCCAACCCTCTCCTACCAGCAGAGCAGTCGGGAGAGCTGCTCAGCACTCTTCTGTGAGGTGCTGGAGCACTGCAGGGACCACTCTGGTTAGAGCAAGGAGAAGGGGAGTTGAGAGCAAGAGGCGACCCTTTGCACCCTCACCCACCAAAGGGATGCTACCCACCTAAATCTCCCCAGATTGAAAGGAAAATGAGGAGCTTCCTCATCCTGTAGGCTGCTTGTCCCTGTGATCTCAGCAAAGCTTCACACTTACTTGCAATAATAAAGCGTAAGAGGGATGCTCGGACTTGCTGTGTTTGCCATGGCAAGGCTGAAACGATTGCTCCCTTTACCAGAGTTTTACAGAAATTCAGTTTTGGGGCCATGCCTTTTACCCTCCTCTCAGAAACCTCTCTCTGGTCTTTGTCATTTGATAGTAACCAAAGTTACCTTATGAAAAAGGTACTGTATGTTTCATTTCGGGAAAACACTGTATTTATAACTTATTTTTATTCTAAATCTGTTACGAGGAATGCTTGTCTGAGTTACATGTGAATGAGTCTGAAGTGCAATATCTGTATAGATAAGTGGTTCATTTTGGAGAATGTATCTATTGAAAAAAACTATTTATACAAGAAATTCACTATTTGCTTAATATAATAGTAACCTTACAGAAAATAGTGAATGTTTAGGGCTTTTATTTATTGAAAAGATTCAATTAGGTGCATGGCATATGCTGCCATTCACGTGGTGTGATCTGTTCGTTCCTGTAACATACAGTTTATCCTGCAAACAAGCAGTGTCATCTGATTTTTCCTGTTCTGATGATGTATTTTTGTAATTCCCATATCTGAAAACAAAGCCTTTTTGTGTGAATATTTTATTTCCCACTAAAAATAACCCATTAAATTGTAACTTCACTTGAAAAACCTCGCCGTCCTTTCCCATATCATTTTAGAAATGACAAGGTGCAATTTTCATGTGTGGTAGATTGGTCATTTCATTTCTGATAATTTAGGGTTTCAAGAGCTTACTTCCAAAGCCCCTTGAAGTCAAAGGGAAGGTTGCTTGTGGGTTTTGTGGTTGGTTTTTCCAATCCCCATCAATTTATGAGGGCTTTGGATCAAGCTGTATCTTGCTAATGGACATTTGAAGCCTTCTTAGAGTCCAGTTTGGATAACAAAGCCTTGACTTTTTAGTCTGCCATATGGAAGCTGCTGTTGATAATACTTGCCTTATTTTTGGTTGTGTGAAGCGTCTTGCAATGACTGTTGCTAACTAGCCAATGTCTTGCTGTATTATTCGTACCTCCTGATTTTCCAATAGTAAAAACTTAACCAAGCACATATAGTGCCATTATTTATGGGAAAAGTATCCTGGAGACAAAACCATCTCTGTTGTGGAGATGGTCTTTTGTACTCTATTTAAGTTATATTTTAAATATCTGCCATTAGAAAAAATAAGCTGTGAATGGACAGTTTTACAATTACTTACAGGTATATGTCCTTGAAGACCACAGATAGGAACAAAATTACTTTTTAGACGAGTTGCTGGTATATAAAATTATGGGACCTATCACCTATTTAAATTGTGAATATCGATATTTTCATAAGTAGACAATATATTGTGTTTGACAAACTTGTTTGTATTATAATAAATTATGGTGCATAACTTACTGCTGTATTTGGAGCTATTGTTTGATTTATAGATTCTTATGACATACTTTTGATTTATAGGTACTTACACTATAAGTAAGACCAGTCCTTGGCAACCATTACTCAGTAAAACATTACAGATTTGTGTGTTGTTACATATGTGAACACGATAAACGTATTATACCTGTTGCCAGATACAGAAAGTGCAAGAAAGGAACTATGATCAGAAAATACAAAATCCTAGAGTGGATTCAGGACCTCAGGGGACTGCCTGTGGAGGAAGCCCAAAATTTCTTCAAATGAGAAATACCAATGCTATGCATAATTCCTATCTTCATCAAATGTAGAACTTTGTGGGCTCAAGCTCCTGACTTCTCTGGAGGCGTAACAGGGCATTAGAAGACTATTTTAATTATTAAAACTAAGCAGAAAGTGGAATAGAGAAGGAACTGATTAGAAGAGTCCAGTGTCTTAGAGATCAAGAAATGTAAGGTTAAACACATGAGAGGAGAGGGTGATCCAGGTAATGCCCAACCCACTTGTCAAGTCTCCCTGCTGTAAAAGGCTTGGCAACAGGTCTTAAAGGACAGCATCAAAGAGAGGTAAGTGGGGAAAGCACCCTGCTGAAAGGGGCTCAAAGTGTCAAATTTGATGGAGCTTATCAGAGCTGTTCCTTACAGAGGGAGCCTGAGATCTGCCCGTCTCCATGCTTTCATTAACAGCCATGGCATGCAGAGTACAGATGAAGCTCCCAGATTATTACAAAAGGCATTGTATTTCCTTCGGTCCCCCGTTGGCAAGGTATTTCATGTAAGAGCCGGATAACCTTGAAGATTCGAGTGATAAAATGGGATGAATTCAATACTAATAAACAAGGCTCTCCACTTGTCTGCCTGTGACAATACATTTGCTATAAACCCTCAGTAGGCAGAAACAACCAAGAACCCAGTTGTGCCAGCTGGGCTTGAATGGCCATGAATCACCAACAGAAAGCAGCTGAGAAAAATCCTAGAGTTTAATCACAGACATTTCTAAAGCTACAGCATAGAATTAATTACATTTTACAAGACTTCACAGGCCATATGCATTCATATGTATAAAGGGATAAATAGCAATAGAGAAGAGCTTGATACACAGAGCTAGAACGAGAATAAATGGTTGTGAACTTTCCTGAGGTAAATCTGCCCTGGGAGTTAGAAGACAGTCTCTAACTGCCAAAGCAGGGAGTCTCAGCAAAAGCCTTTCCAGCAGCCAAGATCTCCCCACTGGTTTTAAATGGAGTTTAGGGGTTCATAGACAGGATTGAGACAAGGCAGGCAGCAGGATGGACCTGGACTGTGCATTCCTGGAGCTGGTAGTCCCACACCCCTAACCTGCACCAGCCAGGCAGCTCAGCAGGTCCCCAGCTCAGCTTGAAGGACATCAGGGGTGTCCCCCAAGCCTGTTCACCCCACTGGGGCTGCTTCAAGGGAGATGGCCAGCATGAGAGCCATCAGCTATTCAAAGTGATTCCTGTGTGCAGGCACAATTAGCTCAGCAGCAGTCATGGAGGATGCTACCAGTGGGAAAACTTGCAACTGACTTCTGCCTCAGCTGTTCAGTTCTCTAAAAACCTCTTTATAGCCACCAAGCAGAGCAGAATAAAAAGCAGCCTCACAGAGTCTTGAACTGTTAAATAATAACTCCACTATTAGCAGGCTGGGGCTGGATTCAGGAGACCTGCCATTCTGACAGCACGCAATTAATTCCCAGGAGTTGCCAGACACAACAAGGGGGTTGAAAGGCTCCAGCCTTTTGTAATAAATAGGCTTCCCAACTGAATTTACTATTACCTTGTTACAAGGGACCAAAGACACAAATATTTATTACAAAATCATGTAAACAGAAACATTAAAAGCTCATGTGATCCTGCCTTACCGACAGGCTAGAAACCTCGCTCCACCCATTTCTCTCCCTCTGCACCTTCTTTTAGCAGACTAAATAGACAAGATGAACTGCAGGCAAAAGTATGATATTGAATATTACAGTCAGAAGATTAATCTGGTGTAACAGAGTGTACCAAAGATCTTCAGCTGCACCTTGCATTGGCTGGTGGTATACAGCAGCACAACAAAACAGCTCCTGGCCTGAGGACTCTGCAGGGATAGTTGGTGTCCAGGCAGACAGCCTAGTGCTCCAGGAGGTCCATCAGGTACAGGTTAGGCTTGGAAACAGGTCATGAGAAAGGCAATAAAATAACATGGAACAGGTAGGCACCCTATGATGCTGTCCTCACCATGGCAAGGAGAGAGGTCTCAGGACAGGTCCTACTGCCAGAGCACAGCTCCTAACGGGGCAGTGACCCCAGGGTACAGACACAGCACTGCAGGTGAACAAAGGCCTTCATATCCCCAAACAAAAAGCAGCAGAGGGTTACTGTCACAGAATGGATCAGCTTTTGGTACTTTAAAACATCTGTGACTCCTGCCCTTGCAGTGTCACAGCACAGCAAAGCATCCCAGCTATGGAAGAAGTGTACTGTGTCCCCTTGCCATCCCTGCAGATGGGATTCTCCTCACACAATGGAGATGCCCATCATGTAGACAGCTCCCCATCAGCTGCTCACCCTGACCGGCAAAGAAAAAGTCACCTCAGCTGCTGGAATTGCCCAAAGCACAGCAGAGGAGCCCCATGTGCCATGCCCGAGTCACTGCCTTCATTGTAAAAGTGAGGGCAAGCACACCCTGCCTCCACCAGCCAGGCTGCACACCTAGAAAAGGGCTTAGAAAACAGGTACAGAATTTACATGAGCTAAGACTTTACCCTGCTGCATTCTGCAATGGATTTTTCAGCCCAGCCTCAGGACAGCCAGGCTTTCCAACAACAATGTTAGAGACATTCAACCTTGTGAATTAAATATTGCTGTAAAGCACGTGACAGGCACTGGTTTCCAGCAGTACCTCACTGGTCATTTCTCACAGTCATCTTTGTAAATGGAACCGATTCTGCTGGACTGAGCTCTCTCAGGTTTCTGTCCTGCAGGTACAGACCTTCAGCACTGCTGTGTTTCTGGGGTAAAAGAGGTAAAATAGGAGTCCAAGCCTGAGATGTTGTGTTCATGAGGAAATCGATCAGAGCCTCTGACTAGCACACATCTCAGGTATTTGGGTACTTGGGACCACATGACAGTCAAATCACACAGCGATGCAGCCAAACCAAATTGTGCATTTAGCAAACATTGCTTAAAACAGGCTTTAGCAGAGATGCCTTTCACTGATTTACTTCTATATGAAGAAAATGAAGAAAAAGAGCACACGCTGTGGAGTTTTCCCTCCTTTTTCTTCCTTTTATCTACTTAGGAGTTCCACAGAAAGCCATCTAATTGAACCACAGGTGGTCTCAAGGAAGGGATAATTATGCCCAACAACACAGGCGCAGTATCAGAGGGATCATCAGTATTACCTCATCTTTCAGCTCTATCACTAGGGGGCTCAATTTAAACAGAAACCACCCAACCCCCCATGACATGCTATGAATCCTTAACAGGTCCTACTGAACAGGGGTCAAACGATGTCTTAAACAAAAGCAAAGCATTCATCTAAGAAGTCCATGTTGGTTGAACAGTGATGTTCAAACTGCCCTGGCTCCCACAGCAGCTCCTGCTCTCTCTGCCTTACCAGCTTCACTCCTGCCCCAGATTGGCTCTTGGGCCCATCCATGGCTGCCTGCTCTTCAGTCCTCCTCTTCCCCAACCTGCACAGCCCCAGCACCCCCCATTTGCACTCCTTTCCTTTCTCAAACGAATCACACTGTCTACATCTTTCTGATCTGATCAAATAGTGTCATTAAAATAGCATCTGTTGTTATTTATCACAAATATAACAAGAGGTTATGTGCAGAAAACATGAGCTGAAAGCTGCTTTATAGATTACAGCTGACTCAGGTTAGAAAAGTACAGCCTAAGTAAAGAAAACCAATTTACTTCTTATGTTTGGCTTCTGATACATCCCAATAGAGAAGAGTGTTTGAAATGAATCCTGCTCAGTGCCCAGCACAGCCCAGGCACTCCAAGTGAACCAGAGGTGGTTCTTCCCCTTCTGATGCTCCACGTACCAGTGGTGCGAGTGACAAGCAGCCCTGCACGTGCTGGTGAGAAGCGCTGTGCCCAATTGCCATGAAAAGTACCACCAGCCCAACTGAGCCAAGACAGGCTCAACTACAAGACATCCAAACCATCTTTTAAAGCTGCGTGCATCCCAGAGGATCTCCAGCAGACATCTGGCCACAGCTGGCTGCCTAATCAGCTGCCTGAGGGAAGAGCCACATGCATAATAAACCAATTTTCATTTAAGCCAATATCGCACTGGTGTGACCTTTTCCAGGAGTGTCTATGTGTAAACTCCAGCAATCAACAGCACTAATGCTCAGCAGCTGCGTGCGGGAAGGCTCATGCCTGACAATTCACCTCTCACAGCCAAACCCAGCATACACCAGAGAGAAGAGCACTTTGTGTTTGTGTCTGCGAGCACGGTGAGGGTAGCAGTGCTCATGGGGTGAAGATAAGGATACGCATCTGCAGCCTCGCGGAAGAGACCTGCTTAACATGCAAAACCACCACCCTCTGTGTGAGCAACTGCACCAGCGATTCAGGGATGAGAATGAGTAAGGATGAAATCTGAAGTTTAATTAAACTACTAGGAATTATCAAAGTGGGGAAAACTGAAAAAAGGCACAGGGGAATCCATGGGCAGAAGGCAATGGCCATTTTGTTAGGCTGTCATCTAGCGCAGGAGTATATTAGTATAAATAAAGGAAATCTAAATCTCAAAAGCATCAGGGGGTCTCTGCAGGGAGGATCCAGAAGGCAATCCAGGAGGCACAAAGATAAGAATTAGGACAGCACAGAATCATTTAGGTTGGAAAAGACCCTTAATACCGAGTACAACCATAGTCCCAAGTATCAGAAGGGCCAGCGTTCCTCTGGATCACCATCTCGGAGGGGTCCTACCAGATCCCCAGAGGCCAAGGGCAATGCAGACTGTGCAGAATGAGCTGTCCTTCAGGGGCCACCTATAACCTGCTACAGCCAGAGACCATAAGTCCCCCTTAAGTGGCAGCCAGCAGATGTGCCACAAGAGGCTCTCCTCTTCTCCAGGCCAGGAGAAACCTTGGGAAAGGAAAGCAGTTTTGGAGACTAATGCAGCCAAATAGCACATGTGAACCTGCCTTGATCCCGGCCACTGTACATTGCTGCTAAGGGGGACTCCATGCAGCAATGAGCAAAGGCAGGCCAAGCCTGCACACCAGCAGCAGCACTACCTGCTTTTGTGGGGAGTGAGAATGGAGCTACAAGCACGTCTCCTCCCTCTGCACTCATCGAGGTTCACAACCATCCCTCAACACAACCTCCCATGCCCACAGACAACCTCCCCTTCTCCTCTCCCAGAACACAGGGAGCTGCCCATGCGGCACAACCACTTTCCAAGAGAAAGGCACACCGGCACATTGGTTTTAAGGCTCTATGTGTAATCACACGCATTAACCACGCCACTTCATGAAGAGACAGGAGCTACTGCTTGTTTGGTAACGACTCCATGTCTGCCAAATGGAACAATTACTGCATCGCATCAAGCTGACATGCTGCAAGGTACCCCCTGAGCACAGAGCCAGCCACAGTCAAGCAGAAAAAGGCAATGGCAGAGATGACAACTAATCAGTGCTGCTGACGCAGGTTAAACAAAAACAAACCATTCTCCACTGAGGCCTCTGCACCAGTTATCCTCTTGACCTCCATAAAACTGAAAAGGAGAAATATCGGGTAGACTTCCCCCCCCGCCTTTTTCCTTACAGCTAAGTCTGTCATCATCTTTTCCCTGTCTGTACAAGTCTTGGGGACTTAATGAGGACTTGTCCTTTTTTATGAGGACAAGTTGTTTTCCTCTGCAGTCAGTGATCCCTGGCCTTGCCCACTTAGAAAGTTATTTGATTTATACCAGGGAGAGAAAGCCCCAGATGGAAGATGCTGCCCACAAGCACCCCACGGTGCCCCCTTTGGCAACACAGGACCCACCTGCAGAGACCAAGGGTCACTTGTACGAACAGCAAGAAACTGCCAGGCTCTGCTGCCATCAGAGCTGTGGCTACACTCCAGGGGAGCTGAATGGGGCTGTAGTTGGAACCATACAGCTCTCCATGGTTTTGAAAGCAGCCCCTCTTTTCCCAGGTCTTCTCTGGGCTCCCTCCCCAGGTGAGCACAGTTGTGCAGGACAGTTTGCTGCCCCATGCAGGTGAGTACCATTGGCACTTGCACTTACAACAGTGGGTAAAACTGGGCAAGATCCACCCTCTCAGGTGCAAACAGGGTGGAAATGCTGCTGACTCACACATTTGCTTCAGTCTGGGTATGAAGGTGCTCCACTTTACCAAAAACATTCATAAACCTAACCTCAAGGGGAAACTGCTTCTCCAGCCCCAACCATGCTTGGGTGCCTCTAAGAAATGGATCACACATAATGGCTAGACTGAGGGGCAGATGGAGAATTTTAATACTTTTCATGCTAAAAAGCATATAAAAACTTCATATAATGGATCGTCTCTTCTATCTGTCTTTTACACATTGCGTATCTCACAGGTTTATAAGCTTCCAAAATCCATGCCCCAACATACCAGTGCTCTGTTTGTGCACCAGACTGCCAAATCCCCTATTCTCTGAATTAGCACATGCACCCGCATGCCCTACAAACTGGTGTGGATCCAGACCTGACTCACTGGGTGCCCATTTGATGAGACCCTCAAGCACAAAGGTGCAGGGCCCAGCCAAGTGCTCCCACAGAGCAGGAGATGGTGGTAAGGAGATGACCAGAGCCCTGATTTCCATAACAGCCACTGAACAACAACAGTGATACAAGATCTTGCAGGATTTAGACAGGGTATCCCTTAACCTACATGTTGCATGTGGAAGGGGACAGCGTTCACATCAGCTATTTTAGCGTCTGCTAGCATCTGGGTTCCCATGCTTGCAAAGGAGCCAGCAAGAGGCTGCACTGAATTGCCACAAAAAAACATCATCTCTTTCTACATTGAATTCATTCAGGTGAACAGCTCCTTTCCAAAGATGAACTTGCAAGCTGGACTTAAAAAATAAAGCATTTTTCCTTCTTCTGTTTTAGCATTTACTACGTCTGATACCAGGCTCTGAAGCTTGAAGTGTTCAGGAGATGAAAGTATTAACTAGAAAACGGATTCAGCAACCCTCATCTCCACATGCTCACAGGAGACTGAGCATTTAAAATCTACGTCGCACACTCTTTTAGTATTTTCCATAAAACAAATACATTCTGAGTTACAACGTTTGCTGCACTTTCCTTTGTCTATTCGTCTAACAGGCAAACCGCAGTGTGCGGCACTTAGATTACAACATTCATTCTTCCTGCATCTGCAGCCATCATTCCTCCTCCCCAGGCCATTGGACATCTTTCTCAGCTCACGAGCCACACACCTACCCAGAGCCAGACTGGGACCACAGCATGTTCCCTCCCCATCCATTTCCTTAATGCATCAGTGATTCACAGAGGAACACAGACCCCTCTCGTTAATCAATAGCTTCTGGCAGTAGGTATCAGGGAAAACCCAGCTTTTGCATTCTTACAGAAGACATTCTGAGTTTGGACATCTCCCACGAGCAGCCACCACCCTCAGCTGGGGTCACACCAGGCGTCTGTAGCAAACACTTCAACTGACTCAACACAAATCCCATGGGCCAGGAGGGTCTGGCAGTCTCAAGCAGCTCTCGTATTACAGGGAAAGCAGGTGGAGAAATGAATGTTGCCGTGGGTTCTCAAACCAGCGAACCAGCCTCTTGCTGGTTATAAGTGCCACCATGCCAACATTACCTCCCACCAAAGCCGCTTCCTGCACCTGCAAAGCCCCATCTCCTCAGTACATTCCCAATGGCCGTGTGATGCTCACTGATGAAGTCTGTGACACAGTTCAGACACTCAGGGGCTCAGAAATGGGAGCTGCTCATGTCCGGTGAGCTCCCAGCTAAGCAATGGATGATCAGAGTATCTATCCATCAAAACAATGTTTCAGAAGCAGCTCATCTGGATCAGTCTTTTGAATCACCTCATTCTTGCCAAGACAGCTCAATTTTACAGTTCCTAAAGCAACCTTTCTTTCACATAAACAACCAGGGGCTGAAGGCTGCGTTAGCACAGAGGCAGACAAAGGACACCTGCAAGCACACTAACACTTTGTGAATACAGTTTATACTGAGCTGTGCACACTGTTAAGGTTTCTCTGGCCAGGCTGTCCTCTCAGTGGGTATGGAGATCTGCTTCAAGACCTGGGGCTAGGATAGACAGCTGCTTTCCAGGACTATGGGGGTACTCTCCAGGAGCACTGCCTTCTTATAAGTACTTTGTTTAGAGAACTGCAGTGCTGCAGAAACTGCTCTAAGGATGACTGCAAATACACGATCCAACATTAAACAGCCACTTTAAAAGCCTATGCATGATCCAAATGACCTCTGCCCTCTGTCAGGAAACCCTGCAGGCAGGGACAGATGTGCTAAAGCCAGTGTTATCTGACAAAACTGAACCAAGTTGAACATGACTCCATCAATACCAAATGCTGCTAGCACCACGTCTGGTCACTTGGGACAAGTTCCTGTGGCAAACACAATTGACTTCACAGCAAAACTGTAGAGAAAAAGCTGGGTTATCTTTATGGAGTAAAGATTCAGGAATAAGAAATCTGCTATTTCCAGGGAACATGTACCAACATTCAGGTCAGCAATTTAGGTCACTCTGGCCTTGCTACATTGCCATCTTCTGCTCTGTAACAAGCAGCCAGATCCAGAGAACAATGCCTTAATATGCAAGCGAGGTCATTAACAGGGAGAGGCCAAGAACTTCATTTGATGCTTTTTGTACTGAATGCAAAAAAAGATGAATATGAAACACTAAGAGAAGTTACAAATTGATAGGAAGCTCCAGAATGTGAGAACAGAACTGTAATGTCCAGGAGACCAGGACACTGTACTTTTCCAGGATAGCCATTAATATTCTAGCAGCTTCTAACCTCTTGTAATCTCTGGAAGAATACTGGGAGAGAACAAACTTGCGAGTCCTGAACAAATGTAACATTCAAGACAAAAATAAGGTCTACAGTTGCTTGCCATAGAATAGTTAGGGTTGGAAAAGACCTTAAGATCATTTAGTTCCAACCACCTGCCATGGGCAGGGACACCTCACACTAAACCATGCCACCCAAGACTCCATCCAACCTGGCCTTGAACATTGCCAGGGATGGAGCATTTACCACTGCTTTGCGCAAATCGTCATTATGCTTATCAGGAAACAAAGGAAACCAACTGCAATTACAAATTCTTATGCATTAAAATTAGCGGCTGAGCTTTATTTCATGTAAAATAAGAGCTGTAGCCCCAACTCCACTGGTGTGCCCCACCAGAGGTGACGACGGTAAAAATGGCAGGTGAACAAGGAAGAGTGGTTGCCCTTACAAGACCACCTACCATCAGAAAAACAGGTGACCAAGTATTCAATTCCCAGTTTTGGAAAAACAAAAAATATTTAAAAACACAACCCCAAAACAAGCAAACAACCCCCAAAACAAGCCCCAAGAAAACATCCCAAAACAAAACCCAAAAACACCCCTTCTGCACCCTTCTGTTTCTGGGCACAACATAAGCTTGTTCAATTCCAAGAACCTATAGTGTAATCACACCATGTGAACAACTCACATGGAGAAAAGCTGCTTTCTGCATCCAGCTTGGCAAGTGTCAGTAATGGGAACCATTGAACCTGATCATTCCCCAAAAATAAATAGCTTGGGAACAAAAGGATGGACTTGCAGTGTAAGTACTCAGGAGTTACAGCACTAGGGAAAGCAGAAAGATGAGAAGATCAGAACACAGAAACAGAGCACAGCATGCTGGCTCCCAGCAGCATCTGGGACCAGCACTGGATGGTCTGGTTCTCCGGCTATCTATAGATAGTCATTGGGATTTCTAAGCCTCCACTAAGACTCCTGCATGTCCCATCGCCACATTTCACATGTATTTTATCAACCATCAGTTTTCACTCCCAAGAAGAGGCTGTGCTGGCATGTTTTGCAGCCCAGCACAAGGTGGGAGATCCACAAGCAAGAATGGGACATCTCAGCCGCGCAGCAACAGGGCCATGACAGTGACTGCAGCTCTCAGCCTGACCGCGTCCCAGACCTGGCACTTCACACCTAGCTCTTCAGACACAGGCAGTCAGGTAATCTTGTAATCACACACACATAACCAGATGTTATGATAACTCCGCTGTCTTGGGAATAGCCACAGCTAGAACAAATATTCCCCACATCTGCATTTGCTAGCTACCTGCCTGCAGCACATTGCACATGCAGAGGCTTACTGCTATGCTCTATGTATGTGTAAATGCATATACCTGTATATGCTTGTGTGGGCACATACACATTTGGAAAAGCTGTGTTGCCAAGGGCACTGTCAGTAGCTGCTTCAGTGACAAAATCCAATACGAGACAGTCACATTGCAAACTTGATCCTCCACATGGCTGTTGGAACAGAGCGCTCCAGAGAGCCTCCAGATGGTACTTCTGGCACTGCTTTATTTTATTTGCCAGGGCCACCCTAGAAAACAGTATGCAGGCATTGAGCTAATAAAACTAGCTGCTAGGCATGAAGGGTTAACAGTTCATCTAGAAAGATTAATTTATGCTCAAACCCCATTCTGTTGTCACTTACCATGAGAAAAAAGTTAAGCACTGTAAAATGGGTAGCAATAATTGCATTTCCTTAAGGACGTGTCTGGCAGGAGGTTGCTATCTGTTCCATGAGGTACGTGACCATGATACTGTCATTTTGACAGCATCAATGTATGTAGCCATTAATCTTGCAAGTTAAAAACCCATAAATCTGTTAAACCCACTGTCATTGATTAAGAATTACATTACCACAATACACAGAAGCCTTTTAATATTGTTTTTCCTCCAAAATGAATAAACAGGTCTGTTTGGTTTATCTCCTCCTATGCCGGAGCGATAAAGGGCAAAGCCATTTCATGGCTATGCATCATTGTTTTGGAACAAAATCATACCTAAGAAGCTTGGGAGAGGGGAAAATGAAAAAAAATAGGTTTCCAGAGAAATTCCAGGGCAATTTAGCCCAGCTACTTACTATCTTTTTTTCAAAAGTATCAAACACTGAAGCAGAATATGTCAAACCTTGAATCTTGTAAATTTGGTTAACATCAAACCAGTGACTAGTTCAGCAGGTCTCTTTGTAAGAAAGAGAAGCACATTTGTTGCGTTGGATCTTTATCTGTTGCCTTTTTTAATGTCCTAGCTGTTGGAAATATTCCAGATTGATCAATTATCAACGTGGTGAATCAACCTTCCAAAGCAATGTAGATAATAACTCCTCATTACAGTAATGACTCAATAATCCACACATATTATTAGGAAATCTACTTACTACTGAATTTTGACGTCTGGGTGCTGCTCTAAAATGTAAAAGCAGACGTGAACTTCAGCATACAGACAATTCCATTAGGGTCAGGACTGACGTGCTGATAGTTCAGCACAAGTGCTTTACTAGACCAGTGAACTGACTTCATTTTTCCTACAAAACCCCTATAGTTTAGGTGTGATCACGTCACCGCTTCATCTTGTTCAAGCATTTGATGAGTGTGGGGGAAGGGAGTGAAGCAAAGCAAGGGCTTTCTGATAATTAACTATAAAACTGAGAGCTGCTGTTCAGATTTAACCATCTGCCAGGTTTATTGTTGATGGGTACATATAAAACTTCTGAGAATAAGGACACACTGACAAGAGCTTTCTGGATGATGTTTTTGTGAACAGCCAGTGGGAGACTGAGTGCCCATGGGTATAGTCCCAAAGCAAAACCAACATCCCAGCTGCATTCCAGTAGTTCCAGCAGGAAATAAAAAGGGCTAAAGGACTGAAACTTGTTCAACTCTCCTGCCTCTTCACTCACCTTTTCTTGCACTGCCCATCTCCTTTACCTATGGCTTCAAACAAGAAGAAACTCAACCAGCTTGTCGTAGTTTGTATACAAGCACCTCAACGGAGGGTAATTAAATACAGCGTATGTTCTCTTTTAGTAGTTGTTTACAGCTGAAAGATCAAATGGTTTTCTCAGACTTTGATCTTGATGCTTCTCCTTGAAAAAACACACAGACAAGTTCAATGGACCCCAGTGGCAACTTCTTAGGGGTGATGTTGATTGGATGCAGCTCCCCATGACAGAGCTGCACGTCTGCAGGATGGGGAAACCAAGTCAGTTTTCTGCAGTCCATAAGGGGCATATACAATCAGTTGAATTAAAAGGGAGTGGAAGCTCAGGGTGCGAACCCCAACAAGGCAGCTCAGGAGCAGAAGTCGAAGCAACAGCCTTTCAGCATCTCGTTCAGGCTGTTCTCAATGGTGTGCTGGGAGCTGCTTCATCCCATTCCTGCTCTGAAGAGCTGGCTGACCTCATCGCTAAGTGCAGTACCACTGTTCCTTTAAGGGGAAAGGACAGATATTTTGTGTATCTTTTATTGGCACAAATGGGCCTTATGTAAGAATGTCATACTGGTTTTATACAGTTATCATCAGGAAGTTTTTCCTGATTTTCTGGCTAAGCTCTTGCTCTAAGGACACAAGGCAGGTTGTGTAACTTACACAGTCCCCAGGACCCAGCCCAGCCTAAGGAGACTATGGGAGACTGACAGAAGTCAACAATTTAATTTGCCTGAGGGCTAGAAAGCCAGAAAGTAGAACAAAATCCCCTGAACACCAAGTGGCCTTAATAAATATCCCCCTTCAGAATCATTACAGCTAAATCTTGCTTTTCACAGTATTACACAGACACCAGGAGTCACTTAGGAGCTTGCCAGCTCTCAAATTGGCCAGGAAGCCAAAGTCAATCCAATTGGAATTGGAATAGAAACATTTGCCAGAGTGAAGTGGACCACCCGAGATCAATAATATAGATCCTGGGACAAGGGAAAATTACTGTGTCTGAAGAAGGAAACAAATGAGGAAAGAGAGGTCCCAAATCAATTATTACCAGGATCTGGGGAAAAAAAGAAACAGAACATGGAACAGCAAAATGGTAGCTGTGTGTCTAAGATGCGTAGATACGGGATAAAACATACGAACTATATACATGAAGACTAACTCCCACTCCAAATTCACACAGCTCCTTCCACAAATGTACATGTGCCGAGAGGACACATGGACTGGATTCAAAGGGAAAACAGTGAAAGCCATGATACAAACCAGGAAGGTTCATTCCTGCAAATGCACCTTTCCAAACAGCACAGAATGAGTAGAGCCTGAGCAATCACTATAAGGCTTTGAAAAGGAAACACTACTTCTATTTGCTTTCAGTCAACTTCAAATACTAAATACAGGCATTGATAACCCATTCACTGCAAAAATATACAGATAACAGGTAACAAAAATGGCAGCTAAGGACTTTTAGCCACCTATTAACCAGTGACAGAAGCCAGTTGCAAAAAGTATGGTTCAGTACAGTAACCATTACAAAAATAGGATATGGGTAAAAACTGCAACTCCGTGATGAGGCCAGGCAGATTTTCAGGGATACACACACACACACTCAAGGTAACCTCTTAATCACCCAGCTATGATTTATAGTGCTTATGGTGGTGTCTACTGGCATGGATTTGAGTCTACAAGATCAAATGTCAATAGCTTGCCTTTCAGATCACCTAATGACAACACAGAATCATAGAACAGTTAGGGTTGGAAAGGACCTTAAGATCATCCAGTTCCAAGCCCCCTGCCATGGGCAGGGACACCTCACACTAAACCATCCCACACAAGGTTCTGTCCAACCTGGCTTTCAACACCGCCAGGGATGGAGCATTCACAACCTCCCTGGGCAACCCATTCCAGTGTCTCACCACCCTAACAAGAAATAATTTCCTCCTTATATCCAATCTAAACTTCCCCTGTTTAAGTTTGAACCCGTTACCCCTTGTCCTGTCACTACAGTCCCTGATGAAGAGTCCCTCCCCAGCATCCCTATAGGCCCCCTTCAGACACTGGAAGGCTGCTATGAGGTCTCCATGCAGCCTTCTCTTCTCCAGGCTGAACAGCCCCAACTTCCTCAGCCTGTCTTCATACGGGAGGTGCTCCAGTCCCCTGATCATCCTCGTGGCCCTCCTCTGGACTTGTTCCAGCAGTTCCATGTCCTTTTTATGTTGAGGACACCAGAACTGCACACAATACTCCAGGTGAGGTCTCATAAGAGCAGAGTACAACATCTCAGATGCCAGAGAAGACAGGAGGGAAATTCCATTTTGAACACTTCAGTTTACGCCACAAGAATTGTGTTTTATGGCTGGTTGCAATGAGTTCAGCAATTTTCCTATAGGTATCTCAGTGAGACCTGCCCTTCCAGGCAAACAAACAAGCAAAAGGTTTCATTTGCTCCCTCCACATGCTTTAATTAAGCTTACTGTAGCAATGAGGTATCTTATCAAAGATTGCAATACGGTTTGGAAGGGACCCTGGCAAACTAATGATTTGCCAGTGACTAAAATCAGAGGTTTTTTTTGTTTGTGGATTAGTCAGCGGCTAAAGATGATTCCTTAATTATGAAGTTTATAAAGATAATTTCTTTATTTATGAAGTTTCGCTTGCCAAGGACCCAACCATTTGTCAGTC
This sequence comes from Lathamus discolor, assembly GCF_037157495.1. Lineage (NCBI taxonomy): Eukaryota > Metazoa > Chordata > Aves > Psittaciformes > Psittacidae > Lathamus > Lathamus discolor. The sequence continues at coordinate 83,446,856 of NC_088889.1, read as the reverse complement.
ACCACACTAATCTTGCTGTCTTTCTACAGCCAGATTCCTAATTATTGCAACTTCAAGAAGTCCTGTGAACAATCTCCTCTTATTCAGATAATGCCCAGTCACCCATGTGCAAAACCCAAGTCTTTGCAGTCATGTTCACAGCAGAGTACAGATTACAAGCCAACAGCTTTCAGCTGGCATAGCCTGCTCTGCATACAGTGCACTCTTTGTATTTCTTTTACATGTTCACTGAGGCAGCAGGATTAATGGATGTTTTCCCCACACCAAATATGATTTCCATGCATACGGCACACATTTAAGCAAGCATTCTGGTAGTGCCTATCCATCATAGGTAGTGTCAGTGCAGAGATGAGCATCCTTCTTCAGATACACTCAGCTGAAACCATACCAGCATCAGGAGGACTGCATGGTTTTGTCCATACCCATTTGCTAAGTTCCTAATTTCATTTATATAAAGTTCAAGAATTTCAGCACATTTTTATATAACAGGATTTCTTGGAGCATAAAGTGGGTGCTAAAAAACCCAGCGTAGTTAAAGTTGGAACTAATGGGCGCTTCTGAAATAACAGTACCAACTACTAAGTTAGCCTGTGTACAGTTAGCTAACAATAAAAATAGGTCTGTCACATGAGACACCAGGTCATTTGCTGACACAGATCAGAGCAGCCCTATGGAAGAAGCTCTAATGCAGCTGATTAAAGGCAACTGAACATATGAACCAAAACTTGTCTAGGAGCAGCTTTCAAACATGGATAAAGGCTCCTGGTGGAATTAAGAGCTTTTTGCTAGTTTAGAATGACAAAATAAAAATTGTTTTGGAGCAGTGACCATTGTAAAAAGTTGTACTACATTGCGTTTCTATGTGTCTGTCAATTCGGATGTGATGTTAATACCACTTGGACAAATAAGGACTAATTCAAGTCCATTAAAACTGAAGAAGTGAAGCCCTAGATAACACAGGCATGAAACTGCCTGAAATGGAGATCCTTCCCTTGAGAAGGTGCAGTGCACCCAAGCCATCATTTAGTACCTCTCAGGCAGCGTCCTGTGCTCTCAGCAGAGCAAGCAGCCTGCCTCCAGAGCTGAGCCCTGCCAGGGAGAGCACAGCATCAGCCTCTCCCCACTCCTGGGATGGGGCTTCTCTGCCAGGACAGTGCAAGGAAATAAACAAGACAAGCCTAGTCTGGGGTCACATCAATACCCCCTCAACCTCACCATCACCCCATGCGCTCCCCAGAGGTGCAGCCAGCCAGGCACACTGCTGCTCCAGGGCTCATCTGACAGCAGGAACAGCACTGGACACTGAGGGTTTGGAGAATTCACCCACTGCTGTCTCTGAAATAAGGTGGAAAGGATACAAGGAGCCAGACAGCCAGACAGGATACAAGGAGCACACTGCTGCTCCAGGGCTCATCTGACAGCAGGAACAGCACTGGACACTGAGGGTTTGGAGAATTCACCCACTGCTGTCTCTGAAATAAGGTGGAAAGGATACAAGGAGCCAGACAGCCTGGGGGAGGAAGGGGTGGTGTGGGGCAGTGCTAGGGTAGGTGGGAAGCAAGTGCCCAGATCAAGAGTTCTGATCCCGAATCAGAGCTCTGCCTTCAACCCACCCCCTCTCAAGGGGAAAGAGATGCAGGGACAAACTTGCAAGTTCACTGCATCATCTTTGGTGATGTGGATTTAATTTAAAACAAAACCTTCCTGTGATTGATTGTTAGGACAAACTGCTTACTGGTGTCTCTCCAAATCAATATCTTACTGCTTTCAAACCACTCACAGTTGTCCTTCCCCACAGCAAAAGCCCATGTGAAGTGCCTGTTAACTTTAGCAGTATTTCGCTAAAGGCCAGCAGTGCAGATCCTCCAACACGGTCAATCAATCTTTATGGATTTCAGTGGAGTTACACTGATTTGCACTAGCTGAGTACCTGGACCAGCCTTTTTCCCAGTAGGAGCCTGAGGAAGCTTTCATATGTTTTTCATGTCACCTATAAATCAAGATCTGGTGGCACCTGCAGCCAGCAGGTCTACAGCCATTCATTTTGAGTAGTTAGCCCACAGAGCCATAAACCACCACTAATGTCTGGTTCTCACCCCACATAGGGCTATAAAACAAAACCCCCTCTTGATTAAAAGTTGCATTCAGAAATGCTGCAGCTGGCATTTCACACAGCGATCAACTTGGTATTGCCTCCAAACCCTTCCCTGCCTCCCCTTCGAGGCTCTCCTTTGGAGCAGAAGCAGGTGCCCCTTCTTAGCACTGCAGCTGGTGGTGGTACTCACACAGGCAGGACAAGGGCAAGACTGCCCATCTCCAAGTGTGAGGAGGAAAACCTGTGGCTTTGTAGGGATTCCCACTCACACCAGTGCCAGGGATGTACAAGAGGTACCGAGCAGCTCCAGGCCTTCTGCATCCCTATGTCATCACATGGAGCAGAGAAACGTAACTCTGCCTTTACCATCTTGCTTAAAGCACGCGTAGAAAAATCTCTCACCTACTCAGGACACTTGTGAGCTTGACTGGAAAGGGTGAACAGTGACCTACAGGTAATTTTAGCAGAAAATAAGAGGCAGAAGGACATTATTTTTCTTCTGCTCTGGCAAGTCTTGTCTCCCAGTGGTTACCCAGCAGACAGCACACAATACGTCTGCCACGGCAGATCATTTCCAGCAAATTGGACCATGCATTTTAAGCTGGGAATATGTATATCATTTCTCCACTGCAGCTCTCCATAGATTTTACAGCTCTGTGGAGACTAGCTGAGAAAACCTAAGGATTTGTGAGCTTCTGCTAGCAGCATTGATGCGTTTAATTCCCTTTTCTCAGGCTGTCAAACTGACTGGAATGAGAAGTTCCACTTCTTACCCAGAAGGAAACCGCTATGGGAAAGCCAAGCGCCCATGTCAGAGCTAGCAACGGGTGGCCGAGAGAGCTAGCCTGCACAAGTCTTGGGCTGCAGGCACTGCTGTCACCCTCACTGCACCGCTCACTTCCACCTGTAACTACACCAGGCACTCAGACGACAGGACACCTTCCCTGCACCCTGTCACCTCACTAATGGTCTCCAGTGAGGTGAAGTCTATCTTCAAAGATCATCCATCCTGTTGCCTACGCAGAGGCTAAAGACAGCCTAAAGCACATCATAAAAGATGAAAACTATCGAAGTCTCTCTGACCTTCCACCATCAAACAGCCATTGTACCTTTCTGCATCACCAGGCTTTTTGCAGCCACTTCAACCCTCTGCAAAAGGGCTCTTGCCCTGAGAGACAGTAATTTCACAGGTTTTTTCACAGACAGAGCAAAAGCAAATCTACAGGCAGTCCTTCCCGGCCAACACCTCCACCCAAAGGAGCAGGAACAGCCAGCCCTGCTAGGTTAGCTTCATGTACAGAAGTCACATTCAGTCACTGTAAGTCAAAACACCCACAGTCCATCACACCCCCGTCCGGCTGAAGCATTATTCTACAGTCTGAGCATTCACCATGGCAAAGCACCCCAACCCTCTCCCCACACACAAGTGGGGAAGGAGCCCTGTTCTGCAGCACAGGTTTGCCACCAGGCAGATTTTTAATTAAGCGGAAAGGGCAGAACCCACAAAATGGTTAAACATCTGCCAGGTACTCACCCACTTGCCTGTGATTCCCTGCAAATGGCCAGCTTCCAACCATGACTCACTTCTGGAGGCAAGGGACCAGATTTGTCTCTTCAGCTGACACTTTAAAGGTATTACTGAAACACACACAAGCTTGTTTTCCCTCCTACTGTAACATGAGGTAGCCTTATGAGCACTCAACTTCTCCATGAGTTAATTGCAAAGTGGACAAACACACTGGGAGATGTCTGCGGTGCCCAGCTGCAGCACCAGCCCTGCTGGGGTGCCCATGGATGCAGGTCCCTTCTCACACCCTCGGATCTGCAGTGGCATCTGGCTGTGCCCAAATACCAAAGCTGCCCCTTGCATCATTAGATAACTGCTAGTTTTAGGCCATTAAACCCATCCACGTGCTGAACACCAGCGTATTGCAGGTCAGAGCCCCATCTTAGCTTGTTCACAGCCATGGAGGAGCAGCAGGAGGTCTCCTGCATGGCAGGTCTGGCCATGGCGCAGCCAGAAACGCAACACAACATATTGCTGCACCTGGGACAAGCCATTCACCCCAAGAGATCAGCAGAGCAAACTAAGGGCTCAGGCTGCATTCTCTTCATACTTATGCAGTGCCCCAGACAAATCCACACAACACAACAATCCAGCAGGGCTGGATTCAGGCACCTCCAAGGACTACAGCATGCTTTTGAACATACCGGTTACTCAGAACATACCCACCTCAGGGCAGCAAACCAACAGTTTTGTTCTCCTATATTTGTCCAGGTCACCTGTCTGCCCCCATCTCCAAAGGAGCACGAGGCACGGCAGGCCCCCATGCAGGTCTGTTTGCTCCTCAGCACAGACTGTACTCAAGCACTCCCTGTACTGCATTAGCACTTATCACAATATTTGCCTTTATCACCCTAGCCTGTCTTAAACCAGCCTGGCTGTGCCTCCGTCTAGCTGTCTCGTTACACATGATTCTGTTTACACACAAGCTGTTAGTTCTTTGTGCTGCTCAGCACCGTCTTTGCAGAGCCTCCTCCCTGAGAATTGAGGCGTACCCTACAAACTGCTTTGGGTTTACATCACCTCTCTTCTCTGCATTCAGTATCATGCACTGCCCTATCATCTGCCAAGGAATGGCTTGATCAAGCCAAGATGCTCTTATCACACCAACTGTACACCAACACAGCATTTACCACTCTTAGTTTGTACCAGACCCAAGGTTTTAACTTCAGGCAAAAGCACCACAGCAGCAGCTCATAAACAGGGTCCAGCCCACTCTAAGCACTGGATGACAGCTAATGATGGAGGCATGGGGACAGCCTGGCTCCCTATCTTTGTCAATGCTGGCACCAGCTTCACAGCTAGCTAAGCTGCTCTTTGGATGACTGCCACATCTCCCCCCAGAGATGGGCATCACCAGTGGAGAGCTGGCTCTACACCAAAGCCCCATTTCCTCCCAGCACTATATTCCTCATATCAGAGCTTTTCAAGGAGTTCAGAATTTGGCACCAAATACTCATTTATACATAAAGCCTTTGGAACATCCAAGGGCTCCTCCGTACCCCAGTTTTTAAGACCAATTTCTCATATTCCACAGTTGACAAAAGCATTGTGATGTGCTGCCCCAGCACAAGGGCACATCACCACCTACCCAAAGGGTCTGGACGAAGGGCGGGGAAAGAGGAAAGCAGCATTTATGGGTGTAGCTGTGGTACTCCCCCCCCTCCACTGCTCCCAAGACAGAATAAAGCACTGGCCACTGTCCCCCTGCAGGGAGGCCAGCCTGGGCAAAGGACAGCAGCTTCTCCCCAGTTTTTGTGCTCCCAGCCTGAACATTTACCATCCATAAATGGGATTGATTCGTTCATTCTTCCTCTTCACCAAGCAATGAGATAAGAGCACTGGTCAGTGTTAACTGCTCCTGAGTAACAAATGCAGTTGGCATTGGGATTGCTAAGGCTGGTAAAGAATTTGCTTGCTCAGCAAATGCATTATCAATCAGCACAGGTCAAGCACTGGAAAACACATTCCCAAAAGGGGAATGCTTTTACTGTTCAAGCCTTACTATTTCTTCACACAGAGACAGACAGAGGAGCCCATCAATAGTCTTCAAAAGCATAGAAGAGGCTCTTAAGCAGTGTTCCTTGTTACTTGCTGTAGAAGGGAAAGCAATAGTTAAAGCTTCTCCCAGTGACATTCTGAGCCTCAGAAGGTGAGCAGTAATAAATACCGTATCACAGATGGTGGGTCTGCTGAGCACCCCATTCCCCTCCCTGCAGCCTTGAGTGGGGGCTATGCACCAGGACCTCACCTTCACGCCAGGACAGGAATCAGCACAGGGTCACACACCCAGCACTTGCATCCCTTCTAAGACCTGGGTGCTCTCTTGTCTGGGTCAGCCTGTCCCAAAGGTTTGGAAGAGATGGGAAGCAGGAAAGCATTAAGTGAAAAAGAATCAAGTGCTGAGCAGTGCCAGGGATCCCTTTGCCAGGCTATACTAGCTCAAAGCCATACCCAGAGCTAAAGCCTTTGAAGGAAGTTGGTTGGGCAGCTGAACAGCTCTGGTAACAATCGCCACATTTTACCTAGTTTTCTCAGCCAGGAAAATATTCTAGAGAGAACAAATATTGTTGTGAGTCCATGTAACATCCACAGTGACCAGGGGGTTTTAAGGGATATACATATTTTCCCAGTGAGCATAAGATGTGGTCCTCTCCTTTGTGAGAGGCTTTGGTTGGAAGCTGCACCCTAAAACTATTGCTGGAGAGGACAGAGCCCATATATTGCAGAGAAGGACTTCTGCTGCTTCTTTTATTGGCTTTAACTCAGCAAGGTCGGCTCTATTCACTGAAGTACACCAATACGCACATAAATACTTTTCCAGTTTAGGTCATTATGAAGAATGGGATTCACAGAATGTGATGAACATGAGTGAATTGTGTTAAAGGATCTGTCCTTACCAATGTATATAAAAGGTGCTAAGGTTAGGGTCCTAGAGCAAGCTTATTTCTGCTCCACATGTGTCTGGACCTGAAGCCAGCTACTTCAGCATATATATCATGCTAATATTTAGGTCAGAAACATTTAAATTAAACAAATTCAGACTCCATTTGAATGTTTAGTCTTTATTGTGGTTATATATTTGCCTTAAAAGGAGTCTGGTTCTCAGAAAGTCCCAGGCACCTACTTAATAAATTGGGGCACTTAGAGTCTCAAGCTGGGCACCCAGAAAGAGTGGGAAGGAAGCCACGAGACCTGCTGCTGAGCAGAGATTTGGTAGGAGAACAAATGCTTCCCAGCTCCCAGACTGTAGAGAATTTGGGTTGAGTTCCTTATTTTGTGAAAGTGAATTTATTTTAATTAAAAATACTTGGCATTATTTCAGTTACACACAGCACTGATGTTCTATACCCTGCTTACATTATTTTGGCCAAACTAGTAAATCTGATAATTCAGGACTGGATATAAGCAATTAGATTTACTGTATGACACACCATAATCTGATCAAGCAGTCTCAAAGGATTTAACTTGTTAGCATTTCAAAAGCATAGGAGGTTTTTGAATAATTTATTACATTTCTTTCAAAGCTCATCTTTGTTAATCCATTATGTAAAGATAAGGCAGATGTTTTGCAGAGACTTGTGCCATACCTGTTTTAACTTGTATTAATCTGTTTCCAAAGACCCAGCTTAATCAGACAGCTCAGCTGAAAGTAGCAGACATTGAAAAGCTTCAGAAGGAGCTGAGGGTTGTGGCTTTCAAAACTCAGGTCCACAGACACGGGGATTTCCCCCACCCTCCACTTTCTAAGAAGTTGTTGGCCTTTACTTCTCCGTTTTCTTGCTTGTAGCCTCTCTACCTCACCCAAGTTTGGGTTGAATACATCCACTCATGGTTCTGCTAGAAGCTGCACTATTTCTTGCATTGAAATCTCCAGAAATAGACATTAGCTGGATTAGACAAATCCACACAACCACATTCCATCTGGTAGAGGCATTATTTCACCCTGCCCACTAACGTGACTTGTGAGCTGGCATCTGCTCAACCTCTTAACTACCAGACAGCCCAACCTCCTTCCCTACAACACCAGTTGTTTCCAGGGAGGTGGCTTGCTCCCTCACCTGCATCCCAGGAGGATGCCTTCATGCTTTCTTGTTGTCCTGCCCAACAAGTTATTCACCAGAGGTTTGAATTCCTGTGAACAAACTTCATTGGGCTCATTTGGAAAAGGGCACACATTCATTATTACTTGATCCCTTTCCTGGGAGCTCAAGACAGAATGATAACCCCCAAGGGCTGCAAAACCATATCTTTCAGCACAGATCCCTCTTCTCCCACTCTTAACTGAGTGATGGCACTAGAGTGGCTCTGTGCCCAAAGACACCATCTCATAGTGATGCAAAACCAAAGCATAACCTTCTCTTCCTAAACTGAGTCAGGATGCTAACTTTCCCCAACCCACACTGATCTGACCACTCACTGTAAAATCATTTTAACCTGGATTCCTTTTGCAGTTTAAGCCAGATACAAAGGATATTTTTGTCTCACTGAACTGTTTTTAAGCACTCTTACCCCAAGTATTAACTGCATTTTTGGTGATAAGTCATTCTTTTTGTAATGACCCTTACATGTCAGAGAATGTGCCCATAGTATCCACCTCCACATACATCTGCATTATAGCTATTATTACATATATATGTTGCTATTCTGATTTCACTCCAAAGAATCAGCTACACCTTGCCTAGTACAGTTGGGTGCTGCATGCACCGAGACTGACCATAAAGCAGGTCTCGGCACAGAAAAGGAGGTCAGCACCAGACACCAGCCCAGTGCAAGTCACAGCATGCTGCTTGGCAAGAGGCACTGTGCCCCACATGGACAACTGAAATTACTTGGTGCATGAAAGGATGATTAAGCACCAAACATACTCAATTCAGGAAACATCCTTCTGAAATACCTGTTCTACAGAAGAAAAGCTTCCAATACCAAATTCAGAAGTGTTTCTCACACCAGGAGCCCACTTTGGTCATAGAATCATAGAATAGTTAGGGTTGGAAAGGACCTCAAGATCATCTAGTTCCAACCCCCCTGCCATGGGCAGGGACACCTCACACTAAACCATCCCACACAAGGCCTTGAACACCACCAGGGATGGAGCATTCACAACCTCCCTGGGCAACCCATTCCAGTGCCTCACCACCCTAACAGGAAAGAATTTCCTCCTTATATCCAATCTAAACTTCCCCTGTTTAAGTTTGAACCCGATACCCCTTGTCCTGTCACTACAGTCCCTGACAAAGAGTCCCTCCCCAGCATCCCTATAGGCCCCCTGCAGATACTGGAAGGCTGCTATGAGGTCCCCATGCAGCCTTCTCTCCTCCAGGCTGAACAGCCCCAACTTCCTCAGCCTGTCTTCATACGGGAAGTGCTCCAGTCCCCTGATCATCCTCGTGGCCCTCCTCTGGACTTGTTCCAGCAGTTCCATGTCCTTTTTATGTTGAGGACACCAGAACTGCACACAATGCTCCAGGTGAGGTCTCACAAGAGCAGAGTAGAGGGGCAGGATCACCTCCTTCGACCTGCTGGTCACACTCCTTTTGATGCAGCCCAGGATACGGTTGGCTTTCTGGGCTGCGAGTGCACACTGCCGGCTCATGTTCATTTTCTCATCAACCAGCACCCCCAAGTCCATAATTTCTTGACGAGCCAAGCTGACAACCACTGAAGTAAGTGTGCAGAGTCACTCTGAAAATGCAGAGCTCCTATGTCACAGACTGTACCAAGCAGTCTGCTTTCAAGGACGACGTCTTGAAGAGACCTACCTATCTAGAGTGCTTCTTGGTGTTTCTTTACTACCAGTGTTAGAAGAGGCTTGATACTCCTCAGCTGCACCAAGAGACAATTTGTCTCCCAGTAACCAGCACTCATGACAAACACTCAAATCTCCTAACAGCAGTTTTCCTCACCTTTTTTGGTTGGCACAAAAACCACCAGATAATACAGGATTTCTGTTTCCGTCCCTTTACCTCTCCCTCCTACCCCCCCTCCAAAGAAAGCCATCATTAGGTTCTGATACGAACTCAGACTTCACCGCTGTAGTATATTAATCAGAACAGGGCCAGATTATTTAATATCTGTGTTTAGATACCAAGTAGTCACCAACTGTGGTCAGCTGGAAACCCAGGGTGAAATTCATCTCACCTAAGTAGCAAACAGTTATCGCAGTCTAAGCAAGCTGCTGCAATTCAGAAGCTTCTCTTGGGATAGGATGGATCTGGAGCTATTTCTCTCTACTGGCTGTAGAAGGAGTGTAGACAACTATCTTAAACTTAGCAGATGTCTAAACTTAGGGTGACAGGAAACCCACTGTTCTTCAGCTGGAACAGTGGCTAAATTCTGCAAAGTGATGCATGTTCACCTGCAGTTGTCCACAAACAGCACTACTGATGTGTGTAAGCAAGGTTATGGTCTTGCCAAGGGGGTCAGAAAGGGAAAGAAGAGATTACTTGGAGATTTCTTAGAATGCTTCTGCAAAAGGCGTCCGAGTACTCCGGGTCAAGGGGTTCAGACACAACTTGAGGAGGTGTTTGCTGGAGCTGAAGGCTACTTGGAAGCAAACTTGTATTAGCAAAAGCTACAGACATGTAGATGAGAATTCTGTGACCCGGACGGTGTATGTCATGAATGAGCAGTACTTCTTTAAGGGAGGATTAGGCCCATTTGAGGAAGTTCCTGCTGTTTCCAGTTTGAAGGTCAGCAGCTGAAGTTTGGCAAGGCTACATGGAGACCATCTGCACCAACCAGAAACATTTCTGTAGGCAGGCACATAACAAGATGGCATTATAACACCTACCTGCAGCAATGCTCATGTGCCATATTCATCTAAAATAGAAAACCAATGATAAAGCTGGAATGATCCCAACATTTAATACTATTCCTTAGTAATCCAGAATAATTAAAAAAAAAAAAAAAAAAAAGAGCTTTGAATTAACTCAATAACCAGAAGCAAATTCTGATTCAGGAAGCTGTATTTTATCTTCATTCCATTTCCAAAGCCATCTGGACACGCATCACAGATAAACCAGTATCAAAAATACATGACTATTCCTAATTACGGTATGCTGTGCCATTTCTCCCACCACCTGCTAGTGATGACACAACATTACTCAAGAATAAAGCTTGATAAGCTCAATGAATAATTTTTAGACTATTTTCCTCAGCTTGCAAGTGATCTCTGAGCAGATTTTCCTGCCCCCCATATCTGTTATTTAAAATTAGTCACAATGGTTTTGGTGAATGATTCCTGATCCGTAACTTGTTTATGAGCTCTGCACCGCAAGTGCTTGAGATTTGAAATGCAAGTCTTTGGTGCACAGTTTAGATTTGACCTCTGACTCGAGAGTGGTTTACGGCCGACTGGATAACCCCACAGTCACCATCCCAGGATGAACTGTTGCATCTGTAGCCTCAAAGCTCACTTTCTACCACCTTGTAACAGTTCCTTACAGTTTGCTGCACCTTCAGACCATTCAGGGAACACAGAAACAATGCAAACATTAAGGAAGCTTGCGGGATGAAGGAAAAGGTGGGAGAGGTAAGGAATTGTCTGTGCTACTGCTATGTTTGAAAACACTCCTGTAAAGCCAGAAACCAAGTCAGCTACTCCTAGCAATGCTTCCAAACAGTATGTTCACCACTGGATCAACGTACTATGGGACTCTGCAAGCACCTGCAAACCAAGGCAGAGACCTTCTGAAAACAACTGCCCTCAGCACTGTTCATCTCACAGCCATCTTCCTGCATAGATAGATTGGCCTCATTAAAAGCCATAAGACGTCACACATGTGCACTGATCACTGGATTCAACTTCCTCACATCTCCCATCTTTTAACCTCCATGGCATTCACCATTTTGAAGGTGGACATATTTGAAAGCACAACATCTATAAGCAAGGTGTGTTTTCACATGGAGACAGCTCACTGAAGTAAGCAGGAGTATTTCTACAATCCCACACTGTTCAGGCCCTGCATTTTGGGAGAGGTTATCACCCTGTGGGTCAGAAGAGACAACATACCTCCCTTCCTCTGTAAGTCCCTTCCAGTGCAGCACAGGAAGTCTCCCAGTTTCCATACCCCAGTTCCATCCAGCCCTGTGCAACCAGGACTACCGCCCTGAGCTTCAAGACATCCCAAGATTGATCTTTTTCCTCCTGGTTTATCTGTTTTAAAAGACATTTGATTCCTCCCAGTCAGGCTCCTGTGGAAGAGCTTCAAGTCAGCATGGTCAGGACAGCAAAGACCCCTGCAACTTCTGCGGTTTCAGAATCGTCCCTCACTAGCTAGCCAAGTCCCTTCTCCATGCTTTTGGGACAGCACACTCCATGACAGGGAACAGTCAGCACAAGGCTGATCCCTAAGGGAAGGATGAGCTCTGAGTGAGCCCATAGCATGAACGTCCCCACCCACCATCACACAGTCCCAAAGGCCCCAAGCACAGTGCACAGAACCACATGCTGGCTCAGCATCCATCAGCAGCCCTAGACGGATAGCAGCCACCAAACACACTTCATTGTCACTAATATCAGTCAGCCCAACTATGCATCATCAGAGCTTCAGAACAGGTGCCTTAGAAATAAAAGTTGCCATCTTCTATGTGCTTTTCCCTCCCAGGCTATCAGCTTTGCCCACGGGCTTTCCACCCGTCTTCAGGCTGTATTGTAGAACTTGGTTGTTACAGTACCCAGTGCTACAGACCTGCTTGTGACTGCTGAGCACCCATTAACTTTAGGTACATGTTCACACGCTCCTCTTGTTTCCCAGGTGCATTCTGAAGGAGGATTCAACATGAAACAGGCATGCACAGACAGAAACACTTTCAACCGATCCACGTGGAGCAGAAGGTGGGAGCAGTAAGTGCCCTGCCCGGGACTGGGGAGCTGAGTGCTGAGGAAAAGCACAGCCACTGCAAACCACTGGGGATCACATCTGCTGCCCATAGCCCCACAGCAGGCAATCACATTCCTGGAAAGCAGCCTGTAGCTCAAGGTGGGTTAAGAAAACCCCTAAATCACCAGATAGCATCTCCTGGCCTATACTTCTCACAGGGTCTGCAGCACCCTAAAGGGATGATAAATGAAACTTATGAGTTTCATATGAGTTTTCATATTCATTATGAGGAAGAACTTGCACTTTCAATGCAAAACAGGTTGGCTAAACAGTAGAAGAAATAGCTCATGAAGCAGCTGTAGTATCTGCACCAGATAGCAGATGTATCAGATAGTTACACAAGGTGTAGTTAACACTCAAAGCTTCTGCCTTCCTTTGTATGATCTCTTTATCCTCAGATCCAGATTTACTTCCCAAGGAATATTTTCTTTAATGGACAATAAATCAAACAAGTTTTTAAAATCATTTTGGAAATAAAAATACTACATCTGGCACAGTTAGGCACTGGCAACACATTTTACTGGCAGCAACAAGTGGCTAAAGCAAGGATAATAAATGGGAAAGTATAAAACTCAAAACGTGGTGTAAGGACCTTGGCACTAGGACCGTGGGCTGTAAATTTGTTTCCTGCTGCTGTGCTTAACCCCAAGGGAAAGGTAAAAGTAAAGAAGTGAGGGTTGGGTGTCTCTGTGGGACTGGGAATAGGACACAAACTGTTGCCTCCAGATACAGGCTTGCCCTGCAACACCAGGGCAGCAGTCACAGTGTTACTGCCCGCAGTGTGGAAATCAGAGCATTTCTGGTCCTAGCCCAATTTCTTGCTTACACACTTGTCACCAACAGTGCTGCCGATACGGGATACTGGGACCTGCTCTATGCCTTCCCAGACAGCCCTCACCACCCACTGCCTGTCCCCAGGGGCATGAGGACTCAGACATCAGGCCATTAGCTACTTTAAATAAACACTGCATTAGTTTAAATCATGAGGGAGGGGCTGGGTTTCAATTGCTTTTTGATTTCCTAATTGTCCCTGCCACCCCATTTAATTTCCTTCTTTTTCCAACAGTAAAACATGTTTTATTGTCTCATTTGCTAGCCTCTATTTCTCAGGGAAAACAGAACACTGTGCTGGAATATCTCCCTATTCTCATGGTCTATTTCATACAGTAAAACCAGCCAGACAAAGTACACAGGGTACCACACATCTTGGGCAAAGATGTCCTCACGAGGCACAAGGTTAAAGGCTCTGGTCTTCCCTATAAATTACAAACTACTGTAAAAGGGCCTAAGGGTGGAAAGAAAGAGGAGAGACTCATCTAATTTGTTAGACCTCTGTTACAGCTGCCTAACTGTTACTGGCTGGGGAAATTACTGTCAGCATGCCCAGCTCTTCAGCCAACTCATTCAGTGACATTACTCCTACTTGCAGTGTGTCTCACAGAGCTCAGGAAGAAAGCCTGTGCTCAGATCAAAGCCAGATACCTGCCACCAGCTCTGGCCTGAGAGAAAGACTGGTGACTGCAGTGAGCTAAGGGCAGAGCAGAGCATCACTGCCTGTCTGCGAACAAAAAACTACCTGGCTTAAGAAGAAATCCTTCACCATCCAGAGCCAGCAGCTTGACATTAACTGCCTAAAGGAGGTGCTGCAGTTCCATCATGGGCTACGCAAGAGCAGCACAAGTGCTGGAGGTCAGACTAGGCACCCTTTCTGTTCTCACCAGAGCAAGGATCCATCAAGAGACCTAACTGGACCCAACCTTTGTATGACACCGTCTTCAGCTCCATCAATTCCTGCCTCCTGGCCATGTGAAGGGCACAAGCCCCTTGCAGCTCATCCACTGCCCACAGACCCTACCACTGTTTAGTCTTAAGCTGCAGAGCCTCTAACAGATAAGAAGAATGTCCTAAAAGAGCAAACCTGGGATAAAAAATAAAAGTCAGTTCTTAAAGTACTTTGACTCCAGTTGCCAGAGCAAAAGAAGCCCATCTCTTCACAGAGGAGCTTAGGGAACTGAACTGAAAGCCAGGAGAGAAGGGAAGGCAAAAAGCTGCAGAGAACAGCAGCTGACATGGGAGAAGTCAGATGAGAAAGGAGGTCTTTGCAAAGGATGTTTCAGCTTCGCTCTGCATCATCCAGTTCCACTGAAGGCCCTAAACATGCATGCATTGGGAGGATTAGGAGCCACAGATCATGAAGCAAAGCCTTAGTGAAGCCAGAAGCCTCGTTGACACCACCAGCTTCAAGGGCAACTAACCCACAAGACAGAAAACACATTGCAAAGAGATACCTGCAGATCCACCCACCAACATCCTCCTCTGCTTCTCCCCTCCGATTACCTGTCTCTTCAAGATGAAAAAGGCCATTTCTAACAAGCTGACGCACACCAGCGCACTTGACTGAACACATACAATGTTTTCCATGTGATGGTGAACAAGTAATCACATACAAGATGCTCTTAGGTTGCACAGGGAGCACACACAATACACCACAAAGTTACACGTCTATTTTACCTGCATGTCGTGTCTTAAAATTGTCCTGTACCAGAGACACACCAACTAGGATCACTTGCATGTCAAGGCTGTAGAAACAGGGTCTTTCCCTCAAAAGCATGTGCTCAGAAACATCCTAAGGAGTCTCATTTTCAAAGTAGTTGGGTCCCCACCCCCCCCCCCTTTACAATATGAGCCTGGACTTCACACCCAGAGGGCTTCTGAAGAGCCAGAGTCATCAGAACTATTTGTTCTTGAGAACAGCTCTGATGCCGTAGGAGCTTCCAGATTTCATTAGCACAGCTCCCATTCAGTTGAGAGCACCACTGACCACCAATCTATAAACCACACATCCATGCGCTAAAGGCAGTAACAAAACTTGTAGTACTTACAAGCCACAAACATTAAACTGCGTGTATTGTGTATTTAAAAGCATCACAAGGTTCTCATTTGTGCGATTAATTACCTGCTCAGCACTATAATCAAATGAAAAGCACAAGAACTCTGCTGACCCCAAAACACTTAAAACAATCAGTAATAGCTATTTAAGAACCCTCCTCCATTTCACTTTCCTGTTTTACCTTTCCATATAGCTTTATCCCCCACACAGCCCCCAGTGCCCCAGCAAGATGACATAAGTCTTTCCAGATCCTCAAAAGCACTTTCACAGACCTATTTTTAAGTCTACTAAAGTCACCTTGTTAACTGTGTCTTCTCAGCTTCCTCAGATGACCACTGCTGAGGGTGACTTCACTCTAGGGACAGATTTGACTGCTTATGCGGATATTCACACAGCACAAAACAGATTAGCAGAACAGACACTCTGAACCGAGTCCTGGTGCTTTATTACACAAGGTGTTAGCATCAGCAAGGTTATACTTTGTGGTTCAGAACTCAGTGAGCACCTGGGTTGGTAAGGAAGGCTAAATAAACAGCACATGCTCAAAGTGAGTTTGCAAACATGCTTACCATCTTCCCTAACAGCCACAGAAATGCTGTGCAGGACTTGGGTGTAAGAGTCAAGCACTGTACCTGAGCTATCTTTAAACTACCTACCTCCAGCTGGAATTAATACAAGCCAGCCAGAGCAGGAGGGAGCCTGGTACCTGGGGAGCAGGACCTGTACCTGACAAGCTACTTTATGCTGGACTGCTGCTGGCAATAAAGTAGTTGGTCCCTCAGGGAAGACAGCACAAGCCACACTCACTGCTCTGACACAGCCTCAGCAGGTCCCACAATGGCATCGTTTCTTACTTGCCCGCAGGCCCGCCATCCTGGTTCATCATGTCAGCTCTCCATTCATCAGGGCAGCGAGACAGGAGGGTATTAGCTCTGTTTGCTTGCTCTCATCTTACCTATTCCTCTGGGAAAGTTTTGAGCCTCCTAACTCTTGCTGTCAGCTGTCAAGACAGAGTTATTGTTTATTGCAAAGCACTTTGATTGACATCTTTGTAAGAGTGCAGAGCTGCTGTCCTGCAGCAGAGCTGGAAAAAAGCATGTAGTACCAATAGTCTTGAGGCAGGCAGAGAAGAGCTGGTGCTGGGAATAACAAAGGATGTTATTCCTTTGGCTTCCTTTTTACAGCACTTATTTAACAGATGACAATGCAATTTCTTGCATTTAACTTTATCTCAAGTGGGTCAGACAGTCTCTGACTGCTCTTTCTCAATGCAATGGTACATCCGGAGAGGAAAGAACAAAGCCAAGCAAGGCTTGCTAGGAAAATGCATTTAGCACTCCTTTATAAAGGGTCCCAGCATTGGTTTTGGGAAGTGTCACCAGAGCTTTTCTGACTCCAGCTTCAGGAGTTTTGCTAGGTCATTGCTTCTCAGTCATACACATTACAAAACAAGAACAGATATGAACAGCTTAAAAATATGTTTCCACAGGTCAGCATTGCTCCTTCCACTGGGTTACATCTGAGCTTTCCTGTTCTTTATCTGTAGGGATCTACTCCCCAACTAATGCTTTGATATGGCACAAACCCCCAAGAATAAATAAGAACAAGTCTACAGTAATGAGGACAAGACCTGCTTATATAACGAAATGCAAGAGAATAAAACTTGCCTTTTAAGATAAGAAAATAACACCCTGAAAGCCTTCGGTTTGGAACCAAAGTTGTACTACTGCTGTAGTTCATAGTTTAATACATAACGTGATGTGAGTTACCATCAGATGGTTGTGTTCATCCAGGACAGGCATGGGTTTACTTTAATCTCAACTCTTTCTCCTCTATGCAAAAAATACCTTTCCCAAAATGCAAAGGTGGCATGGAAAGTCTCACCTGAAACGGCTCAGCTCTTGTAAAATTACAGCAAACCCAAACCTTATGCAATAAAGCAGCAAGTGTTTGGTAACCCCTCAGGGTGCTATTTCTCAATAGATATCCTGGCACACAACGCCTGACTCCTGAGCCCAGGATCAGGCTCTGACAAAGCCACCCACCCTGTCACTGCTCTGCTCAGTGTCTCCAGTATTTATTAACAGGAAAACAATGCACAGCACCTGACCTCTCCAAACAAATGTTTCTCATTTGAATGCACGATGAATCTCCAGATTGGGTGCATTCAGCAAAAACCCTGTCTTAAACAGCTGATCTTCTACCACCTTTTCTCCCACTCATTTGCTAGAAGGCATCTCCCGAGTGTTTTTCCCCCAGCAAGATATGGAGGAAGGAAATGGATCTCATATTAAAAGGCATCCTCATCAGCAACAAAGAGATCTATGATCAAGGGATATTTACTGTTTATAAAAGAAAAAATAGGCTGCTCTGTGCTGTGCAGATTAGAGGTTTTTTCAAAGGTTTAAAACGAGCTGGCACAAGCCCAGAGACGCTGTAGTTAGTTAAAAGGCAAGAAGTAGGAAGAATTTTAATAACGGAGGCGGATTAGACCATTCCTAATTAACAATATGATGGAGTTCACGCTGCACCAGGGTGACTTTGGGTAGGGAAAACACAGTCTTAGTAGTAAATGAGTATTTATATTTATTTTGTATTTACACTTGAGCTCAGCATAGCAAAGCACTGCCAGAACACACAAAGGAAAAAACAGTTTATTCATGCTCCAGCATTTTTTATGCTCCCCATTTTCTCCTATTCCTCTGCAGGGTAACCCAGACCTCTGAGAGTTGGCACCATCAGCCCTAAGCTCCACACCTCCCCAGGGCTTCAGAAAGACACATGGAGCTGAACTTCTGCCTGGCAGCTCTGTGAGTGGCCTACTTCCCAACAGCAGCACCAAAAGCATCCAAGCCCTCTCTACGCTTGCACTCAACTCTTCCTATAATAAAAAGATAAAGTAAGCCACATTGCAGCCAGCAACAGTCAGAGCTCCTCCAGCACTTTTTGCTAAGCAAGGAGCATAGGGATGCAGAAGCCTTCTCAATTGCATCTCCATGCTGTAGTGACCTGCCATACCCTGCCTGCATTGAAGGCAGTGGTGTGGTTTGATCCCTCAAAAGACATTGGCTCTCATACATGCAGATGCAGCACTTAAGGATATGGTTTAGTAGCAGGCTTGGCAGTCCTGGGTTAATGGTTGGACTCAATATTAACGGTGTTTTCCAACCTAAATGATTCTGTGATTCTATGAGCATCTGCAATTAGCAGCACTTATCCGTTTCATCCATCTCCAGTGCTCGAGAAGCCAACTGTCAGGATAGCTCTAGCTGTTTTAATAAAGCTCAAGCCTGCTGTCTAAAGGTTAGTCACTTTCTAAACTACACTTCAGGTGGCCTGGCTTTGGGGGTCACTTGCACAAAGGACTCTGCTTCCCTTATCCCTTTATGATTTGAAGGCACAAAGCAAACAGAGAAAGAGGCAGAGCTAGCAGGAGTAGTGCTGCAGCCCTTGGAGGGGAGGGCAAGAAGGACCACTGTTAAAAGCCTTCCAGCAACCAGGGAACACGTGGTAAGTGCTCTGATCCAGCACACAGAGAGCAGGATTGATAACATGCTAAAGGGTAGCTTACAGGCTGCAAAAGGACGTGGAGACATGAAGGAGGTGACCTGCATGTGGTAGCAAGGGCTGCTGAACACCTCTGTGCATCCACAGCAGAGTGGAGATCAGCTCTACAGGCCATCTTCCCTCCACCATCCACCTGGGCAGGCCAACCCCAGCTCCCACATCCTGCTCAGTCCTCCAGCTCCATGGTACAATGCCCAAGACATTGATTTGCCTCAGGACCAGCAACTGCATTGCCACAGATCTGCCCACCCCACTCACAGCCAGCTCCCCATTTGGTTCTTCCATTTGTGATGAGCAGAGAAGCAAACATCAGTAGGGTTGCATGGCTCATAGCTACGCTAGACGTGGCAGTGAGTTACTCTGACTCCATTCCTAAAGCTAAGTCACCTGCTGTCTCCAATGTGTCCGTCTGCAGGAGGTCAGTTCAGAGCGGCACAGGCAGAAGCAGAGTCCCCTCTTTCCAGAAGGCAGCAGTCTCATATTCTATCAAGAAAGTCAGTATAACGTTATGCCATGTCATTAATATATGATTCTATGCCACCAAAATCAGATTTTAATGATATTTTCCAGCAACTACTCTCCAGCACACAATCTCTTTGCCATCCTCCCTTTAGACATTGTCATCCTTAGGTGAGTTTATAGTTACTGGTCCTGAATACCCACCCAAACGAAGCTTGAACACCCCTGCTAGGTACTGCAAGGAAAAGCCCATCAAGCTGCAACAGCCCCATTCATTCTCTGGAAGCATTTCATGGCAGCGCAGGGTAACCCTTGAAGCACCACACCTGACCCCAGATCTGTAGAAATGGGGCAGTTAGCACAGCTACAGGGAAGGCTGAGCTGGGAAGTCTGTTGGCACTTCCTAGTGATTGCCCCAGCATCACAGCAGGAAAAGAATACAGATGCCTGAGGCTGGCACTCTGTACCGAGGCCAAACCCAGCAGCACCAAAAACTGCTCTCATTATGAATATTTCTTGCATGTATACATTGGCTTGGGGCAACAAAGCTTCCCCTGACTTCTAATAGAGGGTCAGGGATGAATTTCAAAGGCACAAATCAAATCACTTGCACTGTAGCATCCTACAAAACAAATATCTGAAGGATTTTCTTTATAGATGGTGGATTTAAAAAAAGGCAGAAGACAATACTGCAGTTAATACTAATCTAATGATGGACTGTACAGCAGAACAATGCTTAGCAAATTGGTGCACAATGGCAAGCCTAACCAAATCAGATTAGGAAAGGGGAGGGTGGTGCCAATCATAAGACAGCAACAGAACCGGGTGCAGCCTCTCAATGAAGTACCATCCTGCCAAAAACAGGCAGCCCATCTCACACATCAAGCACGGAGCATTCATCCTAATTCAGACCAGGCTGGCGGGCCCTTAGTGCAGAATTTACACTTCTCAAGGTCTTTTTACTCATTTCCTGTCTTTCTGGTCTGAAAAGAGGCACTGTTCAAAAGGAAGAGGTAAAAATGGGACAGCATCTTAATGCAGAGAACTGGGAACATTTGCATAAAATGAGATTGGAGAGGCTTTCAGCACAGACTGTTTCTGGGTAGAGCAGGGTGGCTTCTGAAGTATCAATTTCACTTCATCAGAGACTAAGTGGAGCAAGACTGGATGGTTTTTAAGACAGTGGCCTTGACAAGACCATTATTCTTTTCCTTTACCCTAAACTGGGACATACATGCTTTGCAATGTCCTGCTGAGGCTAATGCAGCTGCAAGACACCAACACCAGCACTCCACAGAGAACCTGAGCCATTTGTGCTTTCCTTGGAGCCTCCATTACCACACTGGGACAAGTGCCTGGTGCTTTGCATGGCTTTGGTGAAGTGCCACCCACTGTCAAGCCTGCCCTCCTCAAGCAAGTCCCCAGGACCTCAGGATCAGCCCATTTAACTCAAAGCTCTTTCATACCAACCACTCCAGCAACGCAAACCAGTGTCCATTGCCACATGCTGACTTCATTAGAGTGACAGTATCTTTCATATGCTCCATGCCTCACCATGCTAAAAGATCACCTTCCACTCCCTGCTGAAATCTGAGATATGGGGAGAAGTTTTCTTGGTCTATAGAGCTGGCAGAAGGGTTTTGATTCAAGGGGATCCGAGGAGTCAGGCCTTTTTATCTCTGCTAACAAGAGATGATACATTAAGAGCCACCAGCTATTTACCACTGCAAGATGCTCACTGCCCATTCTTGTCCTGAGGACCAGATAAAGGGAAATTGGCCCATGACTGATGTTAGCCATGTTAGTGCCTGGAGGGCTCAGAAACTAAAGATATATATGCACGCAGCACCGGAACCTGTGTGGAGGAGGACAGGTTACAGGGCCATCCTCTGGTAAATTCACTCTGCTTGTCAAAACACAGCAACAAGGAAGTATTCCCATGTTTTTCCCTTGGGTTCTCATTTGAACACTCGTTTCCCTAAAGCTAAGGTTCATACCCAGCAGTGAATTTGTAAAGAGAGGAACTGCACAGCAGACAGCAGAGTTCAGGAAGCTTGAATGAGGTGCAGTACCCAACAAGCTGAAATTCCCTTGGAAAGCAGCAGCCACAGACTCAGCAGCCAGTGTCACTGACACCAGGCAGCTCTAAACACTGCCACCAGCACGTACAAATGCGCAGAGTTCTGATTTCAGTGTCTTGGCTGCGCTTTTTAAATGCGATAACCTTTGGTATAGGATGGGTCACTGTCCAATCAACCAGGGGTTAGGCAAAGAGCAAAACGGGAAGAAAGGATAAACAGAGTGCCAGTTATTTTTTCAGCTCATTTCAGATTCTCTCCATCCCCACCTGAGCCTCTAGCTCCATCCCTTGCAGCTTCTAGCATTTTTCCCCACCATCATGCATCACTTATCACTCCTGCCATTTGGTTCCTCGAGTCCTCACCTAATCAGTGAAAACTTTATCTGCCTCTCCCGAAGTCTTAGCAAACTGTTTCAGAAGAGATGCCAAGAGCATATCTTTCTGCTGACAGGTAAGTCCGGGAAACTGCCTAATCGTGGTCCTGATACCCTGTATGATGGTCCTGATACCCTGTACGACAGTCTATTCAATATGTTATCTGATACTTCATGGCATTAAAAAGAGAACATAAGTTTCTTGAAAAGCTCCTGATGCCAAATCTCAGGCAGCATCTTCAGCTCCAACTGCCCAAACTTGTGCTTACTCATCCATTGTTATTCCCCGCCGCACATTTTCTGAGCAGGAAGTCAAAAAGCTGAACACATTTTAGCTTAAATAATCATGCACTGACACCAACAGCAGCAACTGCTCTAAATCACTGACGTGTCTCATATTTTAGGGTGAAATAAGGTTTTTTGCACTGTATTTCAGCTGGTGCCTTTCCCAGGGAGAGGAATCAGGACAGGAGCCAGGCAGGGCTGGGGTCGGTGCTGGGCAGGCAGGAGCAGGCAGACCAGGAGGGAAGAGTTCAGAGTGATTTTTCCATAGAGGAACAAACTTGAATCAGAGGTAGCAAAATTTACCCAAGCATATAATGGCATATTATTAGTATATACTTACCATATTACAATGGGTAATAGGATAATGTATTTATATAATATAATAACCACCTAAGCTTTGAGTAATACATTAGCTGTAACTATAGAGCTTTCACCCTACATTCTGTGAGCCAGCCCAAGGCCTCCCCGGGCAACTCAAGCTGACCCAGCTCAGGCTGCAGGCAGCAGCACAGAAGGGGAAGATGTACAGTGTCTCCCTTCAGGTCACCTGGGGTTTCCTAACTTGATGACTGCTCAGCAAGTATCTATGGGGGCAGCTACACACAAGCACAGATTTCTAGATCCATCAGGGGAATACCTAATCCTGCCAACACCGCGCTTCTGCTGCCACATGGCTTCAGTGGGTCCCCTTTGCCAGAGCCCCTCCTGCCACCAGGACACTGGGGGCACTAGCAGGCTCCCCAGGGTTTAGAAACCATGAATACCCACCATAAGGAAACTACTCCCAGCTGAGACAGCCTAGCAGGTCCTGTGACACTGGGCACCAGCACTTCATACCAGACACCATGGTGTGCTAGGTGAAGCACACCGTACAAATCAACAGCAGTACTTGTTCAAACAATCCCATGCTTGAAGATTTGGTTCGCATCCAAACCAGGACATCAACCTGGGCAAACCCCAGCACTGGGAGAAGCTCAGCCCTGAACTTTGCAGCTTGTTTCCACCTGGGTGATCAATGCAGAGCTCCTCTGTACTTCAGGTGCACTTATGCACTCACCAGCTTAGAGGCCACCACTTACCTTTGAGTCAGCCCTCGAGTACTCCCAAGCCTGAGTGCAAACAGCTCAAGAGCAGGATGGACTCCCTGGCTTTTAGTGCCCACATGAGCCTCCTGCCCTCCCACCCTCCTTAGGCTGGGGTTATATCCAGGGCTAGAAAGTGGTTCTTAGTTTCCACTAGTACAAATCAGAGCACATTGAGCCCCATCACATGACAGGACCCTCATCAGCACAATCTTTAATGAGCCAGCACTGGAGAGCAGCACTTTTAATGTATACAGCAACAAAAGCTGCAGCTGCCCCCCAGATAAGGACATTCATCAGCACACAGAGCTGCCTCCATGCTGCTGCAGCCACCAGCCCAGGACTCACTGCAGGCTCTGCACACTTCCCAAGGAGCTGCAACTAATCCTACCCCCTGCACCAGCATCCTCCAGAAACACAGGGCCATTCCCCTGAACAGCAGGCCAACACAGCCCTGCTCCACTGGGTATGCTCCTGATCATCATAGTGTTAGCAAAGAGGAACAAGTGGGCAACAATCACTTTTCCTGCAACAAAAGAATTATGCAATCATAGACTGCTCTGGGTTGGAAAGGACTGGAACACACCTTGAAGCTCATCTAGTTCCAACCCCCTGCCATGGGCAGGGACACCTTCCACTAGAACAGGCTGCTTAAAGCTCCATCCAACCTGGCCTTTTTTTAATGTGTTTCATATGCTTGTTCTCACAATACACATTTTAATCAATCACTATTCAGTTACAGCAACTTTTTATTTCAGCTGACTCTGATAATTAGTCTCAAATTTCCTGCACATTGCCTACCACCCCTTCCTATTCCCAGCACTATTTTTCCATTACTTTACATTGGGTTCTGCAGCAGAAGCGTCACGTTAAATATTTACAACCAGAATACCCCCAGCAAGTATTGGTTTCCGATTTAAAAAAACAGATGTTCCAGTGAATGCTTTGATTATCTTAAAATAAGGAACCTGTAGGGAAAAACCTTTTTGGAGTAGCTCTTCCTGCAGTTACTGCTTGTATCACTGTCAGGGTGCCCGCGGCAAGCTCTCTTGGTACAGGTTGGCTTTGAGCAAAGCACTAGTTTATAGCAAAGACCCTGTAATGCTGGACAAGAACAAGATAAAAGCCAGGAATGGGAAGAAGATGAAATGAAACAGTAAAAAGAAAATCCTCTCCTTCCCACTGTGACAAGTTGGTGCCAGAAGAGCTAATTACCCAGCAAGACCATGGGGTGCTGGTGAGGGACAAAGAACAGCAGCAATATTGAGCATTCATTTTACTCCTGTGCAGATGAACCCACAGCCCCTCCAGCTGTGCTGGGGCCAGTACCCACACTGCTCATCAGGGAAGGCGAGAGAAGCTCCATGGGCCCACGGCACAGGGTGAAAGGCAGCTCTGGTGTTCAATTATTCTGAGTATGGGAGATGCACGTACCCTCAGTGCTAGCAAAAGATACAGAGACCAAAGCTGTGCAGAAGATACCCCGAGCATCTCCCCCTTGGCCCCTTAGGAGACAACTGCTGGCCAAGTCCTGCGCGTCCCATCTCCTCGCTCCTAATTCAATGGTGCCACCTAGTGTCACCAGCCCTGGCACCGGACAGGGCAGCCCTCGCCGCAAAGAGATGCTTCACTCGCGCATCCTTTGGGATGCGAGCTGACTCCAGCCAGCCTGCTGTTCGCGCGGTTCTCCCACAGACAGCCCGCGGTGGGATGGGGTTTAGCATCCCCTGTCGCACTGGTGAGGGTGGTGCTCAAGCAAGGAAGGCTTCAGGGGCAGAATTCCTCTTGAGCTTTGGGGTGCAGGGTCTCAGGGACATGCTCTGGAGAGGGCAGCTGTGGAGGTGCCCCCGTTAGCTGTGAGGGTTGACTGTACCCTGACTTCCCATCTCCTGCCTTCACCTTGCTTCTCCCAGGGAAGGAGAAGGGGACCATGTCCCATCACTACAGCTCAGCCAAGCTTCCTCGCCACAGGCCCCTGCCACCCCCAGGAGGGCCGGTGAGCACTCACAGCCCTCCAGGAGGACTGCAGCTCAGGAGCAGCCAGAGGTCAGATCAGACACAAGAACAGGCTAAAATCCTGCCCTTCAGGCTTGAACACCTGCAGGGTGTGATAGAGCTGTCAGAGCTCCCTGAGCAGATGCTTATTATATCGAAGAGGGACTGCAGGTCTGGAATCCTGGGGCCAGTACAGACACGCTGGGCAAAAAGGAGACAAGTTCTTGGTGACGCCAGCAGAGGTAAGAACCTCCAAAGGGCCCATCCATGGGAAGTCCACATGTGACAGTCATACGCTCAGATGACTGCGGCAGCAGAGCCACATGAATAATGACACAGTTAAACCAGGACTGCAAATGGCATCAGTCCTGGCTGCATTAGCCAAAATCCCAACCAAAGACTGCACAGACACTGGGTGTGCGAGCAAGCCCCAAAGCTTTGGTGCTTTGCATTAGCAAGACCCTGTGCAGAGACCCACCAGATTTCAGTGTTTCCGTGTTCAGGCATGGGACAAACACAGAAAACCAGGAGGCAGAGTGAAGCCGCAGCCCCCCCAAGACCAGAGCCATGGCCCATCAATGCTGCTGTACTGGCAGGATGCACCAAACAAGTTAAGATGAAGCAGACTGTTTCTGAAAGCTGTGCTATGTGACAAAGGCTGGCTTAGGCACAGGTTACTGCTCTAGACCCTGCTGTACATGAGCAGATATTTCCCTCTGGTCTCACTGTGCTGTGAGCTGGAGCTCAAAGGCCAAAGGCAGAACAGAAGGAAGGAGACTGGCTGCCTTGCTGAGCTTTTCACCTGCCACACAGAAGTACAATAAAAGCATCACCGCTACCAAGGCTCTCCCTTCAGGATGGTACTTCAGCCCAAGAAATTACAGATAGTTATAAGAGGCACTTATTTAAAGGGATACAGTATTCAAAAGTCTTTTTTTCTGAATGCATCCATTATTAAGTACATGATTATTAAGACTGCATCCGCTGGGAAAACACTCCTGTAGGAATACAGCCAAAATGTTCTTACTATTCCGAAGTGCAACCATGCATACATCCAGGTAATTCCAACTAAATTAGGTTGAATTGATCTTGGAATCATCATTTCTTCTACATGGAGGTAGAGATCAACTTTTATTATCAGCATTAATTAGGGGCACTGGTCACTTGATTGTGCATTTATTCAAGGGTTCCCATTGGGTTTCTGGAAAATCAGCCTAGTCTCTCTTTCCCAGGGGCGCACATGACCTGAAAAGGAATCCCTTGATTTCACAGCCTTCAGAGACAAAAAGGCAATTTCAGGTTTTGGCAAGAGGATGAAGTTGGATCTGAAAGATGGGGTGCTCATTTAGATCAGAGTCCTGGCCAACCAGCACATTGATGTCAGCTCACAGATCAATGCACAAGCTGCTTTTTGGATCTCTTAATTGGATCTGATCTCTGCTTTGAGATGCTGTTCATGGCTCCTGCACTCCTCGTCTCAGCAACGTCTCCTGGTGACAGGAGCCACGCAGGCTTTGCAAGGGGCTGGGTAGTGACATAATGAACTACTGTAAAGTGAACTTGAATGTTACACTCTTTATTTGGATGTATTTTCATGTTTTCCCTATAGTCCTTAAGCACTATTACTAGTCAACAACAGCAAATTCATCACGCAGTGCAAGGCAGGCTGCAGGGACACAGTACCCAGATGAAGTGGCACGCAGGGAGCACGAGGAGGCCATGTGAGCCAGCCAGTGTTTGCATAGGTCTGTGCTCAGGCAAAAAGCGGCCTCAGCAAGGCAGAAAACATCTCCCCACGGCTGTGTCCGGCAGCTCACCTTTACCACTGCCTCTGCACTACCACCTCCCTGGGACTAATGTCACCATGACACACCACCACCAGGCACCAGGATGCTCCTGACCTATATCTGGGGCTAAAGAGCGGATAGCAGACCTGTCAGTCCCACCCACAGAAGGACCAGGAGTACTTCTAGGGACAAGTGGATGTCACAGCACATTGTGCCACAGCCGCTGCTGACCCTGCTAGACACAGGCTTTACTCAACTCATACACAGCATGTCTCAGACCCTCCTATCCACCTCCCTGAGGCATTGTCAGGCTGCAGATACTCCTGAGTAAGGCTGTACCAAAAGCAGGCATGATTTCAGTGTGCAAGGAGAGAGTCACTCACTTCTCTCCAAGCCAAAGCAAGGGAGCACCTCACTGCCAGGGCAGGCTGAAGGAAGCACAGACAGGAAGGTCCATGCAGCCCTTCCTAGCCCGGAACCAGCTTTACCTGAGCATACTGCAGTCTCAGTGCTTCAGTGTTAAATACAACATGACTCTATATTCCCCAGGACATAGCAGTTCAATGGCACTCTTGAAGACAGATTGCCACACAGCCCCAGTGGCAGAGGGTACATGAGGTGGCACTGACCATCCTCTCTGCAGCCCAGAGGCTGCTCCAGCCTGCAGTCCCTTGCTCTGCACCCACAGCAGCTCCTCGCTGCAGAGGTCACAGCAAAGCCACCCGTACTGCTTTAAGTGTACCAGCTTCTTCTGGTGTTTAAATAGTCCTTCCTCTCCAGAGAGCCAGCCCTCCAAAGCACATTTCTAACCCCAGCGCCAAACAGGACTGCTTTCCCCAGACTCCTCTGCAGTCAAGCCATGAGATATGGGCTGGAGAGATACAGAGCATTTATAACCTTCCACAGGACTCTGTGTGTGTTCAAGCACAAGAGCAAAGGCTCTGTGCAAGACCTAGGTGATTAACAGGTACCTACTTGCTCACACCAAAGCGAGCAGCAGCTCTCAGTGCAGCCACAAAATCCCTGCTAGCCAAAGCTGTAGAAGCATTATGTAGTAGCGTCAGAGCCCTGCTGGCTTTACCTGTGCACTCACTGAGACCAAGGCAAGAAACTGAGCCCTTATCAAAAAGTTCCGTTTCCCAGGACATTCTTCGGCAGCCCCTAGAGAGCACTTGATTTGTTTGTGAAGTGTTCGAAAGTACCAGATTTTACAGAGGAAGGGCACTAGAAGAAGGACACCGGTTTTAAATGAAAGAGATAAAAAGCAAGGTTACATGTGCTGACCCCAAGAGGCTTTCAAAAACATGAACAGCTGATTTCGCACCACAGCCTTTACGTGGGGCCCCTGCAAATGCCTACATGCTCAGCCCAGAGCACATCCCTAATGCAGCTCCCCCACCGTCAAGGGGGAAGCTCTCCACCACTCACAAATTCTCTGTGAGCTTTGCTCCCTGGCACAAATTTGTCAGAGCACATCAGAGGAAAACAGTTTCTGAAATCATGCAGAAACAGGACAGGTACAGAGAGGGGCAGCAGACAGGCACCCTGCACCTCCAAGGCCAGCAGCGAGGAGAAACTAAGCCACTCAAGCACAGCTCCCATGGGGAGCAACGGGGATCAGGCAGGTCAGTACAAACAGCACACATGTGGATGTACTTTTCTCCCCTTTCCACAAGTACTGATGAAACCAAACCACCTCTTCCCCACATAAACAGCATCTTCCCTTACATGAAGCATTTGCAGCACCTCTTGGGTTCAGACACAGAGCACAAGCAGTAGTAGGGCACAGCGAGGGCCAGCTGCACCCTCAGGACCAAGCGGGATAGCAGCTGGCATACCACTCACGTACCTGAGCATGGTGAGCAGCGCATGCACAGTGACCACTGGGTTCCAGCAGGAGTCGAGATCACCAGGCAACTTTACAATGACGAAGCAGCAACCTGGCCAGACAAAACACGGCTGTAGCTGAGCTGGAGACCACCACCCGTACAACACAGCTGCAAAAGAGCCCGTCTTCCCTGGACGGAGCTTAAATAGAGCTCCTGACCCACAGGTGGTGGAAGGGGAGGCCTCAGGTGAAGCTGACTGGGGACAATGAAGACCTATGAGTGTGCTCAGGCCCTGAAGGCAGCTGGTAGGAGAGGCAGCCTTTTCCAGGCTGCAGGTGGTGCCTGATCTTTACTGTCCCCAGCGGCTGCAGGGCTAGAGGGGAAGTCTCCTGGGGAAGGTCCATGCAACAGGATCTTAGCCCTCCTCCAGTGTGAGCAGAGGGGCAGAAGATGTAAAGGAATCAGGAAAGATTTCTTTAATCAGACACAAGAAACATCCCTCCACGGGCCAAATCATCCAGGCAAGGATGGCTCCCTTGCCAACACAACTGCTTATTACAGCTTAATGTGAAGGCTTGAAGACTCCGCTGCCGACAGCCCTAAACCCCAGGAGTCTTCAAAGCCCCAGGACATCAAAAGCCCTGCCATTATCTCAAGAAAGAAAAGACTCAACAACATAAATAACATTTAGGCAGAAGGAACGGCGGCAATGCCAAAAGGCAGCCATGCAGCGTGGCAAGGGGCTGGCTGAAGTCCCCATGCTGATGGCATGGGGCACAGCTGCTCCCACATCACTGGATGTGGACTGCAGCAGTGATGTCCATGTCAAGCTCTGTCAGGTCGCAGCTCATCTGCAAAAGCAGGTGGATTAAATGGAGAGACCAGAAAGGTGGAAAATCTACAGGCTGGCTCCTGCATAGCAGTGTCCTTGTTGGGGGTAAACACTGAAGGCAGGGAAAGTCTGTGCGGATTGTTGTAGGGAAAATAAGAATCACCGCAATTCAACGGGGAAACCACGGGGAGCGGGGAGCTGGCTCGGAAGGCTGTGCTCCCTGCGTGCATTCATCCAGCTCTTGGTGGCACCGCAGCACCATCTGTTGGAAACGCGTTAAAACCGGCCAGCCTGCGCTTCCCGTTCCCGGCGGATGCTGAGGCACAGACCCTGTCACGCTGCCGTGCACAGTCTGGGAATGGAAGCCCCAATGCCCCAGTTCACCTGGGGGTTACCAACCAAAACCTATTAAATGTGTATTTCCCCAGGCGAAGGCAACCTCCTGAAGCCGCCCCAAATCTGATGACCACCCCACACACCTGGGTGCTCCTTCCTGCTGCTGAACCTGGTGACTGCATCGATATGAAGACACGAACGTGGTCCTCAGCAGTGAACTGCAAACCTAAGGGGTGTCCTGAAGATCTGTGTCACAAGGAGGTCACTATGCCCCGAGCCCAGGCTGCAAGCTGCACAGACAGCATGGCTCACTGGAAACTGCACAGCAGACATGGTAGACTTACCTTAGGGACAAAATTTAGCCCTTTGTGGCTCTTTGGGTGGTCACAGTGCTGGACTTTACACCTGGGAAGGCTGGCGTAGCTTAAAACACATGAAGTATATATGCTTCATAGCTTTCTCATGGGAGCTCCCTGATTTCTTGCCCCCAATATAGTAGGACAGGCCAAGCGGTGCCAACCTCCATACCCTCCCTGCCAGCAGGCACAGTGCCATTACACCAGCAAGGCAGTGGTAATGCCAGGGCAAGACTGTTACTTACAGATAAAAGTGAGTGTGCTGTAGCAGTGGAGCCCTCCTTCTGTGCTTAGGAAAATCCATGTTTGGGTTTGGGTTGATCATCTACTGCCTGCCCAGATAATTCTGAACTTCGTTTTCACAGGGAAAACCCTTTCTCAACCCCATGTGCCAGCTTCAGGGGTTTCAGAGCTGTGGATCCTCCCCTGGGGAAGAGCTACTGCAGCTGGAATATGTGCTTCACCGGGCATTCCTGCCTGTGTCCTCTCTGGGCTGCACACACACTGCATCATTAAGCCAGCACTAGTACTTATCCCCCCTCCTAGTGCTGCAGTGGCAGGACTGGCCCTGCTCTGTCCTGCAGCTTGGGGAAGGCGTTTCTGTTAAAAATATAATGAAAGAAACAGCTTTGCAAAGACTGCACCTTACTGGGATGCTTCCTGGCCTCGTTCCTCCCCAGTGCTTGCAGAGGCATTACCGTATGGTTGCCGATGGCCATCCAACACAGGGGCTGCAGCTTGCTCAGTCAGTAGCACCTGGGGATTACTGGACATGCCTAACCATGGTGAACGTGGTGACCCTTCTTCTGCTTCATTCCTCTCACCTGCGGGGACACAGGCTCCATTGCTACAAACACATCCCTTCCCCGCATTCATTTGCTGCCTTCCCTCTCAGCATTATCATTTTATGTAATTGGCTATGTCAAAAGAGCCCTTATATAACCACAGCCACCCCAGGCACATGTCTCCAAACACATGCATGCCTCCCCTCTCTGTCAGCTGCAATCTTTTGCACATGGCTGGATTCAACCCTTCTGCAGGAAATACTAAAAATAAAGAAAACACACTTGCGAGAATCAGGAACTCGCAGAGCTTGGTGTGTTTCGTGTCTCTCACAGGCAGGATCTGTACACTAAAACACAGAGAGACCTGGAAACAACATGTGCCAGTGGGAAAATAACTTGTTTTACTCATAGTCACCTTCTCTGTATTCAAGCAGAGTGAGCTCTTAATGAAAAAGTATGCTTTTAACCTTTGCAAGTGCACAGATCTGTGTACAAGCCATCCATACAGACCAGGTCCTGTTCAGAAGCTAGAAACACTTTGGACCAAGTCATTTTAATCATCTAAGTGATTCCATTGATTTTTCTGGTTACTTGCATATCTAAATGATTCTGAACAGTTGCATGACTGCTGCCCAGAAGTTTACTGGCTAAAAGCAATGGCACAGTAACTTCCCCTGAGATCAGCTTTACTGCTGGCACAGGGAACTGTATTGACTGGCTCACCACTCTGTTCGCATGGATCATTTCCAAGGGGCAGAGTATCACTCACGGGCAAAACAAGCTGGAGCTTGCTGTGAAAGGTGAAGTCAAGGAGCACCTTGGCACTGACTTCAGGGAAAGCAAAATCAGGGCCTAGATAACTAAGGTCATGATTTGTTTGCAAAGCAAAACGACACTTATTCCCCCTGATTCGTCACTGCAACCTAACTTTGACAGCAAGATGGAGTTTCTTTTTCTCTTCATGCCCTTATTCTGCTACCACTTCCCATACGCCCTAGGCAGGTGTCTCGTCTCACCCCATCATCATCAGTAACTGCAAAGCTGCTAACTCCAGGTACATGCTACAAGCAGTCAGCATCAAATCACATCCATGAAGCTGATTTTGGCCTCATACATGAAGGCAACCAGTTGTTTCCTCCTTTTTGTAGTCAGCATTTTATTTTCCAAGGCTCATTACGACAGCCCTTCAATGCCCACATAGACTCCTAAAGAGTTGTCTGGCCTGAAAATCTTCCTAATTCATGAGAGGATGTCAAAGTCTTGGAGCTGTGGAGCTGCACTGACATTCCTCCAGCATTAGCTGATGGCCTTTTTGGAAGGCAATTGCTTTATTTTTCTCTTGGGTTATGATCACAGATTGTGTTAGCGTTATTAACGGTGACCATGGAGTCACCAGATAGAGGCCAGTCATTTACTAGTCATTTCCTTACATGAACGAGCTTTTTTAGACCAGAAACTCAGATGGCACGGAAATGGCAGTGGCTTTTTCCTGCCTGGATGTGAGTAGAGCTGGGCTTTGGCCAGGCACTGACATCAGCTTGATACCAGCCCCTGGACACGACACCCTCTTGGCCAGCAGCACTCAGCAGGTCACATCATGCAGGCTGGTGGAGATGCCCAGCACTTAGACTAGCAGAAAGCCAGGAGAGCAGGGACTTTGGAGACAGGAGATGATCTTTTCTGCTTAGCGATGTCTTGTTTTGCTATTTTCGCTTTTTAAATTAACAGGATGTGATTTGAGTATAAGTTGCAGTGGGTTAGATTGTCCACACTAGAAAAGTGAGCACATTGGGCAAAACCTGTTGTGCTCCTGGTGGAAAAATTCAGCCAACCACATGTTTCACAGCCCTGCCTCAGACACATGGATACTTGGCACCTGTGGCTGACCTCTGGCTCCTGACCATGCAGGCACAGTAACAATCCAGCTGACGGGAGGCACACCTAACCCCAGCCCTGGCTCTCACAGAAACCACAGCACTCACTATTTTGGCAGCAAGTTTTCAGCCAGCTCTAATGAAAATCAGAGATCCCCACGAGCCGCTCTTGGCTGTCATCTCCTCACCCCCTCCTGCCTTTTTTCTCTGGAGAGCTCACTGTCTTACAAGCATTAATTAATTAAGCCTCTCACGCACTTCGGTTGCTTGCTGGGAGGTAAGAGATTTCTGGATCGCTTCACTGATGGCTGGAGCGCAGTCAGCCGTCCGGAGAGGAGCACAGCAGCCTCACACCCAGCTGCAGGACTGCTCTGGGTACCATCTGCTGTACCTGCAGCAACCCAGCACACCGCGCCGAAGCCAAGGCAGTCACACCAGCAGGAACAATGGGAAAATGCGGGTCTGCACCCAACCATATGTGCTGGGGACTTTGGAGATGGGTGATGCAGCCACTAGAGTCTGCACAGGTCCAATAGCTTCCTCCTGCTGGGAAAAGTGGAGGGGTTTTTTGTAAACCAGCTGAGATTCCCAGCATGTATTTCATCCAGACATCTCTGCAACACGTCAGTAGTCTGAGACTAGGAATTTGCTGGAAGCTTTAGAAGCTCATTGCTCAGACCCAGCAGTAAGCATGTCTGATAATGTCATTCTGACAAAGCTATTTTACTTCGAAAGTTCAACTCTCTGGAGTAAGAGAACCATATTCTGAAGGACCAGCACGCTAAGCACTCATCTAAGCATTTTCTCCTACTTTTAGCACTGAGAAGACACTCCGTGTGATTTCCTTTTACGTTTTTCCAGAGATACAATTTGCTCTGCCTAGGTCTCGGTTAAAGCAAAGCAAACACTGGGTAAAGGCAGGGAAGCACAACACAGTGTACACAAAGCAAAACTCAACACAACCTAAACACCGCTTCTCTCCTGGAAGTCTCCCAACTTCCCACAGGCTCTCCACATCTCTGCTCCCAAATAACAGGTCTGTCATAGGAATTAAGACCGCATGTGCTGAAATGTGGTGGTATATGCAGGCCCATACAAGCACAGCAAATGCCTTGCCATATTTACAGGAAAAAAAAAGCATGAGCTGGGCTTACGTAGTTTCAAACAGCATGTGAGTTGACCTCCCACTTCTTCCGGAGGCACAACAACCTTGCCTACCAACATGAGCTTACCTTTAAGCCACCCATCCACATTCCCGGTGTCAAAGTTAGGAACAGGCATCAGGTAGTTGTGATATGATACTATGCAAACATGCAGAAAGGGAAGTACGTGAGGCATTAATATAAATACGTTCCGAATGCCGGGGTAACACTGGGTTCTCAGTCATAACTCTTCAGAACCATGGCACAGCGCTGGAAGGTGGTCAGGGTGGAAGGCAGCTTCCTGGCTTTGCTATGGCTGCTTAGCGCTGTAGTGTACACACACCATGGGCTTTATGTTCAGGGCAATATTACCAGGTGATCTCTGGACAAATGACTTAGTAAGCAAGCTGCATGCTTTGGGGAAGGCCCAAAGTATCAAGTTTGGCCAAAATCTAAGAAACTGTGACCATTAAAAAGATATTTTAAGATTTTGCTTTCATGGATCCCGAAAGAAAATTTCTCACTCAAATTTACCTTCTTAGGCATTTAAAAAGTCTAAAAAGGAACTGAGTCAAAATGTTTGCTTTTTTTGGTGTATGCTTCAGTATGAAAAAGTCTCTTCAGTCTGAACAAAACAAATAACATTTTAAGAAGCTAACCACCATTTGTGGTCAGGCACCAGCCCCCCCTTTTCCCACACATCCACCCGCTTACACATTCCTGCTCTTAAATTTTGCTGAGGGATCTTTAAATCTGCACTTGGGCACTTTATTTTAACATCTTTATTTCCCACCTTCCTTTCCTTTCTCATTTCATCGACAGCATTAGATCAAAGCATTGTGATGCTCTGTGGAGATGTTGTGAAATCAAAAGCCTTCCTCAGCAAGCTTTGTCAGCTTCTCCAGTTCCAGGAAAGTAAAGCTGGCTCGAGTCAACAGCACAGCTTGTTACAGCACAAAGCATCCATCCCCGAGGATAAACAAGTTATTTGCATGCTTTTTCACTCTTACATCATCGTGCTCTCCAGCCAAATGAAACACTGTAAATAGTAAAACAAAGCAAGGCTTCATCCTGCTGGCTAAAGACCTTTATCTTCTGAGGTTACAATGACAAACAACAGACAAATGAAAACTCTCCCAAACCAAACCAGAATAATGGTTAGACCCAGATGTTGTATTTTTTTCCATATGGGTATACAAATCCACCTGCCAGATTAGAAAAGGATAAATATTGTGTCTGTACATAGCTGCCTGCAGCACCTGGAGCTGTATTTGCTGTTCAGGTCCAACTGGAGGCTCCTGCTCAAAACCAGGAGTGGGACTCTTCTGTTTACCAGGATGTTAAGTCAGACTGAAAATACTTGACACCTAAGGGGCTTGCGAACTAAACACAATGTACTTGTACAAATGTACTTGGACAAATATTTGTAAAATCAAGATATCTTAAAAGCACTTGAAGATTGTGATCTACCTGACTGGCAGCACAACTGCCTTGCTGCAGTGCTCCTGCGCCTGCCTGCCAGCTGAAAGCCATCCAAGTCTGGGGTACACAGGCCAACAAATGCCCCCTTCGAGGGATGTGACAGAGACAGTCTGTGTGCACACAGCAGATTTAAACTAGAGACTTTCTGCTTGTGCAACACCTATTTGGATATGCCCCATCCCTGGCAGTGTTCAGTGCCAGGTCGGACAGGGCTTTGAGAAATCTGGTCTAGTGGAAGTGGTCCCTGCCTGTGGCAGGGAGCTGGAACTGGATGAGCTTTAAGGTCCCTTCTGACCCAAACCATTCTATGATTCTATTATATCCTTCATCAAGGCCAAGAAGTTAATGAAAATCAATCACTAATATTTCTAAAACAAAGTTTCTAATTTTCTTCATTTTAGACCCTAAAGATGGAAAGGGCCTTTTATTTCTCCATGCTACAAAATAAAACCCAAGGGAGACTAGAAACTGGAAGGAGCCTGGAGAAATGTGGCCCTCAATGGCCAGGACTCTCAGAAACATCAGATGTTGTCCAAAGCGCCTTTGGATATCAGCCAGATTTGCAGCCTGAGCCTGAACCTTAACGAAATGAAATTCCTCTGCACCCTGTAGGAAGAACAGCAGCTGGCCAAAGGGAGGGGGAGGAAAAGGAAAAGGCCGCTTTCTCACAGCTGTATCTGGCAGGTAGCTTTGCTAACAATAAATAGGCCTATCAGTGTGGTCCTGTCTGCTGGTACTGAGTGACCCTTCAGAAGCTGCTACCTCTTTGCAGACTTCACTTGATTGACTGCGCCTGCAAGTAGAGGACAACCTGCCCTACTATAACTTCAGGGGAGGCAGAGGAAGGGCCACAAGATCCTGCCCAGGAGGCAGGAGGGAGAACTCTTGGGGGCCTCTTGTGAGCAGGGTGGTGGTTCCTATAAAGACATCCTGCCAAATGGCCTTTCCCTGCCTCCGAGAGTGTGAATCCCACACCAAAAAAAAGAGGGTGGAAGGTCCAGAGCTTTGAACTATGTACACCTAAACCTCTCTCTCATGGTGTGCTCCCTGAAGAAGATCAAAGAGCTTCTGACCTCCAACAGCCAGGTCTTACCTGGGAAAAAATAAAGACACTTAACTTTCTAAACAAATTCAAAGTCAAACTATCAGTGACTGAACACGCAGATCTCTGCCTACCCTATTTCAGGACTTGGCTGCAAGTCAGTGACTTTTTGAGCTGCAGCCAGCAGTGCCTGTCCAAGTGAATCTCTGGGGAGCCCCGATTCTGGCTGCTTCCTGCCCACTCCTCTGCCATTTCTTGATCTCTGTGCCCGAACTGATCCTGCTCCTGGGCTGTGCTTCCTGTCTTCAGTCCCCTGCCCAGCTCTCAGATCTTTCTCTGAATGTGCTCAGTAGCACAAAGGGCAGCCTAATTCTGCATCCAGAGGTATCATCAGATCCAGTCCCTGCCTTAAGGCACACAAACATAATTGGGGTAAAAAAAGAAACAAGGAAAAAAGATACTCTTAGTGACAAAAGGCATGAAAGATCCTCCTTTGAATCTTGTGACTTCTGCACTACCCTGCAGTCCTGTAACACTCCTGATGTGAGATGGAGGTGACTTCCAACAACCGGGTGGATGCTCTGCTGCATATTCCTAGTCATGGCTGATTTTGCCCAGCAGACAGCATCTTCCTCCAAGCTTCACAGCTCAGCTTGTGTGGTTCCCCCCCCCTCCTCCCAGCCAAGGCAACACTCCAAAGGACATCTGCAAAGGGACCATCCTGCACCCCACAAACGTGCTGCCATAACACAACAGTTTCTCTTTCCTCAACAACCTCAGTCAAAAATACTTTGCCTTGACCAAGTCACAACAACAATTTGTTACCTCAGGTTGTGAGCATCATTATAACCATGGAATACAAGACCCTGGAGGGAGTCCTGTTAACTCCAGGAATGTTTTTAGAGGGGAGGAACAAGAGGAGGATCTGCTCTTCTCACTGTGACGGCCCTGTCACCAGAAATACCACTGAGTCTAGACAAGCTTCAGGTGACTGAAACTCTAACACAGCACAACAGATTTCTTTCTGACCTTCAGTTCTCCTTTTGCTGAGATACATCATTGCATTTTCACAGCTTGAGCAGTCTCTGCTTGCTGGATCCATATGAGACCCGTAATGTTTTTGCCCAAACTCTATTCCTTCCTTCCCAAGCAGTAAGATCTCAAAGCAGTATGACTCAGCCTTCAATAAAACACACATCAAGGACCATTAAAATTAATACACAGTGCAGGGATAAAATTCATAAGCTACACTTTTTAGGTTAGAATCTTCGTTGCCCTTCATTTACCCTCAAAACCAGTATTAACTCATGTTGTATCTCAGTGTGAAGTAAATCTACCAGCAAAATAGCAGTTTTGAATGAAATCTTTCTCCAGTGGGGAGAGAATATCTCAATCTAATAAAGTGATAGATGGGACTGAAGAGGCTGGGTGACGGCCCTGGGGAGCCCACACTCCCATGGTACTTAGAGACAACACTCCTCAACCACCTTCTGCCTGAATCAAGATCGCAGCAGCTCCAAGGAAATGACTGACTGCGTGTGGGTGGACAGCAGAGAAGGGAGCCAAGCAGAATTTTCTCTGGCGTTGTACTCACAAGTTGGAAAAGCACATTTCAGGCAAAGATGTGTGTTCTCAATGAAGCTGAAAAGGCTCTGGTTTTCCCCGTCGATGTTTGTGAGAGCTGATCCAAGGGTCTAGGTGGCTCTGAGCCAGAGGTTTCTAAGTCCTCTTGACATGGAATGGCCTTAAAGTGTTTTGCTCTTTTACAAGAAGTGAGTAGTGAAGTAACCTATAGTAGTGAAGTAACCTATAGTGAAGTAACCTATACTGTGAGCCAGAGGTTTCTAAGCCCTCTTGACATGGAATGGCCTTAAAGTGTTTTGCTCTTTTACAAGAAGTGAGTAGTGAAGTAACCTATAGGGGAAGTAAATAGCATTATGCTTCCTGGACAGTGTGGGGGACTAAGACTGAGCATCCCATACAAAGGCACCACCCCCAAAGCCTCTCATGATTTGAAATCTGATCCTAAATTCTTTCAAATTACCCTTTTCACTGAAATTAGTGGAATTTCACACAGACTCTAATCTCCCTGGTTTTCTTTTAAACCAGCCATGTGCTTTCATAAGAGAGACATCCAGGCACCCAGTGTTCTCTGACAATAATAAAGCTTGTAAGTGTCCAAGTTCAGGAATGAAGGGAAATAAGGGAAAACAATGTACCCATTTCACAAAATTACCTAAGAAGAAATAAAACTGTGGCCACTTTGCACAAATTCAGTGCTAAGGACTGACTCCAGACAAGGTCAGAAAGTGTTTCTAAAGTAGGTGAAATCTATTTTTTACAGATGGGAACTAACAGGTGTGTGAAAAACATCCATAAAAACACCTCCTTTTTAAAGTTTCAGTACAACATGCAGCAGTGAGCTTCAGTGCCGCTTTAGACGTGCTTTCAGCAGCAATACCCGTGTGTAACACCAAGTGAGCTGAGGATACTTGTCATGAAACAGACTCTGTGGCACTGGCTTTCCTTTCCTACCAGCAATCCTGCAGCATGTCAGTCATGCAGCTCGGTAACACACAAGAATACAGATTTTAGGAAGAGCTATGGAGTGATGCTCTATTGCAATAACCAGTAAAGATGCAGTTTTGCACTTTGGCACCTGCTGCTTAGCTCAGCAACTCATTTCTTTGTCTTAAACAGAAAAACTCCCAGCTGAACAGTGCATTTCAGCAGTGTGTTAACCTGCTCGCAGGTCTTGGAGGAATGGGAGAAGAAGGGGGACACTCCTTGAGACAGAGAGAATCAACCATCCTGCAGTGCTATATTGTAGCAATGAATTCAGACTCACTCTTATTTGTACAAGTTGAGATTCTGGCCCACAGACTGGCAGAAAACGAACTAGCAGTGACAACAGATGTGTGGGCAGGACAAGGACAACGACAGGGCTAAAAGAGGTTTTCAGAGCAATTCTTCTCCTTTCCTGTAAAAGCTGTAGAGTAGATCTTCTGTAAAGGCTCCTTTGATTCCTGTTGAGCTCTGATGGTCAATACTAAGATGCGGCCCTTTCTTAACGTCATCTTGTACCCATGGTATAATGTGACAAAAATCCACCACAGACAGAACAGCTGGTCTTTCTTCTTTTTCTTTCCTTTGAGTGTTGGTTATGGTTTATTTTGCTGTCATTATATTTACTTTAACTAGCATTTTATTCCACATCTTCACTGTGATGAGACCCCGGTTTCCTTTGCATTGAAACTCCATGAAATCTGGATATTTGATAGATGAGGAAGATTTCTGGATTCCTGGTCCACCTCCATGTACAGAACTACTGCCCTGTTCATAGTTAGACAAGTCAGGAACATCTTCGTGGTGTAATTTCTAAAGGCAAAGCTGAATATTTAACTCATCAGACTTTGTTCCGAGCTGCTGGTGAGCTGCTCGGTGGCCAGCAGGTGACAGTCTCAGCAACAGAAAAGCCCGGGCAGCTCACAAAGGGGGTTTGTTCGGTGTTCTGCCGGGATGTAAACGTGATTTATTTGGTTTTAGACACACGAACAGTCCTCAACAGCGACAATACTTTTCACCAAACATGCCAATAAGGAGGAAGGCAGAAGAGAAGCTCCTGAGGGTGGTTCCCTGCCCCGCCCGAGGAGATACTGCAGATGAGGGCACTAACAATCAAGAGGTACCAGCACAAGTCTTCGCAGCATTCATTGAAAACCCTCAACATCCCATCGCAGATGTGAAACTAGCAGATATAAATAAAGGCACTTACAAATCTAGCCCATTGGAAACACAAGTGCATTCAAGGGTGGCACAGTTACACTGGCTGGTACTTGTAACATTTTGAGGAGGGAACAGGATGTAGAAAATCTCAGTGGTTTTAGTGATGGCAACATCTTCCTTACAGCAGCTCTGGACAGGGCTCAGTGCACAACCAGGGTCTGTGAACACAAGCATGTGCTTACAGCACGCCTGGTTGTGACGACCAAGATAACCTTTGCAGCAAGAGCCAAGAAAACATTTCCTTTGTTCATTTAGACACACACATGTTACTTAGCGAAATGGCTGCATCTTGTTTAACATCTAAAGAAATACAAGAGCTGCTTGAGTGGATGAGTCCGAACCAGGATGTGTGATTGAAGGGAAAAATGAGAACCCATAGTGGGTAGAAGGAGGTTTTCTACTCCACAACGACTTCATGTTATTCCCTACTGCCAAGCTGTCACTACAAGAAACCTCACTGCACCCACTACCACCTACAGCTGCTCACTAGATAGAAGCTCTAGGTTCTCAAGCAGAAACTGCCAGTCTTGCCTGGGGTCACTACCTCCCAAACACATGTAGCTCTAAGGAGATGTTCTTATGCCATGAATCATTTGCCCTAACTGGGACTTTGCCTGAACAAAGGTCAAGTATAAACTTGTTAAATTGAAATGGTCTAGTTTGAGAGGTATCTAGCTAGCTAGAGCCTCAGAGAGTGCATAATATTAATTCAATAAATCAGGGATACGCTGATTTAAATATCTGTCTCTAGAGGTTTCCTCGTGAAATGAGCATTTGAAGGTGTGCTAATTCCCAACCATAGGAATTTTAATCACATATGCCTGCTGTCACAGACCGTTTTGATCCAAATTGTGTTTTAGTCAAATTTGACCAGCTGCATTAGATCTTAAAACTTGTCCATGTTTCTCTGCAGTTTAAAGTAAGCATTTTTGTATTACTAGCGTGATAAAGAAATGTGTTGAGAAAACAAATTAATATCACATTGTCTGCATTGTAAATTGTGCCTGCATTGCTACTTTCTTGTCCTGGCGCTGAGAGAATGACTGATAAGTGGAGGAGAGTCACTGCCTCTCCATAGGGCATATGCCACAGCAAGTAATAGGGTGACCTGCAGGACAGCTTGTATTTATTACCAAACAGTCAAAGAGTTATTAGCAGGCACAGTGCTATATCTTACCTTAGTTTGTCTAATTGAAGTTGAAAAACAGGTGTAATTTGGATTTGAACTTGGATGTAACATCTGATACTATGGCTGTTCACCCACACTATCCATCCTGAAAGCACCTTTCTTTTGTGTTATGGTTATAAGTTCTTCTGGATTACATTTCTCCGTAATGTTTCAATAATTGTTTTCTTTCTCTCTCTCTCCCATGCATCCATCTCCTTCCTGCCATCCATCTTTTGTTTTGTATCGATTTCAAGACTCTTTATTTCTTTCATTTCTCCTTCTCCCCTTCTCCTCACTGACCACATTTGGCCACTCAGACCCATTTAAAGGAGCACTGTGGAGAGCAGACGCTGCCTTTGGCAGTGCAAGGAGCAACCAGAGAAATCGTCTTGCAGTGGTCACACAAATCTCATCGGTGCCTTGGTGCTGCCAACCAATGGGAGCATCAGGATTTGTATCCTGCCCTGAGGAAAAGCAGGGCAAGTATTAGGCAAACTAATCACACTGCAGGGATTTATGTAATGAAAAGTACCTCTGCTTGGGGATCAGAAATGGTGTCAGTCAACCACACACCATTGGTTGGGTGTACAGTTCATCCAATATCTCTTTATGCTCTTCTGTCATGTTCACTATTGCAGTGTCTGAACAACTAGGAAGTGATAGCACAGCCTGGTCACTCTGGGATTAAGGCACA
The DNA here is from genome assembly GCF_037157495.1 of Lathamus discolor. Classification (NCBI taxonomy): domain Eukaryota; kingdom Metazoa; phylum Chordata; class Aves; order Psittaciformes; family Psittacidae; genus Lathamus; species Lathamus discolor. Next base: position 83,404,467 of record NC_088889.1, on the reverse strand, counting down.
TGGTTTGTCACGGGGTATTACTTTAGAGACTGCTGAACAAACTGCTTTACCAACTGCACTGCATGCAGGAGGGCTGGCTCCACCTCGCTTCCAGCAGCCCTGTCTCTGCTCAGGGCCTCTACATGTTTCCTAATGCAAACAACAGTAATGCAGACTTAATGATCACTGTCATTTCCATGTGCCTACGCTGATCCCTTAATGAAATATTCTGTTTAAACTGCACTGGCACAAGCACAGTTCCATGATGGCAGGAGCCACAAACTCACTCTACCAAGAGAAAAGGTTCTGCAGGACCTGCCATGCAATAGGAAAGCTGTTGGTGAAATTCTGTTTGACAGCTTTTCTGCCTGCTCCTGCAGTAAGCATGACACTCTCCTGTCTTCCTGGAGGGGAAAAAGGGAACAGAAGACAGAAATTGCCTTTATCTCAGATTGGGACACAGAAAAAAGTCTGAAATGGGAATGAGAGTCTGTGGCAATATGGATTTGGTACTTGTTAGTGGGTGGGTGCTATCCACTCAGTGCTGCTGTAACACACTTCCTCTTTGCTGTGATGAAATCCTGCTAGGAGCACTGATGCAGAAGAGAAAATCTTCGTGACATGCAGCATCACAGATTCTTTGTTCACCTATTGGCAAAAGCAGGAAACCAAATAATGAAAAAAGTAGTAAAATTCTGTTCAATGACCAAATGTGAGCTGTCGGCAAGAGGAAAACTACTGAAATGTGGTGGGTTTTTAAAGCTGAGAACGTCATATGCCCAGTCTAAAATAAAGACAGAGATAACATTTGTACTCTTCACTATTTCAGAGATGAACAAAAGCATTGAGCTTACATCTTTTAATTCATCAGCTCTGGGAAGTGTTGCATCTCATAAGCAGAGCTGTCTAAATGTCACATTTACTTTGGTCCTACACATCTTGGCCCTTCCCCAGTCTCCTCCAAGCCCTGCTGACCTGCTGCCTGCAGCTGCCACAGGGTCCTGGGAAGCACTGTAGGAGCTGGGGGCACCATGTGAGATCAGGGAATTCACGCGTTTCACATGGGTCATAGCACCTACTCCATCCTCCCTCCAGCTCTCTTGTTAGCAAGGCAATGCTGAAGTTGCTGGTGAGTTAGTGGCTGAGTGGTGGAAACACCTTTCCCCTTACTAAAAGCATATTTTCAGAGCATATTTTCGAAGTTAACTACTAATGAATTTAAAGCAAGGACAGCTGCCATTTAGTCCAGCTACTCTACAAAGTTCTTCGACAATGTCCTTGATGATTCTGTCCTCTATGCACTTTCATGATAGCTAATGATAAAAGCTGTAATAGTTGAGAGGGACATTTGCTTCTGTCACTGAAAGGCAAACAGGAGAGGCTGCTTCCTTTACTGTACCAGGGGCTGTGTGAGAGACACACAGGAAGAAGGGAACAATGACCAAGATTTGCATTTGCTGAGGGGCTGAGTACATTGCTCCCTTGTGAGCGGGCCAAGACCTTCAGCACATGAATTCTTGTGATTCATCCTCCCCCTTGGTCTACCTCTCCGCATCCAGCATGGTACAGAGAACTCTGTGTGTTTATTTAGACACAAAAAGGTCTTTGCTTGTTACTGTAGTATTTGGGTGCTTGGCTCAGGCTCCCAAGCCGAAGGGGAGTACAGACTGATCTGGTGAATCAGTATTTTTACTCTCCTGCCAGACTGCTGAGTGACCTTGAGCAGTTTGCAGCTGCCTCACCTCTCATCACCTCCGTTTCTGTAAAATTACCCCCTTTTACTTTTGAATAGCATGTAGGTATGGGCTGATGCAAGGGCAGGGTGTTATCGCTTACGTGTGGCTCAAATAAAGCCAATGACTAAAATCCAGAATCAGCAAGGCAGAGAAAGTGAGAGAGAAAAGGGCAGAAATGTGAAATCCTGCCTCTGCCTCAGCTGTTCTCTCCCCACTGCCCTGCCTGAACACTGGCAATTACAGCCCAACACACCATCCGGTTTACTCTGTGCCAGCCATGCTGAGAAGTTCAGGTAACCCCCTAAGGCGTAGTAAGTGACATCTAAATAAGCCCACGCATGTCAGGATGAGTCTGTTTAAAGGTTGCAGATCTTTTGTGCTGGAGAATGGATGTTTTGGAGCAGACGTCTGCCTTTGGAAGGCTCTGGATACTGAAGCCTAGCATCTAAAGGGGGTGACAAGACATCTGGAGAGGGACTGTTTACAAGGGCATGTAGGGACAGGGCAAGGGGGAATGGCTTTAAACTGGAAGAGGGGAGATTTAGTTTAGATATAAGGAAGAAATTCCTCCCTGCAAGGGTGGTGAGGCCCTGGCACAGGGTGCCCAGAGAAGCTGTGGCTGCCGCACCCCTGGCAGTGTTCAAGGCCAGGTTCAAAGGGGCTTGGACAGCCTGCTCTAGTGGAAGGTGTCCCTGCCCATGGCAGGGGGTTGGAACTAAATGAGCTTTAAGGTTTCTTCTGACCCAAACCAGTCTATGGTTCTATGAAGCCTGGTGAGAAAGGCAGCATGCTGCCCGCTCTCAGAATGGACAGGCATCAGTCCTGACTGTTGATAACACCATGCCAGCTGTAGCTGCCCAGCTTCTCATTAGCTGTTTAACATAAAACCACAGATGCACAGTGCAGTGTGGCTGCCAGTCTCTGGTGTGTCTCACAAACATACTCGAATCACTTGAAAAAGCAAACAAGTTTTGCTGTTCATGAACATCACACACTGAAGCTGATGGTCCTTCACTTCCCCAACTGACTCCTTCTGGAGACTCTAGGAAACCCTGTCCTGGACAGAAGAGTTACATCTGTCTCAGAGTTGAACTGTGGAGAAGCTGGAAAGCTGGAGATGAGCTACATGCTGGGAGGTGGGAGGCAGATACCAAACAGATCCCAGCATCAACTTTTCAGGGCCTCATGCACTCACAGGCCTGCTCCTGTGTTTTGCTGCCTAAGCAGACTGTAAAATGTCCCTTGCACGATAAAGAGGCACTTCTCATTTTCCTCTCCCCAGCGCTGAGCTGCTGTCCAGGGCAGGTTGGACAACGTGCACTGGAAGTACGTTTAGTGAATGCATCCAGCCCATTGCAAACCCCCAGTTTTCACAGGGCTGCAAATCCTCTCACCCCTCAAGTCCCCGAGATGGTCAAGGTGTGCACACGCAGTGGCCCTGGGAGGTGATTTCCCAACGCACGCTGCCTGCACACAGGAATGCCTGCCCGATTCCGTGCCCGCTCACTGTGCTGTGTCCTGCCTTCCCGTCACCTTGCAGGAGCACGGAGAGCTGCCATCAGACCTGTGCCACTCTGCGCTCTCAGAGGTGTACGCGTGCCTCGCTGCACACGCAGGATGTGTGCGTGTGTGTGTGTGTGCGCACACTCGCACTGCCCTGGTGTCCCCTCCCGGCGGTGCAGCCGGGACCGCCGGTGCCAGGAGGGGTGCGCTGACCCTGCGGTCCAACCGGCGGCACCGCGCCGTGCCGCTCCGTGCCGAGGAGAGCCGAGCCGAGTCGGGGCGGGGCGGTGGGAGGGGGCTGGCCGCGGGGCCGTATCGCGGCGGGGCGGAGGGCGCAGAGCACGGCGGGCAGCGCACCGTACGGTATCGCACGGCACCGCGCCGCTCTGCTCGCCGCGCACCGGCGCCAGGCGCTCCATGAGCCGCCGCCGCCGCGGGGGGGCTCGGCGCTGCGCTCGCTCCCCGCCGCCGGTGCCGGGATGTGACTTGCGGCGGGCTGGCGGACAGAGCTGCAACAGCCAGCAGGTGAGTGAGCGGGCGAGCGGGCGGGGGGACCGGCCCCCGGTCCCCGCTCCCGGGGCTTAGTGGAGCCCTCGCCCGACTCCGCTTCGTGCCCTGCCCGCGGAATTAGCCCGGTGGCCGCAAGCAGACAACAGGCTGGATGGGGGAGTCCGGGGGGGATTAGGCGGGATATAGAGCAGGGCGGGGGGTTTGGAGCAGGGGCTGCGCGCCGCGGAGGGGAGTACGGCAGACAGGCGAGGAGGGGAGAGGAGTTCGGAGACAGGATGGGGGAAGAGAGCGGGGAGAGGCGGGGGAAGGAGAGACTGGGAAAAGAAACCCAAGAGAGAAATGAGCGAAGGGACAAAAGAGAGGAGGCTGGAGCGGGCTGCCCTCGCACGGGAGGAGGAGGAGGAGGTTGCAGGCGGATTAAGGGAGCACCGAGGAGGATGGGGCTGCCGGGCTCCGCGCCCTTCCACGGCCGGGGGTAGCCGCAACCAAGCCGGGCACCGTGCCGTGGTTCAACGGCGCGCTTCCCGGCGGGCGCCCAAGGGCAGCGGGGCCGGGCCGAGGGCAGAGCCTCCCGGTGGCCCCTCGCCGCCGCTGGTCGGTCCTTGCCGGGGGCAGCGGGACCCGCAGAAGGGCTGCGCGGCCCCAGCGCTTTTCTCTCCAGTCAGTAAAAAGCCCTGCGCCTGTATTAGCGCTCCCGAAGCCGGGCAGCGCTAAGATTAAGCACTTAGGTGAACCCTTTGTTTACACCTGGCCTAATGTTTATCCCGAGGCTAACAGGATTTCCTGCGTGCTGAACCTAAACACCTCGGCTGGTCATCATCTCTCTTAAGACTATCTACTGCTCGGTGATATGCATGCTACTTACCAGCAGTGAATGTTGGTGTTGAGGTGTTCTCTTGCTGCATCAAAAGAAACCAGGTGAAGGAAATCCATCTGTCTTGAGGCTGTGACATGAACAGAAACAATCTGAGAATTAGCAAATAAAAACATTGATTACTATCATTGATTGCTACCAGTAGTATAAGGAACATTAAGCATTATGGTCAGAAGTATCTGGGCGCGGGTGATGTACAGAATCTGACTGAAGAGCATTGTGAGCACCTAGAACATTAGAAAGATCATTTCATATTATATTCAGCATTGCAAAGTATTTATAAGTGAAAGCAGTGCTTTTTGTACATGTCCTTTTGGAGTGGAGTCTTGCTTTCTGTGACCGTGAGGCTGTACGGAGCATAATGTGTATTATTCTAATGCAGGGGATGTCTCAACCTCTGCTGTATTTTTGCATACAAAGCATAATTGCACTATTAATTATTATTCTGGAAGTACATCTCTTGAGTAGTCTGAGCTCAGTTTGGCGCTGCTGCTCTGTTATCAGTCCTGAAGCTCGTTCTTCAGATCTGATCAAAAGGAGCTGGCAGAGATCCCGTGCTGTGATTAATTCCTCCTCACTAGTGGCTCTCCACAACACTTCGTGGTGGGGGTGGTTTTCTGTCAGAAATTGTACAGTGAACCAGTCTTCTGCCTATGTGTGGCAGAGCAGGTTACTATTTGTGCTACTATCACTTTTATTTACTAGGCTGTTATTCTTCTTGGTGCTTGGAGGCATCTTCCTGTATCAGTTGATTAACATGAAGACTCAAAAAGGGGAACAAATAATACATCTAACCATGAATAGCCCCTTAAATCTTTGCGTGATTACAGATTTATTCTTTCTATATATTCTCAAACAGCATCTTTTTGACCAGATGATATTTGCAGTCAGAAGACTTTGACTGTTGAAAGCCTCATTGATTTTTAACCATGACAACTTTTTGATGACAGCTGTGAGATTTTCTGTTTGTGCTTAGTTGCTTGTAATTGTACTTTAAACCTGCTGGGGCAGCTTTGTGCCTGCAGTTTCTGTAGTGATTCTACACCAGGTAATGTAGAAGACTTCACTCTGTTGAAAACAGAGAGAAGATTGTGAATCAAAAATTGAGGACTGGATTTGGAAGCTGTCCTGCAAATTGTTTGCTGCTTTTGCCTGGAATGTGTGAGGCTTATTGGTTCATTTGATGTGCTTGTGATTGGTCTGGGTTTGGGTATATTGGCTTAATAGTTTTAATGAAATACAGTTTTGGAGATGGATTTTGGGGAAACAAAAATCTCAAGCTGATTTCCTCCTGTATGAACAGTTCCATTCAGCTATGTGGGGATATATCAATGTCACTTACTGTATCTGTGCTAGAAATCTGTGACATTGCTGTGTTACTGTCGCTGTAGCTGTCTGGTAATAGAAGTGAAGTGCCAGTCTAATAGAGTGCTGTTGTTACTACCGTCAGGTTGCATAACATTGCAGAGCTAATCTAGATATAGAGGTAAAAATACTACTCCTTTACAGCTGCTGATTTAGGTAACTATTGGTGGTAGTGTGCAGACAGAGGATTTTACTACAAAATCTTGAGACACACAGGACTCTGCAATTCTACCCCAGCACCAACTTGAGAAAGACACTATTTTAATAAAAACCTCATATTAAAGTATTTTTCCAAAACAACTTTTCTGGCAAAAAGATTTTCTATTTCCCCCTTGAATTATTGAATCTATGGCTTCAGCTGAAGTAGTGGTATTCCCTTGCCAGACTTGCATGTTGTAATGCAGTGTTTTCCCTTGTTTATACAACTGTCTGACTCGATGCTGAGTACCAGTGCTAGATGGAGGATTTGGGCTGGTATTATCACAGGGGTTTGGTTATTAACGCTGCCAGTTTTTACCTAATCAGGCAAAAATAAATAGTAAACAGGTTGTAAACATGGCTCTGTTGACAGCAGTGGTGAGGAAAAGATTCTTCGTTTGGAGATTTTAGGCTTGCAAGCTTTGGTGTGGATAGGATCTAGTGTTTAGCAAGACTTACTTCGTAGGAATACGATTTCAGGCCGAGAATACCTGGCAGTATAAGGAAGTATAGGTTAGCAGTCCTAAGGACTTCTTTGTCAGTACTACAGCTAACTAGGAGCTTTCTAAGAGAATCACTGTTCATCTCCATCAGTTCTCCCAAAAGTAATTTCACAAATGGAAGTAACTTGGGAAAACTCTTGAGTTGAACGTCTCTGCATTTCTGAACATGTATTTTGAATTCTCAATATATTTTATCACAGATTAATTCCCCCTTTCCAAAAGAAACTACTTCTTCATGGCAGGGGAAATACTAAAATTCACTAACCCTTCCTCCCCCTCTCCCAAATACTTCCAAATAGGAAGAGGAAACAAATGACGGGCTGACAATATGACTGCTTACCCATGCAGCGCAATCTCCATGGAAACAGACTGTCCTAGAATAGCTCAATCACATGAGGGTTACATGACATGAATAAAGTAACCAGAAAACTGGAAAATATCTTGGAACTGGACATACTTCCACTTAATTCATTACCCCTAGGTCTTTGGAGGATAGCTATAAACAAAGCTAGTATTGAAACTGATTTACTGCATGCATATCATAGTTTGTAAGTGATAGGACAGTGGAAAATTAACATGATCCTCACTTAAGGGCTCTTTATTGTTTCCAGTTTGGGGCAGCATTTAGAATGAATTTTGAGTGATTTTCCACATGATCCCTTCTTGAAATTGGTACCAGTGGTTCACAGCATTGCCTTAGTAGGTCCTGGTGGATTTCCTCTCTTTGTGTCAGCAGGCACTTACCATTTCACGCTTTCTGGGACATTTTGGGTATTCTAAAGAGTGAATGTGCTAGTTGAAGCAGGAACTGCCTGCGCACAGAAGGAATTGTAAAATTGCCTTCAGAACGTTTCCTTCTAATTAATTATGTACTCAAAGGGCAAGGAGATTTATTGAGTGTAACCATAATACCAAAATGAATACATTTCACTGATGATTAGTTTTCTGTCTGTAATGTCAGTATTTTTAACATGAGTGTTGTGACAGAGTCATTGAGAAACCTGTTATACATATGAGATACAAACAAGTAAATATTCTACCACTTCCCCATAAAATAACAGCTAGGTAGAAAAAAAAATAATCATTAGTCATTAGCTGCAGGTCATTGCATCATTAGAACACTGTGGCTCTTTCCACAGTGCAAGGATACTGTAATTTCTATGGGCAGGCACAGATCATCAATTACTCTTTTCGTGTTTGTCTCATCCCAGATTATGTTATTTGTTACAGTTTCTACTTCTGAGATGAAGTATTTGTTAATACGCTTTTTCTGTCTGCTGTGTGAATGAAAACCACAAAGTCGTTATGCATTTATATTAGTACATTTGCTGTCTTGGTGTCTCTAATAGGAAACTGCAATTTCCATCATACATCTCCTGGCGGAGACCAAAATAGCCATTGGTCATTGTACTGTGAAAGGGGAATGAACATCTGTTTGAAGATTGGGATCCCCAAGATGTAACTTTGGTCATTACAGAACTGTAATACACAGGAAGAAAACCTCTTGTTCAGAGCTGCAAGATACTCTGTGAGGTTTTGGCTAGTCTACATAAACAGGTTTTGTGTTGGTTATGACTGATGGTGATCAACACAAAACATCGCATTGTTACTTTAAACCACTTCCAATTCTCATTAAGTTTTTGACATTTTCATTAAATACATTTCTGACTTCTGAAACATCTTTAGATGTGCACTTAGGGCTGTTTGTCTAACTTACAAAAGAGGTACCAACAGTTTCTCTGCTTCTCGCTCTGTATCTCAGACACATCACATGAGCCACTGACTGACGTTACTGCTGGTGTATATGGTGCTTTTCTTCTGTATGGTCATACCATGCATATGGAAGTTAAACTGAACATTTTCACGTAGGCATGTTGCTCACATCAATGCACATAATCCTGCTGGAACCTCCAGCACTAACTGTGCAAGTGAAGGTTAACAGCGTCAGGTTTCATGTCTGGTGCGTGAGTGGGCACTTCAGACTGCCCTTATACGGCAGCTATTGCTGGGACAGATTGCTCGTGTAAAGGTTACATTTTTAATAGTCTCCTTTGCCATGCTTTACTTCATAAAAACAAGTGCCATAACATATATCTTTTTAAAGCACTTAACCCATGTTCTTCTAAAACTAAGTTGGGATTCGTCCAGACTTTTGGTCTTCATGGTTGTGTGGGATACGTTGTGTTCCTAGAGAGTTCACCATTGTTTGCTCTCTGGGTCAGGGAAGGCGATGCTCTGTTTTTTGTTGTTTGTTTCCTTTGAATGGCTTTAGATGTGCTAAGAAGCACAATGAGTCATTCATTTTTGATTACTTGATTGATGACACTGCATGTGTGCACCATTGTTACAGAAGATGGGATTTCTCTAGCCAACCATTCCCATTTGCAAATGCAATCTAATACCTGGGCTTTGGAAGAGGATGAAAGGAGTGAATACTGTAACTGCCTATTGACTGAGCATGAAAACAAGAATTTCCTTTATCAAAAAAGCACAAGGTTTATTCTCCTGGGACTATTCTATCCTTAAAAAAAAAAAAAAAAAATTTGACTCAGCCTTTATTCCAGTGAAAGGAGCAAGGCTCTGAGTGAAACTAATTCTGATACAACTTATGCTTGCACCACGCCCAGTGCAATTTACACAAGCTTTAAGCACCTGACTTTGAGCAATAAGGTACTCTAGATAATATATTATTTTGCAGCAGAACACAGAATTTCCTCCGGTTGCCTTTTAGGATATTAGCAGGGGCAGTGTTTGGAAGTGTTGTTTTCAATCAGTGCAAACACAGTAATGACTCAGTTGGCATTCAGAGCACAACAGGCAAAAGCAGCTTTCTGGGAGGGCAGCAAAGGGGACCCGGGGTAGGCTATTGCCAGCTGCAAAAACCCAGTAAACACAGGCTATTGAGACAAGCTGTGCTTCCAATTGCTGTGAAATCCTCCAAAGTGAACTGTAGCTAAGCAAACAAATATTTTGTTGTCTCAGACAGAAAAATGAAAACCTACCGAGCCATTGGGTTCTTCCTCCTCTTCGTGATCAGCTATGGCTCTTCTGAAAACTCAAGTACGTCTCGAGGATGTGGACTGGATCTTCTCCCTCAGTATGTTTACCTATGCGACCTGGATGCCATCTGGGGAATAGTGGTGGAGGCAGTTGCAGGGGCAGGTGTGCTGACCACACTACTGCTGATGCTGATTTTGCTGGTGAGGCTGCCCTTCATCAAGGACAAGGAGAAGAAGAGCCCCCTGGGAATGCACTTCCTCTTTCTTTTGGGGACTCTAGGACTGTTTGGGCTGACATTTGCTTTCATCATACAAGAAGATGAAATGGTGTGCTCTACCCGAAGATTTCTATGGGGAGTTATCTTTGCTTTGTGCTTCTCATGCTTGCTAGCTCAAGCCTGGAGACTTCGTAGACTAGTTCGCCATGGGAAGAGTCCATCTGGCTGGCATCTAGCTGGTGTGGCAATCTGCCTGATGCTTGTTCAGGTCATTATTGCAACTGAGTGGTTAATACTGACAGTTGTCAGAGATAACAAGTTGGCCTGCAGCTACGAACCAATGGATTTTGCTATGGCTTTGATTTACGTTATGTTCCTGATGGTATTTACCATGGGATTTTCTCTTTTCACTCTCTGTGGGAAGTTTAAGAAATGGAAGAAAAACGGAGTATGCCTCATTATAACACTTTTTTTTTCCATTCTGATTTGGGTAGCCTGGATGACTATGTACCTCTTTGGTAATGCTGAGCTAAAGAGAAGAGACAAATGGAGTGACCCCACTCTTGCTATTGCACTGGTGTCCAGTGGTTGGGTGTTTGTTATTTTTCACGCCATCCCAGAGGTTCACTGTACCATCCTTCCATCACAGCAGGAAAACACTCCCAATTATTTTGATACTTCACAGCCAAGGATGCGTGAAACTGCTTTTGAGGAAGATATACAGCTTCCTCGGAGCTACATGGAAAATAAAGCCTTTTCAATGGATGAACATAATGCAGGTAAGAATTTACTATAGAGGACTATATCTTTCTGTAGAAGCCAAGAAAATAGGCAGGGAAGCAATACAGAAAATACTTATGTTTGGTTAAAATGATTCTTCTGCATGTTGTTTTTCATTGAAAAACTGAACAATTTCAAATGCAAAGCCAAAACTGAAAGCCTACAAAAATCCACTGTGGGGAAAAAATAGCCTCTATTTTAAAATCATTTAAATAATATTTGTTGTCATTATTAGTTAACAACATTTAATATGAAATAGTTTCCAAAACCCCAAGAAAAAAATGAAGCAAATGTTCTGTTACAAAATGCTCAGCCTCTTGAGCAACAAAGTAATTATTATTAGTTGTATTTCCATTAAAATGGGATTTAGTGCCACTTTGTGACACTGGGGAGGGGGCGGGGGTAAAAAACTCAGAGTGGCATATAGACAAGTTCAGAGACAGTCTTTGTTCTTAATGTCTGAGCAGAATATGCACAGATAGAGGTTTTGAGGTAGTGGTTGCTTTCCTTGTCATTGCTGTTTGATGACCCATTGATATAATTCGCAATGATAGTGTTTTTGAGTGGTTGATGGAAAGGCCAGCAACAACTGGTTGCTTAAGAGATGCAAACCACTGCTGAATGCTTAACCCATGTGAGAAAATACACAGGGATGCTGATGTGAGCAGCAAAGGGAAGCACGAGCCAAACAGTGTTCTGTAGTGCAGGGTACAGTCTGGTGCTGTCCCACAGTTGGATAAAGGATTTTGTTACTAGTCACACTGGTTTTTATTCACTCTAATTGAGAAGCGTGGTGTCACAGCAATGTTCCCACATTGCTTTGGCAGCTCCCAAAAGGCACGTTGTCCAGGCACTTCACCTTCCTATTCATTTTTACGTATCTTTTATTTCCTCTGAGTTTGATGTTTCCTCTGGATATAGACCAGATGTGGAGGAAAACAGCACACTTGTCTGGCATGATGTCAGCTCAGGAAGGCGTTTTTCCTCTTAAGTATTTCAGCAGGAACTTTAAAGGTCTCCTTCTAGTACAGAAGCTTTGAACAGAAAGGAGTTAAGTTCTGTGAGTATATTCCAAGGGCAGTGGTAAAACAAGTGAAAAATCACATGGATAAAAGAATGGTTGTTTATTCCAAATGTTGCAGAGGCAGCTTTATGATGAAAAAGCACTCTTTTTTCCTTTTGGGTTTTTTTTTTAGTGTCCTCTATCCCCCATCACATTAATGGCACAGTAAGGTAACTGCAGTAGCTTCAGTGGAGCTATTTCTGACTAAAGCATGTCTAAGAACAAAACCAGATCTTCCACTCTGTATTATTCCCATTCATGCATAGACTTTAAAAAAGAGCTGGAAGCTCCTTTTTAATCTGATCATTCAGTGATTAAGTCTTTTAGTGAGATGAATAGATGCAAGATATCTATAAAATCATTATCATGTCTATTATAGTGCAATTTATGTTCTCTTTTAATCTATCTGAATCTTACATAGTACAATACAAAAAAGATTTTTCTTATCTTATGCCATTATGAATATTTTTCATAACAAATGCATTCCTATTCCTATCGCATGCGTGATAAGGATACATACATTTTTAATAAATCAAAACAGATTCATTATTCCTAAAGTGATTCTTCAAGTACAGACTTACAACGACAGGGTTTGGAGTCAAAACTTTCTAGTATGGTAGAGACTTAAAGTAAATACAAGTAGTAATATTCCAGGCATGTAGTATGGCTGCTGAAGTGTTAGTTGAAGTCAGATCACTATACTGATGGGTGTCAGTGGCTAAACAACTGGAATCTATTAGCAATTGTCTTTCTGCAGGTATGTAGAGAATGTTCTCTTCTTTTTTCATTTAATTAATCTCAATTAAAGAATTCATCATTAAGAGCTTAGAAATGAAAGGAAGGGCACTTGCTTCAATTATACTGAAGAATGATGTTTAAGAATGAAAGATCTACTAGTTGTAAAATTATGGAAGACATGGTAATCAGAAACCGCCTCTTGGTTCCCTGACTAATACTTGTTTCCAAAAGCAGTTAGGTTCCAACAGAAAACATGCTTGAATAAACATATTTTCAATTCTCATTATTTCCGTTAGTACTTGCATAAAGATGTTTAATAATTTTTCTCCTTTTTTTTTCTTTTAAAACAAGAAAAAAAGAAATATTTTAAGCAGCATTTTAAGAATCTGAACAACCTTTAAACTATGGTTCAAACAAGCGTATGTTCTCCTAGTCTCTTTCTTAGCTCCAAGTTATGCATAACAAGAGCTGCTATATTCCAGCAATATCATTAAGCATTTATAAAGCAAAATTATTTTAAAATCAGTTATTTAAACATCATTTCAACAACATATGATCTGGGATTTTAATATTCATGAGAGAGAAGTTGAAATATCTACGTGAAAGAGTTATTTCCATACTAGTGTCTTGTAAAAGTGTCGGTCAAGTATTTAGAAGCCCTGGAAAAAAGCAACTGGAAGTGCAGTACACCAGAAACAAACACCAATAGGACAGCTTCTGTAAGGCAAAGAGAATTTGCCTTATATATGACAAATCTGGATGTGCAATGCAGAATGCTACAGCTGTCAGGAAACCCAAGCCGAAGCAGCTCTGGTACTCACTGAATTTCATTTAATAACTTCTAGCACTGCAAGTCACGCTTGGATCCAATGCCTAAACCCAAAGTTAACAAAATACATGTGTAAAAAGGAGACTTTGACAAGACACTTGCTCAAATCTTGGCACTGTTTTTTCTTCTTACCTATACGTGCTCTGTGTAAGTAGATGCATTCAATAGTAATGGAAAAAGTACAAGGAAAAATGGTAAAACTGGTATGAGGAAAAAAAATCCACAGTGAGTATTTTGTCCATAAGCTTCGTCTCCGATTCTGATGTTTAAAGAATTTTAGACTTATTGCAGGAATAGGGAAGGAAAATTCAGCAATATGGAATTGAATTTACTGGCTCTTTAACTCTGAAATGACCATGGAAATTTTGTGTAAATACTTTAATGACGGTATGCATTCTAAAGAGATTTTTTTTTAATGTGTACTAGCAAATACCAGTGCAACCACTCGTGTTTAACGCACAATATGAAGCCAAACTGCAAAGAAAGACTACTACTAACCCCAAGATGGTTAAATGTAAAATAAAAAAATAATAATTCTAGTTTAGACATTTCCATCCATTATTCTCCCAGTGTTTTGCAACAATATCTGATTTCAAACTGTAGAGCGAGTGAGGGTCTGTGTGCATCTGAAGTCAACAACTGAGCATTTGCAGGGCTGGATTTCTACGTTTCTGTCCTAAGTCAATAGTGTCGCTCATCTCAGCGCACAACCCCCAAAGAGAGGACTGGCAGTGGACAGATAACAACATATGGCAGCAGGATCCATTTAAATCTTGTTCCACAGAGTGCAACTATATTAAATCCTGGCTTCATTAAAGCCTGTATTGAAATTCTTGTAAACTTCAGCTCATTCATGATTTCAACCAGAGTGTAGAACTGCCATTTGAATTAAATGTAAAAGAAATTCTTGCCCCAGGTGCCTGAACTAGGGGTGTTTCTATTTACCAGCTCACAGATGAGTATTGCCCATTGTAACCACGCTGGTCACACGGATAAATGCGCTCTGTTCCCTGGCCACATCTGAGTTCAGTGAAGCCATTATTTACCCTGAAGTAAAAAGAGAGTTTGTATGTACTAATCCCTGGACTGAGTTAGGGAGAAAGAAGCACATCCCTAGCTATGCATCTCTCTCATTCAGAATCTACATCTTGAATCCAAACTTGAGCTCAAGTTAATGGAGAGGCTTGTGTATTTCTGGTATAAACATTGAGAAGGACAATCAGTATCTTCTCTTTCGCTTCAGTCCTTCACCATGTTTAAGCTATTCAAAAGCAGTATTTACTTCATGTTTCTAGTTTCTCAGAGTAAATATAATCTGAAACATCTGGAAAATCCTTATATGCTAGTCATGCTGAAGTAATGCTCAGGGGGGTTGCGAACATGCTTACTGGCTCGAGCAATGTTTTGGATCCCTGTCCTCTGAATTTGATAGAAAGCAAAATGTAAGACCATTTTACTTAACCCCACAGTATCCAGACCAATACAGTAAGTGCTTTGCAAAATACACTGCGCAAGATACATCAAAGGTTTCGTACTTGAAGACTTTTAACTCCTATTGAAATGAGATGAAGCAAACTTCAACAATTTGCTTCCAATAAGCTTTTTCCAATTCCACAACAAACAGTTAAGTTTATGTAAAACTGATTCTTCCGAGATCCGTCCCCAACAATGTAAGAAAAACAGCTGTTGAAAAGCAATGTGAAAACTGGTATAGCATAGAAGTTAAAATTGGTGGCTGAGTTCCCAGTCACTAAACTGGAAGCAAGACACTTCATGATTTCGAAGGCAATGCACAGCATTAATTGTATTCCTAAAAACGATCTTTTTTTTCTAAATACAGCACTAAGAACAGCAGGATTTCGAAATGGCAGTTTGGGAAGCCGACCGAGTGCTCCTTTTAGAAGCAATGTTTATCAGCCAACTGAGATGGCAGTTGTGCTAAATGGTGGGACTGTAAGTATCAAAAATATGATAATTTAAGAGATCTTTGATATGCACTGGCATATACAACCACTGCTAACTAAAAACCTGCTTTAAGCTTATTCACAGCAGGGGGAAAAGCTTCACG
This sequence comes from Lathamus discolor, assembly GCF_037157495.1. Classification (NCBI taxonomy): domain Eukaryota; kingdom Metazoa; phylum Chordata; class Aves; order Psittaciformes; family Psittacidae; genus Lathamus; species Lathamus discolor. The sequence continues at coordinate 83,389,104 of NC_088889.1, read as the reverse complement.
TGAAAACTCTGGCAGCAAGTATGCATGTAATGCTTCCCTTCCCTCTAGAAAAGATGTAATTACAAAGTATTTTGCATTTCTTTACTTGGCCATTCACATCTTGCAGTGTAGCTTGAGTGAACCAAGTTCTTTGAGACTATATGTTCAATAGCCCTTTCAAATTAAATCTGTGTTAAGGTATTTAATATAACTATTAAGTGACACTATTTCTAACCTGTTTTTTTCTCAAGGTGATGTGAGTCAGGTAGATGTTTACAGGCCAGTACATTACTTTAAATAAGGATCACTGTTGCAGATAGTGCTGGTCTTTCACCTATCTTCCATTTTCTTGTAAAATATATGTAATTCTTCATAAGTAAATTACAGAGGTGTATGTCTCTGGAAAAGGGATTAATAAAAGATGAACAGAACATTTTAATGTTAATAGCATTGATTTTCCTTTCTTAGACAATAGTTTGGCATGCCGTTCTTTGATAGACCTGTTTTTCTGTAGCCTGGTGGTTGTAAAAATGGCTTAGTGATCTGATGCCAAACAGACGTTCTAAATGTTTTTCCCATGATGTGTAATTTATACTTGCAGACATTTCATATAGCAGACATACTGTTGAAAAAGAAGAATTTTCATCCCCGTATTTTTCATGCATACCTACATGCTTCTTAAAAATCTACCCATAAGCCAGTTTATACTCATATGACTTGGGTTTGCTTTATTTTGAATCATGAGCTGATTCCATAACTCAGCCTCTACATTTCAAACCAAATAATGTGAACTGATTGCAGGTCTCTTTTGGCTGATTTTAGTGAATGAGAGGGACTACATAGAAGGATTCTCCTGTAAGACAGTGGGAAACATATCGACTTAAATAAAATGAAAAGACTTGCGTTTTGCTGACAGTAATGAATAGCATGCTTGGATTCATCTATGCCTATGTTTTCTGATACCAGACTATGCAGCTCAGGGAAAAGGCTGAGAAGCTGGAGGATTTCTTTTGGGGTTGGGTTTTTGTTTGTTTTGCAGTAGACACAAAGCTTAATGGAGACAGTAAAATGAGAGATTAATGTGTGCATATAGTCATGGGTTTTACAGAGACGTGAATGCTCTGTATGGGTGTAAAGATGAGTTTGTTTGTATCCCTTTGTTGTGGAACTGCAGTCTGGAAAGCTGTCATATACATGTAGCATGATAACACTGATTTTTGAACAGACTAGATCTCTCAGTTATGGGTTTATTATCCTTATTTCCAGATACCAACTGCTCCGCCAAGTTACACTGGACGACACCTCTGGTGAAAGGCTGTAGGGAGTAAGAATCCTTATTGCAGATGTTGTCCCCTGGCAATGTGTCTTTGAGGGAGGAATCCGTAACAGTACCAGAACAAAGCAACAAACCATCCAGGATCTTTCGAAATCCTACAGAGGATTTTGTCTAAATGTGAACACCATTGAACTAATAAGATAATTGCAAAAACAAAATTGGAAAACTGAAGCTGAATCTAATTTAAAATAGCAGTAGGCACACCTGAAATTGGAAGAGAGGGATATTGTATTCTGAAATGATATTCTCTTGTCTGTAACTAGTGTGCGAGGCAAGCCTGCTTTTGCTGGTTGCCAATTGCTTGCAAGATACCCTCCTCTCACCTAAACTTAGTTCATGTTGCCACAAGAGATTGCCACTACAGCATGAAAACATGCCGGATTTCTTTCCATTTCGCTCCTTTTCCCTTCATTTCAAACGTCATGAGAAGTTACCTTGTTTGCTTCATTATCTAGCTGTTCTGTACAGTCACGTAGCATAGTGTGTGGATAAGCATTGTCACTCTGTGGCAACTAAATTACCATTACACTGTAGGCCGATACTCTTTAAAAAGCTGGTGTAGGAAATGCAGTTCTGGAGGGATGAAAGGTCTATGTATGTTTCAAGCAAGTTATGGAGCTTCTTGAGGCAGAGAGAAAAAGCATAGGTCCAGCACAGAGGCAGCTCTCCTTGGCCACATGGGACAGATTCCTGGTTATTCCAGCCTCAATCCTGGGTGCAAGGAAAGAGCCGAATGCTCTCACGTCTCCTACAGACGAAGCCATGAAGCGAAACTATGGAAGGATGTACTCTTGCAAAGACTTAGCTGGGGAGAGAATGTGTGACTCAAGTTTTCCAGGAGGAGTTCATTGTGATGGTGGATTAAAGGCAACCCACTGTACTGCCCAAGCCAGCCTGTTCTGAGTGCTGATGGTGCCAAGCAGGACAGCAGTGGCAGCTAAGAAGCACTGACCACCTTTCAGGAGAAACTCAGCAGCAGATAGGGTCAAGACCTTCCTTTCTAATCCCTGTTCGTATGAGTAGTCCCCTTGACTGCAGCTGTTTGTGCATTTCAATGTGGTTGTGCATTTTAGTGCCTAGCTAATAGAATCTCCGTGCTGGAGGTGGTTTGTTGTTGTTTTTGTTTTTTTAAGGTGGTTTCTTCCCTACTCCTCCTCCTTCCCTCTACCTTTTTGGGTTGATAGAAGGCAGACTTTCTCAAAGCTTTTTATCTTTGCTTTTTCCAGGTTATTTAAAAGGTTCCCATTGCCCATTGTTTGTGCCATGGTTTTCATTATGTTTAAGCAATCATTCCTTTATTTAACATTTAATGCATATCGGACATTAAAAACATCATTGTATCCTCACTGTTTGGCCAATGTTAACCCTAGCTTTTCTTGACACTAAAAGATAATTGTTTTTACTTGAGGGCATGGGAAACATATAACAATTAAACTTTGCATATGCTGTAATAAAAATATATATTTTCAAACTAAAAATAATATAATGTACAAATAACTGAATAACTTGGTAGCTTCACAGACAGAAGTTACTTGCTGTATACTGCAAAAGAAAGACAAGCTTTTTATTTTTCAAGAGTCTTCCTGATTCTTCATGTACCTCCATTTCTACTGAATTAGGAACCTAGTCCTGCAGACTTGTACTCCCACCGGTAGTCCCATCAACACCAGTAGGTCTACATACAGGTACAGAGGCTGCAAGACCAGTCCCTAAGTGTTGCACACAGATATAGATGTATATATATATAGAGAAAAAATATATATTGCCATTCTTGCCATGATCATCTTATGGGGTTTTATTTCAAAGCCCTTCTGTTCCAGAAGCAATGTTTTTCTGTCATGCATGAGTAAAGGAGTATGTTAGCTCCCCCCTGCCCTTCTCGCCTCGAGGCAAAGGAAGCATGTGCTTGGTTTTGGGATTGCTTATTTTATTTTGTAAGTAACTAGATGGCCTTAGCAACCAAGTAGGGTAGGGGTGGATATTGCATGCTATCCAGTGATTTAGAAATACATTTTGCTTGCTTTAAGCAAAACTTTGATCAAATAAGATAGTATTTAAAATAATAATAGTTACCCAGAAGATGCATCATTTGGAACAACAAAAAAATCTATTACCATCACTTGCCTGCAGAAATTTGCCTTTAAAAAACAATTACCCCCCCCCCCCAAACAGGATCATAAAACTCTATGGTAAAAACATATAAGATGACCATGGCATAAATGGTAGGACAGCTTTCTTTTCAAAAGTTTATCATGCTACAACCAAGATTAATGAATTACAATGTGCATTTTACAGACCTTGGACAAAATTGTACAACATATATTTATCTTAAACATTTTTTATTTTCCTAGATGTGACTGAATTGATAGAGTTCCCAGTCCTGCTCTGACAAAGTTGTTTGGCATTTGAGGCCTATACAAAGATAGGGCCAGATCCTACAAGCTCCCATGGCTAGTCTCATTGGGTTAGTCATGTGGACTGTTCATAAAATTAAAAGTTAGCAGGATTGGGTTTAATTTGTGGTGGTGAAGGTGTGGCAATAGATTAGGAGGGTCTTTATTTTCCAATTTCATACAATTAGTAATAAGCAACTTTTTTTGTAAATCACTAGTCTGTGATGTAAAAATGCCCCAAATAAAACTGTAATTGAAGAAAGCACCTTTATGTTAACTTGTATTTTTGTTACAGTATTTACTTTTGCCTTTTATGAAAGTTACCTAGAATGTAGAGCATCTGTGAACAACATAATAAGTAAGTAAGCACAAGCCTTTCACAGTTCAGTTAATTATAATTAGCTTTTATACTATAAAAGCTACTATGTTCTCCCTTGATGGTTATGTGCTCATGATATTCCCATGCAGGAAAATGAAACCATAAAACATCTGATAAAACTACTACTACCAATACAAGATTTATAACAACTGGGATTTGATCAGTGGCTGGAAAAAAGGTCAAAGCTGTATTTTAGAGATCCTGTCTGCCTTCAGATGAGTTGAGGGAGTTTGACACTTGCCAGAAAACATGTAGTATTTTAAAAAGAAGACTCTCAATACATACGGTTGTTTATAGTAACAAGGTACACGAACTACTATAGAATTAGATGTTTCTGGTTTTAGTCTAAACACAGGCATCTTGGTTGGCTTTGTTCAAGCTTGATGTCTTAGGTTCTAACCAAAGGCCACGCAAAAGGGAGCATTGTAGCTTTTATAATAAAACAATTGGACTATTCTACCAACTTACAGGATTACAAAGCAGGTGCTTTTTATTAATTGATGAGAGCTGAAGCTCATTTTTGATAGATAATATATATTTATTAAATGTATTAATGTGTGTTTTATAACGTACCCTTTTTTTCCGCTGATTGTTGCATACTGGTATCTTATTAAGTACATCGTTAAAGGATTTTCAAGACAATCAATGTGTAACATGATGACTGTACATAAGTATACAAAACTACAAAGGTTGTAAAGCATGGGCAAATGTTTTATTTTCAAAATGCTGTTCTTAATGAGAATAAAGGCTTTACTATTTACTTACAATGCTTGTGTTAACTTGGGGCTAAAATCTGCCTAAAATGTTTCTATTTCAGTAAACTAATGGCACCATCCTGTGTGTGCTACCGTGAGTGCAATTCTGCAATATAAGCTAAGTTAAACTGAAGGAAACTGGCTCTCAGAGGCTAGGGCCACATTCCCATACTTACCCTTAGCTCTGGCACCTATCAGACTCACAGTGAGCCAGTAAAGGAGCTGCACAGCCAAACTCTTAACACGAGCAGGGATTTTTTCTCTTCCCAGTTGGCTCAGCAGTTTCCTGTACTGGCTCAATTGCTAGTGCTTGTGAAAAGGAGGGGAGAGGATCATACAGCTGGGGTTGAAGAATGCAGATTGAGAGTTTTTCTTAAATGGTTTGATTTTCCTGATCTGGTGCAACAACCAGCACCACCAACCAGGAAACTAATGAGGGCAGGTACTGGCATAATACTGAAGACAAGGTCCACGTAAGTGATGGAAGAAATCTATGTTGAACCACAGAAACAGCTAGGGGCTACCCATGATTTATCATCCTTTCATTACAAACAGCCAGACCTTTGATTGACTTGCATGGAATTAGTAGTAGAACTTGCAAGTATCTTCTCTAATTATGGAATTAGAAAGGCCTAAATAGGTCTCTGCTCGACAAGACTGAGTTAAAAAATTAGTGAGGACTCCTTAGCCCCAACCTGATCTTTATTCTGCTTGCACTTTATGTAAGTATGTACACATAAACAAGATCACTGAAAATGCTCTCACTGTAATCTTAATTCTACACTTTCTCAGCACATGTGCTAAGTGATAACAAAAGGGCCTTTGACTTTTCTCCCCTGCAGAAATGCAGAGCAACCCTCACTCATTGCTATCAGTTGGAATTAGAGTGGCAAAGCCTTCCTGAAGTTAGATGAGTTAGGAGCAGAGCCTGGATTTGTGTAAACTGTCACAGCTCTACACAAGACAGTGAAGCTACTTTGTTTATACTAAAGGAAGAATTTTGCCTTAGTTTTAAAACTTGCCTGCATGTGGGTGTAACCCCATTTGTTACATCTTGAGTTCTGTCCTTATCAGAAAAGCTTGCACAAGAGCATTCAGAAACATAGACTCAATATTTTTGGCTAAATGTGCACAATTCCATCTGGTTTAACAGAATTATGCTCGCTTTGACTAGGGCTGAATTTTGTCTTGGCATGCTCAGTCCTTATATAATCACCCTTTGATTTATAACACCTCACATGTAGAAGTAAAACTGTGATGCTAAGAGCCTTTCTAAATCAGCACCACAAAGTTAGAGCCCATGAACTTTCCGTTTTGTGATATTGGTGAGAAAACTAAAATTGAGATGTTGAATCACTTTGTGTCTGGTCTCCTAAGCCTTCCAATTTGCTTCCCACTGCAACCACATAAAATAAAACATTACTTAACTTTCCAAAACAGCCACAGAAACCAAACAAGCAAACATCCATACATCCACAACAAACACTGCTGTTCAATAAATAATATTAATGAAAAAGCCACCCAACCCAACAGACCTATTTCTTCTGTGCATGGCATTTTTTTGACACAGCTTCAGCACTGAGATACTTGCACACCGTTCTCAGTGCCATCTGTGGGAGTCCTGAATGTGTAGCCAAGGGCAGAGTTGTTTGCTACTAAGAAGTTACTGGATTGTAAAAAAAATTAGTGAAAGAAGCTCTTTGAGGTTTTTGATTTGAAGAATTTTCAATTAAAAGTCAGCACTGAAGTCATACAGTTCACCTAGTATATAAACATCTTTTTTGTCATTTAGGACAACAAGCAAGGTCAATAAAGAATAGTTTTTCTATGTCTCAGTGGAAAGAAGAATGTTATCCATGTGATTGCAAAGGGTCTGCCAAATGGGAAGAATCAGTCAAACAAAGAGCACAGGGTTGCTCTCTGGAATAAACAATTCTAAATGAACAAAAGCTCTACATAAAAGTAGAATGTCCCACCCCCTACTGAAAGCTGTTTTCAAAGCTCTGTATTCTTTCAGAATGCTGTAATACAGATTAACCTAATGTTTTTCTTCTGCTGATACAACAGTCTGGTTCCTCGGTCTACTTCTGTGATTTCAGCTGTCATATTTTGTTCTTAATATTTTTGTATTTTACAAACTGCCTTTTAACTTATACAGATAGAAATCTGTTTTTATACTCCCTACCCTTCAGAAAATGCATCTGTACCATCCACCTTTTACATCAAGCAATTTATGTATATAAGTTATGCTAGAGGCAAAGGAGGCCAAATAAGCCCCCAGAATCCCCTTTTGGCTATACAGTTTCAGGAGAGCTTACCTACCCTTTCAAGGCACGCACCCTTAACCCAACAAACTCAATCCTCTTGGTATGTGCCTGGAATACTGGGATGCAACAGACACATGTGCTAATTTAAGGTGCTCAATGTGCTACCAACCTGGAAGACCTCAGCTCATTGAAAACACACAGGAAAAGTGATGTATGAGGAACATAGACAATACCTTAGAAACCCAAAATATGACTGCAGTGACAGGATATGCCCTATGTTCTACAATGGTCAAGGCAGTACCTGTCCAGTGCCTTGCTGGCACAAGACCCTTCTTGATTTTAGGGCTTTTGTCCGTACAGCTGTTGAGGAATAAAATCAGAGTGGGTTAAATAACCCATAAGACTATGAACATCCCATGTACAAAATACTAACTACTGCATTGGATTTTATCTAATATGCCTAAGATTCCATAAGAACTACAACAAGTTCAAACCCCCCCAAAGCTCACACACACTGTCCCACATTAAAATGAGGAAGTTTTAGGTAGCTGCTAGCAGTTCTTTTAGTCAGGAGTGCTCATGTCTTACCATAACCTGTGTTACTTAAGCATAACAATTTCAAATCACATCACACTAACCAGGAAGCACAGGTTGTCAGCATGAATCTGGAATTCAGACAGTTACTGAAATAGTTTTTGACATAACCTTGCTTCCTATGCAGATAGAAAAGTAAGATGTCCTCAGGATTCAGCTAAGCTGGTAAGAAGCTGCCTGGCTAAGTCTTCTCACTAGAAATTTCCATTGGAAATTGTATTTTTCAGGCTGTGACACTTCAAACTGAACTAACTTGCTTAAAATATTTGGAAATTCCCAAGGAATATGTTTAGTTTGTATATTAGCATTGCTCCTGTGAAGTTTAGAACAATTTATATCAACTCGTAATCCAGCCCATTTCTTTCTGACAGCATGTATCTAAACCCAATGAATAGTGTAAATGTCAATATGAACAAGTAGCTTACAACCATGCCATTCATATGCTGAATTTTAACAACTGCAAGCTTAGGAGTCCTGTCATTCCTTCAACAGAGAAATAGAAAGACCCATTTCTAGCTTCAGTTGCATTTAAAAAATAATGAAAGTTGAACTTTAACAGCACAGTTCCCATTTTATCCCTCTATGTCCCTTGTCACTGTGTGCAGTTATGCTGGCAGATTCCTACCATGGCAGAGCTGCGATTCTATTGCAATGGAGACAATTTCTTTTTCTTCACAGAGATTTCCTGCATACTGGGGAAGGGCGTATGGACATAACGGGGCAGAACAAACTGCCTGAGGATTGCAACTGTGCACTGCTGCCAGTCTCAGGGAAGTGCCAAGAGAACCATTTTCACAGGAGGCTGGATCCAGCTCCCATGAAAATTACAAACATCTTAACAATCAAGATATTTGTGTAACAGAATGTGTGAAAATTACCTACAGAGAATGCATAATCACTAACGTAAGGAGGTGCTATGTAAGATCTAAATAGAAGTAATGCAATCATGATCATTGGCAGCATGATCACAGTATTGCATACAGTTTTAAAACATCAGCTCCTGTTTTAAGTCCTGAGACAGAGCAACTGAGGCCCTTAAGTGCTATGACAGTGTAAGTTAAAAACCCCTGACATCTCACTTCCAGTATTAGCGCTTCTATCTATATAGGTCATATAGTTTCTACTCTCAAGACAGTTGAATTTGTTAGCACTGTTTCAGTCTCATTAATCTTATTTTTTAATACAGAGCGAACCTGATTAAACTATACTTTAGTCGTGTGTTCTAAATCATAGGACAGTATAACCATTGCTACAATAACAAGCACTAGAGAAGACTGATTAATTTCCTTGGGAGTGTGCTGGGGGTTGCTCTGAGGAGGTTAGCACAACTGTTAAGTGTTATTTTTGACTTGCTACTCCTACTACAATAAAGTTATCCATTAGTTTGTCTGCCACATTCCTTGGAAATGCAGCTCATTTGATGCCGTTTCTCATGTATGTGTCGCAATGTGGAGGCACAGGGGATGGCTAAAGGAGGCTTTGAATGCATTTGGATGTACTGTTTTGGTTAGCTCCTGGGAGTGGGATACTCAAAACTGCAAAACTCCTATTAGACATCTGAGGATTGGCCTTTGTTCTATTTACACATGCATTAAATTCAAACATCTTTACCACCTATTCTGGATAATAGACACAAATTTCCCTCATCGTAATGCACAGGACTGGCGTTCTGGTTTGAGACTTAGTTGTTTCAGCATAAAAGGGAACAAACTGACCTACTTTGTACACTACTCTATAATAGAACTGGTTTGTGGCAGTAGCTTATGAAAGGTTTATATACTCACACTGTTTTGTTTAAATAATAAGAAATATGAGAATGACATTTAGTAATTTAAACAGTTGAAAACAGTAATGAAAAATACCATAGACCCAGACAGTAAGAAGATGAAAATCCATTAAAGAAAATCTATTGCAATAACTTATTAGCAAGGGCTTATTGTAAAATATATATATATAGAAAGGAGTTTCATCCTCACCTCCCAATGAAATGCCAAAGAAGCCTGAACATGAAATTGGAGCCACCAGCCATCTTTCTGAAATAAGACCTGACTTTTAAAGAAACAGCTCTTTATAAAGCCTAGATAATTTTAGCCTCTTACTACTAGAAGTCAGCACGTATGCAAGCATCAGTGAAACCTTTCACTTCAGGAAATCTTCAGTCACCAGTGATAGGAAAATGATGTCTTGAAAAAAGGTTTATTAAACAGACAAATAAAATAATAAACCGGGAATAGTGCCCATAGACATTCCTTCTACTCATGGATCTGGAACAGAACTGTCCGAGGATCACTCATCAGGAGAGGCTTCTGCAGAATGGATATATAAAAGTGATAGGACAAACCTAATTCTCCAAATCAGCAACAGAGTTTGTAAAATGCTCAGTCTTTCCTCCATGACTTTAGAGAACAAACAATTTCAGGGCATTTTCTAGTTCACTTAGGACCAGATTAGGGAAGCAAGAGCTGACATTGGGACTTCCAAACACCAACATGCAGTAAGGCAGATGGGGAAAAAGATGGCTGAAAGAATTTGTCCAATGCACCATGCTTTCCTAGTATTTTGACAGAAAGATTAAGAGTTCATTTGGATATATCTGGATGGCATTTTACAACTCAGGGTCTACAAAGAGAAAAGAAATATTGGAAGATACAAGCATTAGGCTAGATGAAGAACTGACATGAACACCTGAGACTAGGAGAGAACAAACTACATAGGATTAGATGTACTGGGTAGCGTATGGCTACTGATTATGCAAGTGCCCTCCAAATCACACAGTGATCTGAGATTCATGAAGAGACAGGCACAGAAACACAACAGTTGAGGGAAGAAAACTCTCAGCTGACAGAAAGGTCCAGTATAAGGGCAACCAGCCCATCCTAAGTACATCTGATTAATGCAGGCTTTTTCCATGAAACAGTCAACACAGAAAAAGAGAATGGTGAAAACAGAAAGAACTGACCAGAAATGAAGAGAAACCATTCCAGAGTGGCAGCTCCTCAGCAAAAAGCATTTTGGGCTTTACAGGCAGAAGCCAACATAGGCAGAAAACCAGAACACCAGATTTGCTGGGCAGCTTCATGAAACCTGCATTTACACCCATTAGCCCCTCCTGTTTCTGAAATGTTTCCTGCTTGCAAAATATGATAGGTTCTGTAGTCATGAAATTTAAACTCTGACACAGACTAAAACAAGTGATCAGGTAAAAAAAAAGGAACAGTTACATTGAAAGAGTATATATACTATATATAACCTAAGTGGTTAATGCCGCTGTCTGGGTTTAAAGGGAAGTCTGGGGCAAGTAGCTGTATGTTCTGCAATCTGTCACTCACTTCTTGACTAATCTCTGAATCGTATTTTAAGACTCTACTATCAGTTCATGGACTTCCTTTTCTTGCCTACCCCCCTGCCCCAAGAGTCTCAAGTCTGGTTTTCCTGCAGGACTCCAGGGGTTTTACTTTTTAACTGGTGACAGTCTTTTATCCAGGCTTTTACTGCATCTCATACATAGAAATTTTGGGTATGCATCTCTAAATGACTAGCAAAAAACACCAATGTTTTTTTCAGTAAAATCTCTCCCATTTTTTCACTGTTATCTTGAAAAAGGTTAAAAGAAGAAAAAGCGAAAAAAGATTTCAAAACCCATGAAGAATTTTTCCTCCTTTAAAACAGAAAAACAAACAAAAACTATTATGTGTCCATAATGACGGAAAAATCACCACATTTCAATTCTCTCTTTTCCATTACAAATCACTACTAACAACTGCAGAGTGATGGGTAAAAATACCCCTTTGGTACTGGAGGATTAGTTGACTTGTGCCAGCAGATACAGAGCTGTGCCTCTGCAGCACAGTTCAGCAGATCACAGAACACGTATTTTGCAGCTTATCTAAATGATCATCTTTCTTTATTTTCCAAACATTCCCAACATAGCTCCAGAAATTCAATGTACTGCAATCTTGCTAACTTTTCAAAGATGTCTGAGGCCGGGTGTGGACCAATAAAGAGGAATCTGTATCATGAGTCTTATGACTTTTATCACTACATTCTCAGCTGTTAGTGACAAGATTAAACTTCCAGAAGCATCTCAAGCATCCTGAATGAGGCTTGATGAAAACCACCACATACTCAGCCCTCAGCACTGCTTTGTTCTTGGTTTTTGGGTGTTTTTTTTCCCTTTTAAAAAGAAATATTAAGGTCTTCTGTGTAACTGAAACCTTATACATGTGCTTTTAAATCAAAAGCAATCAATACACGAACCTATTTTAAGCCATTTTGACAGCAGCACTTTTGTTTTCAGAAAGAAACAACCGAATACCTGTAAATACACTAATGTTTAAGGAAAAAGGAGAGGCAAATTCTTTTAATCGCAGTGTCCTACTGACAGCAAATAGCTTTCCACTTCAAATCTGTTTATAAGGCTCAGACTGATCAAAATAATTTGAGGAAATACTTTCAACATGTCAGACCTCAGTACAGAAACGTAATTGTATATATGTTAGATAATACAACAGGTATATTGAAGGTGTAAAACCAGGAGTATGGGCAGGTCATCTCTTACAAGAGCTCCATAATGATATTAACTGAATAATTGCAACTACAGTAAAAGGAGGGCAGAGGAAATCAGAAACAAATTATTTTGCTTAATATCTTCCTAAAAAATGACAATATTCAACCCCCCTTGGTAAAAGCTAGGGGAAAAGAAACCTGAAAGAAACTCTCACATAAACTTGACAAATTCCTTACCATTTACTGAGCTAAATTTCCTAGATAAACCACAGAGGTGGAATCTTTAAAAATTTCATTACTATTCAGGCTGTGTTTTCCTAATCCAGCATTATTACCTACAGTACATTTTAAATATATTTTTTCAGCCTACTGTAAGATGTCCAATTTAGATATATCCCCTTTCCAATATTTTCCTTGGGAAACCACTCAGCCCTTCAAACATGCATGTGACTGTAACTTCATTTATGGCCCCATTAGTAAGGATCTATTACAGCATGTGACTACACTCATGTTTATTTGTTTATGGAATGAATTCCAAGAAGTTTTACAGTGTAGCCTATTTGTTCTGGGTACTGAATTAAATGTTTTTCCCTTCCTCAATTCATTCTGCTTTGATGTGATATGATTATTTACTTTGCTACAATTACATGCAGCCATCCTTCATAAGGGTGTAGACCAGACTTCCTCTGTTCAGCTTGGTAAGCATATTTAGCTTTCGAATCCTTCCTCATAATTCAGGTGGAGACACATCACAGCTGCATAAGGAGCGACTGACTGTATTTCGTTGCTTCTTGACAGTATGCATCTGTTCCTGCTCTAGTGCTCCTAAAATATGCAGCCTGTTCTCCCCTTTATCTGCAATCTCATTCATATTTTCAAGGATTTTCCTGTGACAGAACAGCATGTTGCTGGTCGCATCTTCCCAAAGGAAAAGATTCTACCAAAAAACCATTTGTAAAATCTCTTCAGTCTATGTGAGTAGTAGCTTCTACTGCCAAAGGAGTAGTACAGCTGGAAAATCAAATGGAATGTAAAAGAATATTCCCTCCTGTATCTGGAAATCACACACACACACACACACACCCCCCACCTGCTGTGAAGATTACTTTCTGCCTCAGTCTGGTTTAACTAGATTTTCCACACACTGTGTACATTTACTGTTACAGAAGTACCTTGCAAAGCCAAGGCTATAGTTGATCTGTAAGAACTGCTAGCTAAGAGGGTCACAATTGGTTTTGCCATAAAGCCAGGAATATTTATTTCTTATACTAAGAACAGTGCTTTTTACAAATAAAATTTTGCAAACTTTAAACAGGTAAGAAGAAGAAAAGAAAGCCCTTAGGAAACAAAATAGCTGAAAGTACTAGACAGCGTCTACAGAACCAACAGCCTTTCCACAGCACACCAGCAAAGAAATAATCATTGTAACAGTGTCAGGAGAGTGTTTTGTTCACGTAAGTGATGAATGAAGATTTAGGTATTTTCATTTAAAAGTTCAAATATTTTCAAATTCCTTTCATTGTAGGACAGGCATTTTTCATTTCCAGTGATGTCTCAGCAGTACTGCATCCGCATAACACACCACTCAGAATCATGGCTAGATGGGTTCTGTCCACTGCAGGGAGGTACAAAACAAATTAACCAGGTCATTAACAAAAACCCAAATGTTTCTTCTTGGAAACATGAGAGGAAAAATACAGCTGGAGCTATGTGGGATACCAGCTAGAAAGCCAGCTGCAGGAAATTATGTTCAGTTACAAATGGATGGTTTAGGGTGCAGATACTGACAGAATTGATACGGACAGCCCTAGATAAATGCACGCTGGGAAGAGTTCTCCTAAGCAATCTCATGGTAGAACATCAGCTGCATGAAACCAAAAGCAGATCTTGCGATGTGCATGCCCCTGTGCCACATCCTGCCAAATAGGAAAACATAATCTCAACATGCAGGTTACATACATTTACATTAAAGTAATTTCAGCAAATAGGAATAATAAAATCAGAAATGACATAATCTCAGAAAAAATAAAAAAAAAAAACCATGCTCTGCAGCCTGTTCTTTATTGACTGTGCTTTCTGTAAAAGGTAGTATTTTTTATTTTTAAAGATCTGTAAAATATTCTGGAACAAATTTATCCCATTAGCTGTGCTATATTGGGGAGAATGCTCTCTCCCTACAAGTCTAAAGCTGTGAGCCACTAAACTGAGTCTGTAGTGCTATGCTTCTCTCTACATTTTCAGTCTGAAACTGTGAAGAGTAAGGACTATCACACCTTAAATATAGATCGCTTTGTGGAATGTGAAGTTACAGCTCTGGAGCATTATAGCAAACAAAATGTCAGCTAAGAATGTTGTAGCTTTATGATCTTAGGTAAAGGCTGAAAGAAACACACCTCCTTCTTGGCACTCAAAAAGAAATTTGGCAGGCATATGCACTAAAGAGGTCAACAGTCCTTGCAAAATGGTACTTAGAATTTTCATGCAGAGTTTTCATACTTCCTATCCTAGGACACTTTCTGAAACGAGTAATACATAGCGTAAAAGATACAGTGAAAGAATTACAAAGAAAGAAAATAAATGTTACACTTTAAACACACTGTGAATCAGGGGGAGGATCAGTGGTTTATATGAGGCTACATTATACCCAGCCTACCAAACTAAGCAGCCACACCATGTAGGGTATGGTTTCACATGACACAACAGGCACAGGCCAGATTAGCTGATCTGAAAGTGACTGGACATCACAAATGGGCAGTTTGCCTTCCCTCTGTTTACTGTTGCAGTATTTCTCTTACAGTGGATGTAAGGACTGTGTCATTATTGAGCAAGCCAGTTTGTCAGGCTGATCCAGCAGAAAACTAACCCGAGGGGCAGCAGACCGGAACTGAGGAGCAGTTCTTTGTCAGATCCGCTGAACCAACTCACCGTGAAGCCATGATTGCTAGTGCCAAGAAAAGGAAAGGATGGCAGAAGCCTTGGCCAAGGAAGCACAGGGCTGCCTTTTTCCGGGAAAAGCTGCTAGATTGCCTTAGCTGCCCAACAGAAATCAAACTGGTCCTTACTTGAAGAAAAACCTAATGAAAACTAAAACTTCACTATTTGTTTCAATAATAATGAACATGCTTTAACACAATTGCTGAAACCAGAAAAATTAGCCAAGTGCCTTTGTATTTGTTAATTACAATGAGTTTATTTTTAACTTCCTCTTCATATCCTTTTTAAGTGTCAGACTGGTCAAGATTATACAAACATACTTTCGTAAAATTATAAGTCTTTGCCTCAAACATACCCTTGAAATAAGGTCTACACAGCATTGTGCTGAAAGCCACAACAAAGCAGAATCGGTTAGCTCACATTATCCAAGTCTTTGGCTGATATTTTCACGAAAGGTATGCTGATATTTCTAGTAGTGTCAATAGAATCACATTACTGCCCAAGTCAGCATTTTCTAAAAGCTATTTGGCAGCTCACCATTCATCCCCTACAGTCAGATTTGACACTGTTTACAGCATCTAATAAACAGGGTTAGACTCATATACGAATTTAAGAGATATTTCACTGTTACTCTCAATGTATTTTACTTTATAATAAATTGTTGTACCTATTTAAAAACATTTTTCTTCTTTTTCTTTTGATCATGAATCTTAATGCTTTATTTGTGACATCTGAATGTTTAGTAACAATAAATGCTTTGTCTGCTTCATGAGAAGAGCTCAGTGATTTACTTGAAGGGGATTAAATTCAATTAATTCAGTTTAACCAAATGTATATAACAACAGGTTAAGAAGTAGTGGTGTTATGCTATTCATTATGAGTGCTCCCAATCCACTTTAGCACAAAGTCAGCTGGGTTAGATGAAACCACTGCTGAAAACAGTTTAAGCTAACCTTGCTGACTTTACCATGAAATGGGGTTTAACAACATTAATAAAGAGCAGAATAATAATAGCAGAAATAGGAGCAGCTGGAGCACTAACAAAATTAATTGTGGCATCACAGCCGAGATTGATAATGAAAACCTCTGGACAGTAACTTTTCAAACTAGTACAGCTGTTTCCAAAGAGCCATCTGTCTGGGCCCCAAAGCTATTTTATGTATGGATACTCTTAAATTAACTTAGCAGAGCACAGTTAAAGAATTACAGAAACAATGTGATAATACTGAATGCTAATGTGATACAAGGAATATAAACTGTACTGGTTTAAGAAAAAAAAATGGAAAAAGGGCAATTTTACAAGTTTCTTTGAAGTGGAAAAACAGCTGTGTGTCCTACAGTCCTAAAGTAATTGATCTGATGACAGCAAAGCTCTATGAGAGTGATTAAAAGGAAATTTGTTTTTCCTTTTAAAACAACTGGCAAAGATGGCAAAAGAAACCTTACCACTACATTACTCTCCAACACAATATACAATTTATAAACAGAATGTATGTAAAGACTAAATTTCTTCAGGGACTGGAGGGTATTTTAATCAATTCAACTGCCAACTGACACAGTCCACTCCACCCTTAGCACCTCCCTTTCTTAGCTGCAACATTTTGACATAATTTAAAATTCATTATGAAGCCTGTAAGGTCAACTTCTATCATCACCCTCAGGAATGCTTTTTTCAACCATTAACACTGACAGAATTAAACACGTATTACAAAGAGAAGAATTTGGCTTGTATTTTTCAAATCTATAATGAGATTAATTTTATCATAGTAAGTCTGAATCCACTGTTTTCAAATCTTCAAAACCAGATCTATTTATTTATTCTTTAAAAAAAATCAACATTATAATCAACTCCTGCTAGTCACCTGGAGATTGGCTCTTCCTAAGCCAGGAACAAATATACAAGAATACCTTCTCATATTCTGAGCAATTTAACCAAGCTGTGGGCTGCTGGAAGCAACTATGCTTCTCTCTCCCCAGTTCACTTTCTCCTTTATGTTAGATACGGAGATCATGTGGCAACAGCACAGTGGAAAACTAACCTGCTCCGTACCAAAACTGTCACTGATCAAAACCCATGGTGCAGGTACACAATCACTAAAACTGACGCAAGAGCTACAGAGTGGGATCAACCCTTTTGGCAGCTCCCAGTTTGATCCTCTTGATTCCATGAAACTACTCCGAATGCTCGTATGTAGTTCAGGGCAAAGGCTGACCATCTGAGCACACATCTACAACAGTCCCATCAGACCTCACAGTGGTGACTGGTACAACATAATTTTCCCTCTCTTCAACACATGAACAGTACAGCTGAATAACCTCTTCCCACCTCCATCTATTGGTGTATAGTTGACATCCTACATGCATCATGTCACAGTCCAGTCCACAGAGGCTGATAAAAAGCAGACTGGCTGAGGAGCTAGTGAATCCTCCTGCAGCAGCAGACAAAGAGACTGTGCAAATAATCATAATTACACCTCTGTGCCTAAGTGCATGATAAATTTGGCTCTGCCAGTAAAGCCTTGTCCACAATCAGGGCAAATGGGAACATACTATGGTGCTGGTTCTTAAACCAATCTGTTTTCATTTCCCTTGGCAATTATATTGGGTTGTTTGGGTTTGCTTTCTTTTTTTAGAACTGTACGGGCTAACTCCTGCTATAAATAACTACAGGAAAATGCCAGTAGAACATTTACTAGATTGAAATCCCACAGTTCAGAAAAACTGTACTATAACCCATCTGGTAAAAATCAGCATTTCCACGTTGTGTAGCTGGTAGAGGTCTGATCCTGCCCTACAAAATACTGTGCTAGCATGCTGTCATAGTCCTCTGAAATCACTGAGTTTTGGACCTGTACTGCATTTTCATTGCTACTTTCAGCCATGCAGGCAACTAACTCAGAATAAGTAGTATGGAAACAGCCAGCCATTTCCATCAGACATTCTCTTCTGTGTGTCCTATTTTATTATGCACCTTAAAGTACAAAAAAACAACACAATGTAAAAAAAAAATAATAAAAAAATACACAATTCACTTACCTTTGGCTTCCTGAATAGTCCAGAATTCTTTCACTACCTTAACAATGTTTTTCTCCTCTCTCAACTTCTTTTGCCACTGACGTAGCTCTTGTACTTCACTGTCACAGCGGACCTGTGAAAAGGAAAACAGAAGATGCTAGTAAAATCATATACATTCATGCTACCCAAGAGGATCATACAATTTTTTCTATGGGGCTGTGACTGGGCAAATACATGACATTCATCCTTTTTTTTTTCTGGGCCTGGTAGAAAAGCATAGTCCCAGGGGTTTACAGTTTTCAACTTGCACAGAAATAAAGCCCACAAAACTGACAAAGCCTATTGAAAACATAAATATGCCAATTAGGGGATCATTTTGATTACAAAGGACTCCTGAGAATGTGATTGCAGTGAGGTACTCTATTCTTTGAGTTAATTAAAATTTAAAGCATTATGCTAAAGGGTATTTGTGCCTTTAGAAAACCACAACACTGTAAAACCAACCCACTGACCAACATAATAGAGGAGCAAAGGAGCATGAAAGGTCATACAGCAGGAAATTTATTCCAGCAAACTGATTCACACCTGCTATCAGCTGCAAATAGGCTTACTGACAAGCCCAGCTATACAATTTTCACAAACAGGAGAGCCATTAATCTGTTATTTAAAGTAATTGGAATGCATTACATGATATCTATTCTTTGTCAGTCACTCTCTCTATGAAGGGCATAATTCCGCTTCTACATAAAATGACAATAGTCACAGGCCTTGACTCCATTTAAGATTTAAGTTGAATTCTTCTATTATTGCTTTTGTACTAGCGTAGATCCTACTAATGTAAGAAAGAGCAAGCTTTACATCAGCAGCTTTTACCACTCTGCTACTTCAACTCGTTCTAAGCAGGATTTGATTAATTAGCAGTATGTTGCCTGTTGTCTACATCGGCATTCACACAGTTACTACCTCTGTGCTGGAGCTAAAATCCACAATAGATACTGTCCTGAAAATGGTGGGCAAGGGACATGCTAAAATTAGCTTAGACATTGGTTAGTGATTATTCTTTTAAACTCATATTCAAATTATAATAGAATTATTAAAAATGCCGTTTCTGGTGGGTTTTTTTCTAAATGTTATATAAGTAAAATGTCATTATGTTTTAGGACTTAATGCCCTAATAATTCAGTCTGGAGTTGAACAACGTGGTAGAAACAAGCAGCAATAAGCTTAAGGCCTCCTGAACACATTCTTATTCTTGGGAAACTGACTACTTATTTTTGTAGAAATTTTCTTGTATTTATTTTATTCTTCCATGGTAAGGTAATGGGTTTGCTCTGTGACTTGAACTCTACTACCCTACTCCATTACACTCTGCTTTTCTTCGACTTTCCCAAGATACCTACAGAGCAAAAGAGCAGGATATGGTTTTTCACTAGTTAAAAAAAGAAATAAAAGAAAACAATATAAATTATTTATCATCAGATATATTATTTCCACCCAGAATTTCTCCTTTGTGGTGCAGGTGGGAATGCAATAGATAGTAGCTGACTCCCACAGCAATTTTTAATCCATTTAGAAGATAACTTGCTATGTTTCAGACAGTGTGCTGGCAGAGCAGAAAGGTTACATGATCAATAACGCCAGGCAAGACTTCTGCTCAGTGACTTGGCCATCAGATACCTCTGAGGCCTCTAATAATATCCCATTATACTAATAGAGTTCTGTATTATCTTCTATAAAAGTTATACAAAGTTCTCAAAAACCCATTTTCTATTTTCAAATACTATTATCTATTTTCAGATACTATTTTCAAAAATAAAATACAATCCCCAACCCAGGAGAGTTTCTTTAGGCTTGCAAGACACTTTTGTTTCTGTTATACTGTAATTTATGCCTTTATAAAACTCGTCATTTCCTATTGCATGGAGTCAGTTTATCTGCACAGGAAAGGGTTAAGGCAATGCTTATGGAACATGCAACTGTCAGTAGCAGAAGAGGCAGAAAGATAGAGATATTACCACCTCTGTGTCTAAATATAACATTTTTGAACAATTGAAGTACTCATTTCCAACTGCAGCTATGTAAGACCTGTATTTTGGCCTGGAACACTGATGATTGGTCTGGAGAAGACCAATAATGAAGCACAATACACTGTTCCTTTATCACAGTACCATGTAAAAAATGTATGCGTGCTTGCGTTTAATTATTCAATATTATTATAATGTATAATTTTTTATTTTTATAATAGTGTTTAAAAGTTCCAAATTCTCTAAATTATAAAATAAGGTTTAATGAAAAACTTCAGAAAAAGAGCTTAAAATATTGACACAATAATACCCTTAGAATGCAAAAGGGCATACTTGTAAGTAAGTGTTCAGTTATTGCCACAGTAAATCCCTGTTAGCTGACAGAGCTATTTATTTTAAAAGCAAAATATTTGAATTCTTTGGTGAATTTTCATAATATACTTTATCATTAATGTGTTGAAATGCTGTTTAAGCTTCGTGTTCTCTTAATTTACAAGCTCAGGCATAACACATGGCCCTATGTAGTAATTTGTTACTAATGATTTTTGTTTTATAGTCTTTATTTTAATTTAAAGTTAAATTTTTAAAACACCGAGTTCTGTCAGCTCTAATTAGCTAAACCATTTCACAGCTAATTTTATAGTCTGAATTATTTTCTCTGTCTCCTCCTTTTTATTGTACAGTTTCTCATTTCTGGGAACTCGTTTAGAATGATAAATAGTACTGTGAAAATTCTGACGTTAATATATATAACAAGGAAGGACAGTGTCCTTCAGAAGCTTTGGTAGAAGCACAGGGTATCTGAGCAACCTTGCACTGTTCAGCAAACATAACTGTTACTGCATAATGGCTGCCTTTGCAATACACCGCTGTAAGGATGCCTGCAGTGAGGCTGTCAGTGCTAATTAATGTTAGTATCAATGCCATCTCTGCTTTAAAATAAGAAAAAGAAAGGAAAATGAAACAGCAGAGAGCATCACACAAATCTATCAGTCAAGAAGATCATTTCAAGGTATTTTATCATCTTTAGTTGCATGGCACATTATGTATCCACTCATATATTCATGCTTGTTAAAAGCAGTAAAGAAGAACTTAGCAGTGTTTTATACTGATTGTTACTTAAAGAACACCTAACAGACAGACAGAGGTGTCTCACTGTCCATCACAATGAAATTACTGCTATCACTGAAGGCTATTTACAAGCATAAAGTTTGATAAAGGCAGTCAAAAGACATTTCTTTGTCACCAGTGTCACCTGAATTTCAAGTCAATTTCTTTCCAAGGCCTGAAGGTGTTAGAGCCTTTCAAAGAAGTATTTGATAAAATCTGTTCAGGATTTTCAAAGTAATTTATTTTGTACCCCGGGGTTAGCATGGCTGTTACCCTCCACAAGAACGCATTAGCCCATTTTCTTTGTATTTATTTTATGCATCTTGCTTGTCCCCTTAAATAAGGATTTTCTTAGTGTTATACTACTAGTACCACTTTGTTTTCCCTTTCCTTGAATAAAAGTTCATGCCTTTCCTACATCTCCTGTCTCATTACTGGTCTCAATTTCTTTTTCCTTTGTTTCTGTATGCTTTTATTTCTTAACAGACCCCACCAATCCTCCTTTGTGCACCTTCTCATATACTCACTCACTCACATACCCCTGCATGAAGCAAAGTTAACACTTCATCCTTTAGCAACAAGCCAAAGATTTTGAAAGAAATAATTAAAAAAACCTAAAGTTGATCACTGTTAATTGCATTTTTGAAAACCAAATTTCTGTGGATTTTCTGTTGTTGAGGAAAACAGTGAGACTGCATCAGCAAAAATGTCAGTGAAAAAATTGTAGTCACTAGGCATAAGGCAAAGCAACATACAAAGCCAATGAACCATGGGGGGTCTCAGCAGCTATTTATAGTATCCCCTACTTAAAATTTATGTAAGGATTTTCCCTGGGGCCTTCACAGTTCTACAGTTTTCAACATCAAGCAAAATAATTATAGATTACTCTTACCCGATAACCTCTCCAGAAGGACTGAATTACTATGCTTGCTTCTTCTTCTGATAGAAGGAGAGAGAGAGGAATTGGTCGTCTAGGACTTAAAAAAAAAATACATGCTTTGTAATCAGACAGCCTATAAATGTAAAATACTTTCTTCCCTAACAGCATATTTTACAAAAAAATAGAAGAAAGGTTATTCAGGAGCTTGAAAGATACAATTTCTTACTGCTCCAAAGATAAAATGTGCAAAGAATATCTCCTTTAAAAATATATTCTATGTTATGTCTACTACAACCATTTCTTCTTTAAAATAATAATAAGTAAATAGCATATCAAGAGGTGTAATCTTTCTTATTCTTCTACATGGATTTCAAGTTCCAACTATTACAGTAAAGTTTGAGGTGGCAGTGGGAGAAGGGCAAGAGAAGTAAACGTGCCATTTATTTCAAAAGCAGAGGAGGTTTTAGTGTGCACACAAACAATGAACAGCCTCATGACATAAATGCTTGTAACAATTATTAAATACATGGAATGTAAATACATTTTAGTACATTAATTTACAGTATGATTTCACTAAAAATTAAAATGCACCCAAAATGTAATGATTATCATAACTGCATAAGCATGGGTCCACGTTTAGAAATGTCTAAATGAGTTCTTAAAATACTGAAATTTTACTTCTAATATACACATTATTTGGGGATAAGAGAAAGCAATACATATGTGAAGTCAAGAATTTTCAGTCAAAATTTACAGTAATTGGGAAACATGTTTGCTGATTCTGTCACTACCAATTTTAATGGGAAACATTCTAAACTATAATTACAATTCAGCCATCACTAACAAAACCTCAAATCACTGTAACAAATCCTGCTTCCCAAAAGCCATGTTCTATGGATGTTGATTTTTTTCCCACACAATGATCAGAAAGCATCCGTTGGAAAGGACAAGATGAAATTAATTGATGAAGTTTCTTTCATAATAAATGTAATTTGAAGCTAATGAACTATAGGGCAATAATGTTGCAACTCACGAAAATACCTGTTATGAACACTAGACTTAGCACAGGATTAGAAGGGCTGCTAAGAGCGACTCTTCTTTGTATGGGAAACAGGTTGAACACAAACTTATGAACCTGGATGCAGCAATCATCTACAGACACATGCAACCAATGCAGAAATGTTATTTACCATATATATACTATAAAAGATATATCTAAAGATATACTGTTATGACCACTATTTAGCAAGCTATTTATGCAGTCTTACACTTTCTGGGTAAAACATTTCTTCTGCCATTTCTTTTGGAAATTTCTTTTACAGTATATTACAGCTCAAGCTAGGAGACTTGACAGCTTACATTTTCCCTTCACTTAATTTCATTCACATTAGTCTGTACCCTGGTAAGCTTCCTGTGCTCTCTGACATCTTGCTCTTAGAGCTTGTCTTCAGTGAAGGAGCATTTCAACTTAGGGCACAATCTTAACTATTATCTAATGCTACACTGACTGCACCATTTTAGTCTGTGTACTCAGCTAAATTGGTCTCATCATCATGTCAGCTGGGTTTTGGCCTACATTTATTTTAATGTGAAAGAAAACCTTGGTCTTTTTGGAAGAGTAGAAATAAGGCAAAAATAAAAAGAAGTCTCTCTATTAAGCTAAACAGTTTTAGCCCTGTGAACATTAATTAGCATTTCTACTGCTCAAGGGAATCTGAAGTGCTGGACAAGCAAAGCTAACGGCTTCCTACGATCAGACTTAAAAATACAAAGTTGGGCTGTACTGGTTTACCTGATAGGCTTTTCATCCTCTATTCTATTTTTGATCTTTTTGAAAATCAAAACTTTGAGCAGGAAAGTCACAGAAAGACCTACATATTTTACAGCAGTTACATCAAAGACATTGAACTTTCTCTGTGAATGAGCACATCTCCAAAGAACAAGCTGAGAAGTCTCTTGGCCTGCAAGGCTGACTCAAGCATTCACTTGCTTTCATTTTCAAATTAGAAAAATATCTAGTTTATAATCTAACACTAAATTTGAGAAACTAATATAACAATGAGGCAAGAACAGGACTTAGTTTTCAGTATGACAGTCACCAGTAAATATCAATCATTTCAACAGGGCAGCTTTAAAGAGAGAAGTCATGCCAGGTCCAGTTTTGTCTGAGAGAATATACGCAATTGGCTTGGGGTCAAATAAAAATAGAATCTGAGCAGAAGCAATCACCCCTCAGCGGTGAACTAGGAAAAGAGGGAATGTATCATTTGTGGCAGAAGCCAGCTGTATGCCTCCAAAGATTAAAACTGACACTAACTATATTCTGCCTGTTTAGTCTTTCATTATGCACCATCTTAAAAGTCCATGCATTAAACACGTTGATACCTATTTTTAGATATATATATATCTGCTATACTGTTTAATGTAAGTTAAATGATGTAAAAGAGCATCAGTAAAATGATTTTTCCTTATTACTGTATTTTACCAACTCTGAATAAAGCAGATACCAAGCAGAGGAAAGCTGTTTCTTGCTTTCTGAACAAACTTGCACAGATCCTGACTGTGTAAGATACTTACTAATTATGTTACATTATGCAGGTGGGATGTGGCACCCAAAAGATAGACAAAAGACTTGGATTAAATAAATGTATGAGGTATTGAAAAGGTTTTTTATTGAAGATGTATACCTGATTTCCTCATGGGCAGCAGTTGGGTTTCTCAGTGAATTCTCAAAAAGGGAGGGGGGGAAAGACCCTCCATTATCTTGTCACCAAAATAGAGAAGTTAACCTCTTGGGGTTCATAGCCACGCTGACAGGCACTGTATACAGTCACTAATTTTACACAGTAATGTCCAGAACACCCAATTGTCATTAAATTCCCAATGTATCTGACAGATAGGTCTGATTTTTATCTTGAAAAGGAAATACAAGAAAAACATTAATCGAGCAAAATTTTCATTATTTGTAATTCAGGATTTCATAATTGCTCATTTTATTCGAATCTATTCCCTCACAGTAACAGACAACCACTAAATTTAACCACCAGCCTCACAGCAAGCTGCTACAGGACCACTGTGCCAGCTATGGAAAGCATCAGTGCCTGGGGTGGATGGTGTGTGTGTGACAGTGGGATATCCAGGCACAGCCCATGAATGCCCAGGGTTTCTCTCTGTTTTCAGACAGCTTGTCTCTAGAAATAGTGAAGCAAACTGAATTACAATGATCAGGCCTTCTGGAGGCCTCTAAGTTTCAATACGACAGCTACTGCCATATTAAACAGCAACAACCACTTCACCTTTAATTTGACTGTGATGATTATTGATCTTGAATATTTATATCATGTGTGAACACAGGCAATGACAGAGTCACTGCAAAACTCATAATCTAAAAGACACAAGAACTGACCAAAGAACAGGGATAAATATAGGAGATGCAAGTAAATGACATGGTGATCTGTGTATCTCCTCTGATAAAGTCTATGGCTTGAAAGTACTCCAAAAATTCACATGCTGGTCTGAACAACCAAAAAAGTTCTGGAAATTTTTCAAAGTTATTTTCTTTCATATTTTCTGCCAGAGAATCTAGAAATACTATAGCAGCACCTGACTTCATTAAGACTTCTTCTTACAATGCCTAATCCAGAGTTGCAAATGTGCAGAACAATGAAAAAGTATTGTTTTGATTGAAAATACATATTTCAAAATCTCTGCCTGCAGATGCTATTAAGATCATTCATCCAAAAAGCAGGAAAAACATGGTTCATAAACAGTCAGACACTGAAGTACTGATTTATCTGACCTGTTCGAAACCAATTAGACATGTTAATCACACATTATACTATCACTGTAGGAGCCTCACAGCTTTACAGGAAACATTCCCCCAGACACTTAATAAATACATGCAGAACATTTTCTCAGGTAAAACTGAGTGCGAACTGAGACCTTTCTTTGTAACATTTTAAGAATTAATACAACTATTCAACAGTCAGAAAGAAATTACTGTTTTTCTTCTGCAGTATGCTAACTGCACTAGAATAACAGAAAAGTATTTGGAGAAAAACGTATCTTACAATATATAAGAAAACAATTTTGTGCATTATATGAAGGGTACATTTTTGAAGCATTGTAAAAATAACCAAGTTTAACCTTCTAGAAAGGAAGTGCAAAGGAGCAGACATTTTGAAGTGTGACTCCTGGTACCTGCCTGAACTCTTCTCTATCACCTCCAAATAAAAGCTCCTTTATACTGTCAATAGCTAAATGAAGAATTAAAAAAATGTACTTTGACCCCTTTTGCCCCCTCCATCCTCTGCATCCTCCACTGCTTTCCTGGTCTTTTGAAAACACTTCTGTACTTTGAATATCCCCAAATACAACGGCTGTATACTCCGAACAAACAAATTTCCTGTTTCATTTCTGTCTCAGCCACAATTCTAAAAAAAAAACCAACCTCACAACACCGATCAAAACCCACAAACTTTCCCCCTTCCCCTGAAGATTCAAAATATTACAGTATAATAAAACCATAAAATTACACTCAGAATATTATCAAAGTGGTCATAGTGATAATATGCATACAACTGTTAACACATACAGACCTCTAAAAACACTTGTTTACCTTTTCATAATGAAGAAAAGACATGGTAAAAAGAAAAGATAGTGCGGAATTAACATGACAAAGCTGCTAACTGGGGAGGCAGAGTCATATAACAGGGGAATGAGGCAGAACAGGTGAACAACAGTAAGAATGTGAGAGGAATTAGAGGAAGCACAGCAAGAAGTCTTAGTAGTGAGAACACGCCAAAATAGTGGCAGAGCAAGAATCTTTTGTCTTCATTTCTGTCTGAAAATTATAGTAGCTTTCTTGCCTCTCAGTATGCTTTTTACTTCGGGAGAACTTACCCATTTTAATGATAAAACTCAGCTCTCCTTGCATACTTGCTACATATTTCGCAAGTCACAGTGTGCTGCCTTAATTTTCTCTTTTGGAGTTCCAGTATTTATATAGTCTGTAAGAGTGTTTGTGGTCCCGGACTGAAGGAAATCAAACATGGAACTATTCCAAAGTCCACTCATGTTAAGGGGCAAATTTCCATCTGTGTTTGTGTACTTTAGATCAGACCTTGTATCCTGTAAACATGAAAAGCTAACAGCAGGAAGAATAACCTCCACTTACTGCTCTAACAGCAACATTAAGAAGATGGCACAAACCACTAATATATTTTCAATTTTCTCATTGCCATTTTGACAATCTTTACATAAATTAAAGCAAGTTTCATCAGTGCATCAGGATTTGAGCCACAGAACCTCAACCATGTAAACCCATTACACAATATAAATATTTTATACAGTAACTTCATGCAATTTTCCAACACACAGTTGTAGGGTAGGGTTTTAAGTCAAAAATTTCTCCTTCATTAACTCAAATCCTGCCCCATAGCCATAATTACAATACTTCTTGGATCCACACAGACTAACATCCATACAGACATATTTGTTGGACTTTTCTGTTATTGCAACTAAATGTGCTGCATACCATCCCTCCCCCCCCCCCCAAAAAAAAATAAAGGAAATTAAAGCTCAAATTATTGAAGAAAATGAAAGAAAAAAAACCAATGTGAAACAAATATACTCTAAACATGGTTGGTTTAGAGACAAACTAGTGAAATACAGCAGTGCGCAGAAAGCAAAGCTTGTAGAAACTGAGCACATTATGGAAAGAAAGCAAGCAGTCATCCATGCAAAATTACAACTACTGGCCATCTGAGAACTGACAATGAAGTCAACTGTAAAGACAGCTGAGACCAGCAGACATCCCTAATTAAAATGGGAGGGGGATCAATGTATATATGTGAATATACAAATATTTGGCAAAAAGCCACTATGTGAGATTGATTAATAACTTTATATACACAGATATATATATTTATTTTAGCTGTCCACTTCATTAAAGCCATGACAATTTTGTTTTCTCTGTATCTGCGCATTTGTTTTAGCAGACACAAAGTAAACCAGGAAATGTGTCCTTCGGAACTGAGTATCAAGTGAATACCTCTATACAGAAAATGAGAAAATACAGCTGAACAATTTTGGTGTATGAATGTTTATTTATAAAGCACACCTTCAGTTCCTGTAACCCTGTAAAATATGCATCCAAAGACTAACCTTCAACAGCTAGGAAAATACTTATGCTTATTCCTAACCTAGATCCATACACCATTCTCTTTCACTGAATGTAAAGGTTTGAAGGTGAGCTTGAATAATTCTGCCATATTAGTAAATTCACATGACAGTAGACTTTTATGCTATCACTCTCTTTCAGAGCAGTGGAACTATTTTTTATTGTTCATATTTCTTTCATTAATACACTAAAGATGGACAGTGATACTCCTGTGATACTCAGAACGAAGACTCAGTCTAACTATGCCAGAAAAGTAAAATTTAAGGGGAATGAGGGCATAAACACAAATCACTCTTTCCCTATTCAGTACATAGAGCTTGGATACTTGCGCTGAGCTTCACTGCTATTGAACCAGAAACACCACTGGAAAATGCTGACAAAAGGCAACTGTGTTGCTCATTAGCATATTTATAGGAGTACAAAACATTCACGGCTCTAATTGGCTGTATCACCAGGCTTCAATGTAGGAATAGGGGCACCAGTATGTACCTCAGCCAGTTCCCCAAAAAACTTGTTAGTTTCTTGTTAAACTCCAGTTTCTTGTCCTCTGAAAGGTCCAGCTGCCCTTTTAGACAACAGGAATGTTTTGTGTTCTGTATGTGAAATGTAGATTACCAGTGGGTGTTGAGGCTGCTCCTTCCAGGCTTTTGAAATCTGCTTCAGGAATCAAGAATTCCCAAGGGATATAAAATTTTGTCAGTACTGCTGGTAGCTCACAGACCCCAGTGGACACAAGGTTAACTATACTGAGGCTTTTATTTACTGATGGCACTGCAATTACTATAAATACTAAAGCTGGAAGGAAATCCAAATTTTACAAGCTCCTTCACCTACAGTACCCAGCTTCTAAAGGTGCCATGTTTGCATTTCAAATTCTGGAAACCAATACAGCATTTGGGTCTCCTTATAAAGGAAAAGTAGGCTGCAAGATCTCATTTAGAAACACAGAATACAGAGAGTGGGGGTAATAAGACTGTGGCTTTGATTATTCTTTAAAAAAGAATTGAGCTTCAAAGAAAAAACTGGAGGCACTGGAGGAGAGCCAAAAAAAGTCATAGTGAAGTATGGAATATATTAAGAAAAAAAAAAAAAAGCTGGATCTCTGACAGAACAAAAAATTATTTCTCTTGAGTTTTTATGGTTTTGTTTTCTTTCTTTTTTTTTAAGCATGAAGACCACTTTGCTCTGATACACCCTATTTTAACACAGCCTAGAAATGTATTCCTATTTAACAGACTTCACAGAATGCTTTCCAAATTTAGACAAGTAACTGAAAAAGCAACACAAGGGTTTACCCCTTAATATTACAGCAATGCTTTTTACTTCTTCTTCTTAATTACACCATCTAAACAGTTGGAATAAGGCTATTTCCCATCAAAACTTGACCAGCACACTTTAGCATATTGTCTCTTACATATTCATAAATTCTGATAAAAAAAGCAAACTCTTTTACAAATAAAAATGGAAATTACAATAAAAAAGCATAAAATTAATTGCATTTTAAATGTGATACTTGGAAGGATACAATAATAAACTATTTATCACCTATCCAGGAGGACATAATGATAAATTCTCCCATTTTTATTGTTATTTAGTATTGCAAGCTTTCATATGCTCTAATTGCTTACTTTACAAGCAATATTTGTTAAGAAATCTGTAATTTTAAGGTATTTCCACAAAAAGTTAGGTTTTAATAATTTTAATTGTTATTTTTAAAGGTCTACTTGTTTACAGGATTTAAGATCAAGTGTGTATCAATTTAAGCAGGCCTTTGACACTTCAGTGTCCTTGTGGAGCTGTCACTACGTTATTTAGGAGCACAAGTACTAACAGAAGCTATGAGTCATTCAGGCTGTGATTCCACAGTGTATTTCTCTTGTTGGCAAAGCTGACTTAAGCAATTCCTTCTACCACCTCTATATCTTAGCAGCTCATTTGTTCTCTTCACCTTGCCCTGAGCCCTTCATTTTAATCCTTCCTTTGTGCCAATACGAAGGTTTGTCATACTCCCAGGTGAACCAGAGTGGAGAAATTATCTATATTTTAAATAGCTATGCAAAACCTCCTCACATGTTTTGGCAGACAGATGCCTAACTCAGAGTAGGTCCCTGATCAGAAAAACCACGCATCCAACCACACAGATTAGGTTGCCTACAAGCAGGTCGGGGTGAAGAACAGGAGAGAACAAGGAGAGATTTTGGTCAGCTTTACTTCCAAAAGAAATGCTTATAAAACTGCTATCTTTGATTTATCTTAGGTACAAATATTCATTCAATTCAGTGGTATCAAAACTGCCTTACTGATGGTTCTTCAGTATGCTTAAGAAATGAGTATGACAACCTCACCACAGTTCATAATCAGTTTCCAAACCACAAACTTCTCTTCCTTTATCTGGAATCTTGTTGGCAAGACCTAGTTATCTACAGAAGGAAAATGAGAAATGTCCCACCAGTGGTAGGTTTGAACAGCAGTGGCTGGACAGTACAATGCAGTAGCAGGTACCTGAAGGTATCGTTTGAGATGAAATGGGTTGTTTTCCAGAGATGCCCATCTCTTACTGCAGGAACTTCCTACCCAACTTTGATCACATGACTACCTCTAAGATAGTCAAAGTTAACTGCTCATGCCACAGCTACCAGCTTATCTCCAAAGACCTGTGAATGTCAAGGAGCTTTCCTCTTGCTGGATCAGTGAATCAAAGTTCTAAGTTTCACAGGTCAGGAGTTCAAGAAAGCCCAATTTCCGCTTACACAGTGTAATGAAGTAAACACTCCTACAAAGGTATTAACATCTTAAGTTTTCACTGACCACCAACCTAGCCTCCAAGTAAGTTTTCAAATCGAAAATTTTCTTTAAATCTGGCCTCTGTAATTTTCTTATCCTCTCACTGTGGACTATTTACTTCTCATACAACAATTCCATTTTAAAACAAAACAGTCTCAAAGACAGTACCATTTCTTTCAAAACTACTGTGTAGTTTGATTCCACAGGAATAATGAAGAATATTGATTGAGGCTGTCAAAACAAGTTCATTTCTCAGATGCAGAGTCATAAATGTCTGCAGAAACGTACCCTGACACCAAGGATTACTGCAGGTATTTTTAAAACAGCTGCTTACAGTTAAAGGAAGAATTTCTAGACTGCGTATCCTCAAAGACTTCCATAGTAGGAAGCAGCACTGAAAACACAGCTTTGTTCCTTAGAACAAAGATATTCATAATACTACCAGACTACTCAAATGCTATACAATCTACAGTTAAAATATTTAGGCATTTTAAGCTAATTTATCTGTGAACAATTCTGGTACAAAACACCTTGTAATTCATTCACTACCAAGTTAGAGAGTATCACATATTCCTTTGTTTCACAAAGTAAAGGGGTATTTAGAGGGCACAACTGTAACACATCAAAGCTCTACTACTTTTTTGGACTACCAGGGGAAAAAGAGTAAAAGGAGAAAAGGTTACTCTGAGTATTGTGATAACTTACTGGTCCTTTAGCCAGTCCTTAACAAAAGGAATGGAAAAGAATTCTGTGAATGACTCATCTTTCCTCTTTGGGTTGTTGCTGATAGAGATAAAAAAAAAAAAAAAAAAAAAAGAAAGAAAAGAGAAGAAAACAACTCATATTAATTTAGATTTCAACTATTCGATTGGCAAATTAATGCCTTTGATTCATCAAGCATAATTAATAGTAAAAGCCATGATTAACTTACTTGTATAACCACTCGGTGAGGAAATCACAGGCAATAAATTTGGTCCTTATTCTCTAAAGATAAAAGATAGTTTCAAATTATTTATTATCCTTGGACTGGACACATGTTTTTACTACTGGAGAGGAACAGAAGCTAAACTGACTGCTTTTATTAAATCAAATATGCAGTACATTACTCTGTCTACTTTCGTATTGCTACTGCCAACAGTCAGTGGCTCAGCCAAACTTTTAGAAATTTTGTGGAACGCTTTCAAGTCAAGTCAAAAATGACGAGAAACTTCTACATACACTATCTTGACATTTGCTGCAGTGTAGCTATAACAAATATCTCCGGTGTGCTTTCCAAGTGGCAATCTCATTGCAAGGAAATTCACAGAACTCATACACGAAAACGCATTGTAAATTACTTGCCATTTTGTTCAAAGTCCTATTATCATACTTCAACTACTTCATTGCTTCCAAGGCACAGAAAGAATATTGATGCAATATTGTTTTCTCCTGCATGGAACCAGCTTGAAGGTGTCGTAAATACTTAAGACACACAGAGAGTGTTATATGGCTGCTCAGATAAAATCATCTGTTGGGTAATCCAGAAAGGAAGGCCTTTACAAGGCATGTACATCCACAACCATGGGTACCATGGACATTACAAAGAATCAAGTAAAAAGTTCAAAACCTGGAGCTTTGGAGCTAAACATCTGTGTCCTTTACTTCCTGTTCTAAGACTTCTTTACTACTACGAAGATTGTGGTGGATTGATTTTGCAAAATGCTATGCAATGTGTTACCCTTAGTGACTCCTGCAGCCAGTACCTGTTAAGCTGGACAGCACTGCACACCAAAAACGCATTTTGAGTTCAAAATTCAAATCATTAATTTTGATCAATACAGAATTAATTAGGATCTTCCTTTTCTCAGATTTCCTCTTCACATTCCATCTTTACAGACTGAATGTATAAGTAAGTACTGGTGCTTATTCTGCTTATCACAAACCAGAGTAACCGTGATGTGGAGAAGATAATGTAGATTTCTGGTTGGAATAACAGAAGACCTTGACTAGTACCTTCTGAATCCCTCTTACATGAGATATGTTCTGGATGTGCACAGCCCGAGAGTCAACACTGGAAGCCATTAAGCCCCCACAGAACAGAGAGGCTGAGTGCTTTATCAAAGTAGCTAAGAGAAAGCTCTAGCTCCCTTGCAGAAGGTAATACTTACCCTGTCAAATAAGGGATTCAACTGCAATTACTACTTTTTAGGAAAACAATTCACACTGTTCAAACACATTTGTGAAACTGCTAAATGTCATGAAAGAGGCTGGAGTCTTGATTAAAATGTAAGAAATGAAGGTACTATTACCACCTGCTAAGAAAAATATACTAAACGTGTAATTGGAAATGTAATGCATGATGAATGACTTTATTCTATGCATTATCCTCACCGTGTTTCTCCCTGTGCTACAAGAATATGATGCAAAAAGGACTGGTGGATGTGAACAGAGAGGTAGAAAAAAAGTGCTGTACATAGCATAATTTTTTCAGTTTGGGATATTAAAAAATAGCATAATTTGGGGGTCAATCAATTACTCCAGCTACAGGTGAAGTGGAAGAGGAACATTATGTGAGATGCTGACTACACAGTGAAGAACACAGGGTAGTCATGTAGTTATGGGATGAAACACATCTCCTTAAGGCATTTTCACACTTGTCAAGCTAATACCAGAAACTGTTCTGAGAAGCCAAACACCTGAGCTTTAAGAGAGCAATACCTTCACTAGAGAGTTTTCTACAGGTCATTTTAGATGTTAAATTGATAAATTTTGACTTGAACAGAATCTGAAAACTAATAGCAGAGTCCTACAATCACTGTACAGCTATTTGCAATCACAGTATGAAACTGCGTGCCATCACTTAGTGAATTGTTTCAGAGAATAAATTCTATACTTTGACAACAAAATTCAATTTAATCTTGCAGTCGTAATTTAATCTAAGTAAATTGCTTTTCCTTTGCAATGGGAAAACACAATCGGAACAGTCTTGTCAAAACAGCCATCACCAAAGGAATCAAATTTATCTTGCCTTATCCTTGTTAGATCCAGTGAACTTATCAAGGAGGAATTTGGTCAAGCTGAGTATTTTTTTACTTTGTTATTTCTTTTGCCAGGAAACAGTTCCCTTTGCTGTGAATTAAATCATTAGTTGCACAGCAGGCAACATTAATAGAAGGGAAAAAATGACATAAATTGACCTGCCTTTGACACATTCCTCCTATGCTGCATGAATCAGGATAAACACAGGAAATATCTGCACAATGTGCATTGTTAACCTGCAGATGTGTTTATCAACTATTTATATTCAGAATTAATTTCCCATTTTTCAGTTTAAATATGATGTGCTTGGTAATAAGCATG
This sequence comes from Lathamus discolor, assembly GCF_037157495.1. NCBI lineage: Eukaryota > Metazoa > Chordata > Aves > Psittaciformes > Psittacidae > Lathamus > Lathamus discolor. The sequence continues at coordinate 83,354,628 of NC_088889.1, read as the reverse complement.
CAAAATACTAGTGATCAGAAGCTGGCAAAGTCATTAGAAAACCTTCTTCCATTCACTTTCCCTGATCTATCACACTCTTAAATATAATATATTCCATTACAGAGTCTGGTACAGCACTTTCCTTCTGTGACTGCGAGCTAAAAAGAAAAGTCAGAATTATGCTAATAAAAACATTTAAACATTGTTCAATTTTAATGCTGAAAAATGAATGCATTAGCCAGTTCTCATGAGAGAAAAGATTTAAGAAAATAGTCTTTCCCCCAGAGACATTTGACAGCAGACAGGATAAAGCACAGGAGAAGTTATGCTAGGGAAAAGAAAAATCAGCAAGGGAATACACTGGGCAAGCTAATAGGTTTCTTTCATCTCTAATTTAAAAACTAAGCTTTTGCAGGCTGTTCTCATATTTATGTCAGTTTGAAATCTGCAAATGTATCTAGCAGCTGGTGGTTTTTCTATGAGTTTGCTTTTCAGATTTCTCATATGCACTACGTAATGCAAGACAGCCTATTTTTAATTAAATGTTTAAGTTGCTATAGCTTCCAAATAAGTTATAGTTGTTCTATATAGTCTTCCTAATAAGATCTTGCAGCTTTCTTTCCAAAACAAATGACTACTTTCAACACAACCGTCTCCCTTTCCTGACTTTCCCATCTGATTCTATAATTCTTCCTTTCCAGACACAGGTGTGTCTTTTCTGATCTCTTCCTTGAATTCTTCTGCTTGTCCCATGATCTGATCTCCTTTACCACAATTTCAAACAACTCTCCAATGTAATTTTTACCATAGAATGATAGAATGGTTTGGGTTGGAAGGGACCTTAAAGATCATCCAGTTCCAACCCCCTGCCACAGGCAGGGACACCTTCCACTAGACCAGGTTGCTCCAAGCCCCATCCAACCTGGCCTTGAACACTGTCAAGGATGGGGCAGCCACAGCTTCTCTGGGCACCCTGTGCCAGTGCCTCAGCACCCCCATAATAAAGAATTTCTTCTTACTGTTTAAGATAATTCTACCCTCTTCCAGTTTGAAGCCCTGGTCCTGTAACTACATGTCCTAGTATCAAGTCCCTCTCCAGATTTCTTGTAGCCCTCTTTTTAGGCACTGGAAGCTGCTGTAAGGTCTCCCAGAGCCTTCTCTTTTCCAGGCTGAACAACCCCAGCTCTCCCAGTTTGTCTCCAGAGCAGAGGTGCTCCAGCACTCTGGGCATCTTTGTGGCTTCCTCTGGACTGGCTCCAACAGGACCATGCCTTTCTTACGCTGGGGGCCCCAGAGCCAGACGTGGTACTCCAGATAAAATAATACACCATGCAAAACTGCTAATTGTGTAGATAGGGAAGGGCGAACGGTTCAGGAAGCTGCGCTGCCCCTTGCACCACAGAGGTGTTTCATTTGGAAGGCTGCTGAAGGCTGCTGACAGTGGCTCTGGGACCTGACCCCGTGAAAGTTACCACTACTCTTAAAATTACCTGTGGAGGGCCTGGCCCTGATGCTCCATTACTTAGGCACAGGAAGAGGGGAAAAATCAGTGGAACTTAGAACTAAAAACAGTTATCCAGTGTAAAAATTAAAAAGTGTAGGTGCTGGGCTGGAAATAACAAACACTGAGCTCTGTGTTTGCTGGTTTTATTTGTTGCCTGTTCATGGCACGCAGAGGTATAGAAGACTGTTACTGAGGACACTCTAGATTTGAGCTGCAGCTGCATCACTGCTGCTTTTGTCAAATAGCATTGCTTTATACTAAGGCATAAGCTTGTCTAGCTTGATCTCATCAAAACCGTTACAAAAGGACACAAATGTGCAGTAAGACACCTACATCTGCCGAAGGAACAGGCTGTCTGCACTTTCTCCCAAACCTTTGGAACCTGGATTCCTGCATTCACAAATTAGAAGTCCCAACAGCTTTTCTGAGCACAGGCACAGGAATGAACATGGAGCAGGAAGAGCACCCGGCGTGGCAGCACTCTTTGCCAGGCGGCAGCAGCCCGTGGGATGAGTCCTGCCCGTCACACCTCAGTGGCTGGGCTCCCTGTCCCTGGGACCGGGCTGGCCTAATCTGCTCGCGGTGCTGGCTGCCGGACGGCCGCAGGGCGCACATCTGCAGAGTGGCTGTCGTTCTTTCATGGCAGAAAATACTTTTCACGTGCCCGTACTTGTGGGCTCTCGCTCCAGCGGCTGGGTGACATTAACGGCCTCTGTCTTCGGCTCAAGGACAAAACCCCCCGGGAGCTATGCTGCCTGCCCTGCACTGCCGCCTCAAGATGGGCGGGCGGTGTGCACGCACGGATGTCCCGCTTCCCTCCCCTCAGTCAGCTCCATTCCCTTTCGAAAGATGGGCACGTGTGGGGTGCCCCACGGAACGGGCGCTCCGCGCTCTCCGTCACAAGGACCCCTCTCTTCTCACAGGCTCATTCAGTGTTGACTGCAGTCAGCTCAAGTATTCCTCCCCTTCTTCCAGTGCTCCTTCCATTCACCTTCCACTGGTTTATTCTGTACAGCTGCCCTTTACAGGCTTTAATGAAGCATGTCTAGCCAAAATTCAAACCCAGTACTCTGTTCCCATCCTTCATGACTGCAGTTAGCTTAATCACAACTAATCGTGCTCCTCTCCTGCTCTCTCAGGAGTTCCATGAAGCTCTCGACTCTTTGCTCTCCTGTTTTTTGAAGCTATATTCTGGTGTTATCACAAGATCCTTTCTCCCTGTTACTAACTCTGGGTTTCTAAGAGCTCTGGTTTTGATCCTAAATCTGTTCCAGTTATTGCACTAACCATTTAAATACAAATCATAGCATGTTTTTTAATCCAGATCCACATGGAACAGAACATTTCTTATGAAACAAAAGTACAACTTGAAGAGACGTATTTAAGTCAGATCAGGAAACAGAATGTCCAAGTACCGGCACCTGGACAGTAATGGAAAAGAACATAAATATTCAGTTATATGGCAAGCACAAAGAGCCATTGTTTTACTAGTTATTGTTCAAAAGAAGGAAGAAATGATGTCACAATGGAAAATGATCATCTGACATAAGCATGCTTTCCTAAACTACAACTAAATAGCAGGACATCCCTTCATGTAATGACAAAAATCACTCTTTTTATCAGATATGCTCACTTTTATGATGTTTACATACATTAAAAAGTAACTGGGACTATTAGTTTACTATAAGGCAGCACAGACCCATAGAAAATTCGTTTTGAGAACAGATACTTTCTAATCTATGTACTACTGAAGCTCTGCAAAATTGCTCAGATTAAAAATAAACAAAGTAACCTAAGATTTGTCCTGAGGTTGAAACTGAAGTATTTCTAAGAATTCCAGCATTTTTGTATTAAGTGCTGGTTTATTGCCTCCAGAAATGTGGATCATCTATCAAGGACTGTACTTTAAGCCAGCTGTAAGACATGTCTTTTCCCTGTTAAAGGATATGTGCTTCCTTTAAAAAAAAAAAACCACCCTGATCAAAACAGATTTCATTAAAAGTGTGATGAATAATATATATATTTGAACTGTTCTTGGCTAGGTAATGTAAATGTGATGGCAGGAACGATGCACAGAGGTGTCATGCCATAATGACATGTAAATGAACCCTTTTCCTATTTCACCTGTATTAATTACAGATTATAAATACATATACACACATCTGTCAATGAACCAGTTTATAGACACACAAACCTTGTGACGATCTAAGTAAAAACTGAAATAACTTACTATTATTAAATGTACCAATCTGGATTTAAAATGCTGGTTTGGGGTGGCTGTTCAAGTGTGGTAAGCTTTGTGTATGTTGGCTGCGTGGGGCATGTACAGATCAGCGGCAAACAACACATATAATGTCTGTTATCATATATACAGATCAGGGCCTAAGATGATTAATAAACCATGAGTAACAAAGTCCTCCTCATTTCACTATCATTTTAATCAATAACCTCAAGAGCACAGACTATTTCTCAGATGTGTATTATGTAGAAAAAGGGAGAAATTTGCATTTGCATTTATATGAATTGCTTTTTTATATTATGAAGCTGCGAGTAAGAGGAGGCTCTGCCACAGGCATAAAAATATGGAGAGGTTTTACATTGGAAAGTGTGGATGAAAGGCAGAAAGCAGGAAAGAAGCAGAAAAAATAATTGCTTCTATGGTTGAAGAAAATAGCAGAAATGATGGAAGACCCCAAAACTCCCAGTATGTAATCTGTTGCTGGTGGTTTTCAAGTTAGGCTATGCTGATGCAATAAGCTTTATTTTGCACCAGTTCTAATGCTTTTATTGTTCCCTATATACAGTGAGGAATATCTCTCCAGATATGCACACAAACACTGAAACCGAATGTATAAAAATATATGTAACAAAATTATTTTTAAAATGTACAATTTTTATATGCTCATTAATGCTGAATATCCTGGTTTCCAATTAAATGGAATTTACACTGAATGTTAAACAACTAAAGAACAAAATACACCTTTGTTAGGACACCAGAACAGCAAGAATATTTGAGTATTGAAGTAAAATCCAAATTCTTTACCTCATCCTCAATAGAGTGTATGAACCTGAAAGGAAGCCTCTTTCTTTAGAATACAACACTATTTAGGCTGATAAAACTGGATATTTAAGGAGGATTGGTTGGGAGTCAGATATCATCATAAAAATCAAGTGCAATATGCAAACTATTCTAAATCACTTGAGAAAACAATATCCAAGACCAGATCCAGAACAACTCATGATATGTTATTTCATATTATTGTGACTGGTTTTCTTGCAGAAAAACAAATAAAGAAATACAGCCTGTGAAATAAAACTCTGTGATTTTCTGCCAGTGACTTGAACTGAAAACGAACCTCAAAACACTTTTCCTCCTGTGCTCGATGCAAGAGTTCCGCCATTCCGGGTAAGAGTACTGGAAATACGTAATACTCTAAGTATTCTCGAGGAGTACCTGAGAAAACAACACAGCCTTTACTTACAAGTAAGCACTCGGATTTCACAAAAAAGCAAACATTAGATATCATAAACTAAGTATCAGTTATTTTATCAGTACCACCACAGCCTAAACTAAACAGACTAATTCAGTTCAGATACAGCCGCAAATCTGTCTTCACTTCTCTTTAGCCAAGACAACATAAACTTGAGTAAATTTCATACTAAAGGTGCATCAACACTGCATACTACAGTGATCCTTAGAGATGTCAGACTTAGTTTAAAATGAGCAAGCTCAGACACCAGAAGCAGTTTAATCTACCCTAACAGAAAGAAAAGTAAATTGGCATGCCCTGAACTCAGTCCTGTTACAGCTAGACCACTTTTGGTATCTATCCTCATGCCCTTTACAATGTGCAGTAACAGAGTTGGTCATAAAACTGCATTTCTAGACAGAATTAAAAATCAAGGTCATGTTTCAGTGGTGCTGTGATTTCTTTCTTATAATTACTTCCTACTTGCCAGATCCTTCAGAAATTTGAATGTGCCTCCATACACCCAGTTTTCCTAACTCGAGAGGGATGTCTCAGTTTGCATGTCTCTCACATTTGACTGCACTACCCTTACTGCTTACCACACCTCACATGCTTGCACACATTGGCAACATGGAGTTCCATGCAGAAGCAAGCAGTTGCAGGCTTTATCACCAAAAACTAGCAGTGCTATTGCCCATGCTCCTCTACATATAGCCTAATAGCTACATGTTTGCTCAGTTTAGAGACTCAAGCTCCCTTTCCTTCTCAGCTTTGTCCCACATCTCCATCTTCACTAACAGGACCTTTCACCATCATAAACTGGGTGAAGTGGAAGAGCTTTCTACCCCTTTCTATGAAGGCACTGAACCCCTGGGCCAGAGGGAAGAGGGAGCCTGACCCTGTAAGAAGGCATAAGAGCACCTCCTTCAGAAAGATGAACAAATCAAAACCTGTTAGGATCCTAGACAAGCAGGCATGGCTTATTGGCTAAAGGACTGTCCTTGATTTAAAGGCAGACTGCCTGCCATTCAGTATGTATGTGGGTTTTGGTGTGGTCAGTAAAGATTAAGTCATAGAAGTGTTCTCTTCTGGCAACACAGCTGAAAATTTACTCTCTGCTTTATACCTTTAATTGGTTCATGTCCTGCCAAAAAATATTCATAACTAGAAGGACACTATATATGTATAATAGCCAAGGGTAATACTGCTTCTGATTAGCAACCTGAATTCCTAACAGGCAATGGAAGAGAGGAAGAGCCAAACAGGAGGGCTAAAATGCATAATAAAAACACATTGGTACTTGGTAAATTTTATAAAGTATAGAAATAGATAAAAATGAGGGAACAAAACTTTAGAGCTGTTTCCATTCTAATTTGTAAGCAGATGGGTAAAGATGGTATTTTGAAAGCAGTTTTCAAACTCAATTGTCTATTTAATCTATTGATCCTAGTTTTGCATTATTAAATTAGAGGACAAAATGCCTGCCTTTCTCTGATTTAAGTGGTTAAATAAAATGTCACTTATTTGGAAGAGACAGAACCTATCTTAACAGCTAGACAATGCTACTGACTCATGATGCACCAGTTGAGCTTTCTTCCATTGACCAATTGACCAAGCTGGCTCCCTGTTTACAGACCAGCGGTCCGATCACGCAAATTCCACTTAAGGTATTGTAGCTGTTAACCCTTTAAATATAACAAATGACAAACCCTTGCCAAATGCAAGAAAAATAATCACAGCAGGGTTCAAGATAATATACTCCTACTTACACGTTTTTGGATCAGGTGGTTCTGGAAGGGGATCTGCCTCGGGTGTGGAAAGCAACTGTTGGACAGAAGTACCAGCTGCAGGGGCTGAATAAAATTGTTCCATACGTAATGGCTGCGCTATTCCTGCTTCCAAAGACACCTGTTCAAGATAAATGTAACCTATATAAGTATCCCAATTAAGACGGTAAAAATAAAATAAAATCCAATTCAACATGAAAAAGTATAAAGTCAAAAAATATAATTTCTAATTAAATATTAAATTGTTTCATTATTTTATGAGTACTTTCAAAGAAAGAATTAAGCTTCAAAAAATTCTGCACAGTTCCAGCACAATAAAGACATCCAAACCTAACAGAAGGTGTATGAATGCTTCTAAGAGAATAAGGTGAGATATCACAATTTAAAAAATACTTTAGCCTTTGCAAGAAATAGTAATTCTTTGAAAATTACAATTTTATGAATAAGTATTTTCCACTCAGAGGTTGATATGTTTGTTTCTGTATGGTTCAGGAGTCCTGACACTAGCCTCATAAAGAAAAGAAACTTTCCTTCTAAACAAAACACAGACAAATTCAGAGCAAATCCTTAGTTTCCCCACACAGGGGCATTTATGGATATCATAAAAAAAGATAGCCCACAATTTTATGGATGTTTTCAGGAGTGCAGGAACTGTTACACTGAGCCTGCAAAATATTCCTAAGAGACACTGAGCTACACCTGTTATAGAAAGACAGGTACAGCTTTTTATCCCCAAGAATGCACCACATTAGAGTTTGCTATGGAATATGTTATGAAAATTACATCACCTGAATAGTTTCACTTTAAATTCAACTGGATTTATGAGCTACTGCAAAGCAGGTGGTGGGATCAGGCCACTACACTTGTAATACACTGTATGTCAATAACTGCAGAGATTCCTTTTTAATACATGCAAGATACAAAAAAATCAGTGTAACAAGGTATACTATTTCATTTTCAATGCTCAAATATATCAATATATTGTGCCCAGACTAATGCCCCAAGCAGAGTTCACTATTCAAATTTAATAACAGCCTGGAATGAAGCCAGTTTCATCTGGGGAAACAGGGTAAGTCTGAACAGACCCACTGTCAGACTATTTAAACCATGTCTTAAAATAGGTTTAAAATAACAAAGAATAGTAAGATAACACATCTACAGAAGTGCCTGATTTAAATGAAAGCTAACTTTGTATGAGATGCCCAAAAGAATTAATCTTGCTGCTCCTAGAACTTTTGGGGCCAAAGGTTTAAACTGGTTTGTCTTTCTTAAATTTTTATCTCTGCCAAACAGATCTTCCTAGACGGAATTTATGAATATTAGACTCCAAACCACTCTGACCAGGTTTAATCCACTAATTTCAATGGCCACATCTATATGACCTATCATATATGTGACACTGGGCAGTAACTGTCGCTGTGCTTGCTCCCCTCTCCCGTGTATTGCGGTACTCGCTGTGCTCAACCACCACCCAAAGGAGCTCCTGGCATGCTTCAGAGCATGTGAAGCAAGCAGACAGTTGCAGCTAAAAGACAGCGAGACGTACAAACCAAACACAGCTGCCAATCTAATTTTAGTGTAACGCCACCCAAGTTGCTTTAAATAAAGTAATTATTTGGAATATTATGTTTGTTGATTCACAGAAGTTGTTTGCAAAATATGGCTGGGTTTTGGGTTTTCTGTTTTTCATTTTATGAATGAGTGCACTCTGTGGGTATCTAATTTTCCCATTTAGTTATGCAAAATATTTCTAAAAGCAGCCCTATACAGATTTTTTTATTGAACTATACTCACATATTCTTGTTTTGATCTAGGACCATCTGGAAATTGAGGCTGCTCTGCTTCATACTCTGGCAGTAAAAAGAAGTATGACATTTATACAGAAGACTTGAAAAACGTAACTGTTTTTCTCCTAAACAAACATTACTTTCTAAAGATACCTATTCCAGATTTAAACAGAACTTAGTATACCACAAATGTTTAACATGAATTCTAGTGTTTTAAAACAAGTGAGAACTTCAGAGCCTCTTGTCTGGGATTTAAGTCAAGTCCAAGGTTCTCAGTTATAACAGAATCCTTTAATGGAAAGAGATCTTTAATGAAATTAACAATTTAGAATATTTTAATGTAAGTGAAATGCAGATGCTTGCATAGGATTAGCCATTGTTTTACCAGTGTATAATACTGCTTTTTAATTTCTATTTCTCTATAAGCAATTAAACCCCTCGGACATTGCTAAGCATTAGTCTCCACCTTCAAAACAACCAACCAGTCACCCAAAACACAACAGGCGAAAACAGTACATGACCCATACAGATTACTGAGTGAACCAGGGGAATGAAATTAAAAGATGAGGACAATGGAATTGATATGAAAAAATCTTATAGATTCCACAATACAGAAAACGCCTACATCCAAACCCAGGTTTACCATTCTACCATTATAACCAGATTTACTGGCATTGCCGCTTCCACACATACTACACGTGGCTCAGCTGAGTTATACTAGAATAAGAAAGTTTATCCCTGCATTTTAAATTGCCATTTTAACACAAAATACCTACTTTTAAGGCATTATAAAGTACTAACTGAAGAGAAGCCCACAAAGCCACGGTGCTGGTCTCTCAGCTTCCTGATCAGCCTCAGCACTCTGACTTTGGGAAAAGGCCAAGACTTCCGCCGTTGGAATCAGGCTCTGGTAACAGACGTGCATTCACTGAACTTGCCCCGAACGGCAGGAACATCCTCACCTCTCTCCTTCCCCAAGGCAACAAATCTAACTCCGTTCCCAGGATAACCCACAAAGCTGCCTCCACGCAGGGCGCAGGCCGCGACACTACCGCAGTAAGCTGGGTCCTTCTGGCCCTGCTGGCAGCGGGAACACGCGCAGAGGTATGTTCCTGTCAGAAGCCGGTGACAGCCAGACACATAACGCTGCGGAGCGGCACCGCTTACGGGGCTCGCTCAGCGGTGCGAAGGGCGGGTTTTAGCAGGTACAGCCAGCCCCTCCGCCGGCTCCACAGTGCCGCTCAGACCGGGCGCCTCACCGCCAAGGGCCGGGCAGGAGCGCCCTTGGACGCTGCAGCAGCGAGGAGCAGCTTGGAAGAGCCCCGAGGGCCCGAGGCAGCGGAGCTCCCCCCGCGGGGTCGGGGTCGGGGTCGGGGTCGGGGTCGGGGCCGGGCCCACCCTCCCGGTGCCCGCAGCGGGCTCAGGGCCGGGCCGCCCCCCGCTCCTCCCGGCTCCCACCTGCGCACACGCGCTCCCAGAGGCCGGGCTCCTGCCCGCCTTCCGCCATGCCGCGTTGTGTGGTTGCGTTGTGTTGAGTCGTGCTGCCACGGCAACCGCTCCGCCAGTCCCCTCGGCGGCGTGGGCGCGGCCACGTTCCCCTTCCGGGTCGGTGAGCGGTGCTCGTGGCCGCGGCAGGTAAGCGGCGGAGCGGAGGGCTGTGTGCCCGTGGGGGGCCTCCGCGCTCCGCCCCGCACCGTCCATCTAATGTAATGGGGGCCGGAGTTAGCGGGAGGGCAGAGCCGGGCGGAGGGCCAGCGAGCGGTGTGCTGTGGTGCGCTGGGGGTTTGAAGGGTTGCGGCAGGGCTGTAAGAGGCACTTAAAGGAGCCCTGTGGGTCAGTTACTGATTAAAGGATGGGAGGCCATCTAGGTTCCTTAGCAAAGGCAGGGGTGTCGCCGGGTGGGTACCACAGGTACAGAGGTCTGCTATAACCTGTGCATACGCACGAGTGTCCCAAAACACAGGGCAAGGACAAGCAATCACAAACAGAAGCAAACTCAAGGTAATTACTAAGGTGCCTTGGAAGGATCCTGTAATGCCAAGTGGGCAATAAACGGATGTAAAGTTCAGTGCTAAGTGAAAAGTTATACATGTGTGGAAAAGCATCTTAACTCCACACACATATGTATACACACATCTATACACACACACATACATATATACACACACACATATAGTAAGTATCTGCTTTGTCACTTAGGAAAGATGTTTTAGAGGGTAGCTAAACCTGTGAAAAGGTCATGCTGGGCAGCTGGCAGAGAGACACATAAAAGGTACAAACAAACAAGGGACAGCAATAAAGAAGAAGATGAAAAACCACCCTGTGGCCACTCCAGTGCACCCTGTTTTCAGTGCAGCACTTCTGGTTCCCTGTATCACAGAAAGCAGATTGTGAAACTGGAAAAAGAGTGATAATGAGAGATGCAGGATGGTTTCAGAGTAAAGGGAGACCAGATAGCCTGGGACTTGTTGAAGCTGTGCGCTAACATCTCCATTTCATGGTTTTAGAATGGTAAAGAGAAATGAAGTTCATGAGGAACCTGTACAAAAACCGAAAAAAGCCAAAAGGAGTAGGAGCCAAACTACCACTAAAATTGAGGAAGATGTTAAAAATGTCATTAAAATTGAGGGTGATGATGAGCTTGAGACAAAAACAAAGAGAAGGAAAAAGGAAAAATTAAAAGATGAGCATTTAGACCAATTAGAACTGAAAAATAAGAAGAAGAAAAAGAAGAAAAAGAAAGCTGGCTCTGGATTACCGAAAGAAGCACATTCAGAAAACTTTGTGAATGTAGAAGGCCATCTGGATTCAGAACCTAAAGAAGAATCAGAGGAACACATTAAAATTGTCAAAAAGAAGAAGAAAAAAGCCCAATGTCATTCCTCCTTCTCATCGGAGAATAATGAGAGTCGTGATGTGGAGCTTTCAAATCACCATGCAGATGGTACTAATGAAAATGGATTTGCTTTTAGAAAAAGCAGAAAGAAGGCAGCTTTGAATTTGGAACTGGATGGTGAAGTAACCAAGAAAAAAAAGAAGAGAGGCGTTTTTTCTTGTTCATTAGAGGACACCCAGGACAGTGAACATGAACAGGCTGAAAAAGTTCCTAAAAAGCCACAGAAGTGTATTTCACAAGAAAAACCTTTTACAGGTGTTATCCAGAATGACGGGGAGAGTTATGTGAGAAGAAAGAAGAGAAAGAAGAAGAAAGATAAGCCTGACTCCTTTTTACCACAAGCAGATAATCAGGACAAGACCAGTGGAGGTCCTGATAGCCCCACTGCATTAAGTGACTCTGGAAAAAGGCAAAGAAATAATTCCCTGGAAAATACACTGACAAGCAGAGCGGAAGAGGACACAGCTGAGAACTCTGGAAGTAGCAGAGAGACCAAGAAGAAGAAGAAGAAAAGAAAAGATGTTTCTTCCTTAACACATACAGATAATAAAGACTACAGTCACGGTGTTCCTGATGAGCATCTCCCAGCACAGCAAAAAGTTGAGTCTGAGGAAGAGCTTTCTGGGAAGAAAAGCAGGAAGAATATAATGGATAATCATGAAGTCATCAAGAAGAAAAAGAAAAAGAAGATTCAGAAAGAGGAGGATTCAAAAGTTTTGTTAAACAATGACGGTCCATCGGAAAACAAAAAAATAACACTACTCGAAAGCACTAAAAAGAACCAACAGAGGGAAATGAAGCAAGCAGAATGTGTCACAGGGGACACTGTAGATGGGGTATTACACAACAGTAACCACACACGCTGTGATGGAAAAAGGAAAAAAAGGAAAAAAGAATCACACCAGGACTCCGCTGAAGAACCAGGTTCAAAAGCAAACACAAAAAAGATCATAGAACACACGGGAAATGAGGCGCTGGTAAGTTGTAAAGAAAAGGATGTCTTTGCTAAGGAATCTTGCTAAGGAGTTGAAAGCTTTTTTAGGTAGGCAGTTTCTTCCTGCAGGCTGCTCAGCCTGGTCAGACCATTGGGATACACTTAGGTCAATAGGGGCCTTCTCTGGGGTTCAAGAAGCAGGATCAGCTGATCTGTTGATTTCAGCATGTAAGAGTTGTGAAACACTGCAAAATGGTTTTTAATGCCAGCTCTTGTAGTGATCGTGTTTCAGCTGTGAAAATGTAAATATTACAACTAAGAGCAAGTATTGGCCCAAAAAGAAAACTTGTATGTACAGACATAGTGGTGTTTTGTCCTTCCTTCAGTTGCGCTTGGCTAAGTGGCAGCACTCCTGTAAAATAGGATTTTAATACCATGTCATTTAACCTGAGCAGGTTGGTAACATTGGCAGCATGAGTGCATCTAACTGTGTTAGACTTTTCCTTAAGCTTTTGCTGCTGTTAATGCTGGAATTGCAGTGTTAGAAGTAAGGGGGAAATTTACCCAAAACCTGTCATCTAACTTGGACAAAACTTTAGAGAAAATCCTAAGAATCCAAAGTGTAGATGAGGCCTAGGAGCACTAATGTATGAATTCTGATAGAAGAATACTAGAGAACAACCTAAACACAAATTCTTAATTAATAAAGTAAATCGATGCAAGACAATAAATAGATGCAAGAGCTGTAAATTATACCTGAAAGTAACTGGAATTGTATCCAGACTGGCTGTTAAAGGAAATCCCATCCTGGAGTCTTGCAGTACTGCCATTTCTGAGGTGAAACAAACATAGGAACTGATGGAAGATTTGAAATACAGAAATACAGAGGCTTCTTCTTTGATTCACTCCCCAATTCCCCGCCCCCCCCCCCCCCCCCAGAAAAAAGGGGGGGGGGGCTATTAAGATCTTGTTTTATTGCTTTAACTAACTTTTTTTTTTTTTTTAATCTGATAATCTTATTAGGGTCCTATTTTAAAGCTATTTAAGTGCCTAAAGTTAGTACCTACATGCCTAACCTCTGTTGTTATCATTGGGAATTAAGCTGTGAGATGCTAAGAAATTCAATAGGTACCTACCTGTATTTTTACTACTTAGAATCATAGAATAGTTAGGGTTGGAAAGGACCTCAAGATCATCTAGTTCCAACCCCCCTGCCATGGGCAGGGACACCTCACACTAAACCATCCCACCCAAGGCTTCATCCAACCTGGCCTTGAACACTGCCAGGGATGGAACACTCGCAGCCTCCCTGGGCAACCCATTCCAGTGCCTCACCACCCTAACAGGAAAGAATTTCCTCCTTATATCCAATCTAAACTTCCCCTGTTTAAGTTTTAACCTGATACCCCTTGTCCTGTCACTACAGTCCCTGATGAAGAGTCCCTCCCCAGCATCCCTATAGGCCCCCTTCAGGTACTGGAAGGCTGCTATGAGGTCTCCACGCAGCCTTCTCTTCTCCAGGCTGAACAGCCCCAACTTCCTCAGCCTGTCTTCATATGGGAGGTGCTCCAGTCCCCTGATCATCCTCGTGGCCCTCCTCTGGACTTGTTCCAGCAGTTCCATGTCCTTTTTATGTTGAGGACACCAGAACTGCACACAATACTCCAGGTGAGGTCTCACAAGAGCAGAGTAGAGGGGCAGGATCACCTCCTTCGACCTGCTGGTCACGCTCCTTTTGATGCAGCCCAGGATACAGTTGGCTTTCTGGGCTGCGAGCGCACACTGAAGCCGGCTCATGTTCATTTTCTCATCAACCAGCACCCCCAAGTCCTTCTCCGCAGGGCCGCTCTGAATCTCTTCTTTGCCCAGTCTGTAGCTGTGCCTGGGATTGCTCCAACCCAGGTGTAGGACCTTGCACTTGTCATGGTTGAACTTCATCAGGTTGGCATCAGCCCACCTCACAAGCGTGTCAAGGTCCCTCTGGATGGCATCCCTTCCCTGCAGCGTATCAACCAGACCACACCGCTTGGTACTTAAACAGCACCTAACTGCAAGTGACTAGGAGCTTGCTTTGATATTCAGAGGTAATGGGGAACTTTTTTTCTCAAGAACTTGGATGTTTGGCTTGTTTAAAAGTCAAGCTCTAGTAAATAAAGCATTATTGAAGATTTCTGTAAACTAGGGACAGGGCGGGCTGCAGCACTGGCTGCCTCTCCAGCCAGCTTCATGGTGTGCTTTGCGTTGTTATGCACTCTTGTATGCAGTTTCTTCATGTTCTGTGGAAACCCAGCAGCTTTCTGGTATCTGGCTAATCATTCAATACAGATTTTATATAAGCATGTTCTTCAGTGTCCATGGAGACACAGATAGAGGCTTTTCCACAAAGGTTCGTGTTGGGAGTGTGTATGCTTCTCAGTCACCAGGTGAGCAGATGTTTGGGGCTTTGTCCTTAGGTTTCTCTTTTTGACCATTCAAAGGACAAGATGGTTTTATTGCTCGCATATATCTTCTAATTCAATTGACGCTGACTTTTTGAGACTGTTAGACATTATTTAGATTCTTGTAGCTGTTCACATTCTGTGGAGGCAAGATAAGCCTAATAAGTAAAATCTCATGATGAATTACAATGGAAAACACAGCAAATACCCTGCAAACAATTGAGGAGAAGGATGTAGGATGATGCATGTGTTGTTTCTCTTTCCCATATTCAGCTCTGACCTTTATAATGAGAAGCACTTCAGGGAAATTCTTGTGATCTGGGTAAATCAGTTCCAGAGAAATCTAGTTCCTGCCAGACCAAAAGACACTGTTGTAGTAAATGGCAGATAATGTCAGTCTTGCATTTAACTGTGCCATGGTCTTGACACATTTTCTAGTCTACAGTGTGTCATGCCTTGAAAAATCCTCTGTTGGGTTTGTACAGCAAACAAATGAGTGAGTTTTTCGAGACAATGGAGAGTGATACCCACTTTATATCAGTGATCACTGTTTTTCCAATTGGAGACCATTACAGTCATCTTGGGCAGAGTGACGACTTGGTTTACTTCTTTGATGTTACTTGCCTGCAGATAGCATAATCCTACCACATGTGAACGTGCTCCCCTTCCATGAAGCTGGGGGAAGACCGCCATTCCTGGAGGGGTAATTTTTGCCACACAGCAGCCCTCAGCAAGCCAGCAACAGGCTGTGAATTGGCAGGGATGAGGGTGCACCCTTCCTCCTTCCTCATCTTCCACTTGACCTTCCAGCTAGGAAAAAAAAGCAACATTGCAGCTGTTTGCAGAATCCTGTCACATCAGTTCTGCTTGTTTGAATAGATCTGAAAAGACAGTACCAGGCCATCTAGAAGTAAATTGGGGTTTTGATCTTTTCTTTTCATCCAAGAGAACAAGCTCTCCTTATTGCAGACAGTGTTCTCGCATTTTTAATGGTGCATGTACTTGTGTGTGTGTGTGAAATCAGTACATAAAAGGTGGCTTTGGAAAACGAACTAAATCATTCATGGCTTTAAATAAAACTATAAACCCTAAAAACAGTAACAGCAGCTTTTGCTGACAGAACTATCTTACAAATCTTTCCCTTGTCCTAGCATTCCCTGGCTATTTCATGCTTGGATTATTATGTTAGCTGTATCAATAGATCTTCCCTTTGGCCACCTTTTCCAGGCTGGTCTAAAGCTTATGGCTCTAATTTACCTGTCCTGGACTTACTACTTACCCCATTACACTGGATGCCCCAAAATCTTACCCTTATTACCAATCTGGAAAGGAAAGGCTGAGGACAGTGATCTGGAAGTTCCAGTTAGTGGGAGCAGAACCTGCTGAAGGGCTGCACTTTAGAGTAGTATCAGTATTTACTTGGGGACTGACACTGATGTACCTCTTCTTGTCCTGCCCAGCCATACCTGCCGGAGCTGCTCTGTCTCCACATCAGCTCCCCATTCCTCACTCCCAAATGTGGAACTAAAGTGCTGTTTGCTGCCATTGTAGGAGACGCTTTGTGTGCATGTGCACCTCTTCCCGTGCTCTTTCCAGGTTTTTATGTTAACTTTCACTTTCTGCCCCCTACTTGAAGTATAAACTTAAACTGTGGTGAAGTGGTTTAATTTGAAATGACCCTGTCTGCAAACTTTACTGTATGGGCCAGTGACGTGGGCAGTCCATTTTAATGTGTGAATTTAAAGAGATCCCTTATGCTCTTTGTTTAAAAGGAAAAAAAAGAATCTCTTCCTTGGGGAGAAAGTTTCTCCATAGAAATACACAGCTTTAATTGGCATTTCCAGCTTACCTTTGACTATTTCTTGCCTCACATTAGTACTAATTTATTGCTTGGTGGTTTTACTACTTTTGTAGTCAGAGCTATGTAAATTCTAATTAACCAGAATGAATAAAGACTTCCGTACAAGCTTTTTTACCGTTTTACAGGAACATGTGGATGATGTAACTATTGTGCAGGAAAAAAAAGGAAACTGTGATGAAGTTAACATAGACAAGGTATGCTTTGTCTTAATTGTGTAAGATTTCAAGCAATTCAGCGTTTATTGTATGCACAGAATTTGTAACAAAAAACCTTTGTTGCTTGTTTATGCCAAGATTTCCCTAGATAGAGCTCTGCTTAAAGTGTGTTTTACCTTCCATGGGTTAAGTCCAAAATGTACAGCTCCAGTCAATGTCTAAGTAGCTTATTAAGTTAAATACAGGTTTCTTTGCGTCTCATTAACTTTGGCAGTTTCAGTGTAGCTGTTACCTGCAGTTAGAAGACTAAATATATCTGATACAGCAAAATGTTCATTTAAAATACCACTAGCAAAATCACAGTTCTGTTGTTGAGGGTGTAAATGGATCACATGCAACCTTTTAACTATCCTTGCAAAATTCTGAAGAGAACTAATTATTTTAGTCTTATCTTTTCATTGTGAATTACATTAACTCGTTTAACACAGAGAAAATAGTGTCTTGTGCTGTTTTTTCTGCATGCTAGGTGAGGCGACAGGCTCTGCAAGAAGAAATTGATAGAGAATCTGGCAAAACTAAGGCTTTCAATCCCAAAGTGAAACAGGTATGTATAAACTTAGATCATGATCTGACAGAAATACTGTGTCACAGAGCAAGTTCCTGAAAAAAGCACTGTACTGTTTGTACGTGGCTCAGGTACAAGGCTTGCCACAACGTTCCTCCTTTTGACTGTAAATTTAAGGGCATGCTCTAGAACAAGTTAGTACAATCCCAGAAGAGTCTGTGAGCTGACCAGTGAACTCCCAACAGCAGCTGGCATTGTACAGTGCTCTAATTCCCAGCATCAGTCCTCAAAAGCAACATTTTGTCTGGTTCCTCTGGCGAATGAGCCATGGCAAAATGCTACAGAAGTGTTTTCTGCTGACTCTGAAATACAAATAATTCTAGACTATGGATATAGCAGAATTGTTATGTGGAAGACATCCAGAAACGGGGGTAAACATAGAAAGGTGAAAGGGATGACAGCTGATAACACGTGTGATAACACGTGTCAGTCCTCTCCTAACTTTTACATCTTTCTTCTACCCCTTTGAAAGATAATTCTTTATTCTTTGCTTTTGCATCCCACTGAGCCTGTCTCCTGACACATTTACAGGAACATGGTAGAAATTGTGGCAGTAGTATAGCAGTGGTAGAAAGATTCAGAAAGAGGGAAAGCTTTGCTTGTAATTCAGGATTCTTAGTTGTTTCACCAGACTGCCAGTATGCCTAGAAAGTTGGAATATACCTCAATGAAAAGCCAGAAACGACTCCTGTAGGTTTTTACATAGTGGGAGACAAACTGCAATAGCTCTGGAACTGCAACTATCTAATAGTCTTTGAAGTCATTGAGAAAAATTACATCCTTGGCAGGGGATCTCCATTCTGTGGTGCTGATCTGTCTCTGTTTAGGAGTACACAGAATAGAAAATTAATTCATCAGCTTCACAGAGTGAGCTGGAAGTGCTGCAGCAAAAGCTGTGTGTAATGCCTGCCAGTGCTTCACATAAAAGAAATTACAGAGTTTGACAAGGCATAATTATTTCTGCATCTGTGCAGATGTCTCCCATGCCAAAGGGAGGACATGTATTTATGTGTATGTGCACATGCATCTGCCACAGAGCTGGGCTTATACAGCAATTTGTCTTTGAGCACAGTAAAAATACTGAAGTATTACGGATAGCTTTTTTAACAGCAGGTATTCTGACCTCTGACACTGAATGACACTCCAGCCTTGGATTTTTTTAGCTTAAAAAGCCTGCTACAGCTTGCCTGCAATATTGAGTAGCATGCTGTGTGTCATGTTGGCTGTCGAGTGGAGAATGACTGTTTCATGCAAGCTGGAACTGTTCGGTTGGAAGGATTTCAGGCTTCCATAAAATATGCCACTAAATTCACGTTTTTTTCCTTTGATGTAGCCAGCTCAGTCTATCTAGTATCACCCCCAATTTTAAAGAAAAAATCAGGAGTAGCAGTTCTGCCAAAACCAGTTATAAATGAGAACAGAGCTCCTAGATATAGCTCGGGAGTCAAATAAGATCCTTAGATAATGAAGTTTGTTCTTAAGTAAGCTGAAAGTTCATGAACTTTATAAATCATATGATGTGTCTTTGCTAATCCACAAATGGCTGAACCCTGATTTTACTTGGACATTGGCTGTTCTCTTAGAAGGGACACAGCTGCAGACAAAACAGAAATCCTGAAGGAGTGAATTAGTTCAAAGAATACAGTGAGAGGCGAATACGAGGAGCAGAGCAAGCTGCACGGGAGGGATGCTTTCAGAGTACTATATTTAGTCTTGTCAGATAAGGATTCGCCCTCAGTTTTTGCACCCTTGCGATATTAGTGGGATGAGACTGCAAATATTACTCAAAGCTTGAGAGCCAGATTGAACACTGTCTCCAAAACGTACTAAAACATTGCTAAACCCCACAGATACCTAACTAGGCAACAGGAAAATGAGAAGATAACTGCACAAAGTGACAGAGTGAAAGAGGATTAAGCTGTCAGTTGTCTTAGAATAAGAGAAATGATTGGACAATGTCTGGCTCTTTGAGTATTATCCACAGTGCAGAAAAGCCAAGATTCCTAAGACAGAGGGAAAGGAGATTCTCAAAGTGCATTAAACCTTGTCTCCAGGTTAAATGAGCTGAAATGCTAATGAGGATGCACTCATGCAGGGTTGTGTCATTCTTTTATCATGTCCTTCGAGAGATACTACCCGTAAAATTACTGCCTCTCAGCCCTGTTGGGTTGTTGTAGTTGGTTCTGTTCTCATGGTACACAGCCAGAAATTGTCACTGCCTTGATCTTGGTATTATTTAATATTAGCACTAACCTTGTTTTGCTTCACAGGATACAAAGTTTGGCCAGTGGAGTACAGCTGCTTTTCAAAGTTCTGAGCAACAAATGAAGTTTCTTAGACTGATGGGTGGCTTTAAAAAGGGCTCTGGTCCTATCCAAAATCTCTCAGCAACTACAAACAAATCAAACATGGCTCTGAACAGGGAAGGGCAGGAGAAGTTACAGCAGGCTCTAAAGATGGAATTTGATAAAGCAATGGACTTGAAGCAACATAGAGGAATTGGTCTTGGATTTCAACCTGCTGCCAACAAAAAAGTATACATAGACAAATATACATCCAGATCTATAAAATTTGAAGATTAAAACTCTGAAGTAATAAAAGGAATAGAAATTTAACAGGCAAATTTCTTTTCACTTTCCACATCTTTTCAAGTTGAAATAAGATATAAAATACTTAAGAAATGTGATTTATGAGACACTTGTACTACAAGTTGTCAACTGGATAAACCAGAGCTGAGTCCTCACTTCAGCTAAGCTGTAAGTTTTTGATACCTTTACAGTGTTTTCTACAAGGCAAGCAACAGTCTGCTTTGAAGACTGCAGCTACATGGGCAATGCCTGTAACTTGTTGAAACTTTAATAAATTTTTTGAAAATGCTGATTTTATAACCTTATTTTCAGCTACATCTGTGTAGTTTAAACTCAGCCACACAGTCTCTCTCTCACTACCCCCCCTTCCTTTTCCCCGCCCCCCACGCCCGGAGGGATGGGGAGGAGAATTGAAAGAACTCCCACAGGTTGAGATAAGAACAGCCCAGTAACTAAGGTATAACACAAACCACTGCTGCTACCACCAATGATGTTAATGATAAGGGAAATAACAAGGGGAGAGAATACAACCGTTCACCACTCGCTGACTGATACCCAGCCCAACCCCAGCAGTGATCTCCCCTTCCAGGTAACTGCCCCCAGTTTATATACTGGGCATGACGTGCTGTGGTATGGAATACTCCTTTGGCTAGTTTGGGTCAGGTGTCCTGTCTCTGCTTCCTCCCAGCTTCCCCTACTCCCTGGCAGAGCATGAGGCTCAGAAGTCCCTGGTCAGAGTAAACATTGCTAAGCAGCAGCTGAAAACATCGGTGTTATCAGCGCTGTTCCCAGGCTGAAAGTCAAAGACACAGCACTGCACCAGCTACTAAGAAGGAGAAAAATGACTGCTACTGCTGAACCCAGGACAGTATCCACCCCTTATTCCATACCATTCACATCATGCTCAGATCCCACATTTTCAATATACCATCACTCTTATATATACACATCCATATACATACACACAGATCATTCCTTAGTGCATGGACCAATCCCTATAAAGCTGCCGAGTCCATCCGGTCCATGATGTCAGGCTCCATCTCTTGTAACAGTCTTTCAGAGCAGGAGATGCTGTTTGCAGTTTTCGCATTCATGAACAACCTGGGCAATAGTGTCCATTGCTAAGTCCAGCCCTCAATCATGAGTCCGTCTCTGTGTTGCATCTCTGCCATGAACCCAGGACAGTATCTCAGTGATTCAAAAGGATTTTGGTGTTCTGTAAAATCTTGATATTTTTACACGCAGTGAGTGGTACAAAGTGATGGTGTTTGAAGAAACACTACTGATGCCTACAAATCTGATGATACATTTTGGGCAGCTCCTGAGGAGAAGTGAAAATTATGGAGACACTCCATCTTAAGGGGTTGCTATGAATCCATTCACATACCTGGGATGAAGAAGATGCTGAACCACTTCCTGCAGGGCCTTTGAGGAAACATCTCCTTTATAATGTCATTTAAAACCACCACTACCTCAGGGTGAGTCTGTTTTTCACCAATGCTCTCAAAGTTCAGTGACTGGCTTCAGCCGGCACTTCTACACTTCAGCTTTTGCTTTACTTAAACCCAGGCAGTGGAGGTTCTGTTTTCTGTTCCAAGACAGATGCTGAATTCAGGCCCTCAGCTACTTGCCTAGCAAGAAACCTGACGTAAAATAAAGGAACAGGTAAGAAAATGTCAAGTAGTGACTTCATTTAGGAAGAAAGGGACAGCACATACAGCTTTCTGCTGCAGAGCCAGTCCTGGATGGGTAATGACTGGTTTTGCACTACCACTGACAAGATGCTCTGAAGGTGATATTAGTCCTAGCCTTGCCTTTAGATAAGAACTCTTTTTCCCCATCTAGAATTGCATAATGTATACCAGTGTGTTGTTCAACTGCAGCTTTGTGGCCTGGCACCTTTCTCTTGATAATCATGTACACATGGAAATGTAGCTTGAAAATCAAGACACATACGTGGGGAAAACAACTGTCAGCTTTTTTTCAAGCAGAAAAACTTGGTCTGGCCCGTATATGTCCTGCATATAGAAGAAAGAGGAGGTCTGTAATACTGTACAGTACTGTAGGTACTGTAGTGATAGGACAAGGGGTGGCGGGTTAAAACTTAAACAGGGGAAGTTTAGGGTATAAGGAAGAAGTTCTCTACTGTGAGGGTGGTGAGGCACTGGAATGGGCTGCCCAGGGAAGTTGTGAATGCTCCATCCCTGGCAGTGTTCAAGGCCAGGTTGGACAGAACCTTGGGTGACATGGTTTAGTGTGAGGTGTCCTTGCCCATGGCATGGGGGTTGGAACTGGATGATCTTAAGGTCCTTTCCAACCCTAACTATTCTGTGATTCTAGTAAGTGGAGTGTTTTAGCTAAAATTAGTTTTTCTCTAACATGGAAATAAGCTAAAAGCAGTTTATTAGAGTGACTGCATTAGCTTCTAAGCTAGATTTTTATAGAGTTTACTTCTGATAACTAAGCAGAGTTTTCTGCCTGTTGTTGAGCTATTTTTGCACTAAGAAAAGTAGTAGTAAAGCATTTCCCATGGTGGTGTTGCATCAGTAAAGGAATGAAAGTAATACTGTGCTTCAAAGACAACAGGCAAAAATGGATGCCTGCACGGAAAGAGGAACAGTGGGCATGTCTGGAAGCCTGTTGTAAGAGTTTCTATTTTACAGAGTCTGAAGGAACTCCACACTGGGTTTAGAGCAGTACATTTGCCCCCAGAGGGCAATTTCTGCCATACCACAGCTGCTTAGTGTGACCCACTTGGTGGTTTACAGAGCTCAGAGTTTAATCCCACTTACCCAGTTTGTGGTTTATGTTTCCAAGCCCAACATGAAGAGTCATCTCTGTACTGTTGAGTTGTTTTGTGCAGCTGCAGCAAGACTGAAAGCTAAATTAAAGTGGGACATGATAACATTTCAATATCTATATGCACTATATAAAGAATTTTTTAAGGAACATCAGTATAATCAAAATGGCCATGTACTAAAGTTGGAAAGGTTCTGTATCAAGCTGATACCACTTCATAGTTATCTTGTATTCCTGCAATTTTACTTAGGTTACAGCTACAGCCTGCATCAGGACAAAAAAGTCCTGGTTCATTTCTTTACAACCTCAACACAAAATACATATTTTAGATGTACCCTGCTTCTGTAACCACGGAGAAGATGAAAAACAGGCAGTAAAAATGCTTTAATAATTTGGGTGGTATTGATTATCAGCTTGCTAACTCCTTAAATATATGGTTCTGGCAAAATTGATTACTTGTTTAGCCTTAACAAAATAAAGCAGTTTTGTGCAATAACGTATCTCAATATCTGTATGTGGATTTAGCTCATTAAAATACTTACCACTAAGCAAAACCAGCAATAGATGCAAGGTCTCAACATGGTTCCTCCTTACCATGGGACAGAAGTGGTGAGAGTGAAATGTTATTAGATGTAGTAGCAGTACATGTAATTTAATTCCACAAGGGTGAAGCGACAAATCTGTATACACAAAGTCCCCAAGAACAAACAGATGAACTGCAAATTGTTTTATTCAGGGATAGTGTACTTTGCAAACACAGAGTACTTTGCATACATTTCCATTTTTCTTTGCAGACAGCACTTAAAAGATTCTTTCCATTTTACAAAACAACACTGAACTAAAATGAAAGCATAAACATGTCCATGAAAATATATTGCAGAAATTAGAACAAGAACACCTCGGCCATTTTTCTCTTCTACTGGAACTGACCAAACCAATGTTGGCAGCTTCCCAAAGCAGAAAGATGACTTAGTAAGATTATCATATTGAAATGCTGGTTTCTACAGAGGAGAAAGACTATCCTGCATGTGGGATGAAGTCTGGAAGATGTGAACCGATCTGTGCAATTTATCTTCTTTCTTTGTTGCTAAAATGACAACAGGTTAGATTTCTAAAGGCTTTTGCAACCACAGAGGTTCAAAATACCATTTACTGAATCAAAATCAGCATTTAATAAGAATGTAAAGGTAAAACTGGAAACAAATTCAGGTTAAGTTATTGCACTCAGAACAGTTTTACCTTTACCTGTGTCCACGTAAATCTGTCACACTAACTAAAATAAAAATACACTGAACTCCTCCAGTCACAATCCAGATCAGTGATTTGGGCCTTGGCTACACACTCCCTTGTGCAGGTGACTCCTTGGGAAAGCAGCATTCCTCAGGTCCTGGACTGCAGAGGAAGCCGAAGGGCCAAATCTGTGAAGTGACTCATTTCAGGCTGTTTGCTTCGCTTCTTGATGTATT
The DNA here is from genome assembly GCF_037157495.1 of Lathamus discolor. Lineage (NCBI taxonomy): Eukaryota > Metazoa > Chordata > Aves > Psittaciformes > Psittacidae > Lathamus > Lathamus discolor. The sequence continues at coordinate 83,330,339 of NC_088889.1, read as the reverse complement.
CTAGTGTTGTCACCTGGGTCAAAAGAAAGGTACTTTGAGATTTTTAGTGTCTTTGTTCTCAGTTCACAGGCCATCACTTAATCTATGTGAAGGTGTTTTGAATAGACAGTCATGATTTTCCCTAAATGTCACTGGCTACATGAGCACTTGCTTTTCTTGCTCCAGAGATGCTTATCATGTATATCTTTCTTAAAGGCTCTAAAACACCCACTTTCCAAGCTTACACCATGCAGTTCCTTTCACTAATAAAAATGTACTTCTCTTAAAGACAGTTTTCTGTACTGAAAAAAGTTATAGCACCCAACATTTGCACATTCCTTAATGTGTGAAATATATGTGAAAGTGCCAGAAAGATACAGACCACTTGAAGTAAGACAGCTGCTTATTCCTTAAGAAGCATTTAAAAATGGTGGGGTTTAAGCTGATTTATTTTTGAAGACAGCAACTTGTAAAATTATTGGCTTTATTAAGATAAAGAAATGTTACCTTTTCTCAAATGAGGATTTCAAAAAGATCTTAAGAACTACAGTTTCCCTGCATTACCCCTTTTCCTTACCATAGTACTGGTGTCAGCAAAGCCATGCTTCTGAGCAAGATTCCAGAGGTTGACTGAAAGCTGGTTTAGTTTGTTGTTCCGTAGATCCCCATGAGCTAGAATAGTGTTAAAGAAATAGAGTGCCAACTGGCTCTGTCTCTTTAGGGTCTATAATAAAGAAAAAAAAAAATATATAAAAATCCTGTATTATCAGGCAGTCATCCCAAAATATCCAGCACAGCCTCACTGTATTCTCTGAACTCTCAGAAGTGCAAGGGGCAGACACTCATTTTGTGATACACGGTAATACACAAGAAAATGGGCATAGTTTTTCATGTCAAAATACAAGTACTGATAATCAACAAATCAGCCCAAGTTGCTGTAACTAAAATGATTACGTAAGACTCCTGCATCTTGTCCCACTTCAGCACAGCATGTAGGTCTGACATGTTTTTAACTCAAAGACTACCTACAACTGCACAGAAATCACTCCCCACCAACCAGCCTTACATCACCATAGCTATGTATTTTTTTAGAGAGACCACTATCATCAATCTAGATGAATGCAACTTCAGGCCTTTTCCAGCAGTCTGTTCTACTAAAGACAGTTTTCCTCTGCTGTTCTTTCACTGAGACTTCGGTGATACCAACATATTTGTACCATATTTGCAGCTATTTTGCCAAGGAGGGACCTTAAGAAAGAGCCATGCTTCGTGGTAAGATACCATAGAGGAGCATCATGCCCTTTAGCCTCTGGAAAGGAATTCTGGGGCACAGACAATCCTGCACTAAGCTTACAGGATGCTACCATGCTGATTTAGGATGAGTGGAAAACAGAATGAAAATGCTATTGCAGATTCTGCTTATTCCTTTAGAATAAGTTCTAAAAGGCTAAAAAGATGAATTATTATTGGATGCATGTGAGTGTAGTATCTGTTTATAGTGCTTTGCTGCAGCTATTCTTTGTTTTTTGCTCGAGACGGACCACTAATGAAAATATAGTTCCATCTTACACAGAAACCACAGCAGCAGAGTAGTAGTTAAAACAAAACTGCCAGCTGAGCAGCTCGATTAATGAACTTAATACTTCACTTTAGCCCCCTCAGTTCAACACATACTAGGTAGCTATCACACAGCATTCAGATGTGAAGTTACAGAAGACAGAAGCAGAGACTGGGATAAGAGGAGTGCAGCAAACTCTGATTTGTGCACTCCTGAAATGATACCAGTGCAACCTTGCAGCCTCTGCCCCTTTCCCTAAGGGATCAAAAGTAAATTAATTTCCCTTCTCACTGCCAGCAAGAGAGGTCAGATGCTATTCATCAAAGAAAGGGCACACACTGAGCTATCAGTCCTCCAGATAAACATGGAAAAGGAGAAAGGCATCATTAAAAACCAAGCTAACTAGAAAAGAGAACACAGCATGCCCCAGACTAGAAGCATCAGACTGCTACTGTATGTACGAGACACACAGAGCAGATTTGTGCACACAGAAAAGATCTGACACATCAGAAACTGTGCACCCACACACAAGCATGCATATGCAATGCCCAGAGCTGCTCCAGGCCCAGGAAGTTCCCTAAGCACTAAACTAATTGCATGAAGCTCCTGAGATGACAGCTGTTCCTCTAACAGCTATCTACATTAGCAATTTCCATCCCAGTATCTCCAAAACCTGTTCATAGGCTAAAACTACAACCATCGTTTGGAGTGTTGAACATACCAGACAGAGAAATACAACTGATCAGTCTAGTCCAGTAGCAGTAACAAAAAAAGCAGAAATACAACTCAAAAAGACAATAAAATGGAAAGTGGTTATGTTTAAATGCTACTGTAGTACTTCTCTTGTAGGACTCCCATTATCTGAATAATACAGAATAAAACAGAAGGTACAGCCAGCTGGTCCATGTTTTGCCATATTACTCACAAGACATCCTGCCACATTAACGTGTATCCTGGATTAACAAAATAACCTGTATTAGCTATGTGTTTTTTTCCCATTGACCATCTAATGCCTGCATGTCTTCTGCTGAATACAAACTTCAAAGAGGTTCCTGGGAATTGCCTGGAGGTTTCCTCATGAGAAGTGGGACAGTCAAATTATCAGGCAGAATGCAAAAGCAGCAGTACTCTGGTCTGAGTATCAACAAACCAAGTTTTCCAGGCAGTACCAATGCAAATACAAAATCCGTTCTTTAAAAGAAGGATGATATTTTGACTAATTTAAAACACATATAATTCAGAAAGGATCACACTTCAAAAAGATTCTAAAAACACATTAAAAACATGGAAGAATGAGATGCACACTAACTCTCATTGTATTGGGGTAGGTGTAACAGGATGTTGGCATCTGGTCATCAGTAACACAATACAGAGAGAAGAGAGAGGCAGACTTGGGTATGCAGTAAATCCCACGATGTCTGAAAATGAACAAGTCAGAGAAAAGGCTTCACATGATGATGAACAGGAATGTTTGTGTACCATGGCACTGACCTCCAACCTGAGAGAGACACCTGTGCTAGCATGCTGCCACGCCTGCTGACATACCCGAGATGGAAAAGTGGATGGCACTCCAATTCACAGGACGTCTTCACAGGCAGCAAGGAGAAAGCAACAGCTCAGCCATTTGGCAGCCACAGACATCATGGGGCTAGCAACTCCCACACCTAAAGGAATTGCCAGCCTTCTAGGCAGCATGTTTTCCATAATTTTTGGAATAATGCTGATGACAGTGAAACAAAACACCTCATCCCAGAATGTGACTCCCTTGTGCCTGAGCCCCTCTACTGAAGTGCACAGCAATGCCCAAATTTCATGTAAACGTAACAGAAAAAAAAAAAAGACCTTCCATACAAATGCCCGTGTAACATATTTCACCAAATTCTGCCTAGCAATTAAAATATTCATTCCTGTCTGTCAGTGACTTTGCCAGACATCGATGTCATAAGGATACCTTGAGCCTTCTGTTCGAAAAGCATCTGTGCATTCAGATACGTTGCTCCTCTGAAGGTGCATCCAGCCTGCTGCAGCTCCCGTGTAACAGGCTCTGATACTCCTTAACAGGCCATCTGTGGCAGCACAGAGCTCAGCATGGCCTGTAAAGCTCCTCCAAGGCACTAAGTATATCAGTCTAGGCTGAGTCTCCATGCTGATACAACATCTGTTTGCTGGTGTTACCTGAACTATCGAGCCTGAAACTAATTCCAGCACTACTGTGATGCTGGTGCTTACGTCCTTGTGATCCAAACCTACATACTCCTAAAGAAAGCCATAACAGGCAGCCTTGTCTTTCCTTAAAAGCTCTCACGTTAAGCTCTTTAGGAACCTTTTAACATCTGTTTGTTCACTGGAAAGGATCATGAGCTGCATGGGGCAGACCATGTGCTCAACTCTCTCATTACACAACTGTCCTAACACAGGATAAATGAGGCACCCAGCACCACCAGCAGCTCATACAGGCTCATTTATAATAAAGGGAAATAATGATCTGAGAAAACACCAAGAACCAAGCTGCAGCTGGGAGCTCTTATACCACACAAGAGGACATGTATCCCCTGTTTCACCACTCCTCTAGCACACTGAGATGGACAGAAGAGAAAGAGCTTTCTCTTGGATACAATCCTTGAAACAGCAGTCCTGAACCTCCCTCTGAAGTACTCAATCTCAGTGACAACTTCTGCTGGCTCAGGGTGCAGTAACACACCTCTAGTTAAGCCAGGCTGAGACACTCTATTTCTAGCTCTATACTGGCACCATGGCAGCTTAATTTCTATTTCAAAGTCCTTCATGTATTTTTAAAGCTTTTAATATTCATTGTGCTGCTCACATCAGTTTTATTTCCCTCTAAAATTAATCCAACAAAGAAGTGCTCCATGTAGAACTAACCTGTGGTTCATGGACAACCAGACCATACTTTCCAAAACTATACTGAGTAACCCTGCTGTAGGCTGTTAGCAGAATCCTCATTTATGTATTTTGGTTTCTTCCATTTACCAAGGATGCTGCAAACATGCAGAAACAATGTTCCCAATTAAACTTTCTCTAGTCTTTAAACTCCACCAGCATGCCAGAGGCAATGATGTAATAAAAGGATTAATCTGGGACTTCAGACTCTCCAACTCTGAGACAAAGAAGTCGAGCTGACACGCACTCACCAGCCACAGCTCCTAACTGCAATGTACCTATCCTATTGCTGACCCATCAGCAGGCAAGCTGCAAGGTGCCAAAACAGGAACCTCCACCACCTGCAGTGTCTTCTGGAAACTGCAGCAGGTAAACTCTCTTGTTCCTCTCCTCCCAAAGTGGAATATGATGTTTAACCACCTTAGAAAATCTTGGCCAAGGACAAAAATTCTTAAGGATGAGCAATCTCTCCTCAATTTAAAACATAACCACACACAGAGAACTATGTCCAACTCTGCTTCTAGTTCAGTATTCAAACACATGAAATCAAGTGAAGTTTTTGTAAGTTTATATAAAATTATCAATCAGATGTTTTGAAAGCAGAACCCTCAAGAGTATATCCAGAAATTGCTTTTTATTGCTCCTTTTTCAATGCTTACTATAAATAATCCACTACCTATCATACGGTACATGGGAAGACTGCCATCCTAACATGACACTGCCAAGGACACAACAACATGTTCCGAATGTTTTGGATCAAAAGTCGTGTTTGAATAAAACATACTCAATCTGGACATTTATCACTGAGTAGCAAGAGGCAAGGTATTTACACTCCTAAGAAACTGAAGCGTAAGATCAGCCTTCCACCCACCCAAAGGCAGAAAGGATTCACGGGTACACACTCTTATGACCAAAACCAGCTTGAAGTTTACAGAACTATCCAGAACAGAAAATGTCCATTCCAACACTGTCACGTAACTGAAGCATTCTCCAATACTGTGAAAAGATCATGCTGTGTTAACATAAGATGCACTGTTCTCTTCCAAATCGCCCTTTCGGTGAAAGCATTTTACTGTGAGTAAAATTTATCTTCCTTTATAGCTTTTAAAGGAAATGAACCAATAAAAAATGCAGAATCAGAGACTTGTTCATTTAAATGAGCAGCCAAGAAGATGAATAATAAAAGGTCACTGACACTGAAGCAATCCAAATACCAAAGTGATTTTATGATTGGTTCTACTTTAGCACAAATGGAGGTGTCTGACAATATTCTCGTCGCCTCCATTCCCTCAGCAACAACAGCTTCCTCAAAAAAACATTAATTCTTACAAACCAACTTTTATCTCAACCTCTCAAGGACTTGTACTCAACTAAGCAAAATAAATGCTCCCTCTTTGTAAATAAGGACCAACAGAGGAGTAAATCCAGGGTCACAGAGGCAAAGGCAGGGCAAGGACCTATAACCATGCTGCTTAGCTTTAAATCCCGTTTTCTATGCAACAACTGCTTCAGCGAAATAACACAGGATCTCATTACTCAAAGTACTAAGCTTGAAAGAAGAAAAAAAGAAAAAGCCTTTCAGAAACCACAGATTTCAAGCTTTACAAACATTCCCACACACATACTCCATATAGGAGTCAGATGCAAAAAATACTTAATATACAAGCCACAGGCCTGAAAACACTGTTAAAAATCTCTTCCTAATATCTGCCTTGATATTTTAAGCTGTGCGAGAGTGGTTGTTTTCTTCTGTTACTGCTCTGAAAAAGAACTGCTATTCACTGTGGTGATGTGTACAATAATGTGGAGTCATTTGAGCAAAGAGTTCATTCATCTTACGTCTCTACTATTGCTAAAGGAAGGATAGATAGGATATCAAAAGCAGAGAAAAGGCTAAACTTAACATAGTGTCCTTCAAATACTTATCATTCAACACTGTGTATTGGCAAACACTACAGGCTATTGTGCAAACAGGCTACCTAAAAAGTTACATCAAATTAATCATCCCCTGCCCTCCCATTTCACTCCACAAGAAACAGGATTTCTATCAATACAGCAGTTTAGTAAGGGGTGTTTAGGAAGTTGTGGAGGGGCTCGATCTCAGAAACAGCAAGTTCTCATTATTTCAGTAATACTGAAAACTTCACTCACCTGCCTTTCACATACAATCCATTACCCTGTATTTGATCCCTCAGAGATTCTGAACTCCAATCAAGAAATCCAATAATCTGCCTAGAGTTTTCTGTATTCAATATTGAACAAATATGACCCTGCATTAAAAACAGGATAAAGCCAAAACACCTTTCCCCTCCCTCTGCACCTTTCTTCTGACTTCATCCTAGTGTCTGGAACCCAAAACTTTTACCAGTTAAAGGCGGTTGCCATTGTATTTTACCCAGTAACAGACTAGTATTGTGTACAGTTCTGGTGTCCTCAACATAAAAAGGACATGGAACTGTTGGAACAAGTCCAGAGGAGGGCCACGAGGATGATCAGGGGACTGGAGCACCTCCCGTATGAAGACAGGCTGAGGAAGTTGGGGCTGTTCAGCCTGGAGAAGAGAAGGCTGCGTGGGGACCTAATAGCAGCCTTACAGTATCTGCAGGGGGGCTATAGGGATGCTGGAGAGGCACTCTTCGTTAGGGACTGTAGTGACAGGACAAGGGGTAACAGGTTAAAACTTAAACAGGGGAAGTTTACATTGGATATAAGGAAGAAGTTCTTTACTGTTAGGGTGGTGAGGCACTGGAATGGGTTGCCCAAGGAAGTTCTGAATGCTCCATCCCTGGTGGTGTTCAAGGCCAGGTTGGACAGAGCCTTGGGTGACACGGTTTAGTATGAGGTGTCCCTGCCCATGGCAGGGGGGCTGGAACTGGATGATCTTAAGGTCCTTTTCAACCTTAACTATTCTATGATTCTATTAATTCTTACTCTCCCATTACAAAACTGGGCATTTCAGGCTACTGTTAACTTAGCTGCCAAGAAAAGATGGTTTATTTACAGAAAGTTGACAGCCATGAAGGATAAAACAGGAAGGACAGATACAGAGCAGATTTTAGGCATAACTGTATGGCAGTCAAATGAGTGACTGTGGCACTCCAGTTCTCTTAGGCCAATAACTGCATACCGGCATCACCCAGCTCATTATAGTCAGACTCTCGTAAGAAAAAAAGTTATCCCAGACTGAGCATCATATTTCCATAACCAAACTACACCAGGACTCAAGCCTATTAATTTAAAGCTAACTCTAAACCACAGAGCATCATGTTTCCATGATCAGACTACACCTGGTTAATTTAAAGCCAACCTCACTATGCTGTTCTGCAATCATTATTCTAGGCACTGCAGGCGCACAATCAATACAACAGAGTAGCTTCTACTGTTTGTTGGTTTGTTGTACTATCTGTGTACAACATATGGCTAAGCAGGTAACTTTAGCCTGAATATTAGAAATGTATTATAACTGCTACATGATCTGTTTCGCATCATTAGGTCTCCCCACCACAAGCCTGCCTACATGACTGACCGACCTTTTAACAAGTAAAATTACCTTATTTCCTCCTGTTGCAAGGCTCCTGGAGCTTTGTATATAACAAAGCCTGGTCAAGAAGCTAGACCATTTACTGAACTCCAAAGTAATTTTGGTTTTGTACTGAATTGAGCTGAGTAAGAACATACCTCTTCTTTTCCAAGGGTTTTCAGATGATCCAGGATCTGTGCTATCACTGTTTCACACAGTTTATTAATTTCAGCCAGGAACTTGGAGTCTCCACCATACAGGGTATCATTAGAATCAACTGCAGAAATGAATTCAAGCTTAGGTTTGGCTAAAGAACTATGCATTCATTTGCTACTGAGAACACCAGCTATTTATAGAAGACCAGATTTGGAAGTTATAAAATGACCCTTCTCCTCCATGAAACACAAACACAACAATCTCATTTAAGTGCCCACCACTTTGTTACCTACGATCTCCTGATTTATGGAAAAAACCACTGAAAAGAATCTTCTAGGTTAAGACCAGTCCTGTATTCCTGGACACAGCCAGGTTCAAAAACTTCTGCTAGACTTAAATGCAAAGCAACATACAGTGTTAATTTTCAGTTTTCCTGCAGAGACAGACTCCCTGTTCCCATCAGTTTAGAAGAGTATGGCTACCATCAGTTTACTTACTAAAACCAGCAAGATTTTAAAAGGAAACTGCCTTTTTTAGCTAAAATAAAGCCTTGACTACCTCAAAGTTATGGACAGAAATTCAGGAAGTGTCTTTTCAATTTCAAAGACCTTGAAGGATATTTTTTGGGGGGTAAGGGGAAAGAGAACTCCATGTTTTTAGAGCTTATATAGTTGTGATTTTAAACATGTATTTTGGCAGAATTTATTTATGTTTTAGTAAGAAGCTGGTTACAAAAATTCGTAAGTTTAAGTGGTTTAAGTGTATTGTGGGTAAATCAGAGAGCACTCGAGGTAAAAGGTGATCCCCTGTTCCCAAGTAAACATTTTAAGAAGCTAAGGTACATGGGTCCGCCTAGGAAAAAAACCAAAATCATCCAGCTACAGGGGAAAAATTAGTATCTTATATTTCCATGCTTCTTTCCCTTGAAATGTAATTAATTCGGATTTCTCATCTTGGGATTATGCAGCTGTTTTGGTCATATAAAACACAGAGTGAAAAAAAGGCCAGCTAAACCACATTTCCTTACAGAACCTGAAAAGTAGATTTACTATAGAGTACTTCCTCAACTGACAACTATTTTCTGTGCTGATAACTGCAAGAGGTGTTTTGTCATGGTTGGTAACTGTGACAGACTATCCAGCAGGAAAACTGCAGAATGTATTCCAGCCTGCCTCTTTTGTGAAAGCCTTGTGCAACTAGAACAAAAAGCCGAACTAGCTTGGCCACTCAGACTAACTAATCATGTCAGTGTACTTTAAAAGGCCTGATTAACACTCTACCTTAATTTAATAATCTCTTTATGATCAGAAGGCAAACACTCAAATCTTAGAGCATATTACAAAATATTACAAAAAGATTACAGCTATTTTATAAAATGAAAAATCTTCAGATTCTTTTTTTCTAGATGTTCTGAAAATTTTTGTAAGTTACCACCACAATTTCCAAACCTAAAAGCCTGCATGCAAAGCAGCAAATACACCCTTTAATAACAAAGAGTAGGCATTGCATGCTAAACTGGAGTAGTTAATAGATGTGAACGAAACACCAAGAACAGGTGTAAGTCGACACTAGACTAAAAGAAAACCCTCCATACATATGAAGTTCTAATATTTACTTGAAAAAATCATAGTTCTAAGTATTTGCACCAGCACCACCAGGAATAAACTATGTAAAACACTCTACACAGTTCCACATTGAAGAACAGACTGTACATCTGTTCTGGAGTCACTCCTGTGATTACTTTAAGTTACAATATCTGGACCTGCATAGGAAAATAATCCATTCTGTATTATAGACTACCACTGATCTTCATTAACTAGGTAAGATGATAACAATACTACAAATTGCATGGTGGAACACAAGGATACAGAGCCACCCTTATTTATTACCTTTATCTACATGGTAGATATATACTTCTTGAGTCATCGCAGACAGCAGATGCAAAACATTAGTATAAATCCTGACTTTGTCATCACTGTTATCCTCCCAAGTGTAATCCTGGATCACATTTAGTAATCCTCGCACAAGAAACAACACTCCTTGTTCTGGATGGTCCTGTAGAAAAGAAAAATCAAGACAAGTCAAAACCACCACCATAACCACCCCAAAACCAAACTTGTATTATGTGCAGGAATTCAGGGGTTTAGTTATAATATTACCTCTATAAAAGCAAAACCCACAATATAATTAAAGCTGACAACTGCTTTTCTTAAGTAAGTGCTTCCTGCAAATCCTTTTAAAAAACTGTTCCAGTTTCCTTCGAAAATGCCCATTTGACCCATAATCATAAACTTGATCTAAGGCAGCCTCCGCAGACAAACTTTGAAATGCTTTGTTTTCCAGTCACGGGGGAGTAGTACAAAATTCAACTGCCAGCTTCGTAACAGCTAAGCCTCTAAAATTACACACACTGGGTAGACTTTTTAATTTAAATAATGTCAGTAAGCTACAGAAACAAGTATATTACTCATATAATTATGAGTTTCAGAAGAACACCTACACTGGGAAGTCAAAGCTACAGACAATCAACAATCTTTCATTATGAAAGGAATATAAAGGCATCTGATTTACATAAGCTATGGGGTTTTGCAAGTAGTTTTAATACTGTGCCCAGCTTATTTCAAGCTGATGGTGCAATGACACCAATATACATAAAGACAAATCACAGTCCACTGGGGACACTTCCTTCTGATCATATATCCTGTAAAGTAAGGAGAAAAAAGTTATGGAAGCTAATCTCTGAATCCTGGTATCTCATTGCGAGTTCCTCAGTACTGAATCCAAGAGGCAAATTCCTCCTTCAATTATCTGATCCAAGACATTTCTCTGAGCAGCATCAAGTTCTGATATAGCCTTCCTTAAGTGGAAGGTCAGCAAAATACCTTGGCTGTGTAAGTTTTATCTCAGATCTTCCAGACTAATTTACAAGTTTTCCTCATCTTTCAGCTACAGCTGAAAATATAGGAAGGAAAATTACATCTCTATGTCTAAACTTGACAGCTGGCTAAAAATTGGAAGGGTGCAAAATGGCAGTATTTTGTGAAATACTCATCAGAAGAGGAAAATCATGCACAAACACATCTTTTTTTTTTTTACTCAAAAGATTACGCAACCTGTAACATAGTAACTGAAACTAACAGAAACTAAAGCTGTGTATTTTTCCCTCCTCAGGTTTTATGAGTGCTTAGCTAAAATACCACTTTTCTGCAAGGATCTATTAAACTGGTAAATTATGCTTACACAATTAAATGATAGTGAGATTTCATAGAATCATAGAATAGTTAGGGTTGGAAAGGACCTTAAAATCATCCAGTTCCAACCCCCCTGATATGGGCAGGGACACCTCACACTTAGCCATGCCACCCAAGGCTCTGTCCAACCTGGCCTTGAACACTGCCAGGGATGGAGCATTCACAACTTCCCTGGGCAACTTATTCCAGTGCCTCACCACCCTCGCAGTAAAGAGCTTTCTCCTTATATCCAATCTAAACTTCCCGTTTTAAGTTTTATCCCGTTACCCCTTGTCCTGTCACTACAGTCCCTAATGAAGAGTCCCTCCCCAACATCCTTGTAGGCCCCATTCAGATACTGGAAGGCTGCTATGAGGTCTATCCAAATCCAGTTAAGTGCAAGATGCTACTGAGAGAGGCAGTGCTGTTCTCCAGCTCCAATTATTCTGCCTCCCCATTTTGCACTTGGGTGAGTGACTTTGCAGCCAATAAGCAAATGGGTTCAGCTTGCTCATGGAAAACCAAGCACTGCATCTCCCACTCCCAAAAGCCCATTGTACTCTAAATTTTTAAACAGGAAAGTCAAAATAGCCTATGTGATATTCATAAATACATGACTTACCGGAACAACTAATAAGGTGGAAAAAAAATTACAAAGGAATTCCAGGAGGAAGGCATCAGAAGGTCGCATCTTTCCATCGACATTGATCATTTTTGGTACTTCAGGAACAAGGCTCACTGCAGCTTTGAAAAAAGCGTCAGCTACAAAATAAAGTTGCTGTATTATTACTCCAGCTGTGATTGCACAGTCATGCCCCTGATCTAATGATTGCTTCAAGTTTGTTTGAAATAGACCACAGAAAATGAACCTATGCTTAACTGCAAAGAAACTCGAGACTCAGCAATCAGTACCTGCTGCAATTTAAGTGATGCTGGTTTTTCAAAAGAAGTTGCCACTTCACTTGAGACTTGTGAAGTTGTAATTCTCCTTTGCTTAACAGGAAGACACCACTCTTTCAAATAGATTGCAAATATAATTAACAAGAAAAGCACACAATTCAAAACCGACTTATCTGACTAATGCTTACACCAGGAGAATGGGGAACCCAGCAGGGTGTGCAAGGGGAAGATCTTGCCATCTTGTTCACAAATTCATTCACAAAAGGCTATTAAAGTTCTAAGAAAGTATGGGTGGCTTCACTTCTCTATTTACAGTTATTAACAGTAAAATACTGATATAGTACCAGAACCCAAGGTATCGCTGGATAAAATGATTCTAAGAATCACAATAGAGGAATTACAGAAACTATCCACCATTATGGCCTTGGCAAAATAGCTCTTAAGAAGTTTTTCATAACTCTCTATTAAGTCTCTAATTCTACAAAACCCCTCAAACATGAGAACATCTATTCCTCAGTTTATTAATATTCATAAATTAAAACCAGTAGTTTCCCTCTCACCTTACACCTCCTATATATGCTAAAAACTCCCCCAAAAGATTCTGACAGCAACACTGTTTTGCACTTTCTTGGCTACATTTCAAAATATCCAAGCACCCAAATCCTACTCAAGCTGTTTAGCTATATACTTCAAAGCAACCTTCAGAATTAATGCTGCATCTTTACTTTAAGCACAGAGATCGAGGCCATGAAACCAAATTTTAGCGAAGAATAAAAAAGAATGCTTGGAGGTGTCCCATGGCTGAGATGGAGGCACCACTGCCAGGCATGCACGGGCACTTCCAGGAGTGCAGCTTGCTCTGGAAAAATTCATTTGAGCACATGGGACTCCAAGCAAACTTGCTAAATATAGCCTCAACTGATACCTAATTCCAGCTCCCGAGGAATACCAGGGAAACATCTGCTTTGGAAAAACTGTAAATTTTCCTTACTCTTATTTCTTTTCAGCACACAAGTGCTCAATCCCTTCTTAACTTTTCAGTGCTTACAACACAGACCCCTTCAGTCAAACATCATGCTTCTTTTATTCTGCACATCTGAGGTGAAAGAATGACTTATTTCAAACATACAAGTTTGAACAGCCAACCCAAAGGAAGGCAAGTAATCTTGCTGAGCTTTATTAGGGGAAGGAAAGCAGCAGCTGACCTTCATTCTAGCACAAGTAAATGAATCGCTGTCACTTCCACAGTTGTCTCAGGAGAAAAAAAAAAAGCACATGCCCTACATCACTTAATGATAAAAACATGTGACCAGACACATGAAAAAATGTGTCTCAGAAAATAGTCTGCATTCCAAAGTACCCACATCTGTGCAGAGAATACCCATGCCTTCTGAAGTTATTTCACAGCGGGACAAGAAGGCTCTGTGCAGCAGTCTCCATAATGAAAGAGAAGTAAAAGTACCTCACCTGCTCTCCCAGCAATCACAGTCCTAGACATTCTCCTCTAAACTTCAGCCACAGCACAAAACCAAACCCTCTATCTTCAGTATGACTTACTGCAATTTGATTAAATTTACTCTTCCTTGACCCCCTGCAGTCACTGCAAATGAGAGATGCCTTCTCATCTGGTTGAGCACCTTCAGAGACACGAGCTCCCTCATGAGACCTGCTAGTTAGAGCAGCATGCCCAGCTCTGCAGATGACTGCTGGCGGGAATGAGCAGAGAGCTGTCCACACCACAAACAGCTCACCAGGACCTATCCTCATTGCAACAAGCTCCTCTGTGCCTCCATCTTGGTCCTTCCTGACTATGACAGTCACAGAACTGCTGCCTCCCTGCTATGACTCTTCACGGCTGCTGTCCTCTCACCACTGCCACATGGTTGTGTTTACAGCCCCACATACCATTGCTGTCTCAGCACAACAGGGGGACTGTGGGGTTCTTGCCCCTACACTTTCGATTCTTCTTGACTCATTCCTCCTGCCCCACACAACACAGCCAGGCAAGCCAAAAAAACAATAGAGCATAGAAGCAGTTGGTTGCATTTTCTGTTAAAGAAATGGTTATTTTACCTTGGTACATCCAGAAGTACTGGCAAAGGAGAATATGTTCATTCTGCTATGAGTTCAGCCAATCTGCACTAACCACAAAATGGTTCTTACATACTAAAAACACATTTATCCAAGGTATATGTGCTTTGTGAGAAGAAGCAAAAATAAATTCACATTAATGCAAAGGTTTTACTACAGGTTTTGCAGAAAACTGTCCCCAAACACTACCACCCTGTTCACTTGCAGAGAGGTGTCAGAGTCTATATCACATGTTCTGAGTTTGGAGAAAAAAATTCACTAAATAAAATGTCACAGACATGCTCTTTTCCTAATAAGAATAAGCACTGGTATTTAATACTTAATTACATTAATTATGAGGTTATGCAACGGTGCTTTCTCTCTATCTTTTAACAGTCAATTTACAAAGCTATTGCTGTAGAGATGTTTCAAGAGAAAACCACATGCTTGCTTTTCCTGGTTTAAGGAGACACATGAAAAGTACCAAAACCCACAATGATGTTGCATTCTTGATTAAAAAGAAATAGAAAAATATAACATACATAGAAGACGACTTCTTCTGGTGAAGGAAGCTGTCCTCTTACCTGCCTAATGTATGACGCTACTTCTAAAGTGAGCCACTGTTAAGCTGGATAAGGTGACAGCAGCCTGCACATTAAAACAAATCATCATGATAAAGTCTTCCCAGACTGTTGTTAATATCTTGTGCAGTGCTCCGAACATGACATACTTCATGCTCTGCTAAATTTATCCTTTCACAGCAGCTCCTTCATTTTAGTTGGCCATAATCCTATAAATCTTTCCCCCAAGAACACATGTTGACCTTCAGGCTACAAAAACTAAGTCTTGGGTATCCAAGTCAGCACTTCCAGTAATACTGTCCCCTATGAAAAAGCAAGTGAAATCAGTGTTGAACATTTTGCTATTGTCAACATTCATGATGGTGCATATACACACACATTTAATTATACATACACACAAATATGTGTACCTCCATATATTTCTATATATCAATCTTCCTACAAATAAAACTTAACTTACATCATACTTGCTGCATCTATGAGAATCAGGCAAAAAAACAAGGAGGAACAAAGCCATTAACAATGGGGAAAACAATTAAGCTCCTTAAGTCCACCTTCAAAGAGCAAAAAGGGAGTGAGTTTGACATACCTACACAAACTATTTTTAGTCATGGATACAATTACACAAGGCTAAGTACATCCAAAGGACAAGATCAGGACCCATATGCAGTGTTCTTTCTGTATTACACATCACCTTCATGCCCTACAACACTGCCAAGCCTATTTTAATACTCTGAAGATTTTGCTTCCACATATGACAGATGTTGGAAATATAATGAAGCCTTATACTCTAGTGCAAAAAAATAATGGGAAGCAAGTGTGTGGGGGTTTTGTTGCCTTTCCTTTTTTTTTTTTTTTTTTTTCTGTTAAATAAAATAATGCATTAGTGTTTTGTCAACCAAGCATTGCAAACATCTGGAACTCCTCCTCCTCACCTTGGTGAGGCCACTATGAGAGTCTTCCCACAATGCTGAAATGTGTTTTTCCCCTTGAGCTATTGAACATTCTCCATCTTAGAATTCTCTACACATCACTTCCAATCCAGAAACTACAAAAAATTATTTGAACAAAGATGAAATTAATGGCTGCTGCATGAACTGGAATGCACTGTTAAATAATACTATTTCATACTAATTCATACTATGAATTAGTTGCAGATAAAAAGGTAATTATGTGGATGAAACCTGCTAGTGCTAGTTAGACGAATAGCTCGATTATAGATTGTTACAAGGCCTTAGTACTTCCAGACAAAGGCATACAGAGGCGTAAGTGGAGGAGAAGATTTGTACAGGGAGATTGTGCAGTATGAGCAAGAACACTGGATACAAGGTATTTTATTCTTAAACTGTGATCAATAAACACAACACCACCACCACCACCCAAAAAAGAAAATAAACACAACAACCCCCCCCAAAAATTCAGCCTGACTCTCTAAATTCCATGTAATCGCTAAAGACTAAGGTATTGTCAGCAGTCCATCAGTAATACTGTAAACTTTGAGATGATAAACTTAATAAAGTTGAATACTGTAGTTTCTCCTGGTTATTATGAAATGGGGAAAAAAATTCTATCAAATGAGCAGACACAAGGAAAAACCTGATACAACACTGAAGTGTCAATATGGATTTTGGAGACAGAAATCATTCCTCAGAAAGTTTTCAAAAGAGCCCACAAGTTTGTGTTTAAAGTGACCCACAGCCAATAGGAATACTCAGATTTGTAAAAAACTAACAGTGCTCCTCACACAAAAGGCTGTTAAAACAACTAAGCTGACAAAAGATAGGGAGGAAAGTCCTCCTGAGGATTCATAACTTCATAAAGGATGAGGTGGAGGGGGAAAGAAGCAGGAATAAAAAGTTTTCACAGTGGAGTGAAATGACTATTGTGTCCTTAAGGTTTGTCAGGGAAACATGTCCTTACAATGAGCTGGGAGGGAACAATGTTTGCAGACTAGTCTGGAACAGGACTGCAAAGAATCACAGATGGATCTCGTGATTCTGAGCAATAAAACAGCAGATGAAATCTAATACTAGTAAGGCATATGGAGAAAGAAGCAGCCCTTGTAGTAACTATAGAAAGTTAAGCTCTAAATAGGCTATTTACGCTCATGAAAGGTTTTGGAGTCATTATAGATGGTTCCTTGAAAACTACATCCTAAACAGCTGTTGAAAAGGCAAGGCAATTATAAGAATCATTAGGACAGTAATGGAAAACTGAGGTGTCACTGTATCATTTTTATAGCTGTTGTGCATTTATAGCTAGGATATGGTCCCGATCTTCCAATTTCCAAAAGAATAGAAAGAAAATTTAAAAGGTCCTAATGCCTGGAACTGTCTCCTTATTAGAAAGGACTTTACTGACTTGAATTCTTATCAACTTACCAACTCCATCATCTCATAAACAGTGTGAAGAAAATGAACCAAGAATAACTGAATTTATCACAGTACCACTAGTAGCTGCTTGCACTGAAACACCCAATATTTAAACAGCATACAAAAATAAATCCCTAAGTAGTAGATTTCCAAGTACTACGCAACCATAGAATTCACTGTCACATGAAGTTTCAAAGGGCAAAAAATAAAACTTGGTTTAAAAGGATGTATTTAGACCACCTGCAGCTGAAAGCTAGGAAGCATCATTCTACATTATTGTTTCTTCCCTTGGGTAGATACTACTAGACACCTTCATAAACAGGTCATGGGCTGGACAGTCTTGAAGAGCTGACAAACTGCTATGAAATGCTAGTCTGAAAAGCTTACAGAGACAGAGATGCCCTCTTTGGAAAAGCTATTGGCAGGGATAAGGAGAGGAACAAGAAGCAGCTCGATGAATGGGAGAAGTTTCTAGCTGTGGAAATTCCAGGTAAAAGTCGTAATTCTGTTCAAATAAAGCAACATTTAGTATTACTAGCGAGGAAAACTGTATCTCTTCACTTTCTCCCAAAGCTACTTTGCTGCCTTCAAGGAAAACAGTATTTAAAAAGATAACAAAGACATAGTATCAGAGACAGCATACACTGATATTGCCAGAAAATCCTGAGCCAAGAAGCCCCAAAAGCATTTGCTAAACAAAATAAAGATCTGTGTCGGTTGATTTGGGGGGACAAAGACTACCTGTTTTTATGAAGTTTTATGCTTGACAATATCCCAGTGAAATTAGTCACACAGAATCAGCTGAATTACTTTATTCACTCAGCATGTTACTTGTGAAGCGAGGCAAGGATTTCATGGCCTTTAAAATGAAAATGCTGTTCAACACACATTACCAGAAAGTTACATCATCCCTACCCACCTGCTGAATGCTGTGACCAGCAATTAAAAAATCACGCTGTTCTCTGACAGGCAAAAGCAGCATTTCAGCAGGGAGGAAATATATGCAATTAAAATAATACCTATAGGTCTTTTCCAACCTGGTTGATTCTATGATTCTATCTCAAAAATTCAGGAAAGTGGTAACAGAGCATGCATTTAATCTGAATTTAGTCCAAGCACTCCCTATGACAGAAAGCATGACTGATGAGAATTTAGTATTTTATGTTGGCAGCATGTAGCATTCTGTGTCTCAGATTGAAAAAAAGAAAAGCATACCTCCGTATAATCTAGCATCTTCCTATCTTCCTTTCTAGGGTGGGCTCTTAATAGGCTCACCACAGGTACAAACTGTGCATCCAGGACAGAATCACTTAAAACGTGTTGAACGTAATTACAGATTCAATTTATTTGAAGCGCTTCTTGGGAGCTGGAAACAAAAGAGACAGTAGTCATAGTATCCCAGACTGGTTTGGGTTGGAAGAGACCTCAAAGATCATCCAGTTCCAACCCCCTGCCATGGGCAGGGACACCTTCCACTAGACCAGGTTGCTCCAAACCCTGTCGAACCTGGCCTTGAACACTGCCAGGTATGGGGCAGCCACAGCTTCTCTGGGCAACCTGTGCCAGCGCCTCAGCACCCTCACAGTGAAGAACTTCTTCCTAATATTTAATCTAAATCTACCCTCTTTTTCAGTTTAAAGGGTTCCATGATTAATACAGGTTGAACAGCATGCCTGGACAGACATCTGTCAGTGTATTAATACTGGACTTTTCACGAGCCTGTGAATGCATTTTGTCTGACACAATTTCATCATATTAAAGAAAACCTATTCCAAGAAAAATTACAATTACAGTTTTCCAATACTGAAGTTTTTAGGTGAGTTCAAACAAGCACCACACAATCGCTTTGATTAACAGTGTGGCAAATCCCAGCAGGCAATACTCCGATTTGATAGAGGAAACTGGAACAGCGAGACAGTAGGACTGATGGTTACTACTGCTACCCCTTGGGATTGGGAACGACACAAAACCCAAACTCCTCCACAGTTACAGGCAGATTAGCTGCGGCTCTACAGTTGTTCGTAATATCTCAGTGCAATTCTCAAGACTGTCAAACTTTAGTTACCGCTATGACCTGCACATCCATTTTATAAAACAGCAATCTTTCAAATTCCCTTTATCTACCCCAATAGGTACCATAACTCCCTTTTCAAGTTAGATACATTGGCAATTTAGAGAAATCTTCCTATTACCCATTACCAAGAGAAGTCTATTCTGTGAAATTCAATTTAACGGAAAATTCAAATTCACAGAAAACAACAGCTGGAATTTTAAAGAGGAATTGCAGGCACATGTACACACACACATGCATACCTCACTGGTGACTGAGCTATCAGATCAGGTACATTAACCTTTCAGTTTTATTTCTCTTCCCAATTCTAAACTGATTAAACTAACTCCAATCAGCATAAAATAAAGGTTATATACAAGGCACAATTTCACTTCACAGCTTACTGCTATCATTAATTACACACTATTAAAACTTCACGTCACGCTGCATGAGTTCTTGCAGATCAGTGTCTAATTGCCATCAGTTAACTCAGTTAACTGACTGGATTTAAAGTTGCTGTTATGAATTAATCAGTACTTCTTATACAAATGAAATGCGTTACAGATTAAACTGTGTTAAAAATGACCTTCAAGGACATGTTATCTGACTACAATACATCAGAATCAGCAAAAACAATTCACAAAAAATGTCCCAAGGCTGGTGTCACTGTTCCCTAACTGGTTAACACATGCTAAATTACTCATGCAAGTGACATGTCTCTGACTACAAATTATACCTGAAATAGCTTTCCTAAGGAAGCAGAAAAGTGTGTAACAATAAAACCTTGGTAAACGAAGTGAGCTACTGAACACCAGCTTTGCATATACTTCATTTCAACAAAAACTGAGATGGACCAAATGCTCCTCCCTCTAGACTGTGGGTCTAAAATTCAGCGGCTAATAGATGTATTTTAGAGATTGAGTTCACAATATTTTGCATATACCTGTTACCTTAAAAGATTTTAGAATGGGGATCCTACTCATTATTTTAGTGAGTGGATTGTGTTCATATGTCAAACTCTCACACTGAAAAATGCGGACAACTGTCAGAGCCCAGGAGCCTCTCTCAGAGAAGACCTGGATCACAAACATGGTGGGAAGGCAGTTTATAAATTGAAAGATTATTAAATCACAGAGATGGTCCCAACATGTGCAGGATATAGACCTCAAAGACTGAACATTGCAGAAAATCTGCTTTGGATTTGCTCCTAACTAGAGATACACTGCAACCGAGCAACAATAATAAAAATTGATACAGATGATAAAGTAAGCTGGTCAATTAAACAAACACAAAGAAGAAAAAGTGAGTCCATTTTTGGTAAACTTTGTTATCTACAAAGAAACTGCACAGTACTAATTGTACAACAACAGACTTTGCAGATCTTTTATTTGCACAACATACTTGGACAAAACAGCTTTATTTCAAATCCCTCTGCTTTGCTACATGGGCAGTGTCAGATTCAAAACAAAGAAACACAACAGTCACCCTGTACTAAAAGGTCTTTATCAGCATCCTAAGTCAGCTTGTTTGTGCAGCTGGAACTTACTAGTAAATGCAGGGCTTGGAAAGCAAGCTCTTGTGAAGAAGCAGACAGCTAAAACAAAGAATTAATAGCCACAACAAAAGATGTTGCAAAGTAATCCAATTTATTACTCTCATAGCTCCACTGAAAACATGCATAGGAAAAGCATTCACCATTAAAAAGCAGACATTTAAAGTCAGTATTAAAATTGCAAAACAAAGTAGAATGACTTCACTTTAAAAAAAAAAGGAAAAATAAAATACTGCAAACAGCTAAAAGTATGAAAAGACTTTCAGAATGGGTAACAGGTTCCATTTGTGGTATGAATAGGCATAAGATGACATTAACTGGTGACGCAGGCTTAATACTCATTCTGGTGCTCACAGGAGCTCCATTTGTTTCCTCAGATCACTTTTTGCCAGAATTTCCAATTACTTAAAGACTGAGCTAAAGGATGGTTACAAACTGTACTCAGGCCAAGGTTCAATAAATATTTCAGATCAAAACTAGAAAATACATTTTTCATCCTTCACATTATTTGGTATTACTCCATTGCTTCACCCTGATGCAGGGGCATATTTCTTAGCTAAACATTTTTCACACACGTGCTTCGGTAGCAAGTTTCTAGCTTCAGTGACCCACGTTTTAATTCTTTTCCAGCTTGTTGCAGGATTCTGTCAGCTTGTGAACTACTACACAGATCACAGAATCACAGAATCCCAAGGGTTGGAAGGGACCTAAAAAGATCATCTAGTCCAACCCCCCTGCAAGAGCAGGGTAACCTACAGTACATCACACAGGAACTTGTCCAGGCAGGCCTTGAATATCTCCAGTGTAGAAGACTCCACAACCCCCCTGGGCAACCTGTTCCAGTGCTCTGTCACTCTTACAGTAAAGAAGTTCTTCCTGATGTTAACGTGGAACTTCCTATGTTCCAGTTTACACCCATTGCCCCTTGTCCTATCACTGGATATCACTGAAAAAAGCCTAGCTCCATCATCCTGACACCTACCTTTTACATATTTGTAAACATTGATAACTAGTTTCTTTTCCCACAGTTATAATAAAGCACATAATTTGTGACTAGAGTGCTTGCATAATTATGCAAGAGGAAAATAAAACATTCCATGCTTTCCATAATTTCTAAGTAATTTAGGACAACCTACCTCATAGCCATGACTATGTCATGCAGACTCAGGTATCTGTCTTGGTTGTTTAGATCACAGGATGCATTAGAATTGAAGAGTTGCTTTATGTGACAAGCTTTCACTGTAACAGTGCTTGAAACAGGGCTGTATTTTAATTACATCATAAATATTCTTATACAACTTATGTTTTCAACCAAGTTACTATTCATAGCTAGAAATACTTCTGAAATAAGAGAACCTTTAAATAGACAGATTTGTGCCTTACCTTGTGAAAGGCACTGATTTGCCAGAGCAACCTGTCCAGAGTGTAGATACAGATTAAGGCGTGTGAAGATACCACTCAGAGATGGAATTGTAATGAAGCAGAAGGCAACACAAGCCTAAAGCAAATTAAAAAAGGAAACTGAAGAAAATTCCTATCTCAGAGTGAATTCCCATCTCAAAGTTACAGCAATCATTACTGATTTTATACACCATTAGGAATCAAAATCTGTAAATCGGTTTTGTGAAAGACTTTCCGTAAAAAGAAAATACTATGTGAAGTCTAAACCCAGCAACTTCAAATTTCTCATTATTTCAATAAGTATAACAATATTTATTAGTATTAATTATTGTTATTATAAGTACATTAGCTCAAAGCTTACTCTATGACTCCAGCTCAGAGTCCCTCTCAGGTAACCAGCTTGCAGCTCAAGACCAAAATCTAAGTAGGAAAGCAGGGACAATCCATGTCAAGTGCACTCTGTGCATCTGGGAGGAAGCAGATCCAGTGCAGGATGCTGCAGCTCTAAACCTACTGGAACAAGCCAAATACCTAGGTTGAGCAAGTAGCTCCCAGGCATACAGAAATTGTCCCATTCCACCCTCACTATCCTTTGCCCAGGACATCAATGCCCAGGTACCACAAACAAAAATCCATTCTTTAATGGTAGCATATGTAAACACCTTCCAGCACACGAAGATGAAGACATCTTAGTTGCTATATTTCAGGTGAGAAGAGGGGAACACAAGCAACTTGCACAGCTTGTGCATGATTCAAAGCTCATTTGATCATATCTGTATAGACTCGGAGGCACTACAGTTGAAAGCAGCACTTTATTTGAAATTCAAACACTGGTTTCAGCATATCAACACTGGTATTACGAGACAGTTTAAACATTCTTTTCTCCTTATCTCCCATTCTTGCTGCAACTGTTACACAGAAATTATGTACTTGGTTTCATACCTAATTTGAAAAGCTGAGCTTTCTAGAATTCACATGAACACCCCTCCAATGGACCTTCCTTTGAAGAGGGAGTCAGTCTTGCTGTTCTTTTTTAACACAAAGCTGCTATATTAGATGCTTTGGGGCTTTTTTTTTTCCTAAAATGGCAGCATTTGCTTTACAGAGTAAAGATCAACGGTAACAAGAGAAAACGGGACTACAAACAGTGTAAAAATTACTAACACATTGGTTTTGCAAAAAGCTATAAACTTAGGTGGCAGCAGATAGTATTATCTGCTACAGCAGCAGGCTCATAGTTTGTTAGAGTCAGACCTACCCTGACAAACGCTGCCGTCTTTCTGGAATGATTCCCTTTCATCACCTTTCTTGTTTCCATTGCCAGCTGGTTCACAGACTACACATAAAAACCAAAAGCAAATCATTAAAGAAAAATGCACAGATTTATTAGGTCAGCAGCAAGTAACAAACTGCACATTTTACTGCATGCATTTAGAGACCAGAAACTGCCAAAAGGGACCCTGATACGTTGTGCTCTCACTGTACTTCTTAGCTTTTACTTGGAGAATTTTAGTGATTGTGCCTTAAGGCAAGTATGATTCTGACGGTCTGTGAAGGGAGACTTGCTGATTTATTCAGGCTTTAGGTCCTCCCTTGCTTCCCAGCTATAATGCTGTCATCACCTCCTCCCTGATGGAAAACCCACAATTCCTAGTTTATTAAAAAAACCCAAAAAAAACGACCAACAAAAAACAAACCCAACCGCAAAATAATAAAAGGATTTAAGGAAAGATACAATGCTGCAAAGGAATCAGATGCAACTAATGCTCACCTGACATGTGACTGAATACAGAAAAGGGATTAACCTTCCCAAGACAGCAGGACTCTGCCTGTATCTGCAGCCAGACATAGTCTAATCTCTCCTAGATGGAGGATTATAGAAGATAGAACCGAAATTCTGACTGCATAAAAGTGCCATTTATTTTGTAAGACATGAAATCTCTAGCAAGATAGCCAGTTTTCTTTGTTGCAATGATACCATGCATGCCTGCCAAGCAAGAACTTCACAGAGTTTAGCATGATAACATGAGAGACAAGATCAAGGTCTACTTTAAAAACACCTGATAAGAAGACTTCAGACTTACTCTGACATAGACCAATAATCTGGACAGGAATGGGAGAATGGCAAATATATACCCAATTGTTAAGATAAAGGAGATGAACTGAAGCTTACATGAATCAACTGGACTAGAACAGGCTCCAAATTGCAAAACATTGACCTGGCTTCAACATAGAAACTCAGCTGTTGCTCAAAGTCACGGCCAAATGAAACCTGTAAAAGACAAAAAACTCATAGTTTTTACCATTGTAGGCCATTAACATTAAGAAACAAACAAACAAAAAATGCATTCAGACAAACCACAGATATTCAAAAGTCAAAATCCCTATATAGTGGGGTAAGAAAAAACCCCACCGCTAACAAAAAAATAGCACCTGGGGAATCTGTGCCCTTGTAACTGTATGATTTCCATTACCTAACCTTCAGGGAAACTTGAAGGTTTTGCTGGGTTTTTTTTGTCCGTACTCCACAGGATCTCATACTTCACAGCTCAAGAATTTATCAATAAAACAAAATTTAAATCCTAGATTTGTGAAGTCCTTTCAAAACCAGTGGAACTCTCAATTCTTCACAGAACAGGGATAAACACTTGTTATAGTTCATACTTAAAAAGCAAAACAAAACGAAACAAAGAAGTTCTTTACTGTGAGGGTCGTGAGGCACTGGAATGGGTTGCCCAGGGAAGTTGTGAATGCTCCATCCCTGGTGGTGTTCAAGGCCAGGCTAGGCAGAGCCTTGGGTGGCATGGTTTAGTGTGAGGTGTCTCTGCCCATGGCAGGGGTTTTGGAACTAGATGATCTTGAGGTCCTTTCCAACCCAAACCATTCTATGATTCTAAAACCCCAAAAAACAGAAAAACAGAAAGAGGTCAGTGAATCTGTATTCAGATTCCTGTAATTTCTAGTTGATATAGGGCCTCTGAGAGAGATCAGCATTTTCCTAACCAGATGTGCCAGTTGTAAAAGCAGGGTTTCCTCCAGTTTGGTTAATAAATATAGCCTTATATAACATGGCAAAAGCCTGCAAGCTTGCATGCTGGCAGGAAAGGAGAGAAGTCAAAAAAACAACCCTTGTGTAACTGCACCCTTATTCCAAGCTTCTAGATTTTAAAAACCCAAGTGCTGTCAGCTGGAGTGTCTCAGCTGTCAGTTAAAAGCCCAGCAAGAGAAACAGTCTCCAGGCAGTCTGCATTTATGGATTCAAATGGATTTTTTTCTTCCTAATAGAAGTAAAGGTTGCATTATTTATTATTTCTCAAACCACATGCAAAAGAAGATTTTTTTCAGAATTAAAATGAAAATGACATTTAATCCATACAGTGAAAGATCAAAGGAACTGCACTGGAAAACAAAGGATTGCTTCTTGCATTACAGACAACTGCCTTCGCCTCTCCTCTTTTTGTGCAATTGCTGATTATTGACTACAGGTCTCAAGAAAACTTCTCTAAAAACACAGTGCTTTCCATACAAAAGCCTGACTAAAATGACTGCTACAACACCTTCCCATCCCACATCTAATGTGTGCTGGTTTAAAATTTATAACTAGTCATTTTGCTGCTACGGGATTTTATTTCCCCCTAAATCAAAACTGTAAAGCCACATCAAATATTACTCAATGTGGGAAATCCTCCTAAAGGAAATAATACAATATTATCCTGCACATAAAGCTTAATAAAGCAAAATTATATTAAAACATATTACATAGCAAATTATTATAGCTGAAGAGAAAGCAACCATCTAAATTCACGGCACTGTAACAAAGAACAAAGACGACAAGTAGAGACAAAGCCTGTCAGCGCTGACTATGTGAAAGAAAAGCCAAGCATTGAGAGTACCTGGTTAGACAATAAAAAAAGCTTGAGAACATCTCCCTAAAACAACCTGACATCCCAAACACAACAGACGAGAACAAAAGATTTTACTGGGATAAGAGGGAGGGAAGGGTTAAAAATCAATTTCAAGATAAAACAATTGGAGTTTTTGTGGGATTCCTAATTTGATGATACAAATTATCTTATTTATAAATTAAGATAAGCAGAGATAAGAAATTGCAAGTCTTTTTTGGTCTGTTTTTTAAAGCTAGTATTGTCTCCATTTACAGCTGGATAGTGGAACTTCATTCGCATAAATCAGCTATAACAGGCAAGACTTTAACTGCTGTTTAACTTTCAAATACTTCCCATGTTCCCCAAAAACTAGCAGAAAACACGGTTAAACATATGCAATTTAAACTCTCATAATGCACCATGTCAGCTTCAACACTGTATGACATTTATTTCAACACACACATACTTACTTCATAAAATTCACCAGTTGGGCTTTTCAATGGTCTTAAGCCAGTCAGACACACAGTCTAAGATTCAGTGAAACAGGCACCTGTTTCTCATGGGGATCCCAGACAAATCCGAGCTGTAAGGTACAACCCCAACAGTTGCACACAATTGTCACTCACCATTTTTATGAATCCATTTATCAAAGCTGCTAACATTCTTTTCTCATCCTCAAGTGTTAGTGCACTATAAGAGAAAATTTATATGGCAAATATTAGCATATTTCTTGCCTTACTCTCTGTAAAGGTTCAAATGACACATAGTATTTTATATAATGTTATGTTTATATAAAGTATTTTTCACATTAAGTTCACTAAGCTCATAGTTTTAGTTATAAAGCAATAAAACTAATTTTTGAGTATCATTAAGTCAACCATGCACCAAACTAAATTCCAAATTAAAGAAAATAAATGTAAAAATAACCAAGACTGTCTTTAGATTTTACAGAAACTCAATTTTGGAAGGAGAAGGAAGCAAAGCTAATGTTCTTTTCTGCAGCAAGCAAACGGCTTCAGCCTTGTGTTACAACTTGAGAATTTGAGCAGGAACTGACTATAAAAACCTAAAGAAACTACTAAATCTATTCTTAGAAGAAAATTATCCTATTTAAGGGCAAAAGCTTTTAAAATACACTTTAAATAGTACACGTAACAGTTAAAGTGCTTATTTTAGAAACAACATCCATTCATTGTTTTGCCTGGGTTTTTGTTTGGATTTTTGTTTTTAACTAACCCAGCCACATAATTAGAAAAATAATTAACATAACCTTTTACAGTTCTAAGTTTTTGATGTTTTAGTAAGAAATGAATTAAAATAATATGCAAAAATAGTTTCTTTTCAAGATTATCACAGACACCTATTCTACAGCAACAGTCCAAATCTGATTTGAAACAAATTTGCATCGCATGAAAATCCAGTAAGTCAAACCTGTTTTGCTGAAAATGGATGAACAAAAAGTTAAATTGCAATTAACTAATACAATTTAATCCTTTTACTATTATCTACTTGGTTCCAGCTTTGACCTTTAGTCTATCAGTTACCAATTTCCTAGCTCAGACACCAGATGGGAAGAGAACAATAGTTTTATTATACAAATTCAGTAAGGGAGGAAAGAAAATCTCAGCATGATTAGTTCATTAGTGCATTGCCAATCAAAAGAGCCAACTGATGGGCTCTGAAAGGCTCAG
Organism: Lathamus discolor; assembly: GCF_037157495.1. Taxonomy (NCBI): domain Eukaryota; kingdom Metazoa; phylum Chordata; class Aves; order Psittaciformes; family Psittacidae; genus Lathamus; species Lathamus discolor. The sequence continues at coordinate 83,302,494 of NC_088889.1, read as the reverse complement.
AAGACTTGTAATGAGATCTCTGGGTCAGTTATAGGTTTCCAGTTCAACTCTGAATCAGACCCCCACCAGCCTACAGGCTGTTATCCTCCAACAGCTGTTATGGGGGTCAGTGAGCCCTACACAACGGCTTGGGAGTTTCCTGAGCCAGGATGTAAAGTAGCTGCAGGAGTTACTTTAAGTTAGTTAGAACTTATGATGATTTGCCAATCAGAGATGACACAACATAAACAAGCTAACGATGTACCAGCTTATCCCAGCTAACGAACTGCTGGTTTAGGGGACTTTCAGGATCCCAGTAAATGTTTCAAAATGCTCTGGCAAAATGTCAGAGGGAGCACCAAATATGGGTTGCAATAAACAGCTTAATTTTTTTAACAAGCTCTTTCACCTTCAATATATTGTTCTATGCAAAGGTTGAAGTTGCTTTTAGTGCAACATAGAGCCAAATAAGGTGCTTTGACCCAAAATAAAGCAATCTAGCTCGTATAAATTGGAATTACATGCCAAATTGGACTTCTTTACAGGCATTAAATCTTGCATTCACGGCATATCAAGGCTGAGAAAGTTACAAGTTCCTTTATAGCATCTGCCATGCTAAGAGGCTCTTGGCTCAGAGTGCAAAAAGAAACTGCCGTGCTACTCAACCTAAACTGGAGGAAAAAAATTAGGTTTTTGCTCTTCAGATCTAAAATTTGCAGCACTGTGATGCTGGCTCTATTTTCAGACACAGTTTTCTGTGTGCTTTTTCAAGTTACCTGCAAACCACAACTGTTTTTCACATTGCACAACTACTATTCAAACAGCGAGGGTGACACGGTAGCTAGGATTCCCAGCAACCTCAGCACTTAAAGTCAAGGGGAAAAGAGGAGTATTTAGGGGAAAGGCACTGAATTTTCAGAGAGCTTTTCCTTAGTTCTAACTTCGCCTGCTCAAGTTCCTAGAGATCTTGCAGGTGACCTTTTAAAGATTTCACACCCCTCTGTAATGGCTGAAAAAAGTGGCCCAAGAAAAGGTGTAATTGAGCACGAAAATTTGTGCTTTAATAGCTGAATATTCACTTACATCTCAAAAATAGCTTATTACTTGCTGTAACTCAAAGATTAAATTGGTTTCTATCTCTGCTTAGAGTCCCTGCTTCACTAGAAAACTACAAAACTGTTGCTACTTTCAACATTCTGCTTCAGTATTCAAAATAAAGCAGTTAACTAAAGAGCAAATGGTACATGCTGCAACTTCACTGCACTGCTCTTCCCTCACCGCTAATTGGATTCATGTCTTAATCCACCATGAAACAAACAGCCTCAGAAATGTGAAACTGTACACCAAGCAGCCAAACTTTGCAATAAAGATAGTTATTAGTATGAGTAAAGTTAATCTTACTTCACAGAATCATGCATTGTCTTGCAGATATGCAGAAGAGCATTGAGTATAACTGGATCCTTTGTAGATTCTTGCTGATGCCTGTAAAAACGTTTAAGGAAAAGCGATGAATAATCCTGCTCTGTCTAAATGAAAAACAGTTACTAGAATAATACCAATTTAATGCATAATTCAAATTATCACTATTGTATGACACTAGAGAAGTTTTATATTCATTTTTTAACCAACAGAACTCCTAAGATCATGTAGTTACAGACGTACAATTCCAACAAATGCCAGTCAGGAAATATTATCTTAATACATGGAGCTTTACTGTCAAGCTACAGAATCTGACTCCTTAAGGGACACAAAAAGCTAGACATGGGATACATTAAGACAATCTAGGCACATCAAAACAAAGCAATCCTAGATCTGTTCAGAAGTGATAAAGTTTCTCAGCTACTGATGGACATGCAGGCAGGATGTATGTCACGTTTAGGTACAGAGGCACATGTGCAGCAGAGCACCACTAAGATGATTAAGGGTTTGCAGCATCTCTCATGAGCAAAGGCTGTTTAGCCTAGAGAAGAGCAGGCTTTGGGGGAATTACCACTGTATATAAATACCTGAAGGGAAGATGAAAAAGTAAAAAATGTTCCAAGGAACCTGTTAATTATTTCAAAAGAAAAGGACTGTTTGACTTGTACAACATTTGAAGATTAAGTCTCATCTTGTAAGTTCATATTCAACTGTGGAAATACCCATTTTTCTACATAATGGAGCTTGTAACAAGAGGCTGTCTCTCTTCCTCCATTAAAGTAACAGTTCTCTGCTGTCACATCAGCTGGAACATGAAATAAATTTCATAAACTGATTTAGGCAACATAAATTTTAAAAAACTCAGATTATGACTATTGTGTTAATCCACAGCAAGTCAGCATCAACATTATTACTTCAATTTCAGCTTTGTGAACAGTTATACAGTCAATCAACAGATTAACAAAAGTGACACATTTTGATTTTTTTTTCCCAAAAACCTGGAATACGTGGCCTATATACTGACTCACCTGCCCTAGCAATCTGTCAACACATTCCCCAGACCCTCTAGAGTGAATTTAATCTCAATATTCTCCACTTACTTAATAAAAGATTCCATAATGCACTTGCAAACCTCCACTCTCACACTTTCCTTCTGGAACATATCCAGAAACGGCAGGAATTTCTCCTGAAAGTACAAATACATAAACAAGTAAAATTAGGTATTTTACAAACAATACACTGAAACAGTAAATATGTTGGGTTTTATATTCATAACTGTTTCAGTCAAAATTATTTTACTGAAATAGTTTAACATCATGACAAATTCAGACATCTACGGGAACTAAAGAAAAGATATTAAAAACAATGAAAACAGGCCATGCGCCAGCAACCCTTTTCCATGTACCCAGGGCAACTTATGAAGGTCCAAGATAGTCACATTTCCTTCCAAGATAAGGCTTTAGGTTGCTAAAATACTGAAATACTTTGTTTCTGTATCATATCAAGAACATAGCAAGGGTAAGTTTTTCAGAATTATCTGAGCAATCTGTGAACAAGACTTGATTCCAAATCCATGGGGTCACTCCTGAATATTGCTCTTCAACTGGTTTCAGCACTTTGATGCTCTTTGTTCCTCTTTCTCTACCTCATACACAATCCCTGACCTCTCTAAGTTTCACTTGGTTTCAATGCCAAATTTAAGCCCTATAACAGAGCATGTTAAGTACAGACCATAACATAAAACCAGCTATCAGCAATTACACAAACACACAAACAAATAAATGGTATTTTATCTTCCACTGATTGTCACTTATGCCATAGTAACAAACATACAGAACCTAACAGCCTAAGGAAAAAAAATGGGGGGAAATTTGAATCAGAATAATGAATATATAAGGAATAAGGAGCAGTTACCAAGTCAGGTAAATTCTCTTACAGAAACAGTGCTAAATGGTTTTTAAAACGTTATTAAACAGAGTATCACTTACCACTGAGAAAAGCAAAGAGAAGTCATAGATATAGGTAATAACTTTCTGAATAATTGACTGCAGCTAAAGAGAAAAAAAGGGAAAAAAAGTGTAAAAAAGAGGAAAATTATTGTAATACAAGTTGCATCAAGACTGCCCACACCAGGGATCATTCTTCTCTAGTTATTCATAGAAAACCAGGTTGGAAGACACTTCAAGCATTCATCAATGTCATTTCTTTCCCCAAAGCAGGATCAACTACAGCTATGCTGTTCCTAGCAGATGTTTTTCCAACATGCTCTTCTGAACTCATATAAAGAGAGGGTGATCAGCCTGCCCGGGCTTTATTTATCCTTTATAGTTAGGCAGATATTTCCGATTTATAGTCTGCATATTCCAGCTCTCTGGACTGAAAGAAAAAAAAACCAAATAAACAAACAAAAACCAAACCAATTTGCTAAATCTTCTTTTGTAGCCACTTTATCTACCCTCCAAGTAACCACAAAAACCTTCTTCTAGAACCTCTTCAACTAATCCACATCTCACCTGGCATGCAGAACTGGACACGGTAATTCCCTGAAGCCTAAACAGTGCTAAGCAGAGACTGATTATTTTACGGTTTACTTCTGTTTAAACAGCCTGCCATGATTGCTCATTTTCTTCAGCAGAACACCACTGCTAGTGTAGGAGTTAACTATTGCTACTTCTAAATACATATGGCATCCTGGTTTAGCATTTTTCTGAAAGACTGATGTGCAGAGAAAAGTGAAGGAACAAATCGCAGCATTACACTGCTCCAAAAGGCTTCTGAAATTATAGCCAGGGTTTAAAAATAATCATTTTGTGGTAACAGGCACCAGTAATGTTTAAGATTTAAATTCATGTAAGAAAATGCACATCAGATTTTTACAGATCAGGCAAAGCAAATTCTTTACCTGGGGGTAAGCATCTTCAAAGGCTCGATCAGGAGTCATGTGTTTGATAACATCAGCCAAAACTGTATTGACCTCCCGTTTCTGTGTAGTGAAAAATGAGGTTACAAAATACAGTAATGAAATCAGCACATGAATCAAGCCGCTGAAAACTAGTCGGAGTTCCATTTACCTAAGCATCAGCTTTCTACAGAGCTCTAGTTAAGGCAGGAACTTCAGACATAGCTGTAGTAAATCATTACTTAAAGTGGTTCTCCTGCCATTAAAGTGTAAGAAACAGGCAGTGCTGGGCAGTGGTGAAGACTCCTTCAAAGCTGCATCTTTCGTCCCTATTCATCTTTCATGAAAGGAAATACATTTTTTCTTTCACTACTGAAGTCCTATACACTTATATTGGATACTCATAGCTTTTCCATTTTTAACACCAAATTGCTAATACAGCTACTTAGTCTGTATTAGAAAACCTTTCAAATGAAACAAAATAAGTTGCACATACCGTAAAATGCCTGCATGTGTACTCCACCCACACTTCAGCACAGTTGATATAATCCTAGAAATACACATGGCTTACAATTACCAATATTTACAAGAGGTTACGAGAAGTATATTTGCAAAAATTACACTTAAAAGAATAAACTTCTGAGGTACGATACATGTGGACCTAAAGATCCAGCACTAATGACAGACCTCAAAAGTTGCTTATGTTGCTTACATTATATAGAATTAAGTTGTTCTAACAGAACTCAAAAAAGCAGGGATCATATACAGATATTACCAGGCATCATATTTTTTGACAACTGTCTATATCTAGAAGAGGTAAACCATGTTATGCTAAGCATATGCTTACTGAACAATTTTGCCTTAAACACAGAATGAATAGTGAAACAGAAAAGACAATAACTCACCTGTGGGTTCTTCAGCTTTGTTATAACCTTCCAGGCTTCATTTAATATTTGAAGGCGATCATTTTCAGGAGGATCAGCCAATGCCAAGTTTAATCCCAAGGAGCGGAAGAGGAGATGCTGAAAAGTTAATGACAAATTTTAAATTACCAGCAGAAGATGCATGTCTGTCCAACACTGCTCTGGCACATACACTGTGCAGGAAGAGTTTTTGATTAAACTACCCTTAATTTAAATGCTGTGCAAGTTGGGCAGGCAACTAACTGTATAAAGAACTCTGTCAGCCAATGAACAGGAACTGTTACAAACTGCATACAAAAACTTACCTTTGGGAATCCAGATTCATCACACTCTTTAATCATGCCAATGAAGTCCATAGATCTTGCAGCAATAAACTCTGCTCTGAATGCCGACATTATTGAATTCAACAGCAAAGCACTACAATGAACATAAAACAAATCAATTAGGCTCAACATCAACGAAACTTCAGTTGTCCCTTCACTTCCATTAATCCTAACTTCTTAAACTAAAAACTGTGCAGAATCAATTCTAAATTTTAAAGAAGGCGATAAGGAAGAAAAAACCCTAAGCAAAACAAGAAAACATTAAGCCATCAGATAAGGAAAAGATAGCCCAGCTTGTAGAATACTTGTTCCACACAGGTTTATCTGAAGCCATTGTTCTACCAGAAATTTACTAGAAAGACCAAGTAAACTAGGAGTAGCCAACAAATTTGGAAGCTTACTCTCTCTTTTTAACTACAGTTCAGAAGTATATTTTGGGAGGGCAAATCTCTATTGAAGTTTTTCTCACTGAATTAAAATATATATATACACATTAAAAAAGTGAAATTTCTAGCAGCTGAATTGTTAGGATTTAAACAAATCCAAAGTCATTATCATACAATAACTGGCAGTGACATATTCAGACATTCATGATTAATCACTCAGACCCGTATCTTTATTACTACCAAGCTAAAGTTACCGATGGGAACAGAGAACTCATCATGTTACTGTAAAACCAAGTTCATTGATTATATTATGCAAACATAAGAAACAAAATCTAGTACCATTCAAAAGGCAGTTGCTTTGGGCAAACTCAGCCATGAGTTAGCACAGAAGCTGCCTCATGAAACACTGTGTCCTTCACTAGGCTGAAACAGACAGTTTGAATACAAGGCAGTTTACCTTGAGGGAAATCTATGGAGTGCTTAGAATAGCCCAGCATCCTCTGTGCTTTCTGACTGAGCTTTAGTGGTCTCATTGCAATCTGACTGGGACTTGCATTTTATCATTAGACAAGAACTTCCAGTTCAGTAGGTATATGCTTCACCATACAGAGAAGCAGGCTCTCACTTTTCACTTAGATGGTGGCAATGTAGTTCACGGAACACGCTGAGATTATTTAAAGATTTATACACTGATGCCTCTTGCTTTGTAATATTCTGACAGTCATGAGAAGACATAAAACCACAGAACTCCACTTTAAAAGAAAACTGTCATGCTTTATAGATCATCTACAATGGATTAGTCAACCTCCCTATAATAATAATCATAATAATACCAAAAAAGATATGTCCTAAAAACATTTCTTCAAAAAACCTCAACTCATCATACTCACCATTGTCTTTCCTTCAAAGGGCAAAAAGGCACAAAGAAAAGGCCCCTTGCCCCACTTTACAAGAAATGCTAAAAGGCGATTTATAAGCAAGTTCCACAAAGCAAATCAATACCTATACAAAATAATTAGTACAGCAGAGCACATGGATTATTACCCATATTATACACTCTGATATAACAGCATCTTCACATTGCATTTTTAAAATCACGCTTTCCCCATACCCCTTCGCTAAGTCACAGAATGCTAATGCTAACATTCCTCATCTGAATGATTAATGTATTTCAGTTCCTCAGCTACTGCAGGACTGGACTGTGCAAAGCACATCAGGAAAAAAACAGATAGCCAAAAACTTTCACAGAACTCAGCCTACCTACCCTACAAAATGAACTGAGATTAGCTCACCAGCAGGCCAAATTCCATACACACAGCTCAAATACATCCAAAACTTTCAGACCATCTTCCTGAACTAGTCACCGAAGGTGCTTATTCTGCACACAAACTTCTAGGAGACATTTCGGATACCAATTTTAATGTTGAAAAAAGCAGCCACCTAAATATTACCATCTTCCAAAGGTGTAAGGCTGCTTTACAACTTCCCTTGCAAAATTCATATATGGACTGACTGTGGCCAGTGCAGGCTAGGGGGAAGGAAGGGTAGGAAAACAGAAAAATGAAGCACAACCAGGAATCAAACATGGTTGATGGGGAACATATGTGTCCTAAACTTTGGCTGAGAAACCAGAATGCAGCAACCAAATTAAATTAATTAACTTTTGTTCTACAAGTAATTGACCATATTCTAGAATTCACCTCTGGAAAACATATGTTCATAATCATGATTTAGTAAGATACTGGGAGAACAAAAGCTATACTATGCATTCAAAATGTGTTTTCAAAAGGGAGAGAATTTTATTGCAGGGACTCACAGGTACTCATTACAGACTCCTGTCTTCTACACTGTACAATACTTACTTGTTCCCCAAATTTTTGCATCTCTCCATCATCTCAGTAAGCAGAACCTGAAAGAATTACTTATTAAAATTAGGGAGTAGAGACTGCAAATAAATTCAGCTTTAATTGCTGTAGTAAAATCTACTAAAAGCTGTTTTAATTACCTACCCAATACATTCCAATAATCCTGCCCTATCCTGCATTTACAATACAGGATATAATGTCTTATAAATTATCCTTCATTTATAATACAAGAAAACAACGGTGTAGTACCACATAAAACACACCTACTGGAATAAGTACAGTGGCATTTTAATCAAGCCCACCATTTTATGGAAGTGAAATTTGCAGTCCTTCAGCCACGCCATTTCTCAAAGTAATTACTATTTGCCAGCCAGGTCAATTACCTCTGGCAAGAGAGGTGAAGATTACCAACTCTCTGCCACAGAATGCAAAACAGACTGCCTGTTGACTATGTTAAGCAATTACAAAGCTACAGTTTACTCAAATCATTTTTATATCTGTATGACAGAAGAAACTAATGAATTCGGGAAATAAAGATTAAACTAGCTAAAGGACAGCAAGAAACGAACAGGAATACTGCCTATGAATTTGAAATGGTCTAACTTGAGCTTTGTGGACATGAACATTTGTCCTGTACCGGAAAGATAAATAGACAGTTCTCACAACCATGTAAATACTGACTGAGGGTGGTTTTAATATGCAAAATGAACACTTAACCCAAACACTTTTTTCAGTATCAAGTACTACCATGCTTCCTTACCTCAGGAGCACGATATGCAATGCACTGCAAAATCCAGTCTATAGCAGGAGAATATAGAGTCAAATACAAAGGAATCTCCACACATTGCACTACCAGCTGATTCTGAACTGTGTCCCCATGAATCTGTTGAAACAAAGACAAACATGTTGCTGTGAAAGGGTACTTAAATAGGAGATAAACTGGGCAAAGTTTGTGTATGAATCGAAATGACAACAGACAAGATCACAAATACACAGAGATTTTCTGAAGCAATTTATTGCTTGCTGGGGCAAAAATATCAAGCTCATAAGAAATTACTGTTAAAAGTATGGAAAAACGCTGAGCAGAGCAGTCTCAATTTATCTGAATGTATGTAAAGTTTCCCATACTGCATCTGGGTACAGGAGCATCCCCAAATCTAGATTTAAGAATTCTAAAGATTCTTTAAAAGTATGTGGTAGTTTGGTTCAGGAGTGTATTTATGTGATTTTGCAAATAAAAAACCCCAACACCTTATCTGCTTACTTGTTTAAATGTTAGAAGAAAGTCAAAGAAATTTTCGTTAAGGCTTTCTTTGAGTTGTGGTGCCACTTCCATTCCAACCTGTATTAAAAGAAAGATTTTATCTGCACCTATCAGCTATGATTCTCCTTCAGTTGTAAGATAAAACACATTTTCCAGAGTATACCTAATCATACACATCAAATCAATACTGAATCATGGCTTTGACTGATTATTCCCTTGCTTACTATGTTAGTCATGTCCACTAACAACTACCCTGAAGTAGTTACAACTGTGTTTAAACATGGTTCTCCTAACATCAGATCCAAATGCCTGTAAACAGTGAGGAAATCAATGTCTACCCCAGTGCCTGCACTGGAACAGCCTATATTCATTGTATGCAGAAAGCCTTATGATGAAGAACATTTAAAAAGTCAAAGTTCAGAAGCTGCTTAAAATCATGTGTATTTATTCCATGGACAGAATGAAGATCCCAAAGGAAAATACATTGACAGATATAATATTGATTAATATAAGCTGATGCACAAACACAAGGCCTATGTAGTAAAGCTGGAATTGCAAAGGAAGCTAATCCTTACATGACTGTTTTCAGTAACACAGATGAAAAATACCAAAAAATTAAAATATCTTTAATATATTACTAAATATGCAATAATGAATGAGAAGCTGCTGACAGATTAGTAACAGATCAGGCTTAATAAACAAACAAACCCATCCCAACAGCCTAAGGTCCCCCTCTTCAAACAAACCCAGGGGTCTGAGTTTCTGGGATCCCTGAGAATATGCAGTTCTAGCTGACTTCAGCACAGTTCTTTATATATCATTTCATACCAAACCATGCGGCTCCACTGTTGTGTAAATATCTGGCTCTTTGGTTTCATACAAGAGTTTTATTTGCACAATTCATTACACTGTGGTTTTAGACATCATTTACATTCATACTGCAAGTTTCCTATTCCAGAATTCATATTTTTAAAAATATCTGTTTTCCTTATCCTCATTGTGAAAGTATTAATATAGTTTCAGCAGCTGGAATACAGAAGATTAAATGCCTCCCAGTCCACTAAGATTTCTCATTTTAAAGAAAAGTCAGGATTTTAGTAGCTACTCTTTTATTCCAAAAAACATCATCTTTTTTATTTTATATTATCATCTTTGTGGACAAACAGATCGCGCTAAGCACTCCCTAAATTGCAATTACTAATTACTATCACTAGATTATTAGGCCTAACTGCTCTATCATTAGGCATCTCTTTTAGGTGTATCAGGAGTAGTAAAGGTGGACTGTGCATACAAAATGTTTTCTATGAAACCTTCAGAAGCCTTGCACTAAGTAGCAGGAATGATTAAGCTACAACAAAAATGCAATATTGTATTTCATGATTCAAATAGACTAAGCAGCTCGTCTATAAGAGTAAACCAGAGGTTAGCCATTACTTGCAGACAAAGGAATCCACATGGACACCCTTGAATAGTGTACCAAGTATTGCTAATTAGCAGCCCTACCATTTCCCAGTCATAGTTGAGTTCTTTGCCACTACTTCAAAAATGTGTTTCACAATTATTTTTCTAGTATTGATGACTTCTTGAATCATTTTAAGGTCTCTTCTTGAGTAATTTTATCTTGGCTGAGCTGTTAAGGTAACTGCAGGAGTAGCTGAGGGTAAGAAGACAGCCACACTGTGCGGACACTGTCTGAACATTTCACCAAGTGGCTCCTCTGCCAAGGAGCTTGCCAGCCCTCTACCTGCCACATACACTTGAGCAGCAGAAGGAAGATGAACATAGAGAAAGCACTTAACTGTGAACAACAGCACCCAGCAATCAGACAACAGCATGTAGTCTCAAAGTCCAAACTCTCTTTCTACTTAGGTCCCTTATATTTCGCCCTACCTGAAGATGAAAAACTAGCATAAGCAGCACATAAAATTATTTTTACTTATTATGAATATTCAACAGAAGATTCCCCATTATTAAAACAAGAGAAATTTATTTTTTGGTTTATCAGAAGGAGGAGACAGGCTGCTGACTGCTTCAGATACAAACAGTAGTTAAAAGAAATTCCCCTTTAGCAGCAGAGCTAGCTGCAGTAAATCTTTGTGACAAATCTAAAGTGTCAAATGACAGCCTACCCTGCAAAGGTATGCTCTTGCATAGACTGCAACCAGTGGATCTCCAATTCCTCTAATCATAGATGTTAACCGTGGGAGACATTCCGAAATCCCCCTGTGAAGATTTTTCAGAAACAAAAATGAGATTCAACAATTGGTAACAATGTCATCACTGAGAGATAACGTCAGTAGCTGCCGTGTAGACTGACAACTGAGTCTGAGTCACAGAAACACCTACCAAAGCAGCAGCACATTAGCACAAAAATTTATTTCAGAAGCAAAATGTTATGTGTATAGTAACACGCGCATCCTATATCCAAGTAGCAGTATTTGCCACTAGGGGTAGTGCAGATAGCCAGGTTGAATGCTTGGCTTCTAAAGACAAGCACAACTGAAAAACTTACTCTATTTCAGAGGAACAGCAAAGCTATAGAAGGGCTGTAATTCAATAAGAAGAAAGCAGCCACTTAAAGCAGAACTGGCAGAACAACTTGTATGTCTCATTTTCCCACAGGTCCTTTTTGACAGAGCTGTACCAGTGCCTGCAGATGAGGCCCATCAATTCCAGTAAAAGAACAGCTTTTTAGGGATAATAGAGTTGTCACTATAGTAGCAATTTGGCTTACAACACTCATTTCAAAATGAAACTGAAAAAGGAGGATTACAGGTGAAGGAACATTCTCAGCTCAGCAACTGACACTGTTTGCCAACATAGGAAGCTTATACCAAGATTTTCAATAGATAGCAGTTCATTGCTCCTAAATTGTTTCTCCAACTCTGCCTTTAGCAGCATGACATATCAGTATTTTCCTTTCAGTTTTTTATGCCATCTTTCTTCCACACTCCTCATTTCAGCAATCTTGCTTCCCCCCCCCCCCACCATCTGAAGCCACTGGTTTTTAATTTGCAATCTCCTGATGTCACAATTATACCTATATTCCAAAACTGCAAAGCACTTTTGTATTTCAAATTGTATCACAGTTCACCTTGAATTTTTCTATAGCATTCCCACTTAGCACTCCAAAGCCCCTCAGGACTGCTTCTCAGACCTATTGAGACCCTAATTCACCATTAATCCCAGAATTTCCATGCTTAACTCCTGAGATTAGTTTATAAACCTGCCCATTCTCTTCCTTCCCATACTTAACATTTACTCTTACATTTTTGACAGGAACTTATTGCACTTCAGTATTGCTGCTTCCACGTAACTAAAAAGAAGCCAAGTTAAGGAACAAAACCAAGATACATGCCATTTAAAAACATAAAAACAAACTTACATACCAAATACATATTGAATCAACTATTTCAAGGCTTTCTGTAATTAATTTCACTGCATTTTGTTGATTTTTATGATTTATCTAGATTTTTATTGTTTCAAAACTTTTCACACATCATCTCTTCTATAAGTGCCACACTGCCAATAATTCAGCATTCAGCTGACTATGAAACACGACTCAAATTTAAATTCAAAACGTACAGCCTGAAACAAGCAAAACAAAGTCAGTATAAACATCAGATGCTGTGGATTTCATTGAAACAGACAGGTTCATTTGAGGGAAAGTCTACAAAAAACCTGCAAACAGACTCCAAGAGTCTCATTTGACAAGGATACAATCTGGGAATGAGCTCTCTGATGGAAGCAATCTTGAAAAACCAGTTTAAGCAAGTTTCTTTGGCCGTGTCGTTCACACTCTCTGGAGAAAAATTATCTGGGGGGAAAAAAAAAACAAGGGCCCAGAAACAGTTACAGTCTTTCTGGAAAGAAGTTACTTTACAGCCGAGGTTGGTTTAAAACTGCATTTTCTTTCCTTTCACCAAGAACTCAGGCGCACCATAATAAACTAGGCAACATGTTTCCTTCTCAGCTCTCCCGTGCAGCAGTAAGAGTTGAGTATACAGACAGCAAAAGTAAGTAGAGCTTCTAGCTTGCATTAACATGTCAGAAGCTGAAGTTGAGCACTTGAAGTTAATCTCATATTTGCTACTTAGGAATCTAACTTCTGCCTCCCCCAAAAGGAGAAATTGCAAGAAAAAACACAGGGAATCTGTGACAAACACAGCTACGTAAATCTATACCAAATGCATACATATAAAAGAGATTTAAGCACTCAAATTCTTTACTTTAAAAGGCTAATATATTTTTAAAGGATATTATTTAAAACTATATTGCAAGAATTAAGAAATACTAAACACTGACAGAACACTAACATGTAACACTGCAGCACAGTTCTTTCCTCACGAGCTCTTGGAATATTTGTGTCAGCTGCCAGCAGGAAAAAGCTGCCACCCTCGGGTGGAACAGATGGGTTGGGGGGCAGTGTTCTGGTCAGGGGGGCACGCAGTTGCACAGCAACTGACTCCTCTTTCTCTACATTGCCTGAAGCAGAAGGCAAAAATAGGCTTCATGGGATCAACCAAGGTCTGAGACAAAACAGTTGGGGAGGATGGGTTCATTTTCTCTCAGTGATAAAGCTACACAAGCAGCTTCTGCTGTGAATGTGTTTATAAACTCTTTGGGAACAGTTCTAAAATACCAGTGCTCTCCCAGCCCTGCCCCCAGAACGGGAGAAGCTCCAGCTCCATACAACAGTTTCTAACTTCCTAGACTAGTGAAGCTGCACACTAGATGCTGACTGAGTAGAGGAAGACAATCTTTCTCATCTAGAGCCACAAGAGTTCTTCTCCAACTTTGTTCCACATGGTTCCCAAGGGATGAGCATGGAGGTTGGGCCTGAAATCCCTGGGGGTTCACAGTGTGCGCACAGCCAGCACAGATTTTCCTTCTCCCTCCCACTTTTATAGCTGCTTGGGAAGTTTCCACCAGCAGTGCCTCTGACAGCTCTGTAGTACAGCTCTCCAGAATGGAGGTAGCTGTGCCCAGTAATCATGACGTGCTATGGGAACTGTCTGCCTTCATTAACGCCTATCAGAACAGTTTGTCATATCTGCAACAACCAAATCTATCATAAATATTTCCTTTATGCTTATTTCAAATTTATGTATTTGTTGATTTCAAGCTTCTGGCTCAAATCCTACAGTTTTAACTACAGCCTAATGGTACTGTTGAATTGCCAGCAACAGAGTAAGAATGTTTCAAGGACACGCATTTAATATACTCCAAATTCCAAGAAAATGCTTGTGTTTCCATGGAATATATCTTTGGATATAGGACCTTCCTAAAGAGGTTTTTCCATACACATTTGTACTGTAAATGTCAAATTAGACTTTTACATTGTGTTGGAACTCCAAGTGAAAAAATAAAAACAGCCCAAATTAGAAAGATTGTTCTATCCTAATAAACTCATCACCAGCTCAAGGACAGCCTCTGCAGCTTCTTCCAAAAACCTGCCCTAATTAAAGCAAAATTATCAAGTTTCCAATGTAGCAGCAAAAACATCTGTTTACCAAACTCTGAGATTCTCAGCTTTGTTAGATTTGTACCACTAACTTTAAGCTACTAAACCGCGGTACTTCAGAAAAGAGCATATGCTAACAAAAAAAGAAAAAGGTCTTCCTTCATCTAATTTGGCCATTCATGTTTCATTCTCCCTCTACTTATATATCACTCTTTGCAATTCTGAGTCTCAGGAAGACCCACTTTATGTTTAGTAACATCAAAGCAACAAGCATATTTTATTATACCTTAGGTATACTCTTCATGGTTACCATGTAAGCTTGCATGAACAAGCTTATGAATAGTGAATGGTGGAAGCTGTAAGTAATGGATTTTACTCTGCTAAAAACTAAAAATTACAAGATTCAAATCAGAACTTTTCCCACAGGAGATACAGTAGATAGGTCCTGCTTAACCTTCCTCAGGTTAGTTCAGACATGGTTTTTCCAGGAGCACAGCAGAGGCAAACACCAAGTTACCTGGCAAAGAGACACGGCTGTCCACACACATTGACAGGATCCTTTCATACACCAGTTTCCCTGGTTTTAAAAAGAAAAAAAAAATCATTCAGAACAAACTGTAAAACACAAAATGTTGATACAAAGGTTCCCTCTCCAACATGCACTGGAATCAGCTGGAACAAAGCCCTCCAGAACACTAAAATTGTGCTGCCCTCTAGTGAGGCTGCAGCGTTAAGTCTGAATTTAGCACTTTGCACACCATAAAAAAATAAGATGAAATGATTTGGCTGTCTTAAGAGCAGAGCTAGCACAGGTCAGATTTCTCCCCAGCCAGGAAAGGACAGCCAGTGTCCTGCCTTTGCCGAGCTTGGGTATTATGTTATCGTCAGCAATTTTTGGTAAGTAGGAAAGAGCATAAAGGGGAAGCAAAGCCTGAAAAAACAATTCGATCTGTCATAGCATATCCTGCTAAAAATCAAAATACCCTTCTACTTGGAATGCCATTGTAAATCTTTTCCATAACATGGCAGAAAACCAAGACAATCACATGAAATGGATGACAATTTCACTTAAAGGATCATTTAAAAATTATTAATATAGATCAAAAAAATCAGTAACTACTTTCTGATCACTTCATACTCCCTGTTCAGCTAAAGAAAACTTCCCAACTTCTACTCCTCAAATATAAACAGAATGAAATATTGAATCAAGAGGCTGCCAAACCTAAAATATTTTCATGATAACGACAGTGGTTTAAATTTCAAAATGCAGAGATCATTTTTCTTCCAGATATTCACTAATACATAAAGCACAGAACTAGAAAATGAAGTATTCTTATTCTAAAGACTTCATTCACAGTTTTTGAACAATTACATACCATGTTTATACCACTAATGCCCAAATGTTTATGTTGGAAATATTCCATGTTAAGCCAGAGTAATTTCAGCAATTTTCAGATAACTCTGGTGGTTTGAAACATTACGAGTAATAATTTCACCTTTTTAACAACTGTGTAGTTAAGTCTGGCACACAAGACACTTACCAAAAGTATCGAGGATATCTGTAATTAAAACAAATTTACTTGGATAGAACTGGATTACTGTCGTGTCTGAAAGAAGCTTTGAACACTAAAAGCAGAGAAGAAAAAAAAAAAAAAACAGAACAGAAACATTTTTAGAGGACAATGCAAGTTTGTGTTTTCACTCCAGACAGGCTAAAACAGATTAATATCTACAGATGGAAAGAACCAACATGACCTATCCAGCAAAAAGCAGAAGAATCCCTAACATATACTAACCAAATACTCTTGGTATTTTTCAGGTTATTCTTCATTTCCAGCAGAGCTAGACACAGATCTGGTTTTCCTTTATGTAAGGTAATCTGCAATGCAAAACTTCAGCTGACCATGCAGATCTGTGCATTTGTTCAGACAAGACAAATCCTCCCCCAGAAGAAGCATTAAAAGGCACTTCTTTCCTAAAATAACTTTTTAAGGGGTTTTGGTTGCTGGGGTTTTTTTTCAGTTACTCAGCATCTCTCTAAGCATCCACATCAAACACAAAATTTTGTATGGACTAAATTAAGAAACAATTTTAAAAGTCTGGCTAATGAGTTTTTCAACACGTTTGTGTTCAAACATCCTGGAAACAGGCCAGCTGATCCAGAGTCAGCTCCAGGGAGGGATCTGTGATCAATCACCATCCACAGGCACCCAACATCATTGTGGCATTTGGATTATAATGGTAGCTGGTACAAAGTCACATATGAAAACATATCAGCCCATTTAGTTCTAGTGTCGCTGAATGTTAAGTCCAGCTAGGAATGTGTCCATCTAGGATACAAATTCAAAATACACACTGAGGAATGAAGACACTTTGAAGATATTTAATGAAACGGTACTTTTGTTTTTTGAGATGATGCACAAACTGCAGACTGAACTGGAATCAAAACTTTGGCAGAAGTTTATTCACAAAATAATCAACTTCCACCTGAACAAAACAGGCAAATGACTGACTGGGGAGAGAAACCCACCTCCTCCCCACTTGAGCTAAAAGCAGCCTTTGACCACGAGTCTTCTCTGATCTCTATTTAAGACTGATAAGTGCAGTATTCTCTGTGATCTCTGTCCCTTCTCTCTCCTTTGTCAGAAAACAGTTCTTTTATCTCAGTGGAATAAAGATCCAAGTTTTCATTTCATTCCAAAAATCCAGGAAGCAATCCGATACCCCACAGGACTGCTTGGTTTTGAGAAGAACATAATGACATTTGAACATGCTTAAACAAGGGGCACACTTAGCCTTTTTGCTTTATCCATCAGGGAGGAACTTAAAAGTGAGTGCACCAGAAAGACAGGCAAGAGAATTCACATCTTACAATGAAAGCAGAATATTCCCTACTGCATGGCAAATCTGTCATCTTCAAAGAAAGGTAATTCAGTAGCTGTTTAGAACCTACATGTACCATGAACACTTAATTACCACTTTTCTCAGAGCACAAATAATCAGCTTACTTCAGCTTACTCTAAGTAGCTTATTCCTTCTTGACAAATAAAGTATATTGTAAAAAGGCACTTGAGGAATCATAGAATCGTTTGGGTTGGAAAAAAGCCTTTAAGATCATCTAGTCCAACTGTTAACCCAGCAGTGCTAAGTTCACTGCTAAACCATGTCTCTAAGTGCCACAGCTACACCTCAAGGATAGTGACACCACCACCTCGCTGGGCAGTCTGTTCTAATACTTGACAACCCTTTTGGTGAAGAAATTTTTTCTAATACCCAGTCTAAACCCTCCTTGCTCAGCTTGAGGCCATTTCCTCTTGTCCTATCGCTTGTTACCTGGGAGAAGAGACCAAACTCCACCCCCCTATAACTTCGTTTCAGGTAGCTGCAGAGAGCAATCCAGGTCTCCCCTGATCCTCCTTTTCTCCAGGCTAAACAACCTCAGTTCCCTCAGCTGCTTCTCCTAAGACTTGTTCTCCAGACCCCTGAACAGCTTTGGTGCCCTCCAGCACCTCAAGGTTGGTCTTATATTGAGGGGCCCAAAACTGAGCATAGTATTCGAGGTGCAGCCTCATACAACTAGCCTCAGCCCAACAATCCAGCCTGTCCACATCCCTCTGTAAAGGCTTCCTACCCTCAAGCAGATCAACACTCCCACCCAACTTGGTGTCATCTGCAAAATTCCTGAGTGTGTACTCTATCCCCTCATCCAGATCACTTATCAGTGACCGGTCACCAACTGGATTTAACTCCATTAACACCACACTTTTGTGGTCAGCCAGTTTTTTGCCCAGCACAGTACACCTGTCCAAGCCATGAGCAGCCAATTTCTCCAGAAGAATGCAGCGAGAAGCAGTGTCAAAGGCTCTACTCAAGTCTATGCAGACAACATCCACAGCCTTTTCCTCATTCACTAAGTAGGTCATCTTGCCCTAGAAGGAGATGAGGTTATGTCAAGCAGAACCTGCCTTTCATAAACCCTGTACCCTTTCAGTATACCTGGTTGTCCTGTACATGCCATGTTATGGCACTCAAGATGATCTGCTCCCCAACCTTCCCCAGCATTAAGGTCAGGCTGACAGGCTTTTAGTTCCCTGGATCTTCCTTCCAGCCCTACTTGCAGCTGGGCTTCATGTCTGCTAACCTCCAGTCGACTGGGACCTCCCTGATTAGCCAGGACTGCTGATGAACGATTGACAGTGCCTCAGTGAGCACTTCAGTCAGATACCTCTGTCCCCTTGAGTGGATCCCATCCGGCCCCACAGACACGTGTCTGAGTAGTGTAGCAGGTTCCTGATCATTTCCCCTTGGATGACGGGTGCTTCATTCTGCTCCCACCCCTGTCTTCTGATACCCAGAGAACAACTGGGGCAAAGAAGGCTTTAAGTACCTCAGCCTCCTCCTAATCCTTTGTCACTACGTTTCCCTGCATCCAATAAAGAATGGAGATTCTCCTTAGCCCTCCTTTTGTTGCTGTTGTATTTATAGAACCATTTTTTACTGTCTTTAAAGGCAACAGCCAGATTAAGTTCTAGTTGGGCTTTGCCCCTTTTAATTTTCTCCCTGCATAATCTCATGACATCCTTGTAGTCCTCCTGATTTGCCTGCCCCTTCTTCCAAAGGTCACAAACTCTCTTTCTCCCCGCTTAAGTTCCAGGTAAGCTCTGTATTCCCCCAGCGACTATGCACACCCTGCCTTAATAACCAGAACTCTTTTTGCACTTAAAGCTCTGTAAAACTCGTGCATCAAAATGACAGCTTCAACCCCAGTGTCCAAATGAAAGATCAGTGTAATTTCACCATTAGTTCTTAAATCACGATAATTCTGGCATTCAAATCAAAATTGCTTTTTCCAGCCTAGCATACATTTCAGAAAATAACAAAGGCCAAATTTACCCCTCCTGTTACACACCAACCACTAGGTGATGATAATCATAGACTATGCATATAATCACAGCCTGATGTCAAGAAAACTGCTTGGTTCTTTTAGAGGATATAACACTCTTAATATTACGTTATTTACTAGGCAGAAACACAACAAGGAAAGCTCAGTCATGTTTACACCCTATCCTGCTTTCTAAGTCTAGAATTGTTAACCTTTATAACTTTTTATTTGTATTAATTACTCAAATACCTATTTCATTCTTACCAAGTCTTTCAATTAATGGTGAGCATCTGCAGCATGAAGTTCAAGTGCAAAGTGAACAAGACACACAACACTAACAGATGAACATACGGCATTTTGATACTACTTTCCTAAGAGGAAGGACTGAATCCCATCTCAGAGACTACATTATTTCAAAATTGTTTGTGAAACCATTTAAAAGAACATGTGATTGGATATTATATTAACGAGCATAGAACATATTTATGCAGATTGTCACTGCTTGTCAGATACTGTATACATATACATTTATTAATGCACTGTAAATACAGTACATCCGTGTCCCTTTTCATCCGAAGACTTTCCATATTCCCTTTCACTAAAATATTCACACTTCAAAATGTTATATATAGATTTTTTAGTATTACAGTATTGGTGTTTTTCATAGTATTACAACAGAACATTAGTCACCCTGGGTCACATATAATTATTTGATCTCACTTACTTTATGGTTCATTTCCTTTATTATCTTTACCACAATTTAAGCTGAAATTACTCTAAGCAGTTTTCAGACAAAAGAAAAAAAAAAATCATGACTTTATATAACCCCACTTGATGCCTATGAGCATTTTATCAGTTTTACAGCTTTTAAGGATGTCATTATCTCATCTGTCCTCTGATGCACTCTGCCTCTGGCTTTTTTTAAGGGTCAAGCCAAACAAAAAAGAGCATTTAATTGTGCTGTTTCCCCCTGCCCCCCTCGGAGCCCATCATCCCAAATGAGCCAGAAGATGACTCTGGACAAGTTTAAAAAAGAAAAAAAAACAACCATACACACACTTTAAAAATCTGGAGTTGTTTTCTGTAGCTTGCTAGGATCCTAAATCAGATCATTCAGTTGCCTTAGTAACTCTGGATGGGAAACACTGACATTCAAAAAGTCATTCTGTTATGACTTGGGGTAGGGAGCAAGGGGCTCGAAGTGTAAAAGGAGAGGAAAAGAAATTAAATGCCCTCAAAAGAGTTGGTATCACGACATGTTATTTATACTAATTATCCCTCACCAGGTAAATTTTCCACATCTGTCATTTGGCCACTCTCTTTATGAGAATTCCATTCCCCATACCCTAGTCAAAATTAATACATAACGACAAAGTTGAAAATCCAACTGTTGTCAGAAATCATAAAACTCAAAGAAATTGGTTTCAGTGAAGAACAGAAGCAAGCAATAGAAAAGTATTAGAAAACGTTCCCCCAAGAAAGAAATGGGACAAGCCACACCACCACCAAACTCACCAGTTCTGTGCAGAATGAAAATGTAAAACTGACCTGGATGACTATTTTCAGAGCTTTTACTTTCTGATCAGAGGACCAAGCATCCTTTAAAGACTGGTTCAGTTCTTCAATTCGGTTCACATAATCCTGCTGAGTCAAATTCAACAGCTCCTTCTGAGACCCCTGGCAATTGAAAATAAACCTTATCAGCAAGAGAGGGAGACCATCTTCATTTCATGCTCAGAACCAAAGCACTCCTATGACCTGTATTCTCAAAGACCTTACAGACCTTAAAAAAAGATTACACAGCAAAAATAAGCTAGTTAAACCTGGAAACAGAAATAATTGTTTAAGCTTTAGAACCAAACTGACACAGGAAAAAAGTGACTAAAAATGCATTTAGAAAAATCTTAAGGTGGTTCTGGAACAGTCTTCAGCAGAAATAAGAGTGACATTAAAAACTAGCTTCAGGACTAGTTTTGATGAGCTTATTAAGCTGTATTACAAAACAGATTTCATAATACCTGAGAATCTAGAAACAACCATCAGTAAAACAATCACAGATGAAGAGATAAAATGCAAACACAATTACAGTTTCACAAAAGATTACATATTTCCTTATGATAAAGGGAACTTGATTTTTCTACTAACATAATTCAATCCTTTGTGGTATGCAAGTATTAGAACTGTGCTGGCTCAGGCAACAAGAAACTTGAAGTTAGTGAAGAGGCAGCAGTTTCAAAGCAACATTACTCAAAACAATTCTAGAAGTACCCCACAAATTCAGGTTCTAGAAAAGTGAGTTATGGAAGATCTCATTTTTGCACAATAAAATACTGCAGTTTGAGAAACAACTTGAGTACTCAGTATTTCTACCAAGCACGTAAATGTAACTTTAATTAACTCAGGTAGACAGGATGCAGCTTCTGCAACAACAGCAAATGAAATTATCAGATGTTAAAACTTCAGGGTCCACAAAATTTTACAGCATCTGCAGACCACGAACAGAACTGAGGTAAAGCAACACTGGTACATCAGGTGAATTTTCAAATCACAATTTCTAGTGATACAAAAATATGACTCTGCCTGAATTCTGCAACCATAAGGATTGAAGCTCCAAGAGGAGTCCCGTGGAAAGTATACACTTAACTAAATATTGCATAAGCACATGTAGAATCAGGACCTTTTTAAAAGTTTCATAAAAGGCTTTTATTTCACAAATTTACTTTACTTTTTAAATGGTGATGTACTTGGATCAGAAAACTCTCTCACCTCTTCCAGATCATCCAGTTCTTCTAACCTTGTCCTCACTTTTTCAGAAACTGCTGAGCCAGTAGTTGTAGCTTTTCCTGTAAAGAATTGCATGCTTGAGTTTCTTTACTTGGACCTCCTAAAGGGAAACAAACCTGAAGAAGCTTGACAGACTCAGACAACTAGTCAGCTTCCATGCTAGAAGACAAGTGGTTTGATTTATTTGGTGACTATTTCTGAGGACACACTTAAACATACCTACAGCTCATTCAATTTGAACAGGGAATGGCAAGTAAGCAAAACTGAATATAAATGGATTTTCTTGCAAGTTTTGCTGATAAGAAAGGACCCACTGGGTAAAACCACCAAATAATTTAGACTAGAAAAGCCCTGTGGAGGTCTGTGTCCAACTCTCCTCCTCAAAGCAGGTCTGATTTTGAAGTTATCACAGATTACACAGGGTTACATCTGGTCAGTTTAACAATATCTAAGGACAGAGATGTCACACTCGCCCTGGGCATCCTGTTTCAGTGTTTGACCATTCTCATTCCAAAAAAGTATTTCATATTTTTGCAGAAGCTGAAGTGCTGCATGCTTAATCATATATAAAAACTCTTTTTTTTTTATTTACAAAAGCTATAACTTTGATTTACAATCAGCTATAACTACTAAGGCCAGATTGCTTTGCTAGAAAACATGATAAAATATTTAACATTTGGTTCTTTTTTGAACACTCAGCATACAGCTGAAACCATTTCACTTTCATGTAAAGAGAATAACTGAAAAAGTTCCCAAGGGACTTGTTTGCTTTCCCTTCCAGCAAGCAGAAGAGTTGATAAAGATGACCTTCAGAACCTTAAATGAAAGTTTTAAGCTATAGTGGAAGGTAATGAATGCCATTTTCTTCCACAACACATAATCACAAATTCATCAGCATACAGGAATACAAGACAAAGGTGGCTGTATGGTTTATTTTCAGTAATTACTTTAAGTAAAATTCCAACAGAAATCTTGTTCACAAAAAACACAGATCCAACTACATGTCAGAATAGGGGAGGACAGGAAAACACTTTTCAACTAGACTTGACAGCAAACCTGTCACTATACCCCACCCCAAGCAAAATTTGTTGCTGTTAAAGAAACTGCTTACCTTTTTCAGATCCCATGTACAGATTCTGTGAAGAAAAAGCAGACTTCAGAAAACATGTACTCACTACCATTCTAAGAATTCACAGGGTTATTACACTGCTAATGAAGACCCTAATGGTTTAGAAGCAGATATAAGACCAGAAGTAATTTGTATTATTAAACAAAAAGACAAAGTTATGGCTTCTAAGTATCCACAGATCTCTGGACTTGGCTCCAGAACACTTATTATAAGTTAGAGTTGTGGTACAGCTTTCTACAACATTGAAACTGAAATCTAGAGGGACAGTACTTAGTCATTAAATAACTGCAAAACAACAACAACCAAAACCCATTAAACGTCTAGTAGAAACAAATAAAACTGGAGAAGCTGCCACTTACAATAGAGAGCTTCTCTGTTGTTGTGTATCTAGCAAGGATTTCACCACGTTTGCTTGACCATGGTTCAAAGTCACTTCCTACTGCTGAGCTGTCATCTTTATCCCGTTTCTTTCGTGTGCTATCCTATGAGGGGAATTAGAGCACAAATGTTAAATACGAATCTGGAAAAAAAAGAGAAGACCCATAGAGGTCAACTTCATATTTCAAGTTATAACTGATCCTTCCAAAAGGTACAATATTTCTAAAAAAACCAAAACCCATATTTCAATAAATATGCCAACATCAACCACATAGAAGAGGTAAAGAAAAGAAGAATATGCTATTCTATTAATCATAGAATCATAGAATAGTTAGGGTTGGAAAGGACCTTAAGATCATCTAGTTCCAACCCCTCTGCCATAAAATAAAGTATACTTCTCATTTGCATTAACCTCCTAATTGGCAAAACAAATCTATTTTATCCAGGGTTGGCTTTGTGGGTTTTTTTTTTGAGGGAAGGGGTTATTTTATGTAGTGGACATAACTGCCTCCAGTGTTACCATGGTCCCAGTAGTAGTCACAGGATCTGCAGCTGCTGCGAACAATGACAAGGGATCAGTACCATCCAGTACACTGCTCAATGGATCCAGCATAGAACTGGAAGAGGAGGAGGACGTAGAAGAAGTGCTTCCTTTCCGGTTCATTTTCTTGGTCTTGGATTCAGTAACCTAAAAGAAAAGCTCAGAACTATTAAAAAGGCTTTCTCTTCCCCATTTTTTCTTTAATAAATCATCAAAATATATGCTACATAAATTGTGCTGTTGCAATGAGAGCAAGGACAACTAAAACCAACTCTAGAATGAGCATCCGCATTTAAAATGAAGCATCTCCTTTACCCCTGAACCTGGAGGCACTCTTTGATAGCACTTTCATTACTTTTTTTTTTTCCCTCTTCCAATTCCAGGTCCACAGAACTGTAAGAACAACCACTCTAAATTTCTTTCTAGCAACCCCCCTCCATTTTATTGGTTTTGTCCATCCCCTCCAACCTCCTCCTTGCTATCTGTTTTCCTCTGCTTCTCTCATCTTTACTTTCTCATACAATACTCAAACCTGAAACATCACGTCCATTTTTAAGACCTCCGCCTTATCTCCCTACTGACCTTCCTGAGCAGAAGGTACTGTCCATTTATCATTCATCACTGTCTGATTATCATTTCTTTGAAACTGGATTTTTTTTGTGCATCCATAGTTTTAAAAGCCTCTCATACATTAAAGACATGATAAATGTTTTAAAGCATACAGCTGACTGGAAGTTAACCCAAAACCAAATCTTACATCAAGCAATTATGCAGGTTATTTGTAATGCAACAATTTGATTTTAAACTTATCCATTATTCAGCATTTAATGCAACCAAGAAAACCCACAAGTTGGAATGCTATATTTGTCATTAGGAGGCTGGTTTTGACCCATAACAGCATCAGCAAATTTCTGTAAAGGACAAACAGAATAAACCTTGATGTCTCCAACGTAAGCCACTAACAGAAAGCAGCTTCACTAGTACTACCACCAGCTTCGAAGCATTTTAATTTTAAAGGAACAGAAGTAAAAAGAAGAACACAGTTTTAATTTGCGTTCAATTTTCCAAAAGTACAAGAAGAAAACTCACTGTAATGGGCTTTAGTGGATGGTAATCGCCAAAATCCAAGGGTATGGATTCCAGTTTGCATACTTCAGATTCTGAAACATAGTTTCTCGATCTTGCATGCCTTAAAAAGAGTAAAGTATATATGCATATAAATAATCATATACGTACTTAATGAACAGAGAAACACATCCTACATCTATACAGATGCAGACACATTAACAAAAAGAAATGCATGTTGAAAAATAAGTCAATGTAAAGCCCAGAATTTCCCTCTCTACTAAGATACATAAAACTGAAACAGAAGAAATTTTACTTTCAGCCACTCAACTCTCCATACCTCGTCTTTACAGATATTTCCTATCTAGCAGTAAATAAAGATGTTGCTGACAGCTCACACTTGGCATACCACTCGCAGGCCAACATCAATCCTACTCTAATTAGAATGCAAGACATCACCAGGCAGTATATATGTCTAATACATGCGTGTGAATGATGAGCAACTGTTCACCCTGCAAATAAGTCTCACAAAAGTATATTTACAATGCGGCTATTCAAGTGGTAAAACAGCTTGTAACGTATCTAATACAGGGGGCAAGCCCAAGCTTGCACTGAAATGATGCTCCACTTACTCTCCAGGGAAAAGAGATGAAGAGTTTCTTTCTTGGCCACAGCAATGCAGCCAACTTCTGAGAGTAAACTTATTTTAAGTAAACTTAAAATAAGGCTTGGGCCAAGCAAGGGTTTCATCTCTAGTGCATACTGCAAAATACACCCCTGCCTGCAGGTGCTGTTTTAACAGTGGCTTTCAACCTCCTTATACACACACAAGCACCACTGCAATTGCCACCACTCTCTACCTTCGACACTTTCCAGGCTGCCAACATCCTAAAGCACAGGCTTCAGAAAGCTTGCAGGGAGCACAGACAAGCATGGCAGGTAAAATGGAAAAGAATCTCTTTACAACACTAGAGATATATCGGTATTGATTACAGAACAAAGCGCACCCGACAAGCGAATGTACCCATTGTTATCTGAATATTAAACATAAACCCCAAACAATGTATTTAGATATTTACACATATTTAATACAAAAAAAAAGAATTCTAGCCCTAGGTTTTAAGCTTCATGTATTTGCAAAACAGCTCTTTAAAATCAGCATCCAACAACGCTTAAAGGCAGCCAGTGTTCTGCTAAACCCTGCAGCAAGACAGTACCTTCCACATTACAGAAAAACACGCATCAGAACATTTTACTCTAGTTTGTTTTTTCTCCATGGCCACTTCTGCATCAGTGTTACCACTTGTTAGCCAGCTACCTCAATGCTGCACCACACAAAACCCAAACTGTTGGCAGCCCCACTGCTCTGCTTTCTGGCTGCAGGCCTCCGTTTTCATCCTGTTTTGGTACTGCTAGAAATTCATCAGTTACAGACACATTTATTCCTTCCTGTTTCTGCAAGCTCACTGACCACACACACAGATCCCACCAAAACTACTGTGCTCACTAAGCACCAACAGTTCCAGCAGCCAGCTGTGTTAGAGCTCTCTTACACCCACAAACTTCCTCAGCCACATGGGCTCAGGTTTTAAAGTATTTCATGCACGGGTGCGTTCATTATAAAAAGCGCAGCTCTGGTGTTTTTATGAAACCAACTGAGTTTTTATTAACTTTTTAAACTTTAAACCCATGAATTATTTCCACTTTTTATTAATCATGAAAGTTTACACACATATTAATGTCATGAGAGAATAAGACAGGTGATTTTCAGCATGGCAGTGTATATATAGAGGAAATCTTCTGGCATCCTAATGCTCTAATTGGCTCTAACTACTGCCTATCACTTTTGTTGATGAACTTCACATGAGGTTTCATGTCTAGTTTGCTCAGGACTATAACCCCTCAGCCACATCAAAACCTAGAACTGGGTGTATTTGTTGTGTTAAAAAAACAACAGAAGAACACAAACAGAAAATTAGCTAATTTTAAACAATTCTGAAGAAAAACAAACTATGAACATATTTTCCTTTCCTCTGGCAGAGAAGAGTGCCTGTTTTATCCTTCCTTTCCACAACAACCACCAGACTAAGCTATTCCATGTCCCACTCAGTGCAGCTTCTTTAGCTGTACACCATACTGCACGTCGCAATAAGCTGCCTTTAGTTTGCAGCCCTTAAGCACCGTGTCTACTTCCGACGGGCCAGTGAACGCAGCAGCTAAACCGTGCCAGTAACCTGTGAGGTAAACTCAGGTTCACGATACTAAAACTTCATCTGGTTCCGCTCCTTCAGCGGCTCCTTCCTCCGAGCAGGAGCATGAGGTGTTCAAACCAACCCAACACCTTCTCGCTCAGGGACAAGACCCGCTCCGGGGCCGCCCGCTCCCTCGGCCGCCTTCCTCACGGACCCCGAGGGCTCAGCGCCCCGGCACCCCGCAGCGCCCAGGGTAACACCACCGCGCTGTAAATCTGAGCCGCACCGCCCCATCTCTCCGGACGGCCGCCAGCACCACCACAGGCTGCGACCCCACGGCAGCGCAGCCACGGCACCCAGCGCCCCGCTCCCTCCCGCCAGCCTCGG
Organism: Lathamus discolor; assembly: GCF_037157495.1. NCBI lineage: Eukaryota > Metazoa > Chordata > Aves > Psittaciformes > Psittacidae > Lathamus > Lathamus discolor. The sequence goes on along the minus strand of NC_088889.1, from coordinate 83,274,614 downwards.
ACGTCCCACTGCCCTCAGGCCCTACAGGAAAAGAGCCCCGGCAGCGGCGAGCGCTTTCGCTCCCGGAGGGCGAGGCTTCCCCCTCCGGCGCACTCGGGCGTTCTCCGAGCCCCCTCCCCACCTCAGCCCCTCGGCTGTGAGGGGCGCAGAGCACGACAGCCGCCTCACACAGCCGCGGGGACCCGCAGAGCCCCCCGCCTCACCACGGAAAGGCAGCCATCTTGCCACCGTTCACGTGACCCCGCGCCGGGCGGCGCCTTCCGCCGGCATTCCCCGCCCAGCCCCTCGCCTCAGGGCCGGCGGCCGCCCCGGCGCGGCCGGTGAGAGAAAGGCGGTTGTTGTCAAAGGCGTTCAGGTTTATTGTGCAGTATGGTGTAAGTAAAAAGCAAGGCTGGTGGAAACGAAATAAAGTACAAAAATAAATACACCTTCATAACGACGTCACAGTTCCACGCAAAATAAAAAGATAAATAGGTATAAATACAAAACACCGAGTACAAAAACAAATTCTGGCACTTGTCAAGAAGAAAGGCCTCGTGAGAGTTAAAAAAACCCTTGTGCTAGAATGGTTTAATACACACACCGGGAGCATGCTCAAAGTCAGAGAGGTTTAGATGTGAAACCTGAACAGAAGGCAAGCACTCATTTCTACCAACACTTAAACTAAACCTAATTTTACACCAACATATCGCCTATGCTAATAATAAATACAGCACATAAACATCCACCTTTAGCACTGATATACCAACAGCACATCTTGTGGCCTGTGACACACGTTACTCTCGTCAAGGGAGATGTTTCCCCTCCAGCTGTTTTCCACTCCCAAGGAAAGGTGGGAACCAACCTGGAGCTTCCATGGGGGAGCGGGAAGCTTGCCTCGGGGTTTCCGGCATTACATCTGGCATTTTGAGCACCACACGTTTGTAAGGGGGGGACAAAACTCTTAAACCTACACCACGAGGAATCCCCACCGCAGGCTCTTAAATAAACACCGTGGTAAAGAGCTGCCAAGCAGTGGTGTTCTTCAAGGTGTTCAGGCAGTATTTCCTCCATTGCCCAGGTGTGCAGTTTGGGTATAAACCCTGTGCTCTGAACAATGTCACCAGCTGCAGAGGACAGACGTGGTCACAGATGAAAGCCACAGCCCGTGCCACAAGCAAGACAATTCACTCATTGCTGCTCTGAAGACACTCTCCTCACCCCACCATTAACATTCCTCTTTCATGCTATTTAACACAAGGAAATGTTTGGTCAGTCTTTTTTCTTATAGCCATATAAATATGTTACAAAGCCTTCAAAGTCAGGGTGTTGCACTGTATCCATACTGGGAAAATAACAATACACAATCAGTTTCACATTCTGTCAGTCAGCTCTCTACTACTACTGTTGCAGAGCAAAGTAAGCACTGCGAAGACACACACAGCCAAGCTTTTCCTTATCAATTCCCTATTAATGTGTCAAGTCAATTAAAAGAAGTTACAGAATTCTGCTCGAGTTGAAGTATGCTATCCACCAGGAGGAAAGCCAAGGGAAAATACAAGCACAATCTTTTAATGTTAAGATTTTTACAAATATGAGATTGTGTTTGCTGGCATTTAATAGGGATATTTTTCCTCCTTGGAATCATTATTTCGGTACAAAGGCCTGTCAGATCACGGTAGAAGAGAAACTGCTCAGCAAAATCGTGACTGTCATCAATGAAACAAAAGATATCTGAATTATTATTACGAACAATCACTTGTGAATCTGAAACGGTAAAACAATTAAGATCTTGCCTTCTGAAATTCTTGTAGCACATACACTTCTCTTCATCTTGGCCAAAAGTTGTTTCCGTAAGAAAATGCTGTAGACAACAAGGAAAAAAAATCCTAGGACTCTTTCAGCACATCAGTTTGATCTACCTCACGTATAAAAGCACTGTTTCAGTATAGTCTTTGAAAGTACCTCTGTCTGGTGAGCAGTGAATCTGGATCCATGTCTGTCCAACTCAGCAGAAATGCAAAACACGTAGGCCATTAGTATTTAAATTGAGGTAATCTCAGTCATACACAGAAATTGTGATTTGAAGTAATGCAAAAAGTGTGTGTCAGACACAAGAATTAAGAGCGGGGAAAAGTCACAAATTAATGTTGCCCTGTGGTGGTCTTCAAATAAACAAGATTAATAATCTTATGTGCATGTAGCAGTATGAATATATAAGTTTTAGCATGCACTTTTTCCACAGGTATTCAAGCTTCACAGCCCTTTATTACTTCAATATGATTGTATTAATGTGTCATCATCTGGAAAAGACAAAATATGTTTATAATTTCTAAATATACGCATAGGAGACGCAGTATGTCAATCAGTGCTGAGAATGCCATCATTAAAGAACAGCCATTTTATCCCAGTGAGTGCTGTCTTCTTAAATTGTCACAACATTTGGCTTCTTTCTTTGGGTTCTTCCTGCATATGCTCCTAAAAGTGAAGTAAAAACATTAGCATTTTATAATAAATACTACTGGTTTTTCTAACAGGATTATCCATCAAATATAGCTGAAAAAGTGTAGGACAATTTATATATTTTTAAGCTTTATTATATATCCAGTGGCTACTTTTAAAATGTCAGTTTTCATAACGTTACACCCAAAATGCCTTACAAAAAATACCTATGGGTTTGAAAGTAATGACATTTTGTAACATTTCCTTCCTCAGTAATTATTCCATCTTCTTTTCTGCTACTTTAAAACATCTACAACTATAAATTTTTTTATAGCACACCTGTCACATTACCAAGACAGAGATTAAATGACTGATAAGTTTAACTATGCCACATATTACTTTTAAACAACCTATCAATAAAAAAAAATTATAAAAATAAAATATTTAAGATAATTCTTTTCTCCAGCTGCCACATTAATAAATCAAGAGACAGTTGTAGATTTCTGCAGGTTCCATATACACAAAGTGCAGTATGAATAAGGTCATCAGGCAGGGCCCTTACAAAAGTGAAGGTGCTCAAGTATCAAAATAATAACAAATAAATCTCTGCACATGAAACAAATATATACACAGATTTATATGTTTATAAAGCCATACTGTATTATGCATAGCACAAATATCTTCCAGTAATAAGGGTTTAGCGCTGCAGGCTGCTAAGAAGTAGCACAAGTCAGCATTCACTAGGTTCAGGCAGCTACCAAGTGCCCAGCAGTGTGACATTCACACATTCACACAAAGCAGTGACAATCGTACCATGTGGTGCAGAGCAGTGGAAATGGAAGACAGCCAGGGAGAGAAAGAGTTACCAGGCAAATAAATGAATGTAACAAAGTACATGCCAGTCCTTTTTAGGCTCTTCAGCTACTCTTCCTCAGGGTTGCAGTTGTCCGAGGGCTACGTTCAGCACAGTGCAGAGCAGCTTTGGAAATGCCCACAGAGACCTCACCCTGTCAGGATCCCTCACATCTGAACACTGTTTCCCACTACACAAAAAGGCATTCGTGCTGGCCCAACACTCTCCAGTGCTGTACTCTTCAGCTCACCTGTGTGATCTTGTAGGACAAACAACCAGGCTGACAAGCATGATGCTTTGTTAGTGATTTTACACTAGCTCTTCACTTTCCTCCAAGTTACATAAAAATCTCCCACACATAAGAAGATAGTATAGGGAAGTGGCCTTTCTCCTATAGTATACAATTGACCTGCTCAGGTCAAAGGCAGGGCAAGCCTGATGCCTTTCTGCAGTGCTGGCCCAATTTAACACACTTCATAGTACACACCATCTCACACAGGCCATCTTGCTCCCAGCTCAGACCAGACAGGCATGAGGGAAACACCACACCTGGCAAAGTGCTTCTGCCACCCAAATACTCTATACGCCTCATGCCCTCTTTTCCACAACACTTAGTCAGACTGGGCAAAACCAAAGGAGATTAATAGGTCTAGTTGTAGCAGCAGCCTGATCTCAAACACCTTTTTACCACAATCAGACCACATTAAATGCCACCCTGGCACAGCTTACAGGCTCTTGACTGAACATCTCTGTGCTATTTAAAATATACTTCTTTGAAAACTCAACAAATAAAACTCTTAATAGATTTATCAGTTTGTACTTTTCTCTTTAGAACGGAACTTTGAAGGAGTACAAAGCAACAAAAAAATAAATTTAGGGTCACTAGCTGATTCCTGAATGAGATGCCTTCTTGCCAGAAAAAGACAACCACCAATTGGAGTGGTATTAAGATACAAAGCACTTTGTAGACAGAAGTTAAAACAATCAGAAAAATGAAAGAAGAAAAAAGAAGAAGAGTTGGATGAGTACAGTATTGTTTTCTTCTGAAGGTTTGTCTTGCATCTAATTTGAATGTATTTATAATAGCTGTATTCTACTAATCCTCCTGCCCTTTTGCCCCCTGATAGACACAATTTAACTGGGAGTCAGGGATGAATGAAGACAAGAAATTAAAAATATTATGGGTTAGGAGTACAGCAGACTGGTATAGTTACAGATATAAATAAATCTCTGTATTGCCTGGACCAAGCCACTGCTACAAGTCTTTGTTTTCTGACATGCACAACTTACTACAATAAGAGAAGCATATGTATTTGTCTGGCTTTTTACATCCTCTTTTCAAACCTCTATTCAACTTACTGCCAAGTCTTTCTTCACTATTCACATTTTATCCATGTATAAAGAAAACAATTTCTATTTAAATGCACTGAACTTAAAGTTCTTTTTATTATTGCAAAATTATGCAGATTATTTCTTTCATGCCAAGTGTTCCTCACCTAATAATTTCAGAAGCCATTTTTATTAATGCAAGTAGTCTAATCTATGTATAAAGGAGCGTATGGAAGTATTGGTATTACAACATGGGAACACATGATGTCCAAACACTAAAGGAGGTTACGTTGTGCAACCAGAACTAGACAGCATGAAGTTGATTAGACACTTCTGCTCTAAGTTCCAAGGCCACTACTGAAGGCATTGCACAGGTTTACAGGTACTCAACAAACATCAATAAGGAAAGCCAAAGAAATTTAGGGATATAACCCAAAGCATTCTTTTCATTGCCAAGTATCAACTATTATGACTTCAATAATTAAGACTAAAATAAATTCAGAGATTAGCATAGCAGCACACGCTGCCGACACAGAAAGAATGCTTTAACTGGAGGTCTGATGCCAGAGGCAAAGGTAAAAAACACTGCATATCATTATGAGCTTGGCATGAATTATATGAAATTGGGGATGGCATCCGAATCTTAAACCAGTGATGAACCTGACACTGGCATCACCCTTACCCTACTACTCTTTTACAGCCTCTGTAACTGGTGCACGTATTGACTGTTTTGTTGTCTTCTTCAGCACTCTCATTTACTAGCCAATACCAGACACAGTTTTGCAAACTTGGAGATGAAGACTTCCCTTTATGACTACCTCTGGTTGTTAAAATTACATTGCTTACTTAATTTTCTTCTTTATATTTCAGATAGATTATTTACAACCTTTGCTAGTTTTGCTGGAGCGTCACTGAGTTCAAATGAACAACTGCCTTGCTCCACTTTAGTGGTGACAGCACTAGGAGAACAGAAAAATAAATGAACAAACCTTGTCTGTAAACTCCATGTTTGCTTTTTTATTTTCACCTCTTCAAACTGAAATGCTACAGATGTGTTTGCCTAGTTTCTTATGGTACATCCTTCTACAGCCACTTCTCTTGGCTTCACAAAGTACTATGGAAAGACCAAACACTATGGGAAAACATCACATTTAAACAATACACACTGCACTAAACCTCGCAGAAACTCCCTGCCAGCACTGCTCCAGGGCAGTAATAAATAAGAATTTCCCTTATTAAAAAAGGTTTGACACTAATACATTCCGTAGGATGCTAGATTAAGATTCTAATCCATTATCCATCCAGATAATCCACAAGTTTATTTTGACTACGAGCTTCTCAGAGTGAATATGCCTGGCAAACTTTTTTATGACTGAGCATCTGGTGAGTGAAAGCAAATGAGCTGTGCTGCACATTCTATATACTATGTTTATAGAATTTGAAAGTGGATGATTAAGTTACCAGCGCGTTTGTTTGAAAAGATAGGTTAGATTTCAGACATAGCAAAGCAGGTGCACAAGAAAAGGAAACAATATATTGCCCATTTACTTTTTCTAGATACTAATAACATATTTACTATAAGATCCACGCACCAATTTTCTACACACCTGAAACAGCCTTGTTAGACATTCTGCTTTCTGAGGCCTTCTTTCTATTTTGCTCAACCCCCTTCATTGAGGTCTTAGGGGTTCTAATTAAATATAAAAGAGTTAATAAGTCACTTGCAACAAAGTTGAAAGGCTGTATCCAAACATATAAAGACACTATCAAACTGTGATTGGCATGAAAACATTTTTACAGTGTTCCACAGAGCCTCCTCTTGAGTACAATTCCTGATACAATTCCTGAGTACAATTCCTGAGTACATCCTGATGTTATTACGGCCTACATAGATAAATTAAATAGGAGAACATCTCCCCATGAACAGTTTTTTAAAGCTCTATTCAAGAAACTGATTCAGTTCAGATACTGAATATAAAAATACACATATTTCATTACGTGGAAGCGAAGCTTTGTGGAATGAATGTTACAAATAGAAATGTTGGAACACCATGTAAATGGAGACAATACACAAGAGGATGAGAACACTATTTTCTTGCAGTATAAGGTAAAACAAAGCTTCATCGCTCTCTCCAAATACTGTGAGAAGTAAGTATTTTTACTTTGCACAACAGTTGCACCAGTATGAGTAAATATTATTCAGAAATCAGTGTGCTCTTACACTTTGCTTTACTTTCATATTCAGGCTGTAAAATGCTGTGTCCTTACCCTTGTCTGCAAAGAAGCCTGTGAACTGGGGCATTCTGTCCTTGGCTGGGTTGAAGTACGCTGGTAAAACACAAACCTTTATTAGTGCTTTTTTCCTTCTTAAAAAAAAAAAAAGACCAAACAAAACAAACTAAAAAAAAAACAAACCAACTCAAAACTCATAAGGAATACCAAATTCCAACATACATCAGGTTTCATATAATACATTTCAGAAAGACCAACAGGTTCTGTAACGCAGATGACATGTAGGCAAAAGTGGCTGGAATTAAAGCTCCAGAATAGGATTACTACTCTCGCTATTTAAAACAAAGAAACAAGAAAGCACACAGATAAAACCCCTCAACAGTGTCTTGGGGTCCTAGGCATTGATAAGAACATACAGGAAAAAAGGACTAAATTGCTTAGTCACTGAAGATTGAACTGTGTTAGTAGACAGCACATCTTCAAAGCTTTTGCGTAAGCATGGGATAAAAATTGGTTTCAAGGGATGCCAAGTATCTGACATTTTATATTAGAGAAAGGTGCTGACAGGCCTTATAAGGGAGCAGCTGCTGTCTTCCTGGATAGCAAGTACTGAACACTAATTTCTGTGATCTAAAGAAACCATCACACAATCTAGGAGCAAGAACATCACATCACAACAGAAAACTGCCTCTTTTCTGACAGCATTCCAAAGTTAAGCATATCAATGATTACATTGCAAAGTAAAGGGTATTAAAACAAGCAGTGTCAAACTCAAGCTTAAGAAATACTAATAGCGTATATTGGAGAAAAACCTTGAACCTGAACACAGACATTTAAAGCCATAAATAAATAATTTCTGAAGATAAAATTTCAGAACTGACTCTAAGCATCTTTTCTAACTTCTAGTGAGCTAATAAACCCCTTTTCAGCACATGCTAAACCAGATTTCATTACTGGCTGTCATAACAGTGGCAGGAACTGAGCTGACCAATGGCAAACCAGCAATGCAGATCAAGGAATCTCTACGACAGTTCTTTAAATGCATTCTAATACAAGTAATCTTCACTCACCGGCTTTCAGGAGTTTTTTGTTTTATGATTATTTTTTTGCTCGGCATTCCCATTTCTGAAGCCCTAAAAAAACAAAAGTATAGAAATATATTTAAATCATAAAATCATCATTTAGGTCTTGAATGGAAACAGTAAGAGAAAGCCTACAAAAGGATCTACAGCAGTACTACAGATTATCACTTTTTATCCTCAAGCAAGTGTCACACAACTGTTCAGTCCACTGTGTTGCAGGACAACACCTGCTACCATCCCCTCAAAAAAATTTGGCAGAGATAGTCCATCAAGTATCTCTATTGCTAGGCACTTTAGAAAGACTGCTAAAATAACTTGGAACAATTCTGCAATTTACAAAATCAACCATAACCTAAGTACTCACCACTGGAAGATAACATAAATGCACAACTTAGAACAAACATTTTTTCTCCCATGCAAACAAGAGGTCTCTTAAAAGTAACAGTGAACTACTATCACTAAGACAGCACGCACCCACAGACAGATTTTTATTTATTCTTTCTGGGAGATATGTCCGTTTGCAAAAAAAGCTCTTACTCCAAAAAAGTCTTTTCACTACTTCCAATGCCTCCTACTCATCCTCTTGCCATCCACCACCACCCACCACCACCACAAAAGGAGAACTGCACATACTTCATGTACTTCTTCCTGTCCAGAGATTTCTGTGTAGCTGTTGAAAGTGTCACTCGCTCTCTTGGGCTCTTTATTTTATCCTAAAAAAGCAAAAGAACCGACAAAACCAGCAGTGTTTTCAGTACTAATTTCACATTCAGCCTGAATTCAAGGGTTTTTTTCTTTTTTAAAATTCAAGGATGTCCTTTACATTCCCAGGTTAAAAAGGTTTGTGTGCCATAACAAATTCTTGTGAGGGACTTTCTGTTATTATTTTCACCATGTTTTTAATTCTAACTTTTTATACATCTACACATTAAAGGTTTCAATATAATAATTCCTACTGCATTGACCTCTCTTTTTCCCTTTTTTTATCTGAAGCATAAAAAGCATAAGTAAACAACTTACATCATAAAAAAAATTAAGTAATTAACTTAGATTTTAAAAACTTTTTACTGGCTGAGGAAGAACTTTTTAAAAGCAAAATGGTTCAGTACTGAAAGTCTTTAACAGTTCACATTCTCTTGAATGTAACACACCATTTGCCTGAGCATCTTCTCTTTACGAACTTCACGATCATGACGCAGAATATTCATTCTTTCAGATGCCTCCATTGTAAAAAAGATGTCATAGATGTCATACAGAGCAGCTCGCAGCTGGAAAGAATAATTAACATTTATTAACATTTTGATAAAGTAACGAGTCAAGTTTTGATCATCAAACTCTTCTTGCTTTCAATCTAAACAAAACACTTGAAAAGATAATTCTGATATCTTTCTTAATGTGTCAGCACAAAACCGGAATCTTCTCTCACTGCCATATTTTAAAGTCTTTACTTTAAACAAAGTCACCCTGAAGGTTTTAGGTATTTACACTACAAAGGCAGAATAGCTAGGAAAGAAAAAAAAGGGGGGAAAAGAAAAAGCTTAAATTGTGTCACCTGAGCCATGACTCTTTCATGAAGGGATGCATCTTGTGCAGAAACACTTCCTCTTTTTAATGGGGCTTCAGACTGAAAATTCTTTATGAACTCCATTGTATCCTGGGGAAGACAGGAAAACAAGATTAAGCACCAACCATCATCCCTCACAACAAAGAAATCATTACAAACAGTATGCGTTGGACACACAGTCTTTGACTTTGGCCTTATGACACTGAGCAGTACCATACTTAAACATGTTCAAGTGATAGACATGCCAAAATTCTTCTGAAAGCAGAAAATGCATCATGTGTCATGAAGACAGGAACAAAACCAAACAGGAGGTGAAGCTGCACAATATAAAAATTCTGATCTTACTTTTACAGTTTGCTTCAGATGTTTCAGTTTTTCTGTCTGCAGGAGTCTACGAGTGAGAAACCCCTTTGCCACAGCAGTGATCTTATCGAACTTCATTTGCATCTCAGGACTAAAAACCTTAAAAGAAAAAAAAGAAGCATTTTCTAAACATTTGATTAAAAAAGCCAAGAACTATGCATTTTCACTCAACTAACATCAATCATGCGACCGACATTTTGAGGTGAGAAACAAGCTGTTTATGATAGTTTTGGCTGTGCCAGAAGCACCCACTTACAAGAACTACAGGATTTAAAGCTAGAAATAGCTTTTTTTTTTTCCTTACCTGAGTCCACCTAGTTTTGATCCTGTTACTTGGCCTAGATACGGAGGTTTTAATAACTCCAGTGCCTGATGGTCCCCAGAGAAAGAATGACGTTTCACTTGTTGTAGCAAAGGTGGTAGGTGTTGCAGTATGAGCAAAACCTGCATGCAAAGCAGAAAGTACAGTTCAGCCTACACTTTTGTCCATAAAGTAATGGTGCTGTGTGTATACACTCAGCTCCGAGGTAGCAGCTTTGTTTACAAGGTCAATTGGAAGAAGCAATCTGAGTATTTCTGATGCATTTTCTAGAAAAATTTGCTAAACAGAAGACAAACCAGAACATTTCATAATGCCCCGGAACCAGTGAGAGGTGTTCCAACAGCTATAGCTGTACTTTCTTGCATTCAAGACCCCTTGGGAGAGCCCTTCTAATCCTTCTACACAAAGGAGAACATCTGTCACACTGCTGTGCAGCTACATGGCATGAGAATGAATCTTCAAAATGACGCATATCCACAAGCACATCCTTGACCAAATGAGTTTTCTCTTAGCCTGTTGTCCTCAAATATGCCCTATAACAATTATATAACAAATGCAGTACATGGCACAGTACAAGGATGGCTGAAACTGTGCTAAATGCCATCTAGACAAAGATGCAACACAGAATTTGTTTTATATGTGCTGGAGACAGCTGGAGGCAGCAGCTGTCCACACGATCCTTATCAACAAGTATCCCAGGGCAGGAACACTGCCTTTATCAATACAGTGGGGCACCTCGTCCCATCAGGCACTGTGGAGCAAAATATATCACAACATTTAATCTATGTTCTACCCAGTCAGTTTTACCAATGCTGGTAGAGTTTGCATTATGGACCGTCTCCAGCTGAGACTGCACACTTTCCAGCAAGCTGCTTTCGCTTTTTTTCCTCCACTCCAACTCCATCCTACTGTTAATGTTCACTTTGGAAATCTCTATTTCTGTTGTAGCAACCTTCTTCCCTTGCAACTTTCTCTCCTGCTCTTCCAGTTCCTACAAAAGAAAGAATTAAGTATGAGACTATTTTTCTACCTCTACAAAGCAACGGAACATACATTTTTACACCAACTGCTTTCTGACAAGATGCAACACAACACACATGCCCTTTGCTTAGAATTTTTCCTCTTTTTACCTTACCTTCTGCAATTTCTCCTGTTCTCTCTCTTGTTCAGCTATCAGAATCGACAGCTGTTGTGCATGCTGTTCCTCAAGTCTCTTCCTCATTTCTTCAAAGGCCAACATTTTAGTTTTTAAAATCTCCTCTGAGAAGATACATTACAAAGAATCAAGTATTAAATAATTTCTATATGATCTTTGCCATGGACATAGATACTTTTAACAGAAGGATTTTGCATCATCAGTAAGAATGTACAACAGGTCTTTGCTATCAGGTTTCCGTTATGTATTACAAAGAACCGTGATATCACGTTTCCATGATGTCTTGCAAAGAACCTCATCAGTCACTGCAGTCCTTCAAAATATTTGCATGTCCACATTAGCAGGATAAGCATTTGAATGGACCAGCAGTAAGTTCATCTCAGCCTATAGAAAAATGAGGTCACAAAAAAACTAGCTCTAATTGCACACCTGCCCCTACTTGGGTGAATTATGCCACTCCAGCTTGATTTGGTAGAGGCACATACAGATATAACAGTCTTGAATTTTAACAAAATACCTACACAGTGACTTGCAACCCATTAAAAGGTATTTTAATATACACAGGCTATCTTTAGTGATCTTATTTAAACCTCGTGGAATAAAACATGATTTTCTTAGCAAGACCAAATCTAGATTTCTACATTCAAACAGGAAATTACTATTTGTGCTGTCAAATGATACCATTGAGAATACAGAATTGACAAAACTGATACACAATGTTTTAGCCCATGTTTCCTCATCAATTGTTTCATCAAGTATTTGTTACAAATAACTGTTGTAAGACTTTTAACTCCAAGTGGCTCCTAAGACAGCCATTACTCCATCCTGTAGCAGTTAAAAACAGCTCATGTAGCAAGTTGAATTTCAGAATGTGCCATTACTTAAAAATGAGAGAAGTAATGAGGTTACTGACAAAAAGGTAATTTACACTTAACAAAATTTAAGTTTTTTGATATATGCACATACTTCGGAACACCAATGACGAATGATCATTGAGTTTTTTCCCAAAAGATTTATAAACTGAGAAGGGTAAGAAAAAGCCTCTAGCACAGGAAATCTTTTACCTTTTGCCATATTGTCAGGGGCTGCAGTCTTGGTAATGTAAACTGATCCCACAGGATACTTCTGTTCCTGCAACCATTGCTTCTCTTGTTCTTCCATTCCAACTGTTGGAACACAGGGACTGTTTTCTTTTTGGCTGTTGTCGATGTCCAAATCAAGTCTACGCTTTACCTTTTCAAAACTATTTTCTAGAAACTGCTCATTTGCTGAGGAAACACTTGGAGTGTCCATCTGCTGTTGCATATTCTTGCTCTGCATTAGTAGTGGAGATGGGTCTTCTACATCGTATGACTTATTGAGTTCTACTGGAGAATTACATTTAGTATTTTCTAGCAGACTAGATGGGTTGGTTTCATTTGCAGTCAGGAGCTTCTGTGTGACTGTAGACTGGCTGCTGCCAAACGGCTCATTCAGTTTTGCAGCAACAGCATTAGTGCTGGTCTCAACTTTATAGGGGCCTCTGCTGTCCATCACTAGCTGTCCTTCCACTGTAGTCGACAATGTTCCTTTGCTTTCGAAGTGCCCAAAGGAATGGCGATTTGGCCTGCCAACTCCCAACCCATCATAAGGGCCTGAAGAATTCCTGTTGACACCAGGAACTCTGACAGGGCAAGCCATAGTGAAGTCCACCATGAACTTTGGCACTGATTCAGACACATTGTTTTTGTCTGCAATATCTTGCATGATTAAATCCATCGCTCTACCCTTGCCTTTAGGACTCAACTCATAGGCGTTCACTGGGTTATTTATAACTATGTGTCCCATTGATAAAGGTCTCGGGCGCCTCCGGTGCATTTTAGGGCTCATGCTTGGCTCTGGGCTTGGCAATTTGGCGTAAGAGCCTGTGAGGCTCCTGACAATGCTACTGTCACGATCAAACACAGGAGTCTTTTTAAATTCTTCATCTGAATCTGAATCTACCAGTGGCGGTGTTCCAACTCTCATTGGTATGTCCACTTTAGAAAAACTGGATAAAGTGGACACACTTGTGTTATTTGTATGAGTAGAGGCACCCTGGAGAAGAGTATTTGATTTATTAAGACTAGGTTTATCAAGTGTCACAGCAGCGCAACTTCTGCCTGCAAGCTTTGTTCTTTCTTTCACAGAGTCAGCTGGTTTAACACCATCATTTTCTTTATCTGAATGACTTTCACTCATACTCCTCTTTGAATTAGTTTTTGAGCTACGCTTGGTTTGCTCTTTCTCTATGGACTCCCTAGATTTCTTCATCAGGTTCTGAAGACTCATTACATATGGATCTTGGACTTCCTCATCTGACGGCGACGCTCCTAGTCCCTCCTGCTTTTGCAAAGCAAATGAAGCAGGCTTATTCACATTGTCAGGAGATGCAGCGCTTGGACAAGGTACATCTTTCGAGATATGACTCTCACTTTGCTTTGAAATAACATTTTCTTCTGCTGCTTTAACTACTTCTGTCACATTTGGTGTCACCTGCCCAATAGCATCTGATGCCTTAAGATCTGGTGTCTTTTCAAGCACTGTAGAACTATGCCTTTCAGAAGAACATGCCGAAGTGCCATCTGATAGAGCTGTGAAGTCAGCTGAAGCTTTTGAATCTGAATCAGGGCAAGTATTCTCAGCCGCCTGCGTGTTCACGTCACTCACACTAGGTCGTCTCCTGGTCTGTAAATAAAAATTGAAAAATATTATATATTTTCAATTAAATCTCAGATTCCTGCAAGCTTCATCTGATTTTATAAAAGAATACTACCACCTTAAAACCCATACAGTTCAACTGTTACCAATTTTTCTCTCTGCAATGAGAAACAAATTATTTAAATTAAAATTTAAATTTGAATAATGATCCACTTAGAATTTTTACTGATACCAAGTATCAAGAGTGCAAAGATGCTCTTTTCTTCATAAGGTAATCTGGATATATCAAAATCATTTTATGGCTTGAAAATATGTTGCAAGATTCCTCTTAAAACATGAAAATATGTTTACAGTAAGAAATGTAATTTAAAAAAATCACCACAAAAAACAGATAAACCTATAGAAAACTAAGAACAAATCTACGTAATTCCTAATGAACATAGTGGAACTAAAAACTGTTCATTTCTTCACTAATCCAGGGACAATTAAAGAGTTTTTACTTGTACAGTAGTTGGAAAACCACCTTTATTTAAGTATTATATGCTACTTTTAGCCAGCATCTGTTTAAAAGGATTTTCACACTGCAATTATCCTATAGGTTATTCCGTGTATTGCAACTGAATTATTAAGGGGACACCTTCGGGAAAAAAGAAAAGGCTAACTTATTTTTGTATTGTATTCCTGATCTGCTCTTCCAATCCCAAACCACGTGAGCGTTGCCATGTACAGTTCAGTTAACAATGCAAACCACAAAGTTTTGTTTGCCACCTTAGCAACTCAACAAATCCAGTGTTAACTGTATTTGTTTAAGCCACAGGTTAATTTAAAGACTGTATCACAACTGTTTCAAAGGCAAATAGTATCTCAATTAGATGTATTTAATAGCTTTTTCAATTTAAGCTTCTAGTAAATTAATCAGTGAAGCAGCGAAGAAAACAGTTGCAGTAAAATTCCAAGCACACAGAACTGCAAGTTAATTGTAATTCTGTAAGGTTGAATATAGATTATTTTCTGATTAAATTGTAAGCTTGCAACTACAGCAAGCTCTAACACCTGGAAGGGGTAAGTTGTTCATTTGTTTTTACTATTTAGTTGTTTCAATACAGATACAAAAGCAACAGTCATTCATCTGGTGTGGTCTGCCTTTTGCATATACCAACAAAAGCAGTGAAAAGCAAGTCCCATGCATTATAATGAATGTAGAGATTATCACTAAATAATCCATTATCTGGTCACATACCATAAAGTACTGAAGTATTAGCACGTACTGGTTCTGGAGAGTTAACTGCTATTAATTTCATGGTGAATACTTAAACCCCAGCACTTTCTCAAAATACCCATAAGGCAATGTTTTCTGTAAAGCTGTAAGGTAGTTTTGGACTCACACTACCTGAACATTATCTAGAATCTCCTGAACACGATTCAATAAAGCTCTTTTCCGGGAGTTCTGTCTCCAGGTCTCTAGGTCCAGTGCTTTCTGTTTATATTGCTGTATTTCCTTTTTCTTTTCAAGGCTAAGCTGCAAAACAGAGTGTAAGAAACATGGTTTATATCACTAAATGCAAATTGCAATACAGAATTACAGAAATAAATTAGAAAGACAAACAAAAGAATAATACAACAGAACGACAACAATCACCTGAGACTTTGCACACATCTTAAGCGGCAGCTTCTTTTTAACCAATTACATTTTTTTTTTTTTTCCATGGAAGATCCACAAAACTCCTTCCTGGCACACATGCAAATGAGCATGACTTTAAGAGGCTGTTTATGAGAACATTGCATGAATATTACATGCTATAGCACCAACTCCAAATGACACAGGACTGACACTGCAGGACAGGTCTTTCTCAGTCCTCTACAGAGACGGTAAGTTTGGCCATCCTGTGGAGCCCCTCTGCAACTCAAACCCGTAGTCAAAATAGTCAGTTCTGTGAAGGACTAGCTAACGTGTGCCCTCCTGAACCAGAGGGGAATTTCACAAGAAAGAAATGTATGCAAGCAGTCTGCTGGATCAGAATCTGAAAATCTCCTGAGTTACAACTTTAGAAGATGTGGTTTGGATAAAAGTCAGAAGTAGATCTACAAAAAACAGCTATAAAAATTAGTTTCACAAAGTTCTGCAACATTTAATAGTATCAAGTCAAATGATACATTTATTTTATGAAACCTTAAAATAACAACTCATTTTTAAATTAACAGTATTAAGATACACCATTTATTCTCTGATGTATATCTGTATCCTGATTTTTGGACATGGTTGTTAGAGAGTCTCTCCATTCATACTTCCCATCACTGAAACAAGGAAGTCAGCTGTACTACTGCACAAACTACCAACAGTCTTCAGCTTGGCTCTGTTTGCATTAACCATAGAATGACTTAACATAATTGATGAGCCTGTGAAAACGTTAGAGGAAGCTGCAAACACATGCAAAAAAGAAATCTACTTAAAAGCTTTTTAAGTGTCCCAGTATTTCCTATTTGCACTGGGTTTGTTGGGGGGTATTTCTGACACTTTAAAAAACCCTCATGTATTCAACATTTGGCATGTTGATATGATTTTCTATTAATTCAAGTGCAACAATAATATTCATCTATTTAATACCACAAACGCTTTTATTCCCCTTCTGATAAATTCAAAAAATTAAAGCAAACACAGTCAGTGTAAAAAAAAGTACATTTTACCCCTTTACTTTGTAATATTAAGGCTAAGAATGCCTAGAATAAAGTGAAGAGCAGGCTAGATGATACCTCACACAGAGCTGTACCTTCAGTAGAATCATTACATGCAGACATCAACGCTCATGCCAATAGCACAAGTTAGCACACCAGAGAAGAAAATAATAAATAAATAAGTAACAGCCCTTACCAGAGGAGAAAGCACAGGAACTCCATGGAATTGAATGAGGGAGATATTTTTCTGCTGAATAGTGAAAGAGGTTTCTCTTTTTAGTGCCTCTTCTTGGATTCTGGCAAGATGTTTCTTACAGAATATTTCATAATCCTCCATCTTCATTTTAACTAAGCTACAAAGAATAATAACATTACACTTCCATGTACTTCCAAGACCATAAAGGGAAAACAGTATCACAACTATTTCTGTATTGCTCTATTCTGGGAAACAAATTATACATTAGAAAACCCAAGTAAGTTTCTCTTCTTCCTATCACTAACAAAAGCTAAAAAGCTTTTCTTTTTTTTCCCCTTATAAAAATAGAATCTGAATGAGCAAAAAATGATGATCACAGGTACAAAGAAGCAAGCAAGCATCGAGATGATCGATTTACAAAAGTACACATGCCACAGACAATCTCCACAATTTCCACCCAAGACTAAACCTCTAAGGCCTCCCACAGCTATCAGACAGATCCCATCAACTGCAATGAACAAACAAAATTGCAGTAAAAAAAATTATAGAAATGCTGGTGTTAAACCAAGACCAGCCTTATATTTAGGGGAATGTGTGTCTCAACCCCACAAGCCTCCTCCTTCATACATGCCTGTACGAACACACGCCAATGCTTCTACCAAAACCCTAAATTAGCCTTGTTTCCCTACAGAAGCCGACATTCCTCACACTGCCCATGACGACCGGAGTCAGAGCCGGCCACCTCCGGGCAAGGCCTGCCAACGTTTTTGTTCCCTTCGCACATCCCTTCAGCCGATTTGAGCCTGCCCGCCGGCCCCCGACCCGCCCCGTGCGCACCGAGCCCTCCACAGGCCGGGCGGCGGCCTCTCTTCTCCCCTCCGCTGCCCTGCCCCACATCGGCTCCGGGAGGCCTGTGTCACCGGCGGGGCCAGGCCCGGGCCCGGGCACGCCGGCCCTCCCCGCCCGACGGAAGCGCGCCCACCACAGCCGCTGTGCCCCGCGCAGCCCCCGCGCTCACGGCGGTTCTCTCGGTACCTGCTCGGGGCCCGGAGTCCCGGCCCGGACGCCCCGAGCGACGCCGCCTCCCGGCAACCGAGCCGAGCGCCGCAGCACTACAGGCCCCAGCGCGCACTGCGGCCCGCTCCGTTCCGCTCCTCCTCCCGGGCGGGCTCGGGCACACGGGCTCGGCGCTGGGCCCTCTGCGGCCCAAAGTTGAGGGAGAAACCCTCTTGATTTGGTGTGGGGAAGGGCGTGGGTGCGATCCGCAAACCTGTTCCCATCACTGAGCCCGCGGGACAGCTGCCGGGCAAAGGCAGCTCCAGCGTTCAGAGGCGTGAGGTGGCACCGAGGGCCGCCCGGGACTGATTCCCACCCAAAAGTTCCCAAGAGGAGATCCCTGTCGGCACGGGTGAAGCCTGTTCTGCTTTATCACACCAAGTATCACACGGCTGCGCGGTTCCCGTACAACTTGGGCCACAGACTGTCACTAGCAAGTATTGGTGCCACCAGACACACCGTGATGAGCAAGATAAACATGAGAACTTGCTAATACCTGTTCGAGGACAGCATCAGGTTGTCATGGCAGATATTCATCCCATCCCGCCCGGGCGGCAGGCAGGTGCTGGTCTCACCAGCCGAGGAGCAGGTAATACTCACCCAAGAGGCAGATCAGATGGGAAATGCACACTTGTCTGCCAGCAACGGGCCCAGGAACAATGAATTTAACATCTAGTTCCCCATGAACGTTCCTAGGTGTTAAAGGTGCTGTTCTTGTTTCAGAAACACAACTCCACCTGTTACCTCTTCAATATGTTAAACATCATTGAGGGGGATTAAATCTTTGTCTTTAATCCCAACAAATGCTGTTGTTTATCAAGAGATCTCTAAACATGTAAGACATTTAATTATACATTCCATTATGTTACGCGTCTGCATGTGTGTGTCAGGTTTTTCTTCAGACACACCCAGCAGAAACACAAAGCCACAGGACAGAAAAGAATATTCAAGATGCTCAGAACCAGGTAGGACAGTATGTGACATATATGTATATGTCCAGTTTAGAAGATTACCTGGTGCCTATTCCACCTCTGGTTGGCAGGAGCTCCTCACTGCAATCAGTTTCTTCCCATCCTTCCTACAGAGAACACAAA